>NC_069361.1:20000000-20639642 GCF_021730395.1 Mercenaria mercenaria | reverse complement strand
ACCAGTATGTTTAATGGTTGCAGTAGAACTTGTACGTCGTGTTATATCATTTTCGCATACTAACATTCTTTAATGATAGTCTAGAACCCGTGTACCGGATTCTCAGGAAGGAGGGTCCGAGATGATGACATGAAATAAATTTTAACACGGATGGGTAGACGAATGGCAATCATTTACGAAAAATATAGATGTAGCAGGTATAGGCGTCTCAACAGGATGAACCTAAAGACATTTTCTGTGAGGTAACACTCTCAGGTCAGTGTCAGTGTCCGTGCTAGTGTTAGATTTGGCAAACGCAAGCTGCCGAATTGTATCAAGGCTTGAAAAAACAGATTTAGAGGGTGCCGTCGTGGGAATGCTTATTCGAATGCTTGGAAGTAATATGATAAACATTGTCAAATCTTGTGTAAAATTTTATAAAACAAATGAACACTTACTTCTACCTAAATCCAAGTTTGCTTTATGGCATTTGTCGAAATCTAAGAATTTCATTTTAGTTATGTATGTTTTAGTTCCTGCAGACAAGGCAGCCAACAATTTGTTTATTGTTTGACGCCTACACTCTATTAATATTTCACGAAACGAACTAAGAAGTACTAAAGCTTATACATTGACGCCTTTTGTTGAGCATTATTCAGTTACTAATCACATCATTGTAGTTTCTAAATTGAAAGTTTGTATAAAAGATCTACAATTTAAACGTCCAACCATTAACTACATAAACAACCAAATAGAACTCGTTTAATCGCAAATTCACGCTTCATTTCTTTTCCAGCTCTTACTGCTGTAAAAGCCAACGGGGTATGTTCAAGCTAAAAATCCACTATAGGGCAATGTCACCCTTCAAACATACACACTTTGTAGACTGATGTCCTTTGAAATATTGTTAAGTTGGGTAATAAATGTTAGTTCGCTGACCAACAAGTGCTTTTTGATCCAGCCTTTGAAAATTGTAAAGGAAGAAAGTAACATCTTGACGTTAATTCAACAAACGTCAATTCATTGTTACAGTAATGGAAAAAGGTATCTATGTTACCTGCAATACATGATAATATAGTCAAACATCTAATAATCCATAAATTGATTTCTTTGACTTTTACGTTTTTTTGACATATTTGTTTCATACTTTTATACACATAAACAGGCAGGAGAAATTGTTCTCTTATCATCAGTAGGTCTATCTTAATATTAACTAACCTCTTGAGAATTCTGTGGGTTTTAACTTTAAACAATTTGTCTGCTAGTTAATAAAGTTAATAACAGAAGATTTCCCCTACTAGGGTTTTTCGTATTTAACGAATTTAATAATCCACTCAAACATATCTATTTTTTCAATGTCTAGATGTAAAAAGTGCATAATTTGTAGGATATGTAAAGTACCTTGTCACCTTATATATAATAACCTAAAATAAAATGTTGCCGATTCAAATAACTTTCGGCTCAAATAACTTTATACTCCAACATCATGTGAGGAAATTGATGTTGGTTTTCTTGCCTTACAAGAAACAAGAAGCACATATTGGTTGGCTTGCCAACATTTATATTTATAACCCAACCGAACACTATTCCAACGGTCATCAGCCTATTAAAATTTTGAATGTTGCTGCAACAGCCAGAATAATTCATTTTTCGTGTCTGAAGCATGACATTATCCTACAGTTGCTTATCAATTTTATTTTACACCGTAATATCTCAAACTTTCACATCGTTTTTTTCCAGAATCGCTCAATTTAGTAAGGTTATTAAATTAAATGTTTACTAACCTAAATGATGTATTCAAACTCAGCATAGTATAACAACTATATGTGTATGCGTGGAACACTTGTGTCCCAATAGTTCTACCGCTGTGTGTACATTTTAAGAGATTAAATGGACAGCGAAATTTTATGTCTGTTAAAAACAACCTTTGAAAGACCATTTGATACTTTAGGAAATACCCGTAACACAGACAATTATGTATTTAATGCATTATTTACAATAACTCAAGTCTGGCCTGAAGACAGTAGTAAATCTAAGAGATGAGAGGCAAAATGAGAATAAAAAAAAAAAGATTAATTTTACAAATTAAGGTTAGAGGTCTTAGCCAATCCAACTCTTTCGTATTGACAAAGGTTTGAACAAGAGCAAATCTGAGTGACTCCCATCCAAAAGATGAAAGGTAACAAATTAGAGAATGTTTTTTTATTAATACCTTTGTATTTCTAAACATATTTTATGGTTAAAGTTTGCACATTTATTTCTTGTTTTGAAGTTATTTGTCTTATTAAATGGTCACGCGCTATCCAGTATATTTTTACTATTTCAGAGAAATATTAAAATGCAACAAACCTGTATAGTATTAATGCTGTCTTTAAGGGGTACAGGAAATGTATCCATGACTGAAAAAATGTCTGTTTCTTGAAGCATTTCTTTTAATTAGTTTAAGGTAGTTCTGCACGTTTGATAAACCGGAAGTGATGGCGTAACGTCAATTATCCGGAAAACGTAGAATAAAGCCTGGATTCGGCGTACGGAAATGAAAATCAGTTATGAATTAAAGGCAACCTGTGAATAAATTTATCAAATTGTAACAGTCTCTATCTTTCTAAAGTTAAAATATGATATCAAAACATCTGACACTTTAAATAATTCAAAACAATGTCTTAAAATCAGCTTCAAATAGGCGGTTCACTTTAATCATGGCCAAATATATCAGAAATAAGCACACGGACCTATACATTTTATTTCACTATATTATAGGCCACATGTTTATTTACGACTGTGAGAAGTTTCATTAAAATCTACATTGTGGAAAATTTTCTATTCGCGAAAATGCTATGAAAGTTGCTATTTTCCCATAGACTCCCATTATGAAAACTTGCGCGAGGTCCGAAATTTTCAAATCAGTCAAGCAAAAGATCAAGCACACGACCCTATCCTTTTTATTTGCTGAATTTTCTAGGTATATTCTGAAGTTTTGAAAAATCACAGTTTAATCAAATTCTACATTGTAGAAAAAAATTCAATCCAAACGTGCAGAACTACCTTAAGATGAACATTAGCAATGTGTTTCATTACATTACAGAGTCATAGACAACACTGGTTCAGGAAAGAAAATATTTTATGGATGGAAAAGAAGAAAACACAACACGTTTGCTTCGGTTTTTGTTTTTATCGTTATTTTACCAAAAATATGAAGTGCTCAAATATTTTAGAATGTTATCTGTTGGTATATGTTGTACATTTCCATTATATCTGAATAAGCTGACTCATTATTCTATGCAGACACATCTTTCCGTGTGTAATGCAATGGTGTGTTTGGAAAATAAAACGGAAAAAGCAGAAACGAAAGCAACATTTTCACAGAAAACTCATTTTGCTGGAGTACCGACGGTTTTCCAAGTAAATTTTTCATGTCCCTTCATTTTGACTAACGTCAGGTTTGTAAAATTTGTTTCTTAGAGAGTTAATTATCTATTATAATAAAGACCTTAGTTTTAGTAGAGGACTTTAATTGTAAATATATCAGAGACGGGTTGGGCGAACTGCGGTTTTCCACTTTTTCTATCTGTTCTATGTAAGTAGCTTGATTCGTATTGCCTTTGTTTCGTTTCCATTGATAATTGAATATAAATATACTAATAACACAATTAGTCCATATTTTATTACAAGATAATGATACCGCAAGCTGAATTAATGTTACCATGGAAACGAACCATATCTTCATATCTGAAATAAAATTAAATGGCTTTGACAATGGCTTATTTCAGGAATGAATTTCAGGAACACAATTTCAAGTTTTTATCTGTATTTCAGAATGGATTACGTGTCTGATAGTTATAAGCACATATGTATTTTCCTAAAAAGTCTGCTGTAAATATGTTGGGCTTTGATATTTGTTGAAATAAATGCGAAATGAACAATTATATTGTTTATTTCTATTTCAAAAATGATATGTTTTGAAGCAACATGAAATTAGAAAGATTAATTAATTTAATACTTCTAAGGAAACTATTCAGAAAGCAAGATATACGATAGTTTTAAGATCCCTGTTTCAACGATTACGTATAACTTTAAGATGCGTAATACATTAAACCTAATGTTTCATTTAGTTCATAAAGAAAATCGCATAGAAGCCTTCGAAAAGCGCGTTATCATAATTATAAAGTTCCATAAAGATAAGAGAAAATACGTTACCATAGAAAAACAAGCCCCCGAGACATACATTTAGAGTTGATATTAGAAAGCTAAAATATGTGCTAAGAAATCTATCAATAACAGACTTCTACTGACAACAGTGAAACCAAAATAAGCTGAAAAGTGTAGAGTATTATATTTTCCTTCTTCTTTCAATCTTTACTGCAAGCATGTTTAATTCTTTTACTTGAAGAGACAGTGATAAACTATACAAAGTTGAATGAATTGCTACATTTCAGTATATTTGAATCTACCCTGGTAACAAGGTATCCTTAAACCTTGCATGCATTTTTTTTAAATGTGCACCTAACACAGTAAACGATTTAATCAGTTGTTGAAATTGAGCATCTGTCACATTAACGGGAAAAAATCCTGGCTTTATCTCTAAAGATGAGTTTACATAAAAGTACACAGTTGCTTCGGGAATAATCGCCATATGTATTAATACATTACAAAATATAATATAAAAGTAGAGAATAGAAAACTAGTTGGATAAAATTGGAAAAAGTTGTTATTTTTATTCTTTCACTTTGTTGATGCCAGTATGAAGTCCATAATTTGAAGGGTTTGTGTATTACACACTTTCTGAATAAATTGCCTGTAAATAGTTTTCAACTTTAGACCGGCATATTTAAAGTGTTTTATTGCATGACATCAGACAATACTTTTCACTGTTTTACTTTTAAATTTCCGACTTCAGTCCAGTAAAGACTATACGCTCGTATGTTACATATTACCCAGTACCAATCTTGCTTACCGTCCGTTCGTTTCAATTTTTTTTTGAAATACATTTTTTTAAGGTCTTGAATGTATAAACTGGCATTACGTACTTGTTCTTTTCGATATGATATCACAAATATAATACCCACAGTGTACATAACAATGTCATATAAAACGAAGGCGATAGCTCCTTATACAAAATAAGGTTCAACGCTCTTTTTATCGGGTCCTCATCTAACCAAAATCGTAGATAATAAAAATGCAGATGAGCAAAAAAGGAGTTATTCAATCAGTTGTTTTTTTTCTCGATAATATTTATAAGAAACCAAAGCCCTGAAAGGACGGATAGCGAGTGTTTATTGAGTGTTGTTTCCATCTGGTGTTGCGCATGCATGAAAAATGATGGTCACAAAATTTTTGCAGGACAGAAAAAAAACTATTTTACATGGATTTTAAGTGTTTTATGATGGTGTAATGTGCATGCAATTGGATATATCATAGGAAAAGACTGAATCAATGCCTAGAAAACGGAAAAAGTCAAAAGAGTCACCAGAAACACAAGAAAAACCTCAGAAGAGAAGTACAACAATGGCCCAGAACGGCGCGAACTCCATTCAAAATGAAAATCATATTGGACAGTTTAGCCAATTACAGTCAAGTCAGAATTATATCTTGCCGGATTCTATGTATTACAGTAATACAAATGGTCAATTTATGCAAATGAACTCAGCATTGCCTATTTTTTCGCCAAATGATACGCCTTCGACGCCAATTAATAACACACAGCAAGCGGGCATCTTTTCTATGATTATGCAACGTCTAGACTCGATGGATAAAAGGCTAAACCAATTAGATTCTATACAATCCAGTGTTAAAAGCATAACGGTCCGTATTGACACTATTAATCAAAAAGTCAGCAATTTAGAGGCCAAAACCAAGGACATTGAGACAAGCCACCAATTTGAAAGCGATACTTTAGAGCAATTAAACAGAAAACAGAATGAAATTGACCCATCGCTTACCAAATTACGAAATATTGAATCGGAACAGCGATCACGAGAAGAAGAACTCCAACGAGAAATTACCGACCTAAAATGCAGGAGTATGAGGGACAGTTCACTGTTTTTTAACATTCCCGAAGAAAAGGATGAAAACTGCGAGAGGAAAGTGCTAGATTTAATAGAATCTAAATTGCAGATTGATGATGCCAAAACCAACATTAAACTACAATGAACGCATTGGGTTGGCGTATTTAAAGATTCAAAGGTTCGGCCCATCGTCGCTAAGTTTTTAGACCGAGAGAAAGTTCGCACATCTGCGAAGCTCCTTAAAGGTACGTGGTATGGCATAAGAGAGCAATTTCGGGCCGAAGTGGTTGATAAGCGGAAGAAACTGATTCCTGTAATGAAGAAAGCACGTTCAGAGGGCAAAGAAGCTTATCTTAGTGTTGACAAACCATACATAAATAAGCAGTTGTATAAAGAAAGTGCGTAGGATAACCCCGAGAGTCTTCTGAAATGTTGTTCATGGAACATTGAAGGATTATCATTACCAATCGATCATGTGATGACTTCGTAAATCTCATAAGTGAATATGACTTAATTTGTATCACCAAATCATGAACAAGCAAAAAATCAGACATTGAACTTAAGGGTTTTAGTAATCCTATTCATTCATATAGACAATTTCATCATAGACGAGCGAAACGTTACAGCTAGCAGGGGTTTAATCATTTACATCAAAGAAAGTGTAAGAAATGGTGTTAAACTAATAAAAAATAATATGGACTACTGCATTGCTTGGCTGAAACTTGATAAGAATTTCTTTTGTATAGAAAAAGATATATATCTGGCCATGACTTACATCCCGCCAGAAAACTCACCATTTCACAATGTTTACGATATGGATCTGTTTTAAATATTAGAAACTGATATAAATATATTTCAAATGAGAGGAAACGTATTCTTTGCTGGAGATTTTAACGCGGGAATAGGCCGTAAAACAGATTACATAGATAATGACTATAACATTCAAGGTGACGTAAACCAAGATATCGATTTACGTTACCTCGATCAACACGGGATTTTACAACAAATCGCTTTGGAGATTATCTGTTAGATTTATGTAAAGCAACAAATATTCAAGTTGTTAATGGTAGACTGTATAATGACAAAATATGTGGAAATATAACGTGCATGACCCATATCGGTGAAAGCATAGTAGACTATTTATTAACATCATCGTCTAATTTTGACAAACTAGCACATTTTTCAGTTGACGATTTTCGAATCACGCACCAATATCGTTTTGTTTTAAAACCAGATCAAATAAAATGATAATCAAAATCAAAAGGGAACATTTTATAAATGGAACCAAGAATACAAGGAATCCTTTTTAAATAAAGTTAAAAGTGATGTTGAACAATTGCAACAGTCTTTAAAAGAAGGAATAGATAATAATAGTGATATAAACGATTTAGTAGCTTTGTTTACAAACTTTTTTAACAGCAAAGGTAGTAAATATTTTGAGAAAAATGTTTCTGTTAAAAATGTATACCTTACATCTGTAGATAAAAATAAGCAGAAATGGTATAATGATGAATGTAAAAATAAATGTCAAACATATAAAAAGGCAATCTTTGATTATAATGTCAATAAAACATATGAAACAAGACAATCATTGTTAAACAAGAAAAGAGAATATAAATATTTTTGCAGACAAATGTAAAAATGAGAATAACAGAAAATTGAGCAAGAAAATGAATGACATGAGATGTAGAAATCCACGTACATTTAGGAAAATGTTTAAAAAGAAAAAAAGTAATCCGTCCGGAGAAGGTATTAATATAGAAGTATTTTTCAATCATTTTCAAAACATAGCACAGACTTCTTTATCAAATGAAAACGAAGTTTGTTTGGAGTTTTTATCACATTTGTCTGATTATAATGCCGAAAGTACTTTTTCTGAGCTTCATTCACCAATAACTACGACGGAAGTTGTATCTGCTACAAAATCGTTGGCTTCAATTAAACCATGTTCAATAGACAATATTCTATATGAGTATTTTAAAGTTAGTATTGATGTAATAGTGCGACCTATTCAACTTTTATTCAATTATATACTGGAGCAGGGATGGTTTCCGCCTAGCTGGTCAAGGGGTGTAATTATTCCGTTATATAAAAAAGGTGATTCGAGTGACCCAGACAATTACAGAAGTATAACCCTCATAAGTTGCTTTGCAAAACTATTTACTGTTATTTTGAATAATAGACTTGAAAAGAGGGTCGAGCAAAACGATATCATGACCGATGCTCAATTTGGATTTAGACCAAATTTTAGCACAGTAGACGCTATATTTATTCTAAATTCTCTGATTGAGAAATAGCTGAAGAATAAGTCATTTTTAATGTGTTGTTTTGTAGACTACAAAAAGATATATGATTTAATTGACAGAAGTTGTTTATGGTATAAAATAATAAAATCAGAGATTGACGGCAAGCTGTTTGCTGTTCTACAGTCGATGTATTAAAATGTTAAATTATGTGTGAGACATATGAATACCTTATCAGACATTTTTGAGTGTAATTTAGGATTGTTGCAAGGGAAGATAACCTCCCCGATACTGTTTTCTTTGTTTTTTAATGACATTGAGATACATTTGCAACAGAACATAAATGCTGGTATTACAATATATTTGTTATTATTTGCTGATGATGCTTTATTGTTTGCTCAATCAAAAGAAGGTTTACAAGAACCATTGCATAATTTAGAGTCATATTGTAAAAATGGAATCTTACTGTTAATGTTGAGAAAACAAAGATTGTTGTTTTTAGAAAGGGGGAATATTAGACAGTACATAAAAGTGGACATTTGAAGGAAAAGAAACGGAAATTGTTAATACATTTAGTTATTTAGGTGTTGTATTTTCGAGCGGAGGTTCCTTTAGCCACGCAACAAAGACATTAGCTGGAAAAGGTATTAAAGCAATGAATGTATTATTCAATGTAACAAGGGGAATAAATGTCCCAATAAATATTATGTTTAATTTATTTGACGCATATGTTTTGTCATAATAAATTATAGCTGTGAATTTAGGGATTCGTAAAAGCAGAGAATGTGGAACGTGTACATAGAAAGTTTGTAAATGGCTGTTAAATGTTAAAAGATCAACTAATAGTCTATCTCTATATTCATGGCTTGGCAGATTTCCTTTGTATATAAACAAGTATGTTCGTATTGTAAAATACTGGTTGAAATTGTATGGTTGTAAATCGGATAATTGTATTATAAGTATTATTGTAAAGGCACAAAGTCAGAGATAGATTATAATAACAGAACAGTTAACTGGTCGTCAAAAGTACAAGGTATATTGCAGAATGCAGGTTTTGCTGATGTGTGGGAATTCCCCGAATATGTAAATATTGACTTGTTCATACCATTGTTTAATACTCGTTTAAGGGATATGTATATGGCAAACTGGCGAACTAGTATGTTATCTTGTACATCTTTGTTCCTATACAGACAAATAAAAACTTGCTTAAATCGTGCAGAATACCTTACCATTTTTGATATTACGAAGTATAGAAATGTTATTGCTAAATTCAGGTTAAACTCACACAACTTAAACATTGAAACTGGTAGACATAGAAACATTGAACATTGAAAGGAATCGTCGTTTTTATACCTTATGTAACACAAATGATATAGAAGACGAAATCAATTTAGAAATATATAATATATTCCAAGATGTTTTAGAATTCGTCCAAGTATGTATAAATTCTGTGCATTGCTTAATTCAGATAAAAAGTCTGTTCTACATAAATTAGCCGTTTTTTGCCTAAAGTGTTTCAAAATAAGAAATGAATATTTAAATAACTAATCATTATATTGTACATTATATTTCATTTTATGTGTATGTTTTCTAAATATATAACGACTTTAAAAGGTGATCACTCTCAAATCTTAAATTGCCAAATGTAGAATGAATGCTTTACGTATATATAATATGACACAGTATGTTTTGTAAAATTGTGACTGTCATGTAATGTTATGCTATATGACGATGAGCTGTATGCTTAAGTCAAAATAAAACTTCTGTTCTGTTTTGTTCTGTTCTGCTTATTGAGTGATATTTCAGGGTTAGGGTTAGGGTTAACTTCAACTTTCCTAGAATAAGGCGCCACTTTGTGCTGTTAATCAATCAAAACGCTCTCTCCATGTTGTTAAACAATCAAAACGCATGAGTAGAATTTAGGTATGCGCGAGATTGGGTTCATGTAGAAAAAACCAATACAAAAGACAGAGTAGGCGGAGTGATTCCGAATATTTCAAATGTGAATATAAAGTTCATAATTATTCTAGAATCCGTTGCTGCTTGTTTTTTTTTGTTTAAAACGGAAGTCCTCAGTTGCGCACACACTCACACAATACCGATATTATAAAAATTGAATATAGGACTATTTCCAGAATATTTGTGTGATGCGGTCACATAGAAATAGAAAGAAAACTCAAAGGACGCGAGGTTGAGACTTGGTAGTTGATTTAGAACTATAGCCAGTTGCTAAAGCACAAGTGGCAGACTAATTTGAAAACTATAATACAAAGATGCAGTTAGTTAGATGAGTCACTGGACAGAATTTGACCTGATACAAGGAAGCAGATTGGGAAAATATAAAAAAAAAACACACTTCATTTAATGCACTTTGTCACGGAATAAAAAGTTAATACTATATGAATATATAATCTTAACTTGTCGTTTTCCATGCGAGCAAATTCATATGTAGTATATATCATAAAGGTATCAGGGTACCGCCTCGGTCATTTTTCATTTTGGCGCAGATCACATCAGACTGCATAGCTAATTGACCATAATTGTAAATGTTGCATAGCTTTTTGCAGTCACCGTGCATGGTACATGTAGAGCAAATTGTAACAAAATATCTCAGCCACCTACATATACTGATCTAACAAATGTAAAGCCAAAGATATGTAACAGGTACCTGTTATGGGTGTTATAGGCAGAACAGAACTTTAAAAATTTCTTATTTTATGTTTTGTTGAGGTTTCTGTATAAACCTGGTCTCTTTATTTTTGTCAAAAAGGTTTTGTTGCATTTCATTACTGACGCTATAAAATGCAATTCATTATGGCATAAGACGACCTATTTTAACATTTATACCTTTTTTATATTTCCATTTTTTACGTTCAACAACTTTTTGGGGAGAGAGGTCAACATTCGCTCATTTGCCGAATTGTATCCCGGCATAATTGTTGTTCAACTGTAATAAGAAATTACCTTTACTTTACCTTCCTGTTATCTATCATTCTTGTACTTTTTGATTGCACGGTATCTTTTCCGATCGTCAGCAACGAAAATCCACTATGACGCCACGCCTATATGGAAATTCCAAACTGTTTCCAATTATTTTGTTGCCTAAAAGCTATCAATGAAATCACCTTGCTGTTAGTTTTATAGAAAACAAAACAACTTTGGACAATATATAAGTAAATTGTAACTGTCAGGGAAAGTTGAGGTATTAAAGGTTATATATCAACTGCGTTAGTTATATAAAAATGCTTAGCAAAACGCTTGGTTGATTTTTCAGTTAGGTTTAACGTCACAGCGACAAAATACAGGTCAAATGGCTACTTTCCAGCTGGTTATGGAGGAGGAAGACCCAAGGGGCCTCTTTGAGCACCGGGTGCGTCCTTTGGTTGATTATTTCGTTTATAACATAGTACAGTGGTTGACTTTTTTCTTTATAAAATAGTGTCATTTTTCAGTCATGGATATATTTCAAGAAAAAATATAGCTTGCAATCTGATCACTTACTGTCACTGAGTGTCCAACCAGTGATACATTAGTCGGGCGACTGTGACCATAGGACATGCATCGTGTGTTAATTATGTTTTAAGTTAATGTATTACATAGGTGAGTGATTTGTTTTGTTGTTAAATACAGCGAGCGATTTAAATGATTTTAGAAAATAGATATCGTGTGCAATTTCATTTGAAATATTACGGGTGTATCATGACACCTGAATATGTTGGTGAATTGCTTCGCACATTTTCAATAACTCTCCTGTCTGTTAATGCAACGTTGACAATCTAATTAACATACATATATGTCTTACAACTATTCTTATAAAATCATGTTGATAATGAACATCTGTTATAAAAAAGGAAGAAAATTTATGTTAGATTGATTTGATATAAACATGATAAAAGGACACATACCTTGTGGGATTTTCGCCACATGTTAATATCAAACTAAGCTACAACAGACATTGGATTAATTGTTTTAACCATTACTTTATCTAAATATATTTGAACAATAACTTATTATTTCATGCTTCTATTGTGTTGACAAATGTATAAGAAAACGATTTAAAGAATTTATTTGTGGCCATCTGAGATTTATTCAACATTGGATTACATTCTGTTTCGTTGTTATATCGTGTGAAGTCAATAGAAATGATTAATTTTAAAACTTGAATTAACAATCACTGTGTGATCGAATAATACTGAGATGTAGCCAACTAATTGTTTGCTAAGTATCTATGAAATATGAAATGTATGTGTTCCCTCTAAATATTACATTTCATAAAATGAATATTTTGAGAACTCTTTTAATGATAAAATAGGTGAAGAATTAACAAATGTTATATAATTTAATGAGAATTACTGTATAACCGGCTAAGAAAAAGGGGATACATTTAGAGTTAATTCGTATAAGTGTATTAGCAGATAATACAAATGTGTAATGGAAATTATTTGCGTAAGCTGCGGTGTCATTTACTAATGTTGGGCGTAGTGGTCTTGGTGTCTTACGGTATATTACAGAACAGAATATGGATAGTTCAAGAACTATGTCAGACCACATTAATGCACCTTATCAGGTAAAAATGCGACCTGGATTATTACAACTTATCAATCCAGCTGAACCAAAATATCCTTACGATGTACAATATATTAAAAAAGATGAGGCGTTTTGTTCCTCAGTTACAAATATTACTTTCTTAGTCATTGTGTTATCATCCACAACAAACTTTTACAGAAGGCAAACATTGAGAAAAACCTGGGCAAATGAATCCTTATATACTTCGTACGGAACACTGAAGGTTGTATTTCTTCTAGGAATCACTGATAAAGCCAAAGTCCAGATAAAAATTGATAAAGAATTTAATCTCTATGGTGATATGGTTCAAGGAGCTTTTCTAGATACTTATGATAATTTGACACACAAATCAACAATGGGGTTTAAATGGGCAACTGAAAGATGCAGAAATGCAAAATATGTTATAAAAACAGATGACGATGTAGTGATCAATATGTTTGATCTGTTTCAAAACAGTAAACTAAGCGAATCCGAAAACAAAACTCATGTGCTCTGCCATCGTCAGTCGACAATGATTTTAAGAAATGAAAGTGAAAAATGGTTTGTCAGCCATTACCAGTTTAAGGGAATGAGCAGATTTCCTCCATATTGCGGGGGCCTTTTTGTGATGATTTTAAATGAAGTGGTTCCATATCTCTATAAGTCCGTTTCAAAGACACCATTCTTTTGGTTAGAAGATGTTTTGTTATATGGTATTGCCTTAAACAACATACCTGGACTTAAAATCGAAGCAATACGCGAAAACATTGAGCTATTTGATATAAATGCATCATTAAATTGCCTAAATAAAAGAAAGAAGAAATGTCCATTATTTGTATTCATGACAGTAACTGTTAATGAGATCGTGAATCTTTGGGCAACTATTTTACAAGTATACAACAGGTGACATTTAAATGATATCTACATATTCAACATATCTAATTGTATAGCAGTTGATTACTATTCAAATAATCTTCGTAGTAACAGATCTGTGATACACATATAAGAAGTTTACGTTTTAATATGTTATGTTATGCAACTGTGTTATAGAATTCCAAGAGTGTTATAAGATATTTTGTAGCATTGTTCAGGTAACCAACTAAATAAACATTTCCCCTTAGGGGTAAAAAATTAATTGAGTTGGTCAAATCTAGCTGTGCAATTTGTTAAGCCCCCGCCACGAGGGGTGGGGGGTTATAGAAATGGTCTCCGTCCGTCCGTCCTTCCGTAATAATCATGTCCGCTCCATATAACATAAACCCCATAAAAGATTTTCATGAAACTTGGCTCATGGTGAAGGTCACAACTCAATATCAAATGTTTGAGCCTTCCATTTTGTTTTACGCTCTGTATCTCCTAAACCCCATGAAGGATTTTCATGAAACTTGGGTCAAACGATCACCTCATCACAACAATGTCGGCTCAAGTTCAAGGTCACGACTCAAGGTCAAATGTTTGAGCCTTCCGTTTTGTGTCCGCTCTGTATCACCTAAACCACTTGAAGGATTTTCATGATACTTGGGTCAAATGATCACCTCATCAAGACAATGTACAAAACTCATGAGTCAGCCATGTTGGCTCAAGGTTAGGGTCACAACTGAAGGTCAATGCTTTCACCCAATACGATCCATCACTTTCCATAACAGCGGTGGGGGATATAGCTGTCTTTCAGACTGCCTTGTTTTTATCTAGTTTATAGGTTATAAACAATGGTCGTTCAGCTGAATAGCTATACCAAGATGAATATAATTCTACTGGGAAACCTCGATGATGTAATCACAAAAGATTACGCACGGTTTTTAGATAAAATTGGTCAGGAAAGGACGTCACTCAGTGGAACTTTTTCAAGGAACGTCAATATGACTTCAATTCCGACTTTAGGATAAAATGTATTATATAATAATAATAATAATAATAATAATAATAATAATAAAATTTCCATCTCTGTTCCTTTAAATCTTTTCTTTGGATTATCAATTGCGTTATTTTAAGTTTTGGAAATAAATATTCCTAACATTCTGCAATATGGAGGCTGACATTTAGGAGAGCTTTATCCAGATTCTTTATATGTTGATTATGAACCGTTAGTCAATTTAATAAATTTGACGTTTTTCGAGTATTGTCTTTTGAAAATCCGGAACATTTCTTTGCATAAATAACATTTTGTATTCCAAACCTGCCGGAAAAATTCATTTTAAATTTCTTTTCGGAAGTGGTACTTGTTTCCATCTATCAGGCATTTGCTCGGGGAACATTTCTTCTTTCTTTTTTCTGGTTTTCATGTTGATTCTGTAATTTATGCCCTTATCAGTAGTTGACTGGTTGTCTATTACTCTTTTTGACTGGTTGTCTATTACTCTTTTTGACTGGTTAATAATTTGATTTTGTGAATTTTTTTTTTTCATTCTAGCATCGCCATTTTATATTGGTAGAGTTTTCTTATTAGGTTAAAACTACAAATTAATCGGATTATGTTTAAATATATAAGGATTCATTTTTTCATCTTGTCTTTCTTTTTAAAAAATCAAATTCGGACCATTTTCACCCAAATTATAGCGGACTCACTAACTTTTCCTTGAGAAATGTAGGTACCGCAAGGGGCGCCCTTTCTATCAATAAAAGACGGGAATTATGCAAAAATAACTGTTTTCCGAAAATACAGTCTTCAATCTTTATTCAGATAAAATGTCATGTGTGTGCGTTAATTTTTTATACTATTTGTTTATGGCTGGGAGTCTTCTTAAAAGCGGTTCTTTCACTCATGAACACCGTATGTTACATTTTTACTCTTGCTATGCCACTTGTGAAAATATTGCATCTGGTGTTCACTCGTGGAAGACGTTTCGGTCTTACACTGAACCAAATAAATATTCTCTATGTATCGAGATCCCTCTCTTTATATACTTCTTATTTATGATTTTAAAGACATACACTTTATTAACATGGAAACAATAATACATTCCCTCTTTTAGAAATCAGTAAATATTGTAGTTGTTCAAAAAAGGCAGTCAAAAGTCAATGATAACATATCCCAAACATGGACTTGTTGTTGAATAAAGTCATTGCTTGGAGTTCAGATGCGAATGAAATATATCACGCGGGTTGCGTTCTAAGATAATGATTTTATTCTAGGACAAATCAATGTTTGAGATATATTATTTCGATGATTCTAAAATGATATCGGGGATTGTTACCTACATGTCTGAAGATGTTCCCAAATTATTTGTCTGATTTTTTCCCAGCACGCCGCTATGACGTCTGACGATATGACAAAAAAAAAACAACAGCGCATGGGTTGCGTTATAACACACAGTTTCAGTCTTCTTTGCTTCCGTGTCATGTTAGAATTAACGTTTTGAGCTAGGAGCTCAGACTTTATCTCATTTCTTTTATTAATTTGTTAATTCATTCATTAAGTACTTACATAGTTTAGGCAACGCAGGTCACCCAGCTGAAAATTTTACTTTCTTGTCTTAGACATAATTTCTCAAAAGGAAACACAGAAGAACTGCACGCTTAAAGAATGAAGTTTAAATTTACCCCAAATTTTACATTCTTGTCTTAGAATAAATTTCTCCAAAAGAAAAAAATATAGAAAAACTGCACGCTTGCAGCATGAAGTTTTAATGTATCCAAAAATTATCTGCTTCACAGTCGTTAGACATTTGAAAATACTTTATCAAACCTTATACCGGTATATTTCAAAGAATGAAAATTCCACTCACATTCGCTGCTAAGTATAGAATTCATTAATGGGCAAGTAATGTCTGATAATGTTATTTAAAAATGAAATCCATCCTCAAGCCTTTCATAACGCTGAAAGAAGTTTTAAAATAGGACCAGTATTGAAAAAGATATGGCAGTTTGAAATTTAAGAAAATGGCTGATTATGGAGGCAGCCATTTTAGGGTGTTTATGACGTCATTTACACATTGCTGAATTCCTTATTTAGCAAATTACCTTTTATGTCCTTCAAGCATGTTTGTCAAATAACCATAATCTATCTTACAAATTTAAAGTTCTTTTATGTTAGTGACTGAAGATCTAACTGTGATTGCAAAGAATGACAACTCTTGTCTGAGACAAGTACTCCCAAGCAAAGATATTTATTAGTTTACTTCCCTTCTACATACACAATTGTGAGACATATTACGCATTACGTGTCTACGGTCGTAGACACAATGTCATAATTGTTTTCAAAACAATGACGGTTCTGATATATTTGTATGTGTTTGATTGTCTTGCTGAACCGCTGTTTTTGTTGCCTATTTATTGAAAAAAATGTTTTTAACAATTACATTATAAAATGAAGTATCATGCAATACTTTATAGTGAAGGCACTAAACTTTTGCTTATAACAAAATGTCCCATTTATAGTCTATTATGAACAGGTGCCTATGCCAACAGGACCAGCAGTTTCTGTCGTTTAACAAGTGATAAATAATTTGAAAATCCTTCCAGGGGTTAAAAAGATTCAAAATTGACACAAAATAATCCCTATTTGACCTTTGATCTCACCTTGCGACCTTGACCTTGAACTTGCGTGGCCGACAGTTGAGTCGATGTTGTTTTATTTGTAGTTCACATTTGTTACCAGTTATTGGAAGATGCTTCAAAAGGCTAGAAAGATACATAGCGGACACGACTTGTGACGGAAGGACAGTCTCATCCTACCTTTTTTGAGGGGTAGCCATAACAAGTACACAACCAAGTATTCTTGCAATAATTTATTTAGATTTGTTACTAACAATGATCATCTAATACATCTGGTTACCATCTTTCAATTGAGTTAATTGGGGTCCGTGTGATGGTCTCTCTTTTCAAACGATTTGTCATTCATATTCTTTGCTTTACGAGGGGCTATCTTCAGTTGATCACGGAAGCCACCAGCACTATCCGAAACCAAGTCATATTTACTATTTACGAGTCTGTTACCTTTTTTTGCTGAAAATATAAATAAGTATATGCTTCTACGCAGTGATAAAGTCAGATAGATCGACTACTTTGTGTTTACTTCTTTTCACTTTTTTTTATCGAGATTTACATATTTTTATGATAATGGTGATCTAACCGTTATCAGATAGGTAACATGTCTACTTTTTAAAATGTTTACGCCCTTCTACACTTTTTTTGTTAAATGATCAAGAACTTTGAATGCTTTTTTTTTCTGATTTACCACGGTTCAGATTTCATATGCCTAGGAATTGAACCATAAGGGCGTTAGGCCAAGTGGTTAAATATCTAAGCGTTTGAACAATTTACAATACATGCTGACATGCTCATTGAAATATTGTGTAAACAGTTATGGTGACTTTCATAATACGAAAAAAATAATATCTCGTAATCAATATATTTGGTAAGGACCGGGACGTCATTCGGCAATTATACGTCATAATTGACGTCATGTTCTATCACCGGTCCGGGTGTCAACCGTTGTTTATCGCAGATCCCACAACGCTTGACTTCCTTCCTTGTTAAACTGTCAGACAAATCGAAGCAGGATAGAATCATCAATGAAACTGGTTAAATTTGATCTGTTATTTTTGCCTAATCTGTATTCTATTGAGGTATTTTCATCAACATAAGAAGCACAGTGAAGAAGTAAAGTTATCAGTCGTTAGCCAGCTTATCCATTGGCGAAGTTCTGGGCAACTTGATTCGAGGGGGTGTCGAGGTCAAAACGTCTTAAGTTAAAATTTAACAATGACGGATTATATTGTCTAAAGTGAATTAACTACTTTGAAATCCTTACGCTGACTAATTTGTGTCATTTTTTCTTTTATTTACCAAAAAAAAAAAAAAAAAAAAACAACATGTTTTTGTATCTTTTGTTTGTTTGTTTTGAGTTTAACGCCGTTTTTCGACAGTATGTCAGTTATGTAACGGCGGACAGTTAATCTAACTTTTGTATCTTTACCCTTAAGAAGCGAACACACGACGACAAGACGGATGAACCCTGCTGAATTGTTGTGTCCTTGTATCTTTGCGTGCGAACAAAGACACGAATTATTTAAGCCGAATTAATGAAACCATGATATATTTCGTTGGGAAACCTTCGTGTCGGCGGATTTAAAACGTCGTGTCATCGCCCTGTGTGTAGCGTCTTTATGTCTTCGCCTCGACATAATGTCTTAAAGTATGTAGTTTAGGAGCATTGACGAATAGTTCATGAATGTGTGTCAAAGTACACAGTCAGAAATAAGGGTTAAAATTTTAGTTTTCCCTTTCTCCAGGGTTATATATATAGCATAATGAAAATAAAACCGCTAAATATAGAAAGTTTTGTAGAGTCGCATCACATGTTTGGCGTGTTGTGCAGTTGATTTAGATTAATACAGATCGATAATCAAACAACATAATTATATAAACATTGTATTTTAAGAATCCAAACTGTCTTCTTGAACTGTCAGTATTTAACCTTGAATAATGAGAAAAGGTTCACAAATATAATGTACTGAATATTAGTAGAACAAAAGTAAACGCAGTGCCACTTACATGTAGATTCCGCAGCCACAAACGTAACTACCAGAAGCAAAGCTAAAGGGTGAAGTTTCATATTTCTTGATGAACCGTGCAACTTAACACTGCTTCGAGTAATTTTAACATAATCAAGTATACAAAGGTAGTGTGCAACGCTCAACTCGTGCGTGAGAAATGATAACTTATGAAAATACATGTATATTACTAATTAAATAATTAATGTTGAAACTAATTAACGGTACCGATCATAACAACGAAAACTAAACTGGGATTCATATTAGTCACCATGTTAATTAGTAAGGACCATGCAATGAGAACTTACCGTTGTACTAAGAGTTCTCCTGTCTCTTTATTTTTTTCTTTATGGACGTTTTAAAGATGTACACTAAACATGGAAACAGTCATGTATACATTTTTTTTGAAATCAATAAATACTGTTTTCAAAAACAATAGCAAAGATGATCACTTTATTGTTTTATAATATTAATGCTTTCGAAAGTCAATGCTCATTTAATGTTTTGAGTCTGAAGCTTTGACTTGCCCTCAAAAATATATTTTGCTTTTCCTTGTTATTTATTGATTAAGTAGTTACATAGTTACATCTTACATTTAGTCCAGACTGCTGAAATTCTTAGACTAAATTTTTCAAAAAGAAAAGTAAACTGAAAAACAGCACGCTTGTAGCATAATGTTTTAATTTACTCAAAACTTTCCTGTTTTACAGTAATTACACCTTGAGAAAAACCTGATATGTATTTATACGCGTTCCCTACTAAGTATATCCATGAAAGTACATATTACATGTGTTTTCAACTTATAGACCTAAAGTAAAGCAACTTTTTGATTTTGAAAACTCTGGTACATATAAAGCAACACGCTGAATAATTTTGGAAAATATTGATTTTGAAAATTTTGTTTGGGAAATTTTTGAATAGACATAACTTAAGTTTCTCTTGGACGTTTATTGTCTTTCTAGACGTATAGTATACATGCATTTATACAATTTTATTCAATATATTCATTAATACAATATTAAATTATTTAATTTATTTCTAAATATTCTGTCATGCTTTCTAGCTTCTATCTCATGAATTTTGACTAAATATAATTTACATGCGGTGATGTTTCGTTCTATGAAGATACGTCAATCTAATTGTCCCAGTTATATTGAAAAGACAGTTGTAAGAGTAGTATGAGGTACATATACAGAGTTTTTCTTCTTTCTTAATTTACTCAAAACACGTGGTTCTACTTTACGCAGAAACAAATGACTGTCCAAATATAAACGGACACTATTTTCCATTAATCTAACATTCTAGTGATTTACTTTGCAACTAGCTTAATAAAGCCTACAAGGTGGTTTTGTACTCCGGAGGTATCAATCGGAATCTAAGTTGACAAACGTTATCAGTTGATAAATGGAGTTTTGGTAGTATCACATTTTGTATGTTTTGGTAGTAGAATCGCAGGTATGTTTTGATTTATTATACCAAGCGAATACTAGTATCGTTTTTTTAGTTTCAAATGCAAGAAACGTTTGATAATTGTGTTTCATGCAGTATAAAATGTACCAGAAATAGTCTTAGTACCACTGACAATTTCGTTTTTTAAAACCTGTCTGCGTTGATAACTCGAGCTAACTAATACTGCTATGTTTGTTGATTGAAACATTTTTAAACATGTATATTATTTCGTAGAAAATACGAATATTTTTCGGCTTTGAAATATAAATTAACTTAGATATAGAAAATGATCCCTTGTTCGAATATATAGGTTTGAAATGTCAGACCAGATAACAAGAGTAAGGAATATTGCCAAGAACATTCCATTTAATGTTTGTAAAGGTAATTTTGAAATAAAGTTATCTTGCTAAATGGTCCCCAAATCTGAGGGAAGGTGATTATTGAATGGCATGCTTCAGAATCTTGATTCATATTACCGAAGAGATAATAAACTGTTTTTCAATATATCACAGAAGCTACTGTCCCACCGCTTTTAGTTTACACTTTACATACAGTAACAGACAAGTCGAATTGGCGTTTTACATTCACCCTAGATGAGATACTTTGAAAACGGGAATTTATCATTAGTATTGAAAATGTCTTCAGACCGAATATTAAAAGCTGTTCAGCACTTTGTGTGATACAGGTAATGGATTCGTGAGAATTGATTATAGATGAATAAGAACACTAGCTAGAACCATTGTAGCACTTTATTCAGCTATAAGTTTGACATTGAAAATGGTAATCTGCTATTTAACATTTTCATCGGTTATCTCTGGACCCAGGTTGATACCTTCCATTCCTGTTGTTACCATATATTGCCTCACGGTACACACAGGGTACGCAGGAAAACCGGTACCGGCTGCTGAATTTTCATGTCTTTTCATGTCTTTTCCAGCTAGGTCCACCTTGGATTGATGCTGCAAAATAAACAAGTATAAGATTTAATATAGTAATAAAATCAGATTCCACTTTGTGTTGGCTTATCTTTTCAGGTTCAGTTATTACATTCACAAAAAGGTAACCGGATCTCTACAAAATTGATAATTTGTCTACTGTCTAAAATTCAAACCTTTTCTGCACAATATTTGCTTATTAATTTGGTTTGGTTTTATTGGGTTTAACTTTGCACCGAAACAATTATAGGTCATAATTATGGTGACTTTCTAGCTTTTGATAGTGAAAGAAGACTCCAAGTGCCACTACATGCATTACTTCGTCACAGGCTCACAGATGGATAGAACCGCCGACACTCCGTAAGCCAGCTGAATGTTGCTGATGGCTTCCTCACATGAAGAATTCAACGCCCAAAGTAATTGATATAAATTAGCGACATTAACCTCTCGGCCACAGAGGGCCATATGAATCTGGTAAATTGTAAACAGTGGCTGTTATTTAATCGATAGTTTAGAGCATATTTTTCAATATTAGATCGGACACTTATCGATTAGATGACGCTTTGAGCAAGAAAACGGAAGATAAAGATAAAATAGTAGAATTATGTAAATAGAATTGCCGCATATGGCAATAAGTTAAAGTAGAGCCCGGATATCATCTATGTTTAAGATGCAACACTGTTTTTCCAGATGATTTAGATAACATACATGCTAACGTACGATACTTCCGAAATGAAATACATACAGGCGAGAGGTAATTGCCAAATCGTATATTTGTCGATGAAACTAATATTTCTGATATGAATTCAGTAACCAACATTATTAATTTGGATAACGAAAGCATTGCTTATAGACCTTGAGCTGACAATTGACCCTGCTCCCCCCCAGGGGGAATTTTCAACACTATGATTTTCTTAAACCTGGTAGTTGGCATTCACAGACAAAAGTTTGCAAGTTTCCGTTGGGGCTTTAACGAGTTACGGAGATTTAAAATACGTTACCATGCAAATTATCATTTAATTCACCATTTATGTTAATTTAATATTATAAACATGCCTGTTGTACAATTAATCGTAATAAACAAGACGCTTAGATATGTTTATGTATTTAAAATAGAAATTATCATATGCTCATATCATTTTAGGTGAATAGATGTTATGTATTATCCGTAACTTACGTTACTTCTTTTGAAATTACTAGAACATAGAAATATATCAACAATGATGATTTTTTTAAGTTGTAAAATACTGATAATGGCCAATACACAGTTCAGTAATTAAATTTATATAAAATGAAACTGTCCCTAGAGTTAACTTATTCAATATGTCACATATGATACGTTACCTTTCCGAAATATGTGTTAAAGAAAAAATATTTAAAATTTTGGTATTACCTATATGGTCAGGATTTTAAAAGGATTATACATTGGACTATAAATAAACATCACCAGACATGAACAACATTATCAAATAAATGTTTACAGATTTTATAATTCATTAGAAATATTATTTAAATGTATATTAAGAATATATAGCTCTTTGAATGTACCAGTATGACTGCATATCATAATTATCATTAGTATAATTAAATAACATAGACTCCACAATGTAAAGCAATGTTAGTCCTAAGGTATGCCCTCTGACGACTAAGTGTGACATTGAGCTTGAAGTGAAAAATGGTATTCACTATACACTCTTACAAGGGGTGGAAGAGGTTTCTAACGCTAAAAGGCAGATGGCCTTAGATTTCGGTTGTTGATGATAAATACAACTGCATTCAATAGAGTCTTGTCTAGAGGAGATACTCCTCGTAAACGATTGATCCTCCTAGCCGTGTGATGTCGATCCTCCTCGCTGATTTGCTGTTTCTCCTGTGACTTCTGACAGTGACCTTGGTAACCATTAACAGCATTCTCACTACACTCCACCAGCCCTGTTCTATAAAGTGGGTCATAAGGGCTTGGGGGCCACAAATGGATTCCTTGCAGAATCAGACATAACAGGGATACCCTGCAGGATAATTAACATGGAGGTTTTGCCAATAACAATCATACATCTAATGCGAAGCAGACCAGAAGTACTTCCTTCTTAAAACAGACGAGATTCCCCAATAGATGGTTAATTGCTATACTGAAGCAGTTATTCCACACATATCTTATAATAACAAAACTTAAGGTCATGGGATACCCTGACCCAAGTTCATAAACTTCCGGGATGCCTGGAAAAAATTTATCAAGGCCCTGGGATACCCAGAGCAAGGACCATAATACTGACACTAATGTATGCCAGGTGATACACATACTGCATAAGTTCATAAACTCTTAGGTTGCACGTAGAAATATACCACATTATTACCGTGCTGGAATACCCATACTAATGTGTACTATGGGATACTCATTCTGACCTATATTTCTAAAACACAGTCAAGATACCTAGCAAAACATACAAATCTGAGAAACTTGAGTTTTCTATAAAGTTTGGCGGACGGATGGACACAGCTTCTGCATTTTTCACAAGGATAAACCTGCGATACCCAGGAAGCTGGGAAGACTTCAAACAGATGGACACAGTTTCTGCGTCTATTGCTGGACTGGGCTTTGCCTCTGCTGACACATATCTAAACGAGGGTCTCAAGTAAATGATCCATGACCCGAAGTCCCTTTCCTAGGCCTCCAGCCCAAGAATCTCTATTGCTTAAACCAGACAGGTCCCTCAAAAGGTCCCGAAATACCAATACCCATCTGGAAGGGACTCGTGTTTCAACCAAAGTACAAAGGATGTTGTGGTTAAATAAAGGCTGCACAGCCATATCTACCATCAGTTTTAGAGACTGCAGTCTCACACTGGAGATAAGTTGATCTTGCCACCACTTAACCAAATCCACACGTCCATTTACTGAGTAAGGGTAAGCAAGCCAAAACCAGACCAATAAGTGAGTTTCTTTTTGTGCTCGCTATAGCATACTTTGGGGGAGGGTGTGCTTTTGTCCCCAACAGCTCTTTCAAGGGACAGCTCTTGTTTTACTTATGTTAGACTTTTGTGTTATATTTATTATGTTCATAAGTATTTGTTTTGGTATTTTTTTAAATAAATAGATTAAATCTGTGTTGAAATTTTCAGTGATTGTTGTATTGTTTTCAAAATGTATTAAGTGGCATTTGTACGAACAAATGATTATGAGAAATGAAAAAGAATTTTTAAATGCAATTGGAAATTTGTTCTACGTACGAACAAATCTGGACTGTTCAAACAAATGTCAGAACTGAAGTATCTTTTGCATACAGACCCTGGATTTGTTCGTATGTACGAACAAATTCCAAATTGCTTTTTTTTTTTTTTTTAAGTTAATTATTTTTCAGTTCTCTCATTTGTTCGTACATACGAACAAATGCAGGCTGCTCATTACGAACAATGATTGTGAATGAAAAAGAATTTTTAAAGCAGTTCGGAATTTTGTTCGTACATACAAACAAATCTGGGCTGTTCGAACAGAATATCGGAATTGAAAAATAATATGGACAGGATTTGTTCGTAGTACGAACAAAATTCAAAATTGCATTTTTTTAAGAATAAATTCTTTTTTCAGTTTTCTCATTTGTTTCGTACGTATGAACAATGACAGTGAGAAATGAAAAAGATTTTTAAGCCGTTTGGAGTTTTGTTCGTACGTCCGAACAATCTGGGCTGTTTGAACAGAATATCAGAATTGAAAAAAATATGGACAGGATTTGTTTGAACAGAATATCAGAATTGACAATAATATAGACAGAAAATTGTTCGTACGTACGAACAAAGTCCAAATTGCATTTTTTTAAGAATAATTCTTTTTCAGTTCTCTCATTTGTTCGTACGTACAAACAAATGATAGTGAGAAATGAAATGAAAAAGAATTTTTAAAGCAGTTTGGAATTTTGTTCGTACGTCCGAACAAACCGGGGCTATTTGAACAGAATATCAGAAATTGAAAAAAAATATGGACAGGATTTGTTCGTACGTACGAACAAAATTCCAATTGCATTTTTTAAGGAATAAATCCTTTTTCAGTTCTCTCATTTGTCCGTACGTACGAACAAATCCAGACTGTTTGTACGTACGAACAAATGATAGTGAGAAATGAAAAAGAATTTTTAAAGCAGTTTGGAATTTTGTTCGTACGTCCGAACAAATCGGGGCTGTTTGAACAGAATATCAGAATTGAAAAAAATATGGACAGGATTTGTTCGTACGTACAAACAAAATTCCAATTGCATTTTTTAAGAATAAATTCTTTTTCAGTTCTCTCATTTGTTCGTACGTACGAACAAATCCAGACTGTTCTTACGTACGAACAAATGATAGTGAGAAATAAAAAATTTTTTTTAAAGCAGTTTGGAATTTTGTTCGTACGTCCGAACAAATCTGGGCTGTTTGAACAGAATATCAGAATTGAAAAAAAATATGGACAGGATTTGTTCGTACGTACGAACAAAATTCCAAATTGCATTTTTTTAGCCCACCATCATCAGATGGTGGGCTATTCAAATCACTCTGCGTCCGTGGTCCGTCGTCCTTCCGTCCGTCCGTCCGTCCGTCAGTCCGTCCGTCCTTCCGTCCGTTAACAATTTCTCGTTATCGCATCTCCTCAGAAACTACCTGGGGGATTTTGACCAAACTTTGTCAGAATGATGTATTGGTACCCTAGTTGTGTCCCCCTGAAAATCAGACTGGTTCAACAATTTTTTAGTAAGTTATGGCCCTTTGTTTATTTCTATAATTTACATAGATTTATATAGGGAAAAACTTTGAAAATCATCTTGTCCAAAACCACAGGGCCTAGGGCTTTTATATTTGGTATGAAGCATCATCTAGTGGTCCTCTACCAAGATGATTCAAAATATTTCCTTGGGGTCTAATATGGCCCCGCCCCGGGGTCACATGGTTTATACGACTTATATAGGGATAAACTTTGAAAACCTCTTGTCAAAACCACAGGGCCTAGGGCTTTGATATTTTGTATATGACATCATCTAGTGGTCTTCTACTAAGATTGTTCAAATTATCCCCCTAGGGTCAAATATGGCTCCGCCCTGGGGGTCACATGGTTGACATAGACTTACATAGGAAAAAACGTTGAAAATTTTCTTGTCCAAACCACAAAGCCTAGGGCTTTGGCATTTGTAATGTAGCATCATCTAGTGGTTCTCTACCAAGTTTGTTCAAATTATCCCCCTAGAGTCAAATATGGCCCCGCCCTGGGGGTCACATGGTTCATATAGACTTATATAGGGAAAAGATTTTAAAATCTTCTTGTCAATAACCTACAAGATTCAAATTTGGACCACATGTATGGTTGTGAGTGGCAAGATGAACCTTGACACGAGTTGACCTTGATTTTGACCTAGTGACCTACTTTCACATTTCTGTAGCTACAGCCTTCAAATTTGGACCACTTGCATAGTTTTGTGCACTGAAAAAAACTTTGACCTTGACTTTGACCTAGTGACCTACTTTCACATTTTTGAAGGTACAGGCTTCAAATTTGGACCACATGCATAGTTTTGTGTTCGGAATTGGAATTTGACCTTGATTTTGACCTACTGACCTACTTTCACATTTCTCAAGCTACAGCCTTCAAATTTGGACCACATGCATAGTTTTGTGTACCGAAACAAACGTTGACCTTTACATTGACCTAGTGACCTACTTTCACATTTTTGAAGGTACAGGCTTCAAGTTTGGAACACATGCATAGTTCTGTGTTCCGAAATAAAATTTGACCTTGACTTTGACCTAGTGACCTACTTTCACATTTCTCGAGCTACAGCCTTCAAATTTGGACCACATGCATAGTTTTGTGTACCGAAATGAACTTTGACCTTAAGATTGACCTAGTGACCTACTTTCACATTTCTGTAGCTACAGGCTTCAAATTTAGACCACATGCATAGGATTGTGTACCGAAACAAACTTTGACCTTGACATTGACCTAGTGACCTACTTTCACATTTTTGAAGGTACAGGCTTTAAATTTGGACCACATGCATAAATTTGTGTTCTGAAGTGTAATTTGACCTTGATTTTGACCTAGTGACCTACTTTCACATTCTTTGAAATTGATCTAGTGACCTACTTTCACATTTCTCAAGCAACAGCTTTCGAATTTGGACCACATGCAAAGTGTTGTGTACGGAAATGAAATTTGACCTTGAGCTAGTCAGTAAGTCTTGAAATTTGGAACACTCAAAAATGGCACATTGGTGGGCGCCAAGATCACTCTGTGATCTCTTGTTAAGAATAAATTCTTTTTCGATTTTCTTATTTGTTCGTACGTACGAACAAATCCAGGCTGTTCATACGTATGAACAAATGATAGTGAGAAATGAAAAAGAAATTTTAAAGCTATTTTGGAATTTTGTTCGGACGTCCGGACAAATCTGGGCTGTTTTGAACAGAATATCAGAATTGAAAAATAATATGAACAGGATTTGTTTGTACATACAAACAAAATTCCAAATTGCATTTTTAGCTCATCTGATTTTTTGAAAAAAAAATGATGAGTTATTGTCATCACTTGAGCGGTTGTCGGCGTCGGCGTCGGTGTTGCCTGGTTAGTTTTATGTTTAGGTCAGCTTTTCTCCTAAACTATCAAAGCTATTGCTTTGAAACTTGGAATACTTGTTCACCATCATAAGCTGACCCTGTATAGCAAGAAACATAACTCCATCTTGCTTTTTGCAAGATTTATGGCCCCTTTTATACTTAGGAAATATCAGATTTCTTGGTTAAGTTTTATGTTTAGGTCAACTTTTCTCCTAAACTATCAAAGCTATTGCTTTGAAACTTGGAATACTTGTTCACCATCATAAGCAGACCCTGTACATCAAGAAACATAACTCCATCTTGCTTTTTGCAAGATTTATTGCCCCTTTTGGACTTAGAAAATCAGTTTTCTTGGTTAAGTTTTATGTTTAGGTCAGCTTTTATCCTAAACTATCAAAGCTATTGCTTTAAAACTTAAAACACTTGTTCAACATCATAAGTTGACCCTGTACAGCAAGAAACATAACTCCATTCTGCTTTTTGCAAGATTTATGGCCCCTTTTGGACTTAGAAAATATCAGATTTCTTGGTTAAGTTTTATGTTTAGGTCAACTTTTTCTCTTAAACTATCAAAGCTATTGCTTTGAAACTTGCAACACTTGTTGACCATCATAAGCTGACCCTGTACAGCAAGCAACATAACTCCATCCTGCTTTTTGCAATAATTATTGCCCCTTTTGGACTTAGAAAATCATTTTCTTGGTTGAGTATTATGTTTAAGTCAACTTTTCTCATAAACTATCAAAGCTATTGCTTTAAAACTTGCAACAGTTTTTCACCATCATAAGTGGACACTGAACATCAAGAAACATAACTCTATCCTGCTTTTTGCAAGAATGATGGCCCTTTTTAGACTTAGAAAATCATGGGTAGGAGAATATTTCTATTACACAAAAAAAATCAGATGAGCGTCAGCACCCGCAAGGCGGTGCTCTTGTTTAAAGAATAAATTCTTTTTCAGTTCTCTCATTTGTTCGTACGTACGAACGAATCCAGACTGTTCGTACGTACGAACAAATGATAGTGAGAAATGAAAAAGAATTTTTAAAGCAGTTTGGAATTTTGTTCGTACGTCCGAACAAATCTGGGCTGTTTGAACAGAATATCAGAATTGAAAAATAATATGGACAGGATTTGTTCGTACGTACGAACAAAATTCCAAATTGCATTTTTTTAAGAATAAATTCTTTTTCAGTTCTCTCATTTGTTCGTACGTACAAACAAATGATAGTGAGAAATGAAATGAAAAAATTTTTTTAAAGCAATTTGGAATTTTGTTCGTACGTCCGAACAAATCGTGGCTGTTTGAACAGAATATCAGAATTGAAAAAAAATATGGACAGGATTTGTTCGTACGTACGAACAAAATTCCAAATTGCATTTTTTTAAGAATAAATTCTTTTTCAGTTCTCTCATTTGTTCGTACGTACGAACAAATCCAGACTGTTCTTACGTACGAACAAATGATAGTGAGAAATGAAAAAGAATTTTTAAAGCAGTTTGGAATTTTGTTCGTACGTCCGAACAAATCTGGGCTGTTTGAACAGAATATCAGAATTGAAAAAAATATGGACAGGATTTGTTCGTACGTACGAACAAAATTCCAAATTGCATTTTTTTAAGAATAAATTCTTTTTCGATTCTCTTATTTGTTCGTACGTACGAACAAATCCAGGCTGTTCATACGTATGAACAAATGATAGTGAGAAATGAAAAAGAAATTTTAAAGCTATTTTGGAATTTTGTTCGGACGTCCGGACAAATCTGGGCTGTTTGAACAGAATATCAGAATTGAAAAATAATATGAACAGGATTTGTTCGTACGTACGAACAAAATTCCAAATTGCATTTTTTTAAGAATAAATTCTTTTTTGGTTCTCTCATTTGTTCGTACGTACGAACAAATCCAGGCTGTTCATACGTATGAACAAATGATAGTGAGAAATGAAAAAGAAATTTTAAAGCTATTTTGGAATTTTGTTCGGACGTACGAACAAATCTGAGCTGTTTGAACAGCATGTCAGAACTGAAAAATAATACGGAATATGGATTAATGTTCATACGTACGAACAGCCAGGATTTGTTCGTACGTACGAACAAAATTCCAAATTGCATTTAAAAATGTGAGAAATGAACAAGAATTTGTAAATTTTATTTGGAATTTTGTTCGTACGTACGAACAAATTTTGATTTTCTGTTGCTGTGGTCTGCGATTTCTTAAATTTTTGCTGTGATTTTCACCAGTAAAAACTCCGTATAGCGGCAAAAAAGAGGGACAGACCGGAAGATCCTCTTTTATTCCGGAAGCAGATTCATATATTATAATAAAGGATGAGTATTGTTTTCGAAAAAGCTATGGGTAAACGGATTACATTTCATTATCGGTTACCTTATATACTCTAAATCACTAAAGATGAAAGTTTTTTTGACGTCAAAACCAAAGGCAATGATGTCTTTAGCATTCTCATGTGCCAGTCTGTTGGCCTCTTCTAGTGGCATATTATCTTTCACAAGAAAAGTTTCATAGTCTGACAATTGTATGACAAGTGGCACATCAAATGTGTCTTGTAGCCACCTGAACGAAGAATTAACAAGTTAGTAAATGATCATTCCATTCATGATTTATTTTTTTCATACGGTGTGTATCTAACCGGGGACAATTATTAGTCTTGTCGTAAAGGTGTGATGATAAAATTTAACAAGAGCTGTCACAATTATTGACAAATGTCCCCGAAGCATGTCAAAGAATGCTACAGTTGTCTACGAAAAATATGCCAGAATAGTTCAGGTATGAATCATTTTGTGACCTTGACCTTGACATGAGAGATCCGGGTCATAAGTGTGACACACCTCAATATGGTTAACATTTGTGTCAAAATATTTTTAAATCCCTTGATAGATGGCAGAGTTATGGACAGACAAGAAACATACCATGTCAGCCTTTGACTTCTAAGTGTGACCTTGGCTTTGCAGCTAGGAATCTGACAGGCCTTCTCATTGCAGGGAAAATTTATGCCAAGTTATTTTAAAAAAGTTATGGACCGGACAAGAAACAGACACTGTTAACATTAAACCTAGAAGTGTGACCTTAACCTTAGAGTTGGGGTTCTGGATCATGCGCATGGCACGTTGTCTCATCAAAGGGATAATTTATGCAAAGTTATTTCAAAATCTCTTGATGAATGACAGAGTTATGAACCGCACACGAAACAGACACTGTTAACCTTTGACTTCTAAGTGTGACCTTGACCTTGGATCTAGGAAACTGGTCTTGCGCATCTCATGTTTGGTAAATATTGATGCCAAGTTATTTTAAAATCCCTTCATAGATAGCAGAGTTATGAACAGACCTTGTTAAGATTTGACCTCTAAGTGTGACCTTGACCTTGGAGGTAGGGGTCTTGGTCTTGCGTATGACATGTCATCTCATTATGGTTAACATTTATGCCAAGTTATTTCAAAATCACTTTATGGCTGGCAGAGTTACAGCCCGAAGAGCCCGCCCGCTTAGCTCGGTAGGTAGAGCATTGGATCGCGGGGTCGTAAGTTCGATCCTCGGGCTGGGCGTATGTTCTCCGTGACTATTTGATAAACGACATTGCGTCTGAAATCATTAGTCCTCCACCACTGATTCATGTGGGGAAGTTGGCAGTTATTTGCGGAGAACAGGTTTGTACTGGTACAGAATCCAAGAACACTGGTTAGGTTAACTGTCTGCCGTTACATGACTGAAATACTGTTGAAAAATGGCGTTAAACCCAAAACAAACAAACAAAATACAGCCCAAAGAAGATTTTACACGGAAGCAAGGATAGAGTTTGCGATTTTAATATGCCCACCTCCGGGGGCATAAAAACATTGACGGCCTAAAAAAGCTGAATGTTATATACGCTTTCAGTGATAGAAACCTAAGCAATTAGTATAATTATTGTTGTTTAGTTAAGAGAAGTATACATATTGTCTATTAGATATGTAGGCGAAAAATGCTTATTTGACTTACTTCGTGAAAATAAAGTGTAAAATCTGTCCCAGATGAAATACTTCAGAAGACGGTCTCTGGCCTGTGTACAGGAAAAACGGCTTTTTCTGCTCATAATGCGTCAGTATGGTCTCCAAGTCCCTATTAAAACATTTTAATTGATGTCACATATTTTGTCTGTTGACTACCAAACATTTAGTGGTATGTTTATGTTGTGTCATTCTATCCATGAGGTTTTTTTTATTCCTATTTCATGTGTGTTATCCTGTGTGTTAGTTAGTTACTTAACAAAACGCCTTAGAAAGTTGGAATTGAAAATGCACTTAGTCTTGTTCATATAATTTGCATTAAGTTTTAGGTCCTGTATTTGTAATTCATTTTGTGGCTCCTTATTAGTAGTTTTTTAAAATCTTATTTCATATAAAAAAGTCAAAGATGTACATATTCTACCGTTTTATAATTAAAAGCTGTTCGATCTTAGATACAAACCTCATTGAAAAGAAGACTCCCCTTTTCAGAAGATGGTGCACAGGTTTTCCTGTTGCCTTTTCAATTCTTTTGAGCAGTGCACCGTCTATCCTGGTGCTGCCAAAATAGCCTTTAGCAATGTATATAAGATTTAGAAATAATAAACGAAATGCTGTTTCCGCCCGCTCAATAGGAAAAGCGCAGATCTACGGATAGCGGGATAAGGTTCAAACATCGGGTGAGGCATATGTTCTCCGTGACAAAGTAACAAACGGTTGTTATTAATATGTGATAGCCCCAAAGGTAAACATTTATGTAAACAGTTTCAGTAGTCTGTGTATAAATAAACTATTAACATTCTGTGTTCAAAATATTAAGACGTTTTTCATGGCGACAATGAGCGTTCGATCAATTTTCATTGATAAAGGACTCTTATTTTCAAGAGTAGTCACCCTCTGACAACAAATATTTAGCAGGTTTTATACAGGTAAGTAAAGAAACGACAAATATTATTGTATAACTCAAATTAATATAAACAAAAATATAACTTTATCCAATTGTTTTGAATATTACAATATAACAATTAAAAGTTATAATTTTATAATTTTGATATTATTGATACCTGATATATGCTGCTGTTTAATAAGTGAAAGTCGAAATGTGTCCTTCCACTCAAGTTAATAAACTAAACTCGGATATATCAAGAGAATTACACAACTGTTCTACTTCAAGATTTTATTTAATGCCACATACACTAACTTTAATTTCAGTATTAAATCACAATATGTAAGCTGACGTGTGCGTTATAAATCAAAATATTACAATAAATACATTACAAAAAGGAAAAAAAGACTGTACTCTCTTGAAGAGCTCATACTTAAACAATAATATCAGTGATAATAACGTAATTATAATAAATAATAATCATAATGTAACTAATAAAAATACTTAACACCGTACGGATAAGTTTATCATAGTCAATTCCAGTGTCAGATTTTGTAGACACTTCCCATGGTGTTACAGTCTGTTCCGTTTGTTCTTCCGCCATTTTCGAAACAAGTTAAAACGAAATCCAACTATCAAATTATAAAAATGCTCAGTCTTTCTGTTATGCAGACAGGTAAACAATGTTAAGCTTTTAAGAAAAACTACGCGTTTGCTGTTTAACAAGCTGATCAATTTATTTGACCTTAAATATAGCTTGATTTGCATTGTACTGCATGTGAAGACAAGCGTTTAAATGTTAGTAGAAATCAGTTTACATACCCGATATAATTGTAACATTCGCTTTGTACAAAAGCATGGGTAATCATGCGACAATTAAAAGAAGAAAGCACAACCTTGGAGAGGCACCCATTTAAGTATTTACTTTCTATTTATTGTGTAGAGATTTTATAAAAATATAAGTAATAGGATAGTGTCCTACAAGCTTGAGTCTTCTTTTATCAAATGGAGCCATTCTTTTATAACAGGACGTCAGATATCTGTAGTTAAGACATGCTTTACAAACAATCTTACAGTAATTGCTAGGTCTCATCTGTACTTTCTGCCCAAACTTGAGAATAGTACTATAATGTACAAAGTTATTTCTTATTTCTTAACAACTTCAGGCATTTCATAATTCATGCACGATGTTGTAATGAAACGAAACAGTCATTATTTTATGCATCAAACAGATATTTGATACTCTATCATCTTTACCTTTAAGCTTCCTTTCCAAAACAGATGCTTACCTATAGCATAGTAACGGTACTATAAATATTGTTTGATGAAATTACTAAATGACAACTGTTATTTATCATAGCATTCATACATGAAAATACACGATCTACACCACCTATATGATATGTCAATAGCTATATTACATTTATAATATACAAAGTCCTATCTTACATCTAATAACGTCTTCAAAGAGTCGCTACATTACGGTGTAACTGTCATACACAAACATCAAAAGAAGATGTTGTGAACGCATAGAGCGCAACCTGATGCATTTCGATTGAGTATGTTTATGAAAGGTTATGAAAAGTGTAACACCCCTCATACGATTATTGCACCATCTTGTTTGTATTTAAACGTATTTTAACCGCCACCGCAAATCCTCAGTAAGACTGTTCATAACCTGATTTGGAGAAAAGTGCAAGATACAGAAGCTTCACTCGTTCTTTAGCTTGTGGAGTGTAAAGCATCCATACATGGTACTCTTATCCGAATGTTAATAATGTTAGCTGGAAGAGCGGAAGCTCGAATTTTAGACCAACAAACCTTGTTTTTGTCAGAGTCAGACAGTACGTGTTACCACAGATTCCGCTCTTATAACATTGGCTTAGGCAAAACTCAACCATACAATAACATTGAACGGACTGACATAAAATATTTTATTGCAATCATAATTGCACAGGGTTTCAAATATAATGGGGAAATACCTCGAAACCACTAACTGTCGTCCATGACGCTTAAAGAACAGTTAATCTTTGCGCATGCGCAGGCATCTATTTACGGATGTTAACAATGTCAATGTCGGACCGTAAGAAACCTAGACAGAAACGATTAATAAATAAAGAAAAAATTAACACTTCATTAACCAAAAATACAAGTTATGATTAAATTATCTTACCAAAATCTCGGAACTACTTTGTTGGTATTTACATCTAGGAATACCATTTGAAGTATGAGAATACCGACGAAAATACTACACTTCTAAAATAAGTTTCGATTACTTCTTGGAAAATAAATAATTACAAGGTAACAAAATGGAGTTTAGATATAACAGGTGTTATTTGCGCAATCTGAAATCGTTAAATGAATGATAGAAATGCTTGTAATTCAAATCAAGGTAACTTTAAAGACGCTATGTTGACATTATTTGTATTTTTGTAGAAATGTATACATGCACATGAAATAGTATAGTCTTACCTATATGTTTGATTATAAATTCTGTTAATAGTTATCGCTACACAAAATTGACCAAAACATATTAATCACGTGGTCGAGTTTATAGACGAACAAGTATTATTTAATAAAGTTTTATAACCTACTACGTTTTATCTTCAGTATTCTGTTTCGTCATAATTATTTATTATGTTATTGTCTCAATGTGAAGTTTACAGATTATTTGTTCGTTTTGAAAACATTTTATTCAGGGTTATGTAAACAGATACACTATATCTGTTCTCTAAAAAAATAAAGCAAAAAATAATGATTTTACAAATATTTTTATATAAACAATTACCTGGACTATGAAAAATGGAATTCAATGATATAGTTATATTTGTAAAATATTCCGACAAAGTGTCTCTAACAATGGCCGTATTAACACCTTCAAAGTGGATAACTTATTAAATAATTTGGAGATGATATGATTACTGGTCTTGCCTTTTCGTACTTGATAAGATTGCTTTCGATAAGACAAAGTTTTATAACCAATCTGTGCAAAATTGAGACAAAGTTTCTTCTGTTCTTAAAACACTTTTCAGACGGTTCAGAGGCTCAAATAGCATTGTAAAATGAGATCAAATTTGTTAAAAGCTAAGGAGGATTAGATGAGATGTTTATATCACTATGAACATATTGCATATATCGTACATATGCCAGTAATGTTTGACTGATGACAAACAGATTGATATTACGTGTGATGGCTGTCTCCTTTCTTATGTTGTAGTAGGGACGATATTTAATTAAATGAGGAATAATTAATCGTTTGAAATCACTTACAAATCTACAGGTGTTATGTTAAAAACTTATCAAGATTCAGATATATGTTATGATAACCCTTCAGATTTTTTACACACGCACGCACGCACTTTTTTGACAGATAAAATGTAAAATAATACGTTGCTATTATTTTCATTCTTTATTTTATTTCTTGTTCCTTTGCCTTGTGAATGTTGTAAACTACAGCTTTTGGTAACAAGTTGCTGCTTTAGGAATGGAATTACAATTCTTTAATCAAATTGATTATTAAACCATGCTTAGATGTAAATAAAACTTATGTTTAAAAAATGTGCATACAACTCACTTCAGTAAGTTTTTACATCAGGTGATAGTATTTAAATGATATAAATATCAATTAGGAACGCATCAATAATTGATATGATATCCTAAAAGATGAATCTGATATAAACAATTTAAGATACATTTTATGATTCCAGTTTTGAATGGAGGAATTACTGTTCATAAAATGATATAAAAGCTTTCTTTCTAAATCCATCATAATCTTGGAGCTTATCTCATATCACTCATGACTTTAAAATGAAGTTATCAAGCTACGGCAGCCAATGTTTCCAAAAGACATTTCATATATTTATGGAGAATGTTTAGTACTCCATATACTCGTGTTATAATGTTAAAAACATCTTTGATTGTAATCAGTTGTAACTACTTTAAATGGTCCCAAAGAATAATAATATTAATGTTTGCAGATTAAATACTTCCATCAAAGTAATAAGGAATACACGAACGGCAGTGAGTTATTTATGCTCGATCACAGTGTATTGCTGCGAAGGAGGCAGTTTTAATGATGATGATTTTGAGACACGACATTGATGGTGAAACTTGTATGACTTGTCTAAACGTCACCTGCGAAGAGCAGACCCTCCCTACATAGACTGATAATTTCTAGCCTGCTTATCAAATTCTTAGAATTTACCTTTCCATCTGAGCAACAACTGAATTTGTGTTGTTTCTCTTCGAATGGTGTTCGCCGTAAAGAGACTGTTTATATTTAATTTAAAAGAATGTGTTTCAACATTTCTCCTGACTGTTTGATGTGTGAAGTCGAAACGACATAGTTTAAGGCAAATGTTAACTTTCCATCTTTTATGGTTGAGAAATTACCATTCAATGTATAAGTAAAGGCACTGGAACCATCGGTTGGTTTCCTCTCGTGCCTCTTAAGAGGCCAAAATACACAGAAATGAGTTACAAGCTGTCCAAGGTCAGCGAACATAATCACTCGATCGAGGTGGTCCCTTGTTCTTCAATGGTAACAAAGTGAAAAATTATCTTAAAACTTTTAGGCACATTTGCAATTTATAAAACTGCAGTGGCTCAAACCAGCAATAATATAAACCGTGTACAGAAAAACAATACTTAACATGACGAATTGCAACTTCATTACCGTTACGACGAAAAGATCATGATCATGTCTTTACTGCTTGACTGTCTTATCTATTAGTATATTTTAAATACACCCTCAGGATAGCTTGGTTTTTTCTGCGAGCTCTTCTGACTGTCGTGGTCATGTACGCCCTGAATTTGTTATGTGAATCGCGAAAATGTGTTTGTGCAAACACAGAACCACGAAGTGTATTGATAAAAGCTGCCTACTTCTAGTGAAAGCATTCTTGAAAATAAAGAATTCTCAATAAGAATTGCGATGTTGATACACTTTTAACAATAGAATAGTCTATTATTTAGATAATGTTTCCAAGTCCGTATTGTTCAATAAAATTTATGGATTAAATTGATTTTAGCAACACAAAACTGTATCGCCTTGATTACAGCCGTGACAGTACCGACAAGTATAAACTTTGTTATGTCTATATTTTGTTGGTGTGGATTCGATATCTGACAGCGTCGTTATTTATTTTAGTATTTCATTCTATAAACTTGATCATAACGTTATATCAATTATCTATATAAACTTTCTCATACATTTGGTCTGTATTTCATAAGCAAATATGAACAGACAGAAAACAGTCCGTACTGACCTTCTGTATTGCATGTTTCGGTCTTCTTTCACTTATTAATATGCATAACTTGACCCAGTTCTATATATTGCACACACTAACAATATACCTTGTATTCTTTATGCTTTTATTCTATTAAATAAATATGATTTGTTTGAAACTGTAATAGAAATCTACTAGAAACGGGGACATACGAAGCCGCACATATTATATAAATCGGACGCTACATACGATTACAGGCGATCTTTAATTAAGTGTGTAGGAGTTTATCGATTTGACTGGAAACTCTGCTGTGATCAAATTGACGTTTGATATTTAAGTACAATGATAGCATTCATCAATGATATTTAAATTGAAATTTAATTTCAAATTTCATAAACGTTCATATTGATTTGTACGTACTTTTTTCGGCTAAATTCCTATAAAAATAAGGATCCGAACAGGTTTTGAACAGGTGGCAATAACTGCTCGCGATATATATATTCCTTCGAAAGCTATATGTTGTAGATGTGTTTTAGTCATCTGTTGCTAAAAGATAACAAACAAAAAGTAGATAGTATATAATAAAAGGGTCATTATAACAGTAGCTTGATCTGTGTGTTTTCCGCTCCTCGTTTTACCTGGTCTGATAAAATCCACTGGAGTCGAATACAACATTCCAGATCAAGCTACTGGTATAATAACGCTGTCATATTATAGATAAAATTGGATAATATGGACGCCTGTTGCGTATCATACCGTGACGATTACAATTGCCAGTAGCTGAATTATGACCAATATGAGATTGATTTAACGCGTAGAAAAAACTCAGTATGATTTTGATAACAAAACATATAATGTCGGCATAGTGTTACTGAAAAATGGAAACAAATAATTTAGTTAATCGAACCTAAAATTGTGTGGTAAGATAATGATTCCGGATGTATCCGACACAAGGATTGTCTTTTTAAATGTAATGAATGCCTGAAATAAAAATAGCAATGCCTAGTGAGGACTAGATTGCGATAATGTTATAGGATTTTTCTGAACAAAAGTTCATATTCTAGAAAATGTAGATCGCATGAAAGCACAGATGACGTAACGCCAAATTACACTACAGCCATACGGTATATAAATGATGCATAGCAAACGGAGACTTGCCAATACAAACAATGAAGTGAATAGACTTCGTAAATCAAATGTCGATGTTACTGTCACAGTGAACTGAATCATGGGGTACCTCTTTACGCCGTTATACAATTGTGTTTGTGCGCATCTACGGGTACATACAAAAAGGTATACTGGACAAGCATAGGTACCGCTGTAAGAACGTATGTGTAAAGACACGGTATAAGTTGGAAATCTGCAAATCCAAGGCTTTATTTCATTTTTTTTTTGAATTTCTGAGGCAATTATATACTATGAAGAATCAAAACCCCCTCCAAAGAATCATAACATCACCAACCAAATCATAACTTCGAATACACTTTAGCAGTTCTGTCGTAAACCACAACCTCATAACATTTTGTGAGGATAAATTGAAATGTGTGTGTATCATTTAACGACTGGCTCCAATTATTCGTCAAGAAATCTATGTGTTCGAAAACAATAGCAGAACGCGATGACAGTAGCACAGAACTGCTGAAATGTCATCATGTATACAACTTTTAAAGTTGATAGGAAGCAAATAGTTGGTCGCTGCCTGTAACATCTCATGTTTGTAATTATTGTTCAAACCTGCATCGAACAGCATTTGATGCTTTTTCATTTGCAGTAATATTAGAAAAATACGTACGATTTTATTACCGGTATCAATGTTTTTATACTAGATCCATCATAATCGGAAATCACAGCAGTAGCACGTCCATGCATAACCGACTGCGCTCTTCCTAATGAGCTAAGCGGACGGGACACGCTATTAGATGGAATACACTGATTTGATATATAGTCAAATAACGGCTTCATGTTTTATAATAACCAGAAAAAAGGCCGCTGTACATGTTATACCCTACCCCTGGATATATCATAAGAACCATGGTAATGAACGGGAAAATATAATAACCCATTTTAATCGCGCATTTATAACCTACAACGCACAGTTCGTAAAATTGGTACCATGCATAGTGAACAAATGGTAATTTGTCTTCCATCTTGCACCGGCCACATTGCATTAATATTTCTTATCGAAATAACAGAAAAAGTTGCATGTACTTCCCTAATGTAGTTTCGGTCAAGATAACAAAATTATTCTGATTTGCTGATATAGATTCAAATGTATATCTAAGCTTACAATAAAGTTTTAGCGGAGGTGTCTACATTTTTTTCTAAGTATTTTACCCAGGATCTTTTTTTTCAGCTCAAATAACTCTTTTACAGAAAATGCTAATTTAAAACTTTTTCATACTGTGTACATTGATACACATATGTAAATATTTTTAGCTCCAATGTCTATCAATCGTCATTCAACTAAAATCCAATGGAAGCATAGACTGCAACCAAGCAGAATAAGAGCAAACTCTAATACATCGAATCCAAGTACGGGGAAAATTTTTACAGCCGTCACATGACACTTAAAGAATTCTGAAAAGTTGTTTGGGAAGTATAGAATGCAACCAAGCCAAATAATAGCAGACTCGGTATGAATGAGTCTGTTCATGGGAGGTAATGAAATATGCAACACCTCTCAGACCCACTAGCATCGGCTTTAGCGAAACTCAACTACACATGTATTGAATGGAATCCATGATCTCGAAGGACTGGAAAAATAACAGCACTGAATCCCAGTTCGGGGACATTTTTAAAACCTCCACACGGCATTTTATGTAACATTAAATGTGTAATGTGAATTGAATCAACAATCCAAATATGTTCCACTGCATGATTTTGATCATTGATAAGATCACATTCAGGTTGAGAGGAAGGAAAATCGGTCTCTTTGTGAATCGTGGTGCTCTCCATTCCTTGTGAATTCGAGTTGAAGTACAAGAAAAATACAGATACCAAGAACGTTTTGAAGTCGTCGTGATGTGTGTTGTGGTTAGAGGCAAACGTAATACAACAAGGATGTAATAAAAACTGAGACCGAGCTTGAAGACTGTTATGGTCAAGCAAATGAATGCCTTGTTAAAGTAAAATGAATTTTGGAACTGTTTTAGAGACTTACGTAAAGTTACACAGAATAGTGCACTTTACAGGCGGACTCACGACCTGAATGAAATGGAAAACCAAATAGCAGAAAGACCGACGAGAGAACGAATGAGATGAAAACAATTAGTGCGTGCGTGCGTGTACAGAAGGTTATGGTTTCGGTAATATTGATTAAGGTTTGGAACAATGTTCAATGCAACATTCAAAAAGACTTCACTTGATTCTGAGACTGATATGATTTCACTTTTAAATTGATCGATGTTGATTTGGCGCGTAATTTTGTTGTGTGGGTATAAAAATCTATGCTTGGTTGTAATGATTCAAAAAGATAAGTTCTTAATAGTGTTTAAAATAACTGAAGACAATTTATTACCTTGAATCAAACTCAGCTGTTTGCTGACCAAAATACATTAGTACGATTAGAACTCTACCTACATCTGACTCCGATATGATACTAGGGGTACTACTTAACTTACGATCTGACCCTGATCCGAACCCAGTTTAACCTTGATCCGAGCCCAATCCTATCCTGATCCGAACCAATCTAACCTTGATTTAATCAAATCTGATTCTGATCTGAACCCAGTCTGACATGATCCGAACCCAATCTGACCCTGATCCGAGCCAAATTTAACACTGATCCGAGCAACATCTTACTTCAATCCTAGCCCAGTCCGACATTAATCCTAGAGAAAAATGGTTCGAGACGAATCTAACTGATTTACATGAAGCCTGGACTGTTTTAAATATTTAAGTTAAAATCAAAGTTTTAATGTGGACAAGAACAAGGTCACTGGGTAAAGTTATTAAAACCATGCTAACGTTCTTGATGCCATATTTCAAACCTGATACTAATAACAAAGTGAGAATTTTTATCTTAACTACATCTAGTTTAAGTTCGAAACTAAGTCAGTTTGTATCAAAACAACAGGTCAGATGAGTGATACTGAGCGTTCTTCCTTATCTATGATAATAAATGTGTCATACATGGGTATAGATGTTTCACCACTAATATATATATTAGTTCAGTTTGTGACAATTCCATAAAACTTTGAATATACTGCACATTTGTTGTATCAAAGGAGCATCTATTTTCATTTTCAAACTTTTCTACACGTTAGACTTATTGCAATTTTGCTAACATTTAATCAAAGGCCTGAAGGGCCTGAGAGTCGGCTAATGACTGATGTACTGGTAGTATAGTCTACCAGTTTCAGTTTATTTTTAGTTTTTCCCCCAACTGAACAGAGATTTTGTTACAATAGATGAAATGGACATTCAATCGATGCCTAGTAAAACTTTGACTGACATTATACAAGTATTTAAACCCAATATATTTCTCTAAAATTGAAGAGTGATTCGCAAAAATAAAAATGTTGAAAGTACAAACTACAATTTGACAGCTGACACTAAGATATTGCCCATGACTATATATATTTTTCCAGTAAACATTTGACTCCGGCATTACCAAAACAGGCAATTATCGGCTGGGATATATTCGCACATGATAAAATTTAAATATGACAATTTATATATTGAAATTTTACAGCGCGGATTGCCACTTACAATTTGTAACGGATGGACAAAGAAATGTTTAGATATTTTACAGATAACGGGCCTAGTGATAACCGTGTCATACATTAGGTATTGTTCAATCATACTATAAGTGATGTGAATGTAAAGTATACTTACTTTTGCGTTTAGAGATATGTAAATGTTGCTGAGTGTCAATATATAGTGTCATGAATGTTTACACTGACAGGAAAATTGTGCATTCGAAACTAAGGGAAGTAACTCGGACTAGCTACCAATTTCGGAAAAGATAACCGATATTAATAAATGCAGTTCTTTTTTTAGTTAAAACCATCATTTATTCTATTTCACACCTGTTAACCCCTTCAAAACCATGTCAGTAATCCCAAGTCCATGCACTTTCAATTATCCATTTTTATTCATGTAGATAGACAGACCCAGACTGGGCTGAAAAATGTTTGAGCCATTTTTACGTGGTCGGTAGCAGGGTGGGTGTGGGGAGGGTTGTTCCTTCCCGCTTTGAATTGCAGTCAGATTTTGAAATGGGCATTGTGGTAAGTGATAAAAGGGCAAATGTATCAAACTGTTAAGTGGCAATATGGGGGGGGGGGGGGGGGGGGGGGGGGGGAGGATACCACCCCCTCTCTCCTACAAGTAGGGTTTTGGGTATCACCGCAAGAAATTTTTGAAAATGTAGGCCCTTGATACAGCATTTGGTGCAATTTCTAACTGAAAATTTTATGTTTCAATTTCTAAATTTAGTATTACAATATCCAAAGTACGAATGACTGCCACTTCATATTTTTACTTTCAGATCATGCCTCAGGACTAAAATGTAAGTCTGATATAGATTCTATGTATGTGTTATAAAAATAACTTCTAGAATAATTTCTGTTACAATAATATCTATCATGTCTGTTACTTGAATGTTAAAATTTCATTACACAGCCCGATATTTACCCAAAATATTATATCCGGATACGATTACACTTATTTAAATACGCCAAAATCTCCAGTTTCAACAGTATGTTTTACAAATTGTGATGATACGAAGACAGTTTAGCAGCAATTGGCAGTATCTGACATTGAAGTTTACGGTGAAATTACCTCTTATTTGAATCATTTCATAAAAAATAATTGTTTCGTTTCGTCAAAGCAGTCTAACATAGACGATCTACTTTCGATTTCAAAACTACAAGAAAATACAATTTAATGTTTCGCCGATTTGTTTATTTCCCGACAAGAAAAAAGAAATAAAATCATTTTTAAAATCAGTAGTAATTAAACAAACCAGTTAAGAGCTTCTTCTCCTGATAATTTATCCGCTTACTGACTGCAAAATTCAACCCATGTGTCATCATGAAACGCAGAATGTGTGACGGTTTCATTTTTTTGCGACCTGAATCGTAAGCAAATTATCGGAACCAGTCAGAATTCCAGAAAGGTTACGGTTTAGAACGAAGTTGTATGTAGACGTTTGCATTTTCGCCACTCGCGATTTTGCATCATTTTAATCTGGCCGATATTTATAGGTTTTTTTTCAGTAAACCGAAGTCCGTATTTTCAAACGCAAAGTCGTAGAAGCGTTGTTATAAACAGATCACGTGTGTTCGCCGACAAGTGTCCAGAATGTAATTAGGATTCATCAGCGAAGTCTCGCGGAAAAATTAACGTACTGCACATATGTTATTCCGGTCATTTAAAATGAAGCTGTCATAATTTAATTTCATCGATGTGGTAAATTCTTTGATAAGAGACATTCCAATGCTTTCAGAGGTACCCGACTCAATAAAATACTAGCAGTATGTCCTAGAACTATATTTTGTCTTTCGCTGGATGTTACGCAAATTTGTTATTTGCGCAATGATTTTAAAGATTATTTTTTGAAACGGACAGAGTAACAAATGGATAATTTGGCTAATAAGTTAATATGCAGTTTTTATTTGGATTTGTGAACATCATATTTGCTATTTTGTGACAAAAGGGCATAAACTTAGTCATAATAATCCTATGCGCAAATGTATTACCAAATCCCGCAGAATCGTTATGCGTGTTTATGCTTAATGAGTTACCACGGAAGAAAATACGTGGCTTTATTCGGGTATTGCACAATTACACATCATAAATTTGACAGATTACATCGTATATTGGTCATAGCAAATGGGATTGACATAACTGAACTTCATCCGATCAATGAACTCTTTGAAATTAGAGACAATGTAATGGAACTACATCAGTTCGCTGTGTTGTGAGGCCATTTAATGAGAATGAGAAATCGGGCGATAGCAAGGACTCGTCAAACGCTTTCAGCGTTTAGCCGAATCAAAAATGTAATACCATTCTTATTCATCTCTTTGCCCCAATAACAAATTCATATTTGTAAACAAAGCGTCTGCGTAACAGTCACCGGTCAATTTTCTCGTGCCCTGTTTAAAGAAAAAATCGTATCTTTTATAATGTTAAAACAACGGAGCTTACAAACTACATAACAAGGGAGCATCACTTGTAATTATTACAGTATCATTTTATTAAGTGGTTAAATTTAAGTTGAGACAATTTACACATTTATGACTATACTAATTAGCACACTGGTTTTTGTTTAGAGTTTAATGATTTCCTTTTTTTCCTACTGTATGCGATACTTATTTAGTTATACAAGGAAACTATTGAAACATATGTACATTAAGATGTTATATCAGCGTATTTCGAGATGACAATAGATATTGTTCAATATGCAAGTGTTTACATCCTTTCAAAATGTGTTTTTGAAAAAATCCTTTAGAGTTCTTTATAAGATTCTTTCACTGGTGGTAGGTGCAGATGGGAATATCCGGCTCGAGGGTAACTGTTTACGGCGGTAACGAGGCTCACCCGAGTACACCCGAGTTACCGCTTAAACAGTTACTCGAGAGCCGGATATTCCCATCTGCACCTACCACCAGTGATTAAATCTTTTTCATGCATGCCATATTCAACAAATAATAGTAAAAATAAATTCAAACAAATGGTTTTCTTTTAGCACTTTTTTCCTTACAGTGGCGCATCAACAAAGCGCGGGAACTTTACGTCCGTAAACTGGAAGTACGTCATGACGTTACAAAGACGGAAACAACGTAATAGTTCTGGTTTTTTTATCATTTGCAGTGAAACTTTATGTTTTTTCCGTAAAATGACATTTATTGAATCGAGAAATATGTTATAAGGAACAAAGAGAAACTATCAAGGTATTTGATTTTTATTCCGTTTTACGTAAAACATTATTATTACTACACAAAATTACTGTACAGCTGTAGTTCGTTATACGTCATTTACGGCACGAGAGTCATCTTACACCCCGGGTTGTAAGATGGAGTTTTCCAGCACCGGTGAAATCACCAGAAATCCCAGTCTGGTATGCAGGAATGTTTATTATTTCTACTCTTACAAATCTACACTATCAACTTAAAGTTCAACTGATAATCTATGAAAATGATCTAGACCTAGGTGCCATTCAAAGGTTCAATAATTAAGTTTAATGATAAAAAATACGTTTGTTTCTAAAGTCTTAAATCCTTCTGACCTACTAGGCAGCAATCATTACTCTTGTGTTGTGAACCAGAATAATAGCTTATAATTAAGTGTTTAAACGAGATATGTTATCCACTGAATCGTAAAGTAACGTAAATTATATTACACTAACTAATATTACAAGGTGATTGTCTTTTCTCAAATGAGTTTTCATTTTGAAATAGATTACACATGAGGACCACTATGGCCAAATGGTTAAGTTCGCTAGTATTTATTTCATCTATTCTTTATGATACAGCACACTTTAAGTATATCATTTAAATAAAACATAATAAAGAGAAGTAAAACAGTATCAATACTATAAATTCTAACGCGCTATTAATTAAAGAAAACTGAAACTGTGCGTTATTATGCATCACACACATAGTTTGTACGTTACATTTATTGTGTCATGGCGTCAAATGTCAAAGCGGCGCACCGAAAAGGATAATCACTCTAGACAGGCAAATAACTGATGAGTATCTTCAAAGACGAAGATAATAATCCTTGATAACGTGTTAAAATCGAAATAATATATCTCAAACAGAGATTTGCTCTTGAACACAATTATTGTTTGTCGTTCAGGTGCGCAATGTTATATCGCAAGTGCTATGCCCTCGTGATATAACTCCTTCGCATCTGAACTCGAAACATTTTTTATTCAACGATAAATCATTAAAAAAAGATATATTATTCCTTAAATTACACCAGCAGGTATAAGTTTAATAATTAAGATCATAATATTATTACTAATATTTTTTCCAAAGAAGATTGACAATCAGTTGTCCATATTTCAAGATTTTGAAACTTGACCATTAAATGCATTTTCCTAGATTGTGTCAATGTAAGGACACCAAGTCGCATTTGCCTGCAATCCTTATCACTGTTCAATTAAAGTAAAACATTGTGTCTGCCGAACTGTTAAACCAGCAAAAACACTGCTTTGGATAAATTTTTGTACACTGCGTATTGTGCTTATTAAACTTTAAAGGCTGATAATGCATGCTTGCGTATAAAGAAATGTTTTTATAGTAGCATCCCTTCCATTGTATATTGCCTTTTATGCTATAGCTTACACATGGTAAGGGCCACAATACAAGAGTTGATATAAAGCATTTATTTCAAGAATTGTACCCCCTCAGTCGTTATCACATTTTATGTTGTGCCTCACCAAATGTAAGTTTTCGGTAGTTTTCCTTCTTTAAACACTGTATCTTAAAGGTCGATTAAAATGTTGTCTTGTATACCATATTATATTATAAGTTAAATAAAATGAAACACTTAACTATCACTTTAAAAAATACATATTCTACAATGGAAACAGGGTCTTCTGTGGAGGAGTGGTAAAGGTAACTAGTTTTGAATCACTTGCCGCTCGACTCTATGGGTTTCGAAAGGGACCCTGGCAAGATCCTCATGTAGCTTGCTGAAGGTCGGTTGGTTATCCAAAAGTTCTTCCTTGTCTGAAAAAATGGGTGGAATGGCGAGGGGTACATGGCGTCTTAAAATTTGACTATTTAGTTATAGTAATAAAACTACCCGTTCAAAACTTTCTTTTTGATGAATATTAACACAACAGATGTAATCATCTGCAAAACATGTTATTTATTCCACCAAATAGTTAACGAAGTTCGACATAATTGATATTGTAATTATCATTTGGTAAGTATCCACATAATACCAGTAAAGAACCGCTTGAATTAGTAATAGTTGAGAATTATGGAACTTCACTTTGGGTGTAATTTCTTTCAGGAAGCTATCCAGCTGGCTAACAGAAGGCCTGTGATGATAACAAGGTACCCGCCCCAGCCAGAAATAATACTTCTGTAATCTTCTTCTACCATCGAAAGCTGGAAAATCACCATTTCGTCTGTCGATGTGACGTTATACCCCAGTCACACGTACGGCGCGGATAGCTACGTTTAGCCACGGATAGAAACGTAGTAATACGTATCGATCCGTACCTGAGCCCTACCTTAAAGTAGTAATCCGTATCAATCCGTACGACTCAGGTACGGATCGATACGGATTACTACGTTTCTATCCATAGCTAGACGTAGCTATCCGCGCCGTATGTGTGACTGTGGTATTAAGCCCAACAAAAACTAAAACAGACACTATTGGACATCTCTTATTATGCTTGTCACGAAATTACTTAAAGCGACCGAAATTATATAAGCAGATCCGATCCAATGCAAAAAATAAAAACAGCTCGATATCAAACATTTATTTATCTGTGAGATTAATTTAGTCTTTAGAGCAATACAATCAATCAAATAAAACCAATTCTTATCAATGAGTACTCACATGTTACCAAAAAACATAACTAAATATTGACATTTAATACGGTCGTAACGCCAAAATATTTTCTCAAAAAAAAAAAACTTCATCAAAAATCAATATCTAAAGCCGCCATTTCCCATGAAATCTTTAGAAATCAAGACAAACAACTACCTTTAGCCTTGTCATACTTGTCTCGTCTAAACTGGATAAAAGATTTTTATGACAACTTCAGATATTTTAATGAAACTAGAAACACTCGATCTATAGTGTTTAAATTACATCCGTATGTTAAAAAATGTCTAGTGAAAATAAATGTGCACGAATGTTGTGACTTTTGAAGAATATGGCATCATTTTATCAACTAGTTTTATGAAATGTCCAGTTAGGATACAATTTTGCCATTAATACGAACCACTGAACTTATCATGAACTTTTATATCAGCATATCTGTAATGCTTTCGAAGCGGAAAAATAACAGCAGAACTGATTCAGCAAGAATCATATTTCTGGAGCATCCACCGGTTTTACAGATATTTTCTTCTTTCACTGGATCCGCCCGTGTATTATAAAATCATGTATTTACAAGGCGATTCACGTGCTGTTAATACATAATTTTTATTTTTGAAATGCTTAGCCAGGGACGGACATTCATTCCTGCGCAGATGGACATCTTATATCTGCGTCTTGTTTCTTCCATAATAATCTCTTTTTGTAGCATAAAAGATGCAATCTAATTCATAGTATGTAATCTCTTTTTGTAGCATAAAAGATGCAATCTAATCCATAGTATGTTTTACCGTAACAGTTACCAACCCCAAACGCACTGCCATCCCCCTACATATATAACAATGTACTTACTCGATACTCCCTCTATTCACTACCTTTTTAACTCAGCGTCTGTTCAGTTTTTGTCGATAACCGTGGGTGTATTGAATCGCAAGTAACTTGTGCGATTGTTTTTTTTTTAGGAATTGGCAAGTATCAGTCGGTATGTTTTTTTAACTAATCTCTAACAGAATTCGTATAAATATTGGAAGTAAATTATTGTCATACGTTCGTATTCATCCGTACTCGAAATGTGTATGTACTCAAAAGAATTCGAATGTAAAGTTACTGTTCCTGACAACAACATTTTATGTAATATGCAAAATGTCATATTTGTGATAACGAGAAATCAAAAAAAGTCTAAAAACCTTCAATACATGCTTTTGGTAGTGTTGTTGATTTGTTGACTCTGGTTATAGATATTCAAAACATGTTTACCGTTTCCAAGTACAACAGAATTGTAATTAAAAATTGTACCGGAGTCGTAAAATCATCGCATATTAAATCAATAAATTTAGTCTTCGTGCCATGTTTTTTATGTAAGAACAGCGATAATACTCGTTTGTTTGATATGTTTGTGATCTCGACGTTCGGCTCGGTCACAAACATTCCTACGGGCTTCTGCAGAAATTAATCCAAAAAAACGTGTATTATCCCTGTATCAATAGTTTGAAACACTGTCATGACGTCATTCATTTGTACTTCTAATACTGGACTGCTTTCAATGGGGCTCCACATAGAGTCCAATATTTTAAAAATAAACCCGATGTAAATGGGTGGGTTGAGTTTTTCATTTATTTCTATTTATACGAAGACAGTTTGACAGTTTCGTTAAGGAATGGGCATACCTTACATTTATATGTTCCAGACTGAACACAATCGTTAATGTTTTAGAAATTTCCAAACATTTTTTTCAGTCTAAATGAGTCGACAAAAATCCAAAGTTTATGCAAATGTCTTTGTTTATGAGCAATCTGTGAAAACTTTAATCATTCGGTTTCAATAGATGTGTCATTTTGGAAATTACTGGGTTCTACGTTCCATCTGGAAAGAAATTAGACGTTTACAAGATATGGGTGAAAAATATGACTGCCTAAAATGCAACAGGCAGTTGTAAAAGTTAGATGATTTTGGCTATCGAGAATACAAGCGCACACTGCCTAGTTGTCATTTTTAGATGCCCTACTGGTTCCATTCGTCATGCATATTTTGGTGACTTATAGAGTTTCAACTTTTTCTAGTTGAGTATATGTTTTATCTATCTTTGATTTGCAATTTCTTTTGTCTTTTATTTGATTATACGTGTACACAATGAGTGTACACGTTTCTATATACTTGTGTATGATCCCTTCGTACTATTTCTAATAATTTCTGGATAAAACCATTTTAACCGCCCTACTGGTCACAAAGCAGTGATTGTCGCTGGTTCCGTCCATCCATGCGTCCGTTCGTCTGCAATTTCTTGACCGGGTTTCCACCAATTTTCAAATAACTTCACACAAGTAATATCCATAAATTAAGGATATATGATGCACATTCAGGTAGGTACCTATTATGCAAAAGTCACACTTTGGCGTCAAATCTGTTGCCAAGTGTTATATATTGTGTCCGGACAGCTACTTGTATTGACCAACATTCAAACTTTACATTACTTCATAAGTTTAAGAAGAGTAATTCTTGCCCGGAGCTTGGGTATTCTTTGAGAGATTTTGAAATATTTACACAAATGTTTACCGAAGCAAGACCGTGTCGCATTGCAAGACCCTGCTCCGAAAAAAACAAAGACAAATATCAAACAGGGAATGCCACGCACCAAAAACGCAGCCCCCCCACCCCCCCTCCCCCCCAAAAAAAAACAAAAACGAAACCCACAGCACGCAGACGTGCACACCACAAACACACACACGCGCGCGCGCACACACAAAAACAAGAAAGAACAACAAACAGGGAAAGCCACGCCCCAAAAACGCAGCCCCCCCCCCCCCCAAGACACACACGAACAACACTCGCACACTACACGCACACAAAATAAACACACAAGGACAAAACAAACAAATACAGGAACACAGTGGGGCACCGCCTTGGAACGGTCAGTGATAAAACCACCACTGGGGAGTTTAAACCGGCTTATGGTGCGCACCCAACCTCACTCTTACCCCCACCATGTTCCAAAGACACGGGACAGTGTAAATAAAAGTAATCCCCTCCAGGTCGAACTTTGGGTTCAAACCTCTTATTACAGGGATATAGCAATACTTTGTGTACGGGGCATAACTTTGTTACACAATTACGTAGTTGAAATAATTGTATACAAATGTTTACATAATTTCTTAACACAGTAAGACTCAAGAAGATTAATGTTGCATTTTGGGTTCAAATTTATAAGTTAGTTTTATATAGCAGAACCTGAAATATCATACCCACACGTATTAAAGGATTTACTCGGAAGTGGACTTTGTAAGGCAATTTCACTTATTTTAAGATGGCCTTTCTTCTGGGACTCCAGTGCTTCTTAAAATAAAATAAAATTATCAATGATTGAATAGCTGGTTTACAAGTTGCTAGGTATATTTATATTAAAGGTTAAATATTATGAAATAATTCTAGTCCCATCACATCTAAAGACTAATAAACTGCAAGTTGTTTCGGGATATTGTATACAGATAGTTTACATTCGATTTCAGTTAGAGGTACATCTGTTGAAATTGCTCACCGGTGTTTGAGGGATTCAAAGAAATTAAACATCAGCAAGCGAGTGTGTTCTATCCGTTTCGAAAGACCGACATGTTACCACAGAAAAAGAAGTCTTCTACAGGGGTGAACGAGCATCGGTGTACAGTAAAAACCCATAAATGATTACTGTATTAAGGAAATGTGTCCTCTGTGACCTCAATGACATTGAGGACGAATTTCATTTTATCATAAAGTGCAAACTATACAGTGATCTAAGGAGGATTTATATTAATACTTACTACTATAGACATCCGAGTGTTATGAAATTCATCGAATTACTAAACTCAAAAAATAAAAGTGTCCTTAAAAGATTAAAGGTTGCCTAGGCTAGCTAGTAACCTCAGTACATAGAACCCAAAGATTTATATTTATGTTTTAATCCAAAGCAAGACTTTCTAAACAAAACGCTATAAAGTTTAAAATATATTCATTTAATGTGTGGAAGTTGTCAGTAACTTCCAAAAAACATAATGTATTGGTGAAGAATCCAACAACCATGTGAACTGAACAGAATGCAATTTTACATGAAAACCTATTGAGTATCTGTTACATACAAAATAAAAACAAACATCAATATTCTTTGTACTTTTATAATCAATGTGGGTTTGACATGAATAAGAAAAAAGTGATTTAAACTGACAACAGATGTGATAAAACTGTTCCTGTTAGTCACTACATAAATATGGACAAGCCTGTGACTTTTTGCATACTGGTCTTTCATACAGATTAGAACTACTGATAAGAGAATAAGAGTCAAAACTATTGTGGAAAAAAGTAAGCTTCGTGACAGTAACTTCCTGTCAGTAACTTCCAAAGAACATAATGTAATGGTGAGGAATCCAACAACCATGGTCAAGTGAACTGAATGCAAATTTACATGAAAAGCTATTGAGTATCTGTTTCATACAAAATAAAAACAAACATCAATATTCTTTGTACTTTTATAATTAATGTGGGTTTGACATGAATAAGAAATAAATGATTTAAACTAACAACAGATGTGATAAAACTGTTCCTGTCAGTCACTACATAAATATGGACATACTGGTCTTTCATACTGATTAGAACTACTATGAGTCAAAACTGTTGTGGAAAAAAAGTTAGCTATATACCCAAGGAAGCAGTTTTGTGGGGATATGGGAGGGGGTAATTTACAATAAAAGGAAACGAGGGAGGTGGAGTGGGGGTCTAGAGGGAAGGAGGGGGTGTATTTAGTTTGTGTAGTGTGGAAGCAGTTTTCAAGATTTCACAGATACATGGGAGGGGAAGGGGGATATTTGGAGGTACCAGATTGGGAGGGGGTTATTTTTGATGGAGGGGATGGGGGTATTTTGAGGTAACCTAGTTGTGAAGAGACTGGGGGTTAAAATGTCTCTGGGAGGGGGCGGGATAATTTAAAAAAACTGACTCCACAGGGGGAATTCGGGTGGATATTTTCTGGAACAGCCCAATTCCGATATATTTAAAAAAAAACGGACAAAACTGTCGATACGAATTAAAATAATATTTTACAAACCTTCATATTGTGGAAATATTTAGTTACCTGCTAATATGCGCATTGTCATTCATTATCCCTTTAAATTGATCGTCAAATTACCTTTCATGTTTACAAATGGCGTGTTGATACAAAGGGCGATAAATTATAAGTTATTTGATAATGAAACGAAATGGCAAAACACGGAAATGTTAAAATACATGCTTGATAAATGCCGTTTGTCTCTTCATTCAATTATTGTGCCAATAATATAGTATTAATGGATAAAATGCATTAATTGACGCGAAAACGTGTTGAACTTCGCCAATTTCTCTGACGTAACTTTAAACGAGTTTTTCTCGAATGACGTAACACCGCATTAGGGCGATTAAGTCAAACTGGTGTTAAAAGGTTTTCGAGACAGAAACAAGACGATGATAATTTGTAACTTACTATCTCAATTTTCCCTTTAGCAAAATAAAGAAAATGTTTCTTTCATGAATATCTTATCAATATGTATTGTTTCGCAATGTAATAAACCTATGTGTTGTTAATGGTCAGTTGTCACTGGCTAATTCATATAACTGTACTTTTCCGCGCACAATAAAACGAACGATAATCCAACTATTTTGCGCTCAGTAGTCAGAGTATAGATAAATAAGAGTTTAAATATTGATTGGTTGTATTTCTTTCCTATCAGTGACAATATGTAGACGTTTCATATTATCATGCAACTACTGTGTGATAATGTCAGGCAAAGTGAATGATTGAAATTTAGAAAAAAAAACTGATCAAAAGAAAATAAAATTGCTAATATGCCAGATGTATGCCTTTTACTAATATTATTAGTGAATGAAGGCAACTGAGGCGATACACCAGTGTTTGACATTCGAACCTCACGCCTCGTACACATTTAAGCGTTGAGTGCCAGGATCGAGCTCGGAATGAGAGCACCTGTTTGTCAATCAGTCAGCACAAAGGACCACTGTGTGACAATGGAAATTGTGGTGTCGGTGTGGTAATTATGATCAAGTACCATTTAAAATTTTTTATACCATGACTGTGGTTTTAATAAGCTATGTATCATGCATATCTTACCAAAGTAATTTTATCTGTCTATTACCGGGTGTGTCCGAAGAGAGGAGTTGCTCGTTGTCGCTCTCAAGTAAACTTAACAATTTTATTTTTAAACATGGTTAGAATGAAAACCCTAGCTATCGAGTAATCGCTACATATATTTTGTTTGTGTCGATTTTGCACATCAGTGCTTTAATATTTTTAATGTGAAATCCAAGGGAGAATTATTTTGAAAGTACATACATATTTTTGTATCTTATCTACATTCATCATTGTATAACTCTAATAGATAAGATACATGCTTAAAAGGGGCATATTAATTGATACTTATGCTTACATATATTTGTAATGGGTCAGTATATTGACACAAAGAATAATGAAAAGAATGTGACAGATATAAAAAAGACAAAATAAAACATGAAGGTTATTCAATATCAGTATTTTTGTTTCCATTACGTGTGTTAGAGATTCACCTGGAGGGGATTACTTTTATATACACTGTCCCGTGTCTTTGGAACATGGTGGGGGTAAGAGTGAGGTTGAGTGCGCACCATAAACCGGTTTAAGCTCCCCAGTGGTATTTTTGCCACTGACCGTTCCAAGGTGGTGCCCCACTGTGTTCCTTTGTTTGTTCGTTTTGTCCTCTTGTGTAGGCTTTGTGTGTGTGCGCGTGTTTGTGTGTGTGTTCCTTTGTTTGTTCGTTTTGTCCTCGTATGTTGACTTTGTGTGTGTGCGCGTGTATGTGTATGTGTGTGTGGTGTGCACGTCTGCCTGCTGTAGGTTTCGTTTTGGTACATGGCATTCCCTGTTTGATATTTGTCTTTGTTTTTTAAAAGTATGATTACATAATCAATTTCGGAATTCAATTACGTCTCCACGAAAAAATGAAGGACGATCTATAAATAAAACTAGTTTTACTTGCACTTGAAACACATTTCTTTGTGTGATATTGAGAAATAGGTAGACTAATTCAAGGTCATCGAATTACTTTTAAAGACCCAAGCCTAACGAACGTCTAGTTTTATACTGCTAATTTTTATAATAAAGGTTTGTTCGTTTTTTTTTTGATAGTTCAGACCCCCTCCTAGTTAATGTTCTTTTACAATATAATCCGCTATTTCGTTGTTTTCTTATTTTATTTAAAAGTAAACAAAAACAACTAAAACATACTTTACATTGTTGAGACAAAACATTGACCAAGCCAAACTGTATTTACATATTTTGGGTAAAATTTTAAAATATCAATTGCACTTGTATTGTTTTAGTAGTCTCGATATGCTGAAAAGCTTTGAAAACTAGATACTGCTTTTTCACACCCTACTGATTTGTTGTTTTTATCTATAATCATTTTTTATATGTTAGATTTATACAACATTATACAAATATTTTCATACGTTAAGAAGAGCATTACAATAGACCTAAAATATAAAAGATCATAAATCACTTTAAATATTCAGACATAAAACCAAACAAGAGACACGGATATATAATATAAAACGTTAAATACAACATAAAGAGGTAAGTTTACGAAAGTTCTAATTTCATAGTTAGTAAAGATGATAAAGACTACCTTGCCGCCAAGAACTGGATTTTGAAACCTCGAGGCTGTAAGTCGTCTTCTATTAAAGTACTTCCCTGATTTCAAAATAATTTCGCAGAGATATGTTTGGTGACCTTCTACCAAATTCCTTTTGATGATTCTGTTTCATTGAAAAACTTGGCCGCCCCTTACTTGATCCTCTACAGAATTCCTTCCACTCTTTCAGTTTCTTAAAATCATAGCTACTAAAGGGTGAGGCTAGTGATTTTCTATATTGCATTATTGAAAACTTTGAAGATCTTCTCTAAAACCGCTGGCTCGAATTTTAAATAATTGCTAACCTTTGGTGACCCTCTTCAAATTACTTCAGACTGAGTATAAAATTCCAACCCATATTTCCCCCGACCCAAAAGTATCCTGTCCTCAAATAAATTCATGATAGCCTTAGCATCTGTTGTCGTCTTCTCCTCCACCACCCACACACATCACTTACCCGTTTGTTTAGAAGAAACTATAAAAATCTTCCTATCGTACAAACTAACCATATTTCAAAATATTTTCACAGATGCTTTCCTTGCGTGACCCTGTCAAAACTGTGAAACGCAGGTGAGCGATGTGACAAAACATGTTTTCTAATATTAATTTTATAAGTTACGTTTTGATTGTTTCCACAAGCGCTATGCTTATCTGTTTCAAAATCCGACTTCCGCGAATTGCCAGCGTTATTTTATTTTAAATATATAGGAATATGTATGTGTAACAATTTCCCTTTCGTATGTTTGGAATTCACCTGGCAGGAATACATTTTTTTTTACTTTGACTCGTAATATACAAATGTTGAATCATATGGATAAAGAGTGAAGTATGACACCAAATAACTGGCCTAACCTCCTCAGTGTCACAGACCGTTCCTATGCAGTTCCCTGTTGTAATCCTACTTAATGCATGTTTGTATCTATTTGTTAAAAATGTGTGTTTTATTATTCCATTCATCTTTCATTTATATCGTGCTGAACTTTACATGTCCATGTTTGGCACTGTTTAGTTATCATTGTGTTTATTTATTTACTTTTGAACCTACCCTTATTCGAAGATTTTCTATATCGACCGTACTCTCTTGGCACGTTTCCAAAAGTTCTGCCATTTTATTTTATTTGTAAAAACTACTGCTCTTTCTATCAAGTCGAAACCTGATCGACTGACAACCTAATCACTCCCGATAAATTTTACAAGGTTATACACGAATAAGTTGATTCAGTATTTTCGTTTAATATTTCGTTTAGCTGTATTTATACATTTGTTGTTATGGCAAATAAAAAAGCTGCTGTTCAAGATGTTGTTACTCCGTGGGAAGTAACAGCAACCTCGGCGAGTGGAATTGACTATGACACACTCTTAAAAGGTAAGCTCTGTTGTTGATAATACTTGTATTTGTTCGATTATTCTGTGCTACGCCCTTTATGTAAGGTGAAATGTCTGTTACTTTCTTGTATTTGTTTGATTATTCTGTGCTAAGTATATACGCCCTTTATATAAGGTGAAATGTCTGTCACTTTCTTGTATTTGTTTGGTTATTTATGTCAGGTGAAATGTATGCCACTTTCTTGTATTTGTTTGATTATTCTTTGCTACGCCCTTTATGTCAGGTGAAATATATGTCACTTTCTTGTATTTATTTGAAATTTCTGTGCTACGCCCTTTATGTCAGGTGAAATGTATGTCACTTTCTTGTATTTGTTTGATCTTTCTGTTCTGTGTCATTAATGTAACGTGAAATCAGACATTTATGAATAATTAAGCCCACTTCTATGTTATATCTTAATCGTAAAAATTAGGAATTAGTCTTTCAATCTACAACCATTATTGCAGGGACAAACTCAAACCTACCCAGTTTTAAGCTTTATTCAAATATACGTATAACATACATTCTGTTTTAGGAAAACATTATGCAGACTGTGAGAAGATTAATGACGAGCTAATAGAAAGGATAGAAGATATAACTGGAAAACCAGCCCATCATTTTCTGAGAAGAGGAATTGTCATTTCTCACAGGTATTCCTAAGCAATATTGAAACTGAAAAGACAATTATTTACTAAGTCTTGAATGTGTCCACGGAGAGCAGGCAGCATTGCTTTAGAATACTTGTAGCATTGACTACGATCTAGTTTGTTTCGTAGGTAGCAATGTCTTATATCAGGTGTCCGCCCACACTTCACACATTGTCCTTTGCAGCACATAGCACGTTCATTTGCAAATATAGCTGAAAAGTAAACAGATGATTTAATTGTCAGTTTGAGTATAAATTGAAATAATGCCGGACAGTCAAATGTCATCGTTTTGTCACATATGCATTTATATGCTGAGCTGTCATAATGATGAACAAAACCGCTTATTTCTTATTTAATTTCAATGATGTAAACTAAATGTGAAATTCAGAACCTGTACTGATATGATATCTGGGCTAGTTTTATTTGGCAGTATGATGAATGACATCTTGGATTTGTACCAAGCGGGAAAGCCATTTTACCTATATACAGGACGCGGGCCTTCGTCAGAATCTTTGCATCTTGGGCATCTTGTACCTTTTCAGTTTACAAAGTATGTATTTTAAAAGTATTCATCAGAACTACTAAAGTCATTTAGCTACAGTATTGTTAAGTTTACGTGGTTGTGTACTTGAGTTCTTCATATCTCAAGTCTTCATAACAAAAGGTTGTTCAATTGTTCAAAATATTAATTTAGAACCACACACTAGTAATAACCATACTACAGCACAAATCTAAGTGCCACAATGATCTTTTGTTTTACTTATGTTTAACTTTTGATTCATTTACTGGGATCTTATGTACATATCCAGGGAATGGATAGAAGTAAGAAACAAATTACGAAACGTGATTCTAAATTGACTCCTTTAAGAATATAATTACATTTCAGCTAAGCTTGAAAATATGTGAATTAGACAGAAACGTACACGTCAGAAGTTATGGTCGAAATTAACTTTGTCATTTTCCTTATTTTCAGTTTGTTCCCATAGAAAGATTAACATTCGTTCAAAAATGTTAAGCTTGCACAAACAGTGTCAGGGCAGTATTAAACCATATTTAAATTCAATTCCAATGTCTTTGAATCATACTATTGATTACAATATTTGCTACATTCAGATGGTTGCAAGATACATTTGACGTACCTCTTGTAATACAGTTGACTGATGATGAAAAATATTTGCGGAAGGGAATTTCAACACCAGAAGAAGCAGTTAAACTGTCACGTCAGAATGCAAAAGACATAATAGCATTTGGTTTTGATGAGAAGAAAACATTTATATTTTCTAACTTCGAATATATGTGGTAAGTAAATATCATTCTGACTTGAATTATTCTGTTTATCTTATGTTCTGAAGTATATGTATATTTTTGGATTCTTGACTAATTTTAGTTCGTTTTGACGGGCTGTTTACCTAACCTGTGTTTCTGGTTATTGTAAAAGTGCCAACCTGTTCTCCACAAGTAATGCCAACTTTTTCTCATGAATCAAAGGTGGAGGACGAATGATTTCAAGGGGAACATACGCCTCGTCCTGGGATTGAACTCACGACCTTGTGATGAAGACAAAAGCTCCGCCAAGCGGGGCAATATACGCCCAAAGGGTTATATCAGAGGAGGACGGAAGCGAAATTTAAAGAATAAGCAAAATTTTAAAATTTTCTTTTGGTGGGAGGTGTGTATGTAGGAGCATTGTGTGTGTGTGTGTGTGTGCGTGCGTGTGTGTGTGTGTGTGTGTGTGCGTGTGTGTGTGTGTGTGTGCGTGCGTCCGTGCATGCGTTTGTGTGTGTGGTGTTGACAAGATGCTAAACGGCAAAAAAATAAATTACATGTTTTTTGAGGGAGGGGTTGGAGATGGGTAAGTGGGTGTACGGGATGTAATGAAGATTGTTGTAGTTTGCACATCGACTCATCACCACCTGCCTTTATTCCAAGTTTCAAGTCAATACCTTTAACACTTTTTAAATTATGCTCTGGAAATGAAATATGAAGGGCAGATTTGACTTCATTGTGGCCGTGACCTTTGGCCTACCACCCTGGTTCATAAACCCCACACGTTGACTCATCACCACCACCTACCTACATCCCAAGTTTTAAGTCAAAACCTTGAATGGTTAATACGTTATCCTCCGGGCACTAAATATGACGGACAGATTTGACCTTTGAGCTCAATTTGTGATCTTGGTCTTAAATCTACAGACCAGATTCAAGTTCTATGCACATCACTTCATCACTACCTACCTTCATACCAAGTATGAAGTCAATACCTTGAATGGTTAATAAGTCATGCTCCGGACACGAAATATGATGGACAGATTGACCTTTGAGCTCAATTTGTGGCCTAGACCTTTGAACTAGAGACCCGGCTTTTGTGTTCTGCACATCATCTTATCGCCACCTACCAACATGCCAAGTTTGAAGTCAATATCTCGCATGCTTATTTAATTATTCTCCAGACACGAAATATGGACAGTTCTGACTTTTTAACTCAATTTATGACCTTGACATTTGACATACAGAGCCGGTTCAAGCGCTCTGCATATTGTCACATCGCAACCTCCTATATGTTAAGTTTAAAGTCAATACGTCCGCTTTTTTTCAAAACGGGCATATGGTAAAGTAGTTGGTCAAACACAAAAAGTACAAGAATGTTTAGAGATGTCTAAAACGTTTATTGTGTTAACACTCGTTTGACTGGAAGTTATATATACTTAGGTTTTGTTTTCATGCCCAATTGAGCCCGAAGTATTCCTAATTTAGCTAGGTAGTTTTGGATTAGAGAGGGTTCATATTGACCTTGTATTTATATATTTTCATGTTTATATTTATAATAGACAAACTGTTATGATAATAGTCAATTATTTTACACATTACCGTAGTCCTCCTTTTTACAAGAACATCTGCAGAATTGAGAAATTAGTCACAAACGGCGAGGTGATGAACAAGTTCGGAATTGGAAAACGTGACTCGATAGGCAAGACCAGCTTTCCAGCAATACAGGCCGCCCCAAGTTTCTGCTCTTCTTTCCCTGAAATATTTTGTGGCAGTAAGGACATTGCATGTCTTATTCCTTGTGCTTTAGACCAGGTTACTATTTTTTTTACAACATTATTGACATTGTTGAAAAATTTGAACTCACAATACTCCTATAATGAAATCATTCGTCTAATAGATAAAGGAGATACAAGTTAAAAATTTGTTAAGACTGCGTCTTAGAAATCTTCTTGAGAATGATTTCAAGTTTATTAAAATGAATTCTTTATGTAAAAATCCAAAAACATTCGTACAACATAACATTTATTACCATGTCATGCATAATTCTGTACCTTTTAACATGATTTCATTATACACCCTTCCAGCACATTTTCTTTCAAGTAACAAGAGAAGTGGCTCCGTTCATTATTGGTAAAAAACCAGCTTTAATCCATGCTACCTTCCTTCCTGCTCTGAATGGAGCCAAAACTAAAATGAGCGCTAGTGATAAAAATTCTGCAATTTTTCTAACCGACAGAGAACACGAGATTGAAAAGAAGGTATATTTTAATATTTAAAAAGGAATATTTTTCGTTAAGCTTAAGGATACGTAGACGAGTTCAATTTCAAATAATACCGCAACTACAATAAGTAATTAAATACTGTCTTTTCATGAAATAATTTTAAACTTGTTTAATTAACGACTTAGACAGACAAGGCTTATCGATTGATATATAAAGGTCAAACAAGAGAAGTTTAGATGGACGGATTGGCGTGTTCTTCTCCTAAATTCAGCCAGGAATACATTTTGCATGATGTTGAAAAGGTAGATATTAAGCCCGAGTCTCTAGCCAACTGTACTATACTTGTATCAGTAGTATTACCATATGGACTGCAATTCGTAAATGTGAATTATCTGTTAACACATATCTAGTAGCTAGAATGTAACGTCGTAAGTTTGCATTTTTACATAAGATACAAGAGGTGAAGGTAAATGACAGAGTAAGCAGTGGAATGGGTCCAGTGTATGGTAAGAGAGAGAACCTAGAGTCAGACATCTCTTATCAATTGGCGAAGTTCTTTTTTGAAGATGAAATGGAATGGAATGAAATCAAACAGGTGATACCATTTTCGTAATTTCAGTATATTAATTTATTCCTGCATTACACTTAAATAGTCACATGCTATAAAATAGAATTTAAAATAATCACAGAAATGGTTTCTTTAATAAAGCTTCGCAAAGATGAGTGACCTTTAATTTGTAAAGACAAATTATTTAGAAAAAAAAGAGTATTTCAATGCAGTATTGCATTTTATAGGATTACGAAACACGGAGATTATCAGCGATGGAACTGAAGGAAAGGCTGATCATAGTTCTTAAAAAGACAGTCAGAAAAATACAAGAGGAGCGTGAAAACGTCACGGACGACATTGTAACAAAATTTATGTCGCCAAGACCACTTATTTACAAATACAAGAATGTGATGTAAAAATATTTCTAAAACTTTCTTGAAACAGTAACTTTTGCATAGTGTTAATTCTTATAATCAGAATTTAATAAAACATTTGACGAGTATCATCATGAACGTGCGTTGTCAAATATCACAGTATGTACAAAAGCTATAGAAGAGTAGACCGCAATCTAGACAGACTCAGTATATCAAGTCTATCTCATTGACATCGCCACGAAAGATTTTCCTATGAAATGTAATTCCAAACTAATAACTTAAATCCATGTGAGTGTATAGGAGGTTCGTATTCGATAATGGTACCTCACACTACCTACACCTTTACAGTAATCAGAATGATATAGATTGGCATCACCATATACTGATGCTCGCATTCCATATGCTTAATTGTAAAACAGTTAAATGTGCAAATTGTGTTTTTGACTGAACATTTGTTATGTAATTTGTTTATGTGAAGTGACTTATATTGTTTGTCCAAACATATTACTAAAAATATTAAAATAATCAAAGAAAGTCATAATCTATCATAAGTATTCATAATCATATTCAAAAGTATCTTGGCTTATATGGTATAATATGTTTTATCTTTCTGTTTGTTTTGATGTTGGATCATGCTTATTGGACCAGTTCGTTTCGTCCAACCCCCTATGTCGGTCACGTAAGCGGCAATAAAAAATCTCGTTTTATTTAATGAACGAACGCTCCAGCGTACGTCGGCCACGTGAGCTCCAAGTAAAAAGTAACAAATTTATTATTAGTTTAGAGTTTCTGTTGTGGCTCATTCCAAATAAGTTTTTCGTGTGAGTCTACCTTTACTGGTGTCAAGCACAAATTTCCCAAACAAATGCCGTAAGCGAGGTTTGGAACCCACAGCGATGTGGGGCAAGTGATACGAATTCATCGACATTTACCACTCGTAGTTGAAACTTATTGCCAAATGAATAAAGCCAGGCATAAAACTACTCCTCTAGTGTATCTCAAACCGAAATGAAGTTATTGAGAATTGACCCTGAGAAGATGTTTGATTCAGTTTAATTCTCTATAGAAAACTTAAAAAGAATGTAAGTCTATATCTGATAAGTAAATGCCATCTGGCCGAAATGCATCCGTCGTATTGAAAATGCTCTGTACAACAACTCGTCACATTATTTTGTCTTATAGATTACCATTATAAATGTTTGAAAACCAGTGAAACCTTGGCAAGTTCAACAACATGTAACAAACTGGTAGGTAAAGAAAACACCTCGTGGTATTATACCAAGTTAGTCGCAGTCTCATTGCATGTTGATTGCATCTGGTTAGCTATTACACTCCTTATGTATTTTTAACATAGAGGAACGACTTGTGACCACGCCATACCCCTCCCTGTGCCCAAAGATACTTTGTAGTCTTGTAGAACTAGATTGACTGTAGATCTCAATTTTGCATCCTGCATTTGATAAAAATGCGGCTGAACTGATTTATTTTAACTGGTGTCCAATTTATATAAAAAAGAAATAGCTACTTGAGGTTAGATTTAGTTAGTCCTACACGTGCTGAGCAAAACTTAAGAGATTGTTGACCAAGTACCAGTACTAACCACATTTATATTTGACTGATTAAGGCGCAGCTGGGTTAAAAATGTTCATTTCAAATTTAATAATGTGAGGTTTATAGACCTGAATTGATGATTACAATATGATGATTTGTTTTTTGTTCGGTTTAACGTCGCAACGAAACAATTATAGGTAATATGGCAACACCTTTGGTGTTCTTTCGTGCATTATTTTATCACGGACAGGCGCCTGGGTAGAACCACCGACTTCCGTAAGTAAGCTGGATGGCTTTTTTAGCTAAAATATTCAACGCCCCGAGAGAAGCTCGATCCCACATAAGTGAAGGAAAAGTGATTCAAAGTCAGAGGCTTTAACCATTCCGCAGAGGCTCTGCTATATTTGAGTCAAATTTATTATTTCTATTATATGTTATTGTAATAGGGATAGCAAATGTCCTACCACAATTGGTGATTCAAAATGCTTCGTACGGGTCCCATGTTCAGTCTGAAGATTCTGTTCGAGTTTTCTTCTCACACTCAATGTTTTCTGTTTGAATTTAACATTATTTTGTAGCAAGTCAGCGACCCTAACCACTCGACCCTTTACAAAATGATTAATATGATAAAAACATGCTACTAAACCAAAGCCTTATACAGTTCCTTTTTACATAAAGACTGTAACTCTTCATAAGTTTTAACAATAGTTACACGCAAATTTCCTTTTGAAAAAATGACCCGTTGGAGAACCCCATCTGTGCATATAATGAACATATGTGATAGGACCTAGTATGAAAATTTAAAAAAATGTGTATGTCCAGTTTGAGTTAATATAATAATGTAAAATCAAGAAACAACAAAGTCCTCATGAAACATGTTTTAAAGAAATATCAATACTACAAATTCGACGGGAAGACACGAGATAACAGAAATAAAAATAAAATAAGTAGCAAACAAACAACAGCTTAATTTAGATCATACTCAGTGTTTGCAACATGCTTATCAATAACCCCCGCCCTTTACTGAAATGTAAACAGCCGAACTCTTAATGACATGTCAGGTAAGCTTCAAAGACATTTACCGATTTACAGAGGGTATAGACAGGTGTTTGAAGTGTTTCAAAAGTCAACGACTCCAAACCGGCAAAATGGGAAACATATTCTTAACGATTATATTGTATTTTTCCTGTCGTCTGCTTTACTTATGTTAGTTTGTATCTCACTAAATATGCAAGTAAAAGAATCTAAATCAATGTCTTTCTACTGAACACACAACATTAATTTTAATACCATGTATTAACGGATTAAATATGCGCCAAAATAATAAATCAGAAATATATAACTACTGTTTAGAAAAATACATGCTATTAGACAATTGACGCAAAGTTGGACAAAAACTACGATACTGTTCAACAAAGACAATATTATTCACATCCGCATCAACAGTGTACATACCACCAATGGCAATTGTAAATTTCTTTTAAAATTTTGACTTTATACTACTGCATTTTGGTACATGTATTTATGTATCTTTTCAATAACGATCTGCTTTGTTTTATGAGTGGGTTGTTATGTACTGGGTAAAAATGATGGAAAATAATGAATTTCCTATAGATCACATGTTTGTTACTTCGTGTAAGAATGTAGACTGAATCTCTGTATATCCTAATAAGAACTTGATTGGTAGGCACGCTTCTACTTGTACAATAAAATCAACACATTATAACCCTTATTTATCATGCATATTTCATAGTATATGTATATGCATTATGAACATCTTAAATCAAATTTTCCAAATGCATAAATGGACGTATTTAAGTTCTTGAGTCTGTTGTCTGCATATTCATTGAAAGAAATAGTCATCAATTGTGTCTGATATTAAATTTTGAATTGTAATGTGAACTTAAATATTTTACTAAATTTTATTATCGTAATTCTGATTTAGTTTTAAAATTCAATAGTAATTTAAAGACACTTCTGCGAGAAGGTTTTCTAAACCCGTTTTTTATGGGGATGTGGTTTACAAACTTCGTAAGATCTTGGGTCATGGTAATTTTCCAAATGTATTTGGAAAGATTACCAAACGTTTTATTAAAAGAGGTTACGACCCAACTGTTTTGAGACATACCGCATGTTTAGTGTTCAACCCGTTTACAGTTGGACACTACGCTTCCCTCTTTGATTGCGTCTGACGGAAGAGGGGGAGGACTCTATGATGAGCAGTTTTTAAATCCTACCAGGACTGAACTGTTTTGATATTTGTCTTCTGGTCTGTTTCGTCGGGCCCTTAAGGGTGTTTCTCTTGTTGCTCTGTCTTCTGAAAAGGCATTGAGTACGTTTTTGGTTCCTAAGGTTTGCTTTTTATATATTTATACACGAGCATTTTTGTGTTTTACATGCCATGCCTTTTTGTTTCCATTACGTGTGTTAGAGATTCACCTGGAGGGTATTACTTTTATTTACACTGTCCCATGTCTTTGGAACATGGTGGGGGTAAGAGTGAGGTTGGGTGCGCATCATAAACCGGTTTAAGCTCCCCAGTGGTGTTTTTGCCACTGACCGTTCCAAGGCGGTGCCACACTGTGTTCCTTTGTTTGTTCGTTTTGTCCTTGTGTGTTGACTTTGTGTGCGCGCGTGTGTGTATGCTTATTGTTCGTCTTGTCCTTATATGTTGGTTTTGAGTGTGTGTGTGTGTGTGTGTGTGTGTGTGTGTGTGTGTGTTGTTCGATTTGTCCTGATGTGTAAGCTTTGAGTGTGTGTGTGTGTGTGTGTGTGGTGCACGCGTTTGCGTGCTGGGGGGTTCATTTTGAGGAGGCTGCGCTTTTGGTGCGTGGCATTCCCTGTTTGATATTTTTCTTTGTTTTTATTTAGTTTAATGTTGCTCAACATGGAACATTTTAATACTGACATCATATTAGTTTAGTTTAAAAAAAAAAGCTTTACATTTTTATTTTGTTTCTGAGTTTCTGCTAATCCCGGGGCTAGTGTGCATGAACGACAGCATGAATTTACTCTGTCGTTAATGAACAGGCTAAATCAAACCGGATCTACAGCATTTTTATCAATAAATGCATTTACTTCGGTTGCAAAAATTGTAACTCTACTACATTAAAAAAATCGACACTGTATAAAAGCTATCTTAAAATCTAGTAACTTGACAATAAAATAGCGTATTGCGTTTTCTTCGTAAATAATCAACAGTTAAGGTATTTACAGTCATATTATTACACGTTCATTAGTTTCTTAGAGTAACAAAACAAATGATAGCACTTTTACTTTACTTTTAAACTGTAAATGTTTGAATTTATATGCCCTTCATAACGGTAATATATTATGTAAAAAAAATGATTACTTCTTAGAAGTGAAACGGAACTTCCCATTTACCCGCCAGATTAAGTACAGGGTGACTAAAACAACTTGGTAGATTTGTCATACAATGCACGCATGTATAGCGCCCTACATTATTAAACACATATTGGTCACATTATATTCAACGAGTAAGATCATGTTTTACAGCGGCGGGGGTTACCACAGTGACTTCAAAGCACACGTTTACACACTGGCGTTGTCAGACCCATTTCAGTGTTTGATTATTGCATCAGAAGTCCTTTATTGTGTTTTGATAATATTTGTATTGCCGACATTGTATCAAATAAAATCAAGAAGACGTATTACGCAGGATACTTCCAAGTTGAAGTTGTATATGAGTGAAGATGACAAAAAGAAAGAATTGTCATGCTCACCGAAGAGGACGTAAAAGAAGACACATTGAAAACATTTCTGCAGGACCCTCGGTCACAGGTGACAATTTCTTTTTCCAAATTCAAAATGCTTAAAGTTTTTATTTCATTATCAGTGAAACATTGCAATTTAATACATCCGGCAACGTATATACATTACCTGCATTTAAATACAATAACAGTTTAGTATACCTTTAAACTGTCGTTTTGATTTAAGTAATGTGGCAGAATTCGCTGTAAATATATGCATGCTGCTTTTTGCCATATCTACTTACAAGAGAATTGTCAAAGACTTTGTGTATTGACGAATAAAGACCCATATAATACTAAGTTCCATAGAAAAAGAAAAGGAAAAAAGGCTAGAGAAACCTAATCCTTCGAGGCTACGGGGTAATTTAAGAATAAGAAGGACACACTATGTGAAAATCATAGTTTTTTTTTATTAGTTTTTTTTTGGCTCTGTACCTTGCGTCTTAAAATGTAAAATACGCTTATTTGAGGGATTCGAAGTAACAGAAACTATCTAAACGTTTATAAGATTTTAGGAAAATCACTCGTTACACAAAAAACAAAAACAAAATGCAGTTAATGATGAGTCTATACAGATTTAAAATGTATCCTTAGTTTAGGCATAGTAATAATTCAAAAATGATTGTAAATTTGTAATAAGATAAAGTAAATTCCTATGCAGGCAGATCACCTGGAAGCTCGATTCAAGACGGATTATATGTGGTACAATGGCGTTTTATTTGCATCAAAAATCATGTTTTTATTAATATTAAAGCAAAATAACATGATTTAAGATAGCAGAAATCATACATCATTTTTCAGGAAACATTATTTGTAGTATGTTTGAATATTTAAAGGTTATACTTAGTATTATTCAAACACAGTGTGATAAATCATAACTTGTTTTCCTGAAACAAGAATGCATATGACCAAACGTTTACACTAGGCAGTAAAAAGTAACTTTATACGGACTATTATAATGCTGAGACATGAAAAAGAAGCTCATTTGACTGTCTCCAAATGTAAAATGTGGAAGGCCTATACATATTTTTTAACTTTCTAGAAGTACACAGTAAACGTACTTAAGCTATGAACTAAATAAAATTATCTTTATTTCAGAACTCAGTTTTGAAAAGTAGCCTTTACTTGTCGAATAGAAAAGTGACACTTCTTGGCATGTTATATTTCCTGTGATTTTGATATAGAAAATATTTATAATTTTGGAAATAATGAACTGTGTGCTTACCTATTTTGTCATAATATCTTCTATATCAATGACATTTTTTGTCATAATGTTAAATAACATTAAGTTGTAACGATGAAAAAATACAAGGTATAACTTCTGAAAATTTAACAAATAGACTGTTAAGGGACTCATTATATTTTCTGTATTTTTGCAACAATTATAACTGTGAATAATTCATTCATGTAATTGAAAGATAAAATGCAATTTACTTGTAGATCATAAACACAATAAAACAAACTAGCAAATGTTGAAAATGCATTTGCAAGGATGTAATTGCTCAAGAGATATGTGCACATTTCATCCTCAAATTAGCAATAAGAAACACATTAAAGAACATTCAGAAAACATATAAGAAGTATTAATATATATACAATTCCATGTTTAAAAAGTAGGTGCGGTGGGCAATGAAACAGACGATAACAATAGACCAATTCAAGCAAATTCCGACGAAGAATAGGGTGATGAAGTTGACCCGTGGACAGCAATTAGCAAAACTAAAACTGGATTTGATTATGACGAATTGAGAAGTAGGTTGAATATTAATTATCGTTATTATCAGTAGGTTTAATGTCTTTATTGAAATAGAATAACCACAAATCTAACATTTCAAATATCAGACATTTCTACTATGAGTGCAAGAAAAGTTGACAAGAAAAATAAATAATATCGATCAAAGGGTTGCTTTGTATCACATTTCTCGGGTTGATAAAATAATCCTCATATTGACCAAACTAAAATGGAAACAATTGTTATATCAAAGAATACATAAACTTTAAATTTACTTGAGAAATGAGTAAATATATTGATACATATTGCCGCTGATGTTTACATTTTTCAGTGTTTTATTTCGTTACAATGCAATTAGTTACTTCTGGAGGTCAATGAGCTTTTGTGTCCGCCTACAATTCAACTAATGAGGTGTCTGTGTTTAAACCGTTGATAGGGACATAATATAGAAAATCTTATTGCGCACGCGCAAATGTTTTAATATAATACTTGTATTGTAGTTTGTTTCTATTTTCTGGAAGAATGTTATTAAAGTTTAGCTCATTTGTGTAATAATGGACATATTCATATATTAACTTTAAAATTCCTTGGTCCAGCATTTGTACGAGCAGTCTCACGAAACAGGTCATTCAAACTTTTTTTTTAATGTCAAATTTCAGTGCGGTTAAGATGTCAAAAGATTGACATCCGGCTAATTCAAAAGATGCCAGCTCTAACAGTAAGACCGGTTCATCATCTAATTTCCCGAAACATTGCAGTTTCCCATAGGTTAAATGATAAAACATAACTCAATGTATCTTCTCCTAGTAATTGTTTCAGAAACTTGATTTTCGGCATTTTCTTAATTGAATGTCATAGTACTTATGAGAGTTTAGAAACTGGTTGATGGATTGGCCTTTTCCCAGCAATTAATCCATGTAATGCAAAAATGAAAAATATTCATACATTTTGTTTATTAATACGAGTAGGGACCTCCGTGGCCGAGTGGTTAAGGTCACTTGCCCCTCATCGATGTGGGTTCGAGCCTCACTCGGGGCATTGAATTCTTCATGTGAGAAGCCGTCCAGCTGGCTTATGGTACGTCGGTGGTTCAACACAGGTGCCCGCTCGTGATGAAATAATGCACGGAGGTACACCTGGGGTCACCAGGGGTCTTCTATCACCATCAAAAGCTGCTGGAAAGTCGCCATATGACCTATAATTGTGTCGATGAGACGTTAACCCCCCCACCCCCCTCACACACACCCTAAAAAAAATACGAGTACGTATACACTAAAAGTTCATTGATAGAAAATACGAATACCAAGGGTAGACGGGAAATGTATTCAGTTATAATGCATAAGGGTCTAAATCATTCCATTTTCCAATTTATAATAGTTTTATATAGTTTTTTATAGTAATTTATCTGCCGGCTTAATATAATTTTATAAATACTGTGTTGTTAATATTTGCCGACTTTGGAGTCACACCGACATAATTTACGTCGGCAACATGTCTACCTCTTGGTGGTGGAGAAAGACCCAAGATGCAGTTCCTGGCATTATTTTATGCACGGGCGGGAACATGAGTAAACCACCGGCCTTCCGTTAGCCAGTTTGAAATGTTCCTTACATGACAAAAAAAAAATCAACATCCTAAGCGAAGTTTCGAACCCACATCGTTGAGAGTTTGGGGCTTTCGAAGTCAACATCCTTAATTACAGAGCCACGGAAGTCCTTAAAAGTATCATTAGAGAGTATATTGTAACATACAAAATAAGAATGAAAACGATCTAGGCAAACCGACTAATATCATAAATAACAAACTATAGCTATATACATAGTATATATAACTTTAAAACCATAAAACATCTGAAATAAAAGTTCTTAACATATGTTGTGCTCTTAATGAATAATAATAATATCATCCTAAATTTAATACGCACCGATATAAATGCCTATCCTGTTCAAGTAAAACTGACAAAATTCATCATTCATTGAATGTCAAAATTAACATGGCTTCAGCATCGGATGTCTCTAAATGTTTTTTTTTTGTACTTTTAGCATGTGTAAATGTTGAGTTCTGCTCAACCCGGGTTTAGAGGGCGTGGACGGTAGCATGCATTTCCACTACCGTCCATGAACAGGCTCAATCAAACCGAACCTGCATCATTTTCGTTTTTGTTGTGTTGAGAGACCTGTGGAGTTTCCACTTTTTCTGTTTCATTTAAAGAAGCAGATATTTGTTTCAAGATTTCCAACGCAATGTCAACAAACTGGCCGTGAGCCGCTTATAGGATTTTATATAACTAACATCAATTGTTTACCTCACCAAGACGAGAGCGTACACATCCGGATACGAAGTCAAAGATCAATGCCATACTTGGAGTTAAAATACGAATAGCTTTACTTCTACTTTACTTCTAGCTATTACTTTTGTGTCCGCTCCATACTTTCTTATCCGTTGGGGAGATTTTTTTAAAACTAACATGCATAGCGCATAACCTAGGTCCGAGGTCAAAGTCAAACCTAGAGGTCAAAAATCAAATAGCTTCACTTCCTATCCACACAGTACACGTTGTGATACTTTACTGTATATCTAAAATGTTGCATATCTCATAATATGCAAAAATTGTCAGAAACAATATTGTGGTCGGACAGAATAATCGAAACGTATGAAAAGACATCGCTTTGATATTAGAAAGTTCTCAGATCATAGTTAATTTCCTTACGTTGCAGTGCACTTTAATGCCCCAATTCTTTCATTTGACGATTTTTCATTTGTATCATGAAGAATTTAGTTGTTTGTGTAAAGAAACGTTTTTGGTACATAAATTACAAACGACTCAATGCAAAATTTATATACAACATGTAGATCTATAATCAATCATTGTTTAGTATCGTTTGTTCCTGTTCTTCTCTTTTTCTTGTACTGTACAAATACGTATAAGATGTATCTATACTGGCCATATTAAAGGTGAATCTTATTTAAACAACAACTACAATAATATATCTAAAACTTATAAGTACATTTCTCAGATGGCTTCAAGATACTTTCAATGTCCCTCTTGTGATACAAATCACCGATGACGAAAAGTTCTTGTGGAGAAAAATTCCAATTGACGACGCAACAAAAATGGCCCATGAAAATATCAAAGACATCATTGCCTTTGGATTTGATCCAAAGAAAACATTTATTTTCACAGACATAGAATATATGCGGTATATATCTTTTGTTTTAGATTACTGTGCCAATTGTAGTAAATTATAATGTCAAAACTTTTACAAGCCCGAACATACCATATAGCGAAAATGTGCTCTTGCATTATTAAAGATGTTTGAGGTAAATTGAGGAGAAGAAGTGTAGTTTGTAGTTCATTTGTAAGAAAACCCTGCATAAGGTACTTATATAGAGGATAGTGGAATATTTAGCATAGACATTTTCCAAGGTAAATTGTTCAAAGTTTTTCTACTTGTATTTTCATGCGAGAACATCAACGCTAGAAAGTCGCCATATGATCTGTAGTCTTCTGTGGAAGGCCAATCCTCAATGACAAAAGCTTATTCCGAAATTACCTATTGCATAACGCCGGCATTGGTAGTGTTTGAAAAGTGTCCGAAAGCCATACATTACTGATATATTGTGCCACGTGAAAAAGTAGATCTTACTACTGTAAAGAATGCATTTATGAAATTACGTTTAAAACTAATTCAATATAAGCATATCTTATTTTGCAGTAATTATTCACAATTCGAAATCCAGCCAGCAATTAACATTCTTAATTTGCATATATGGGACCTTAATAGACCAAACATAACAAAAAAGTGTATTTTGGTCTGCCCTGCAGTTTAATCAAAGGATACTAGTAGCTAGTTATGTTTTTAAATCTTTATATGTATTTCTGATCCCTTTAATCTTTCGTTTAGTATAAAATGCATGTCTAAACTGTTGAATTTTACAGCCCCGAATTTTACAAAAAACATACGAAGGATACAAAAACTGTACAATGTCAAGGACATCAAACATCAGTTTGGATTTAAAAACGACGATTGTATCGGAAAGTTAACTTTCCCCATTATCCAAGCTGCTCCTAGTTTTAGCTCGTCCTTCCCAGAATTCTTCAACAAAAGAAAAGATATTGCGTGTCTGATACCATGCGCTATTGATCAGGTAATAGTAAAGCTACAGTATTGCCAGTTTGCATTATTTTGTGTTGAAGAACGTGTGCCATAGGTAATGGCTTCCAACTGTGTTAAACTTTTAATTCTGTTTCGATATTGCTCGAAACGTTCTTACGGAGTTTGACTTCCATCTAAAACTGAAATCTTTAATAAGAACCATTCGAAGCTCAGAATAGAACCAAACCCAATTTAACTGCATAATCGATTTGAATCAGTCTGTACTTAGGAGGTAATAAAACTTGAACATGCACGCACCAAGCACGTACAGAAAGCTTAAATATATGTATACGTATGCACCAGCAGGAACGGAAAATATTTCAAAGAGCACCTATATCTAAAATATAGTTTAAATAATCTAATGGCATTATTATAACCATACTGAAAATAAAACATATGCCACCACTGCACTTACTTCTTGATTTCACTGAAGACAATTTTACAGTTTATCTCATTTGATTGTTTTACTGCTTCAGAAGGCTTTCACCAAATGTTTAAGACAAAATATGTGATCCGACTTACTTAATGCTTGCAAGCAATCTCCTGGATATAATTGAAATATTTCGATATCAATATAATGATTCGATTCAAAATTGCTCTTGTCCTATTGGAAAATGAAGATATATATAGAAAAATGTTTGTTTGTTTGTTTTTGGGCTTATGGCTGTTTTTTACAGTTTATCAGTTAGGTAACGGGTAGAAGTTAACCTAACCGATATTTATGGTTTCTGTACCAATATCTGTTCTCAACAAGTAACTGCCATCTTTTCCGCATGGTGGAGAACGAATATTTTAAGACACAATGTTCTTTATCGAATAGCCACGGAGAACATACGCCTCGTCCAGGATCAAACTGTCGACCCCGCGATCCGTAGAAATTTGCTCTCCATAATGAGTTAAGCAGGAGTGCTCACAAATTACTTGTTTTGTGTGATCCTTCGAATTAAAATAATTGTAGAATCCTGGCGGCAAAAGTTGGGAATAAACAATTACATTTTCTATCACTTTAAAAGGGACTACGATTGGACGGAAATGCGTGCTGGTGTTGATAAATAAAACGCACGATATTGTATTGATGCAATTGGCCCCGAATAGGCTATATATTAGGGACGATTCGGGGATAGGTAGGGCATGTAACAGGTTTTCGATGCCAGTGAAGTTTTGTCAGATTGATGTGTTTTATAGATATTTCTTACTTAATGGCGTACATTTTTGGCCAGTGTCACATGCAATATTTTGTAAATGTTCATTTTTATCTATTTATTTAAGGATTCCATCTTTAGAATGGCAAGAGAAATTGCTCCCAAATTAGGCTTTGCAAAGCCAGCTGTTTTGCATACAAAGTTTCTGGCGTCTCTCAAACGCTGGAAAATGAGTGCCATTCATCCGGAGGGAGCAATTTTTCTTACAGATGACAAGAATGTAATCAAAAGAAAGGTGAAATGCATTATATAGTTCAGTTCTTTTTTTAAATGTAGAACGTTTGATATGCCATTTCAGAACAACGAGATAAAGTATGCCATAGTATAATGCAATTTTTACTTTCTTATTTCCGAACTCTGGCAGTACAAAGATTTTGGTATAAGATGGACATCACCTTTTCACTATTGTCTCAAAGCAGTAGACATCTACTTTTTGTGTCACCTTTTTCTCACTCATATTTATGCAGTAGTAGTGCTGAAGCCAAGCTCTTAAATTATGCACAGTTGCAAACGTTGTCGTTATTGTTAAACTTTTGTCCACGTACCGTTTAACTTGAGACGGGAAATCAATGTAAGGAGATCTGTTTGTTACTCTCTTATCAAAAATATGCAACGAGTGAAATATACGCTGCTAATGGCACCTGCCTCATATGTCTGATTCAAGAAACATTTTCAGTTCTCATATATATTAAATAATACAATATGTATAATGATTGTCAAATACGTATGTAAAAGTTATTATCTACGGATCGCAACTTTTAGAACACTCGCATTATAATAGCTGCTGCTTAAATGACTATCTATCATAATTCTCTTTTTTTTTTCATCGGGATTCGAACCAGTGATTAGGAATCAGAAGCTGTTCTCAACGTCACTGTGTCTCTATATTACTTTTGGGATTTGTGACTGAAAGGTTAAGGTCACAGGGACCAAATTTTAGACTTCCCTCTCCGGTTAAACAAGTGTACGCTGAAAGAAAATAAAAGGCAAAACAATTTAATTCATAACTGATTTACCATATGCACACTGTATTGCAACGCAAACACCTGGCCGTTGCAGTAACCTCGAAATAAAGGTGTACACTGAAGAAACGGATATATGATCCTTTCATCTAGCCTTATGTTTATTTTTCTGTTCATAGTCATATACAAACACGTCTGTTATTGTGTAGCCTTTTCTGTTCAGGTTATGAAATAATGCGCGTATTATGCTACGCTAGAGTTGTTCCTGTAATATGAGATATGAAGGGTATTCTAACGTTACAAAAAGAAGACCCACTTCGATTACAGATAACTATTTTGTCGCCAATCAAAAAAAAAAAAAAAACTAATGCATGAACTATTACAAAACTTTAATTTATGACTCTATAAATTGCAGTTTGATTATCTATTATACAGATTGACAATACTGAAATGTAAAATCAATTTTTAAGAATTTTTTTTTATTAAACATTTAACTTTTTAATATAAGCATGATTTTCCGTCACAACCAAATAAACAATTATTCTGGTTGCAAGCAATATTGAAATTTGTCAAGTATCGCCTATTAGAAAATATATAGGCTGTTAAGAGCTTATGTGAACCTTTTCATTTGGAACTACGCTGGTGACTAGGTATTTGATTATTGCTTTAAAACTTGTTTATTACTTTCCTGTTGTTTTTTTTATTCTGTTCAAGTGTAATATTCGTATCATTATTAAAACACTATCGATCTACGGCATTATTTGACTGAAACTTAATGTATAAAATGTTTGCACACATGTTTTTTATGTTTTAAAGGAATTTCAAGATTTCAAAGAAGTAAAAATTTAATTCTTCCTGGAAGAATGATTTTTTTGTTATGCACAAATGGATAATAGACACTTGCAGGAAAAAAAAAGCCATAGATCGCCATGTTCAATTGAACTAAAAACACGTTAATTGTCTTATTATGTAAAAGTATCTCACTTCAAACGAGTATTTAGTCTTATTTGTCTAAATATTAAGTATACTTCGTCACAATATCAACATTTTATAACATTTCATTTTCTATTTAGAAATATTTAAAACAAAAATAAGTGTGCGATAATATGTTAACACTTTGTTTAATGTAAACAGATTATCTGCATATTGCACTTGAATATAATTGTACATACCGAGTCTATCACCGTTTCGATGTACTATGCATACCTTTTCAGTAAATAATAGTTTTAATCTTATCATCTTGTTTCAAAAGTGCAATCCCATATAATAAACCAAGGAACAAGGATTTTGGTTTAGGGGATGGGATTGGGTGGGGAGGCGGAATGTGGGGCGATTTGTTTCTGGGCATGTCCCACTGCCTAGAAAAGTCTTGTACCTCAAATGGTGCAATCTCACGTATAGTTGACCTAATTGGAGCTTGTTTATTTGGCAAGATGTCATCTTTTCAATCTTTATTTTCTTTCTCAAAAAAGCAATTAAAGCATATTCATATCATTCTAATACAGCTATTACCATATCAACAATTATAAATACTACACACTTGCTTTTGTTAGCATTTTTATTATTAAAAACGGCATTTTAAGTTTGGGATCATATACATTCAGCTTAGGCTAGTACTAAAGGAAAAGTTAAATTTACTGTGAAATGATTTCGGTTATATATTTTATAGAAAGGATAAATGCATCAAATTATGTTTTCATGGTATTCATGAATCTATCATACAACGAGCCAAAATGAATTTACTTAAATAAATCATACTTAAAACAAATACATTTTCAGTTCGGGTGTATTAATTTTCTGTAATTTTTTTAAATAAGTAAAAGAGATATCATCATGATATTCTTAAATATTTCGTTGAGCATATAAATGTTGCTGGATTGTTAATTGTACATTTACGATGCCATGTCAGGTTTTCGAAAAGTAAACGTATTTATGCAGCCATTGTCAATTGTATCTGTCTTTAATTTCTGTTTTAGTGGCACGCTAATAAAATGATATTCATCTCAAATACTTTCATATTAAATATGTAATACAATCCTATATCACTGTTTCGACCGGTTTTGATACAAAGGCTTTGCAAAGAAATTCTGAATTAACAGAAAAGTGAGTCTGAAATTAAAGTCAAGCAGGTTTCGATGAAATAAGTACGATATAACTTGTATAGAATTGAACCCATGTGCAGAAAGCATATAAGTAGAAAGAAGCAATTTAGTTCGGAATATAAATTTTATTTTTTTATCATTTAAAATCAATGTTAGGATTGTTTAACTTATACTTTTTATTGAACAGCAAGATAAAATCAAAATTCATTTGATCATCCTCGAAATAGATTTAGAAAACAAATTGAAACAATTAAAATTAATATATAGAATTGTAGAAATATTATCTTATGTTAAGATGTAACTAAGAAGCTTTCTGAAATATTCCAACTTTGTTTATAGATATAACTGATAAGAGGAATTTTATTCATAAATGATATTGAATATAGTACACATGATTTTATATTTTAATTCTTAATTAAGTTAATATGAATTTATAAGTTATATGGTATGTTTTTAAATGTGAGTATGTATATTGTCTCTTATAGTTCTATTTAGAAAGGTCATTTACAATTGTTTTAGTCTGTATGTAATTTTATATGTTTGTAAATGAATGAGACATAAATAAATAAATAAATAAATATTGATCCATGATAACCTAAAAGCTGATTTAACTTACTCATCAAAAAGTTGTTTTCGTGGTATGACTAATTTTATCCGTCGTAATTATTTTGATTATCGGCACTCCAACACATTATTAAAGCTATTATAACTTAGTAAATTAAAAGTTTTCAAGGACCATCGAATGCAGTACCTTTTCATTTCAAAATAGAAAAAATGAATTCGTGTTTAAAATATGCAAATTATTTCCTAGTATGTTTTTAAAGTTTTTCAAAGATTCGAAAAATTCTTATTGGTGTATACAATATTTAAAACGACAAATAAGGCAATTGATCGGCATGCATACATGTTCTGCTATGAGTAATAATTGCTATTCATTGAAATCATTTGTGCACGAAATTAGTGAACTGTTATTTCAGATTATTATACCATTGCAACTTTTTATACCAAGTTGTTTACCAAAACATACTGATATAAAGTGTCAATTTCTACATGTACACAATAAAGGTAATAACTCCTGAAAATCGAGACATGTGGCCATGATTTGTTAATCGATATTAATGTACAAATAAATTTTGCAGTTACCTAAAATGTGCAACATGGATAGGTTGTTAGGCTTTCATATTCCGACGATTAAAAAGAATTATATATCATAGTTCGGTTTTGAGGTCAGCCATGTTTTGTACTTTTAATAATTGAACGGTCCGCTATTTGGGTAATGCTTACGAATAGTATGATTTAGTCCGACATATATGCGATCAATCATAATTTTGTCAACAAAAAACATGTACCGTCTTAAAAGCCGTGATAGTTTAGGTGCGTGTTCGATATCCGTCAGAGTTGCAATTTTATATGGATAAAGTGAAATTATAATGTTAGTCTGTTGCGTATTGTAATATCTGTTTTTTTTCAAATAAGTATAAAATATTTTAAAGAATACACATTCGATGTATAATGTGTAAATAAGATAAGTTATAATTTTATGTAATCCTTGGCTACAAACATTTGTACCGTGGACTCTGAGTCCCGGGATTTAATGACAAAAGCTGGCGAAACTTAACGCCAATGACGCACTGTGAATGGTATTTTGAATTAAAATGAAATGTACCTGTACAAAATGGAAAATATAGTTACAATTAATAATGCTAACATAATAGAATGAATATAAGTGCCCCTCAAGTTTTTTTCCCTGAAAAAATATGTCGTCGGAGTATTGAACCCCGATCACCTATGTGAGAGGCCACCACGCAACCACTACACTATTCTTAAAAATTATTCTAGCTAGTAGTGGTTGTAAGCTACATAAGGCAAAGCAATCATGCTGATTTCCATAATCGGCAGACGAGTCCATAACTTGAACTCTCAAACGTCAAAATCAAACTATATATATACCGGCGTATTTTCGGACAGAAATAGGGTATTTCAAAATTCTGCGCTAATCTTCCAGCGGATACGGACAAATATTCAATGGTCGGACTACTTGTGTTAGTTGTGACGTCAAATACGCTCAGCTGCTTTATGATTAAGTTCTGCACAGATACTAGTAAGACATTTCTCACTCATTGCTAATGCAGTAATTTTTAGGTCTTAATCGTGTGCAGTTTACATTAAGACTATTTTGACTGTGTGTGGGAGGGTGGTGGACCGGAGATATCTGGTCTTTACAACGATAACATCCAGTGTAGGTACGTATAAGGACACGTATATTATTCATCATATATATTAAATCAACAGCTGGTTCAAATAAAATTGCCATAGGAGCGTCTTTAAACTGCGGGAGGCGAGGAGGTGGGGGTGGGGGACACAGGTTATGGCCAAACTTCGAAACTTCAAATACGTTCTTCCCACTGAAATAGACTATTCTGGTCTAAATCATTTACCAAATGATCTAACTACTTAAAACATTGAAGTTTTCTAAATATTTTGAAAACTTCTTTCCTTTATATAAGTGAAGTTGTTCCACAAGTTAGAGGGATGGAAGTGAAGGGGATGGGGACAGCGATCAAGTTTAGGCATTGGCAAAGTTCGGGTCTCCGCACCCTAACTCTCCGCTCCTAATCATAATTATATATCTGTTTTCTGGCAAATCTGTCTAAAATGATGAAATACAAGCATAAAAATAACATACAAAAGAACAATTTCTGTTTTTGTAAAAGTTTATTGAAGATACGTATTACACAAAAAGGAAATGACAGGAGCTGAGTATATTTAGATGTCAATAACATCTAGCAATTGGTATGTGTTCAGTTAGGCTTGTTAATTTCAAGTCGGGTATACATATTAATATTTCAAATAATTGATTGCAAACTATTTTAAAACAGAAATACCCTTGACCTTAATTCATAAACTGTTTTGAACGTATGCTTTTTATTTGTTCAAGCAAATGCAAATTTTCACAGATTTAAAGTCCTTCTTGGAAGAATGATATTTGATATGTATACATTAGAAATAAAATATATTGTTGTCAGCAAGATTATTGTCTATTACCTATTGTAAGCTTAAAGACGATCAGTTTGGCTGCTAGTTTTAGGCATTCAACAATTTTCCATTTTTGCAAACATCAATATATTAAAATTAAAATATTTTTAAATGGGCTGTTTTTAATATCTATAAATAGAACTATTGAACTTTTGAATAGAATTGCTGAACCCAGTATCGAAATAAGTGTTAATAACTGACATTAAGTTGAATTGCTGAACCCAGTATCGAAATAAGTGTTAATAACTGACATTAAGAATATTCATATGGACAGTGGAATGTACATTGTTATTTATTTTTATATGTATTCAAAATTTAGTTTTGATAGAAGAAAATATAATATAACATAACTGACAAAATGATCCTATGGCAATATATGGTATCGATATGTCAGTAAAATTTGCTAGGTCAATTCAAATGAAAGGCTTGTGGACCATGAATATTAATATTGTAGTGCACCGAAATTTATAGGAATAGAATTTATGAGGTCGTAAGTCAATAGAAATTATTTTTAACTTACGACCTTTGATATATAGGGTAAAGGCAAAGAAAATTTCCTATACAAGTGACCCCCCCCCCCCCCCCCCCCAATTACCAGACGTTTTAATCCGCAATAAACAAGATCCTGTCTGGTCCAGTCTGATAAGGGTCTATAAAACCCCTGTAGACTTGACATGTAGTCTAATTATTGTCAGCGGATCATAAATTTTATTTATATGTACAGATAAATTGCTTATTTCCTGTGTTTTGCATTTTATTGGTTGAAATGCAGTTTTTTTTTCAGAATTTACACAAACTTATTTTAATTGAAAATATACTAATTTTGATTGCTCTGTCATGTTGAGTAATGTGCTGACCTATTAAATTAAATTGTAATTCTTACAGCAAAGCAATTCTCACCCCTTTTAGAAAACTCTCACCTTTTTTCATTAAAAAAAAATAGAATAATTATTTAAAACTTAATAAGAGAAATGACAAGGTTTTTTTTATTCAATTATTATGATATTTTTTATCTAAGTAACAAAATAAAACCAGAAATATTGATCATTGCTGGATTTTATTAGAAATTAAAAGAAGCGTTCAGTTGCATTTTTAATAAATGATACAAATTATATGCTGAGAAGTAACATGGCAATTCTCCGTTGGAATGAAAATGTTGAACCTAACAGACTTACACATATTTACAGGAACATATATGGGCACGATGGATGAACAGACTGTTTGGCTGGAGACCTTTCTAATGACAAAATGTGAAATGTGTTATGTGAACTGACTTATATGAAAACTACATTAATTGCAGATAATTCTGATTATAGTATAAGAACGGTGATTTGGGAATATACAATTCCCCTTGTGTGGCCTAAATACAGTTTCTTTTATTTATAATAAAATCCAGCAATAAAGAGATATCATTGTTCAAAATACACATAATTTATTATTTATAAAAGCTAGGTTCCTGAATGAATTTTCTTTTATTTTCAATAAAAAAATCCAGCAATGATGAGATATAATTGTAAAAAAACTTGATTAATTAAAAGAAATAATAAAAACACTGTTGTGTCTTATCACTTTGTTTGTTTAGCCCTAATTTAATCAGGCTTTCTAAACTCGTTATGAGAGTGAGAACTGGTTTGCTAAAAAGGTGAGAATTATCACCTGCAATTTATGTACTGTACAGTAGCTATACAGTAGCTTATTATGTAAACAGAAGCATGTCTATCAAAGGTCCAGTCTTGTATATTGGTTCTTACCGCCAATACGCAGACCTTATCATCCCCATAGGCCACATACCTGGCATACCAGAATCAGTGTATTTAAGGTATTTCATTTTTTGATGTATAGGTTAAGTTTAAGATATTTCATTTTTCAAAAACTAATGTATTTGACATTAAATTATAAAAGCAAAGTGTATATGCGCAATATTATTGAATAAAACCAAAAAATTATAACAAAGACATAGTAAGCCACAACAGTAGATACAGACACAAGGAAGTAAATACATCAATCTGTTTAACACAGTGTTGAACTCACATACTCGTGCTATCCCGTACTTAGATATCAATAATGAGGAATACCAAAAGTAATACACAGTCTCCATCATTTTTAAACTAAGCTATTTATTTCTTACTGGTGATTTGATTTTCCATCATGGTGTTGGTTGATATCATATATAGCTACATGTCAAGTTTAAGATTATATCCACATTTGTTTGTAAGTGTTCAAAAATAATGTAAATAGAAACGTGTAAGGGTTATATCAAATATCAATTTCTTTTGTAGAATCTTATTCATTTTCAGAACACGTTAATTTACTATATCTTTTAATGATTTTAAGAATTCATAGTTTCATTTCTCTTTTTCGTGTATAAAACTGACGTCACGTCATTAGTATGGATAGTTTAGCTCTCTGGGAGGCATAAATTTCTACACCATCAGGTCGGTCACTCTCTCACGTTTTTGTCTGGGCCTGGAAATAAGCTTTGCAGTACAGATATCAGCTCTGCCTTCAAATCTCCCGTAGATAACTTGCCGCTCGTGTAATTCTGCAAATACAGGATAAAACTGGAACATATACAACAACAAGGTTTCAATCTCATGGTAAAAACAATCAGAAATCATAAGTTATAAATTTAAGTTTTTAATTAATATACTTTATGACTGGGCATGTTTTCATACTAATTCAAATACCTTTAACTCAACGACATAAGTCACGAGTGAAAACTAAAGAGTTAACATTATAATATCGCATAGAGTACATTCTTTTAAAAGAACTCTCAATTTATATTTGCTAATACCTGTTTGATCTGTTCCAGTTTAGTATCATCTTCCATGAAGAAAGTCAAATACTGATAAGACACGTCCTTCCCACAGTCACCTCCCGTCTTTTTATGTTCCTCTGCAGTTGTGCCGCCGCCCGAGTATGCGTACTTTTTAACCTGTGTTGTAAACATAACAAAGTTTTAGCTATTATTTCTAGATTAACTGAACTGTAAAACTTACAAAATGCGCATATCAGATCATTTAATTTCTAAAATGTGTGACAAAATCAAATAACTTTAAACTCTTTTTTGTGGTATTTTCATTGTGCAATAACAGAATTAGTGATCACCATTACCTTGATTGGAAAGGAGATCATTTGGAGAACAGATTGATTTTATCAACGAACATATTACCTTATTGCTGATTTGTTCGTCCGAATCAGTTACAAATATAACGCTGTTAGGATCACCACTAGCATCCATCTTGGACTGCATTCCTCGTAATCCAGGGATGAACGTGGAATGAATGAGAGCTGGTTTCTGGTAACCAAGTTTAGGAGCTACATCTCTTGTCATCCTGAAGTATGGATCCTGGTTCCAGGAAGCAAAACATGAATAATATATCTATTCTAATATACTAAAACATAAAAGTTACGCAAAATCCCACATTCTCTGATTTGGGACTTGATACAAGATTTTGGCCAAATTACAAAAACGTCAACGAAGTATGTGGTAAAACTTTCTTCTTATTTCAATCTAAATAACTTAATATCAGTTTTTATTGATACAAACACTTTACATTTAATGAATTTCATAGTAAACCCATTTAAGTATTTTGACTTGTAATGACGTAGTTGACTTTTTACTACAATAATGTGCGCTGATGCCTCATGAGAAGACATGGTTGTGAATCCAGTTGGACTTGTTACCACTGAATCAAAATTGTTAACATACCTGATCAATGGCACAGGGGATTAGACAAGGTACGTCCTTTATACCATGAAAAATTTCAGGAAAAGAAGAACTGAAACTTGGCGCAGCTTGTGTTGCGGGAAAACAGATCTTGCCAATATTGTCGCTTGGACCAAATCCAAATATTCCTTTTGCTTGATTGAATGTAACATGCTTCTGAATTTTGCACATGTTCATATAAAAATCTCTAGAGGAACTGTAAAGAAAAAGACAATGAACACTTCATTCAGAAAATATCCAGAGATTGGAAAGACACTCTACGATAAATTCAAATTGTTGGATAATTAACGTTATATGAAAGTGTAAATTTTATTTATTGTAAAAGCAGAAATTTTCGTGAGGGTTTAATTTCCGCTACATTCCCGAGGTTAATTCTATTTTCTAAGTTATTTATTAAGTTAAATGATAATAACATACGGTCCAAAACGTTGTTAAGTTGTTTAAGAGGAGGTATAATGATATAATAATGTATTATCATTGTCATTTCTTTTATAATTATTATTATTAATATTATTATTACTATTAATATGATGATCATAATTATCATTATGTGATATACCATACTAACATAGTGGTTTCATTTTTCTCAGAAATAATGTTTCATTAAAATACATAAAAATTCATAGATATTTATAATACCTGATTAGCTTATTTCATTCAAATTATTACTTTTTTGCAAAATCCTTACGTTCGAAATCGGTTACCTTATATACTCTACATCACTAAAGATGAACGTTTTGTTGACGTCAAACCCCAAGGCAATGATGTCTTTAGCGTTCTCATGTGCCAGTCAGTTGGCCTCCTCTAGCGGCAAATTGTCTTTCACAAGAAATTTTTCATCGTCTGTCATTTGTATGACGAGTGGGACATCAAATGTGTCTTGTAGCCATCTCAACGAAGATATTGGTAAAAGTTGATAAATGATTAATTTAATTCTATTATTTGGTGTGTATCTAACCGGGACAGTTATCAGCCTTGTCGTCAAAATACGATAATATAGTTAAAAAATGAAATAGCTATAAAATAGCTGAATGTTATATACGCTTTCAATGACAGAAAACTAAGTACTTACTATAATTACTGTTAGTTAAGAGAAGTATACATATTGTGTATTATATATATAGTCGAAGAATGCTTATTTGACTTACTTCGTGAAAATAAAGGGGATAAGGTGTCCCAAATGCAATGCTTCAGAAGACGGTCCCCGGCCTGTGTACAGGAAAAACGGCTTTTTCTGTTCATAAAGCGTCAGTATGGTCTCCAAGTCTCTGTTAAAACATTTTTTAATCATGTAACATATTTTGATCTGTTGGCTTGAATAACATTTAGTGAAATGTTTGTGTTGTGTCGTTATGTCCACGATTTCTTAATTCCTTTTTTGCGTTGGATGTTGAGCAACATCCTGTGTGTTCGTTACTTATCAAAACGTCTTAGAAAGTTTGAAATGAAAATGTACTAGTACATGTAACTTTCACTCGGCATTACGTTAAATTCTTTTATCTGTAATTCATATTGCGGCGCCCTATTCGTATTTATTTTCATGTTATTTAATATAAAGAAAGCACTAAGATATACATATTCTACTGTTTTATAATTCAAAATTGTTCGATCTTAGATACAAACCTCATTGAAAAGAAAACTCCCCTTCTCAGAAGATGGTGCACAGGTTTTCCTGTAGCCTTTTCAATTCTGTTGATCAGTGCGTCGTCTATCCTGGTGCTGCCAAAATCGCCTTTAACAATGTACATAATGTTTAGAAATTACAAACGAAAATCTTTCAAAGTTGCAAGAAAAGGAAACGTAAAGTTTCATGTGAAGTCTGTATACAAACAGTAACAAACCGTTGTTATTCACATATGACTGTCCATAAAGAAAACCATTTACGTTATATGCAAACGATAGGCAGTTTCGGTAGTCAGTGTATAAATAAATAATTAAAAAGATTGTTTTCAAAATTTGCAGCCCTTTTTAATACCAGCAATGAACGTTCAGTCATTTTTCATTGATAAAGAACTCACATTGTTAAGAGCTGTCTCCCTTGGACAGCAAATATTCATAAGGTAAGTATAGGGAATGACGGATACTTTTGAATAATTTAAATTGCTATTACAAATATATATCTTTTCTTTGGTATAGATATTCATATCTATCAATCAAAACTGATAATTTTGTAATTTCGATAATGTTATTAATACCTGATTTGGAACAAGTAATGTGTCCTTCCGCTAAGTATGAATTGTTAAACTTTAAAAATCTAAACTCAGTCATATAAAGAGAAATACACGACGGTACTATTTCTTGCAGCAAGCAAATATTTTCTTAAATGCCTTATTAAATAACTTCAGTTGCAGTATTTGATAATAATATGTTGGCTGACGTGTGCGTTATTAATCAAAATATCAAAGTTAATGCCTGAAAATTTTCTCTTTATTTATATTATGATATTATTATTGATAACGTTGTTTCTAAGATAACTAAAATAAGAATAAAAAGAATAATTATAATGTAACTGATAAAAACTTAACAACATACGGATAAGTTTATCATAGTCAATCCCAGTTTCAGATTTTGTAGACACTTCCCATGGTGTTACAGTCTGTTCCGATTGCTCTTCCACCATTTTCAAAACAAGTTAAAGTTGATGAAAATTTATGAAGTTAAAATGAAATCTAACTATCAAATTATAAAAATGCTGAATCTTCCTCTTTTGCCGGCAGGTAAAGCAATGTCCGCTTTTAAGAAATATTACACGCGTTTGCTGTTTAGCAAGCTGATCAATATATCTAACCTTGAATATAACCAGGTTTGCAAATGTCTGCATGACAAGGCAAGAGTTTAAGTTTTCGTTGAAAGCAATATTTTACGTAAACAATATGATTTAACATTGCGTTTTTACAAAACTACGGGTAATCAGATAAAATATCTTTGCTGATAAAGAAAACACAAGTTTAAGTAATAGGATAGTGTCACTACTACAAACTTCGGTCTTCTTTGATCGATGAATTCACTCTTTTATAACCATGATAACAGGACTTCAGAGATCTTTATTTTGGAGAGACTTTACAAACACTGGAGAAAGAAAAAGTTTATTTCTCACAATGACCTCTGCAAAATAATCAAAACACGCTTAATAATGTTCACAGTTAAAAATATACAGAATTAAGCATTGTAATATTCAACACAGACTTTCGAATTAGTCGTACACATTCTGTAAAAATTAAACAGCTCTTTTATATAGTTTCTTATTAAATGTAGTACAGTAATTGATTTCAACAGACAATTCAGTTTTATTGTAAATATTCTGCAACCTTCAACAGTTTGAAAATTCATCAATAGGCCTTATATTGTATAAAGAAATGATGTTTAGAAAGCGATTCTATTTATTCTATTAACTGAACATTTCACGAACTTCACTTTCTGTTTGTACATAAATGCCTACATGTAGGTAAAATGAAAATAACCACGAGGATGTTAGTGGATTTATAGACATGAAAATTTAATGTATTTTATATATTAAAAAGAAGAAGTTGAAAAAAAAAATTATTTGTGTCGTGTAAAAGTTAGAAACATATGGAATGTTTCAATGAGATAAAATATATGTTTGATTTAACAGGCTTTGTGACGTAGTAATCAAAAAGTTTGATGCTTTGTCAATTCTTGATCTCCATGTTCCATACTATAATCGAAATGCCAGAAACTGTCAATTCAGGCCAAACAGTAATTGCTAGGTCTCATCTTGTCCCCAAACCGGTTTCCCAGAACACAAATATAGGACAAGTACAGTCTTGGTCATCAATCGTGACATGACCTATACGATGTCTCTTTACTTATATAACATTTATGATTTACAAATTTCTATCTCAGTTAAAACTACTTTTTCCAAAGATTCACTACATTGCAGTGTAACTGTCTAAATGAACATAAAAGTAGATGTACTCAACCTGACTTATTTTGAAGGGGTCTGTTTATGAAGGTTATGAAAAGCAGAACGCAACACATGCTCTATTGCAAAAGCTTGTTTGTATTTTAAATTATTTTTTGGTCGCCACATCATATCAGGTAAACCATATCAGCGAATACTCAATAACACTATTCATAATTTTAGTTGGAGAATAGAGCAAGATACAGAAGACGCTCCAGTTCAGAATTTACCCTCATTCTTTAGCTTGCAAAGTGTAAATTACCTATACACGGCACTCTTATCCGAATATTAGTAATGTTTGATGTAGAACGGAAGCTTGAACTCTTGACCCATAATCTTTGGTTGCGTCATAGTCAGTAGGTGCTACCACAGCCTCAGCTCTTATAGCATTGTCCTAGGCAAAACTCTGCAATAAAAAACACTGAACGGACTGTCATAAAAATGTTTTTTTTTTTTGCAAACACGACTGTACAGCAGGCCTTCACATATACTGTTCAATCGGTACGGATTCTATAGTCAGTAACATGCTCTGTCTGGACATGTCTTGTTATGCTGAGATTATGATAGACGGGTGTTTAACCATAATGAGCTATGACATTATTATTATTGGTCCGCTAAACTTTTTGCACATTTTAAAGTTGTTTGCATGACAGAAAAATGTTCTTATTGAACATACATGACGTAGCGCAATCCATAATATATCATGTCTATACAAGTAACAGTGTCAATCATTAAGAAATATGATATAAAATGCATGGGTTCTATATTTAAACATTCGATGTTTACGTTGTCTTGGAAGTCTGAGGTAAGAGCGCGAACAATGTCAGATAGCTTGATCAATAAAACACTAAGCTAACATTCCACTATAGCGTGATAGTTACTGGGTACACATGACCTTCCCTTGCCATTGAAAAGATAAATATAACTACGCAAAGAACTTAAATTGATTTTAAATGCTAGAAGTGAGAGATTTAGGTAACATCACTTAGGGAATGCACGTTTTTCGCTGTAATAAAATAGGACTTATTTAGAAATGGAATAGTCTGAGCAATACGCACAGCATGTCCCTAAGTCCATCAAAACTCTATTTCCTTTTTCTAATACGAATACTTTGACAACCGTCTTTAAAGGCTCTATGTTTTCATTGATTGTAATTTTTGGAAATGTTTATATACACATGAATTATCATACTCCTGCGTATATGTTTAATTATGCGTTTACCAATATTTATCACGTGGTCGAGACTGTTTTGTTCAATGTTTGTCGTTACTTCATAGCTATATATATAGTGTATGATGAAATAAAGTTATATGACCTACTACGTTTTATCTACCGCTTTTAATTTCGTCATATGTTTTTCTAAACTTTAATGATTTGAGACGTTTTATCGTTTCAGTGTTGTTTGAATATATCCAATATATGTGTTTTGTAAACAAATAAAACCTGGATTATAGTTTGATAGATATTTTGACATAAAACAATTACCGAAACTATGAACAAAAGAATTCAAGGATATAGTTATATTTGTATACTTCTCGACAAAGTTTCTCTAACAATGGCCGTGTTTACATTTTTAAAGTGGATAATTTATTCAACAATATGGAGTTGGCATGGTAACTGGTCTTGGTAATATTGCTGAAACAACCCTAAGGCTTTAACCTGTGGAATTGTGAGAAATATCATGAAGTTGATCGCGCTGATAAACAGTGTCGGAAGGCTTCAAGTATGATTTTTTCCCAACAATTTACTTTATTCTTTGAACACACATATATTTTATATCCTCTATGGTCGCTTATGCCTTCTTGCCTTTTCGTACGGTGACCTAGACTATATATATGTTATCGCCTCCTATAAGACACAGTTTTATAACTATTCTGTAAAAAATATTTTGAGACCAAGTTTCTGCCGTTCTTTACAAATTTTTCAGATTTTTCAGAGGCACGAATAACCGTGTAAAATAAATAATTTTGTTAAGAGGTAAGAAGAATTAGCGGAGATGTTGATATTCGTATGAACACATTGCATAGAAGAAATGTTTGAGTAGAGCACTGAATAGCCTGAGGTTATGTGTGATGACTGTGTGCTGTCTTATGTTGTAGTAGGGACAATAGTCAATAGCATGAGTAATAATGAATCGTTTTAGATAACTTATATATCTACATTTTTATTTAAACTTATCGAGATAAATATGTTTTCAAATACACCTTTGTATGTTTTTAGACTTATAACTTACATCTAACTTCTGATGTTGAAATTTTAGGAATGTGTAATAGAGAGTATTGTAATGACTTACTTATTAGTCTCTTTTTTTTTAATTCATACGTGATTTACTAGTCCAGAATAATTATTGAGAATTGAGAATAAAGACTGATCCTTGCAGCAGAGAAAATAGAACAACTGATTGCTGTTTTCAGTCATTTAGGTTTTATCAAACATTCTAATATGCTTTTCTCTGTAAAACACTCTTACGCTAGAATCACGTCACGTTAACGTGCGGTGACGTCAATGTTTTTGTTGCGACCAAGAAAGAGCGCTTCTATATTTTATCTACTGTTTTAGATTAAGGGCATATTAGAATCGAAATATCAAAACCGTGTATACACTCGGGCGGTAATAGGTCGTACAAATAATTGCACTCGGGCTGCGCCCTCGTGAAATTATTGAGCCCGACGTATAACCGCCCATCGTGCATAAATAGTGCATAAATAGTGATAAAACACTCTTTTCCTATAAATTATTTCTTAAAGAAATAGCTATATGATAACATGTCATTTGTTTTTTATAGTTGGATATAGATGAAAAATTCATAAGACTGTCTGGATATAATTTCTTTATCATTTTAAGTACATTGCTTGGTTGCAATTATCATTATTTATGATTAAGGCAAATATTACTTGTTCTGTGGCCTTGTGAAGCTTGTGAAATACAATTCTATGCAACAAGTTGCTGCTTCAGAGTTCAAGGAATGGAATAACGTTTCTTTAATCAAATATATTAAACTATGATAAGATGTAAAACTTAATTTTAAACGATCAGTAAAGCAATGTGCACACAATTCACTTCTTTTGATGCCCTCCAGAAAGTGTTTACATCAGAAGATCATATTAAAATGATATAAATGTAAATGAGGAAAGCATAACTAATTGATATTTTTATACGAAAGTGGTATCCAAAAAAAATGAACATGATATAAACTAGCTTAAATACATTTCATGAAGCTATTTTTATATGGTGTAATTACTGATCATAAAATGATATGAAAGCTTTCTTTCTCAATCTGTCATAGCCTAGGAGCCAGTCTATATATCATTGTAACAGGCTGAAAATACTTCAGGCCTGACCGGGAATCGAACCCGGGTCCTCTCACACCTAAGGCGGACACTCTACCACGTCGCTATAAAAGCTAGCTCAATAGCAAGCAAGTATAAGTGCACCCTTATACTCTACCCTACTACATACATCCCCTCCATTTTAGAATTCGTCCTCGAATTCCAGGAGTCTAAACCTCTGTGGGACGTTCCAAGGTGTCCATTCATATCTACTCGTGAGTTTTTTACGTTTGGCGCCAAATGTAACAGGCTGAAAATACTTCAGGCCTGACCGGGAATCGAACCCGGGTCCTCTCACACCTAAGGCGGACACTCTACCACGTCGCAATAAAAGCTAGCTCAATAGCAAGGAAGTATAAGTGCACCCTTATACTCTACCCTACTACATCATATTTGACTTTTAAATAAAGAAATTAAGCCAAGCCAAGGCAGCTTTATTTCTGAAAACAAAAAATACTTTTGAACTGTTTTACATGTTTCAAAAAGATATTTTATGTATTTATAAAAAATGTTTAGGACTCCTTATGTTATCACTTTAAAAACATCTGTTGAAATATATACTTTAAGGATGTACGAGCGTCTTTTATCAGGATATCCGCCATTTTGAAAATTGTTTCTTTGAATATTTTTTTCTAAGAAATTTATGCCGAAAGTTAATGCAAAATCATCAAAATATGGCAAATAATGTACCATTTAACCAACTTGTTGCGAAATGTTTTTCACCCTTACTTTTTAGGCCGGTATTTGCTTTAATCTGATGGAAGATGCAAAATGGGACAGGGGTTGTAAATTTTAAATATCTATTTAAGCAGATCAGGTTTTGTTCTGATATTTTCCTGGCTGATAAATAAATATATATAATAAGCTACATATTGAAATAAAACTTTTCAACATAGCACTTTATATTTTGAGATGGTATTCATTAAAACAAAAATAACTAAAAATATAAAAATCACCAGATTTTTTTCTAAATATATCTTTTAATTGCATGGTGAACCCATTTATTTCTTTCCATTTTAAAGCATTGTCATGTGTCATTAAAGCAGCAAATTTTTATTACATTTAATAACAGTTTTCCATTGAAAAAGTGGGTGCGATGATTATGTCAACATGTAAAATTGAACGAGATACTGATATCAACATGCATTCATAGTGACCTGTAAGACCTAAAATCCGTATAAACTTAAGTGGACTATTATATGTTTTATAAATTACGCCCATTTTATCAATTTTGCTTAATTTCATAAAATGCTTAGACCGTGGGTGAAGAAATGACCTATAAAATAAAAAAAGAGTGGCGTGACATGTACTTTTTCTGCTCTTAGTTTTCTTAGAAACTAATGTTCATTAAGCTCACAGGGTATAAAAAATCTTAACTGCAGGAAACATTTGATAATACATACTTAAATGGTCCGAAAGAAAATAATAATATTATTTTTTGCAGATTGAATGCTTCCGCCGATGGGATACACGAACGGCTGTGAGTTATTTATGCCCAATCACAGAGTATTGCTGTGAAGGAGGCTGTTGTATTGATGATGCTTTTGAGACACGACTTAGAAGGTAAAACAATTTGACTTGTCTTAATGTCGTCTCCGAAGACCAGATACCTTCATACAATGACTAATTATTTCTTTACTGATTATCCAAGTTCTTAGAATTAACGTTTTTATCTGAGTAACAAACGAATTTTAATTGTTTTTCCCAGTGGTGTTCGCTGTAAAGATATTGCACTGTTTATATTAAAATAATGTGTTTCAATATTCCTCCTAATTGTTTGATGTGTTTAGTGAAAACGACACAATTCAGTGCATATTTTGACCTTCCATCGTTAATGGTGGAGGAATAACCACTTAATACATTAGTTAAGACACGGGAACCATCGTTTGTTTTCCTCATATGCCTTGAGAGAGGGCAAAACACATAGAATTGAGTTGCAAGTTAGTTAAATGCAGCGATCATAACTACTCGACCACGGAAGACCATTCTTCTTCAGTGGTAACAAAGTAAAATTTTATGGACCCCTCTGCAATCTATAAGGCCAAAGTGGCCAAAACCAGCACTGACATCAACTATGTACAAAACATGACGAATTACAACCACATTGCATTTAAAACGAAAAGATCATCTCCATACAGCTTAACTGTCTAATTTATTAGTATATTTCCATTACACCTTCAGGGTAACTGGGTTCATTCTGGTAGCTCTGTTGATAGCGGTCGTCATGTACGGCCTACACTGGATAATTGAAGTGCGCAAATGTGTTTGCGGAATCACAGGACCGCGAGAGGTATTGATGAAAGCTGCACAGCGTCCGGGACCTGCTTCTGGAGAAGAAGGAGTTGTCAATTACAATTCATCTTCCAAATATCAAGATGCTGAACACTAATCATGTTTGTGACTGGGAAAATACATTGTTACAATGAAAGAAAATGTCCATTCATGAAATGTTTTATTTTGAGAACAGTTTTAATCAAATACTTTTGCTGACCTTCAGTGATATGTATGTGTGTGTGTTTTTTTTATCAATTAATCATATATATTGGACATTTGCATGATCACAAAATATTGCACGTTTTGCAGACATTCTTTTATAACTTTGTACTAACTGCTTTTACTAACAGGACATGGACAATTAAGCTGAATTTAGCTATTTTCTAGACTGAATTTTAAAATTATATGTGTTTTTTTTTTAAATTATATTCAGGCAAACTTGAATGTCTCATTTTAAACAGTATGTTGCATTACTTCTCAGTTATATAACTGCAAGATTTTTTGAAAGGAAAAACAACAACACCAACAACAACAACACTTTTGTTTTAAAGGCATTTATGTTGCCATGGTATAGTTAGAAATAAATATGGGGGTCACTGAATTATTGAACAATATCTAGTAGTTATATTCTCATATTTACATATAGGCAAAAAATCATCCAAAATTAGTTTCAAAGCGAAACAAATTCATCTAGTTTACTTTAAAACTATGAACTAATGTATTATTGAATTTTATGATATATATGACAGAATAAATGAAAGTGTCTTTGACAATTTCAAAGTCCGTTTGCCATGGTTAGAAAAAAACAACAGATGGTGGTATATAATATAAGGGACATAATAACAGTAGTTTGATTACGGATGTATTCGCCTCTGGTAGGTTTACTAGGCCGCATCATACTATGTACTTGCGCGCTTCATGTAATACAGACCTGGCAAAATCCAAATAGAGCCGAAAACCATATTATGAGTTTCAATACTTTATAGACGTTGAAACTTTTGATACTGTTATGCATAACAAAAAACTCTAAAACAATTACATTTCAAAGGTCTTAAATAATTTTAAGTCTAATATCTATATATGTAAAGTAATTGATAAGCGTTCATATTATAGTTCTTTGTCGAGGTCAGTGACTTGTTTGTACTTTAAACAATGGAAAGGTATGTTATTAAGGTAATGTTCCCAAAACAGTATTGTTCAATAACACTTATATAGGATAAAGATTAATATTAGAAACGCAAAACTGTATCGCCCTTCATACACCATTAAAAGAGAGATATATAACATAAAATAATATGTCTGTCGGGTATCGTAATATAATTTTACAAATGTAAGTATAAAACACTTCATAGGAGTTGTTTGCAGGTGCAAGTTCTCTAAGAAATAATTGTATGTAATGCACGGCTCGGAAAATGTGTGCTTGCCATTGTAACTGAAGACTATGACTCCAAGAATCCATTGACACAGCTGGTGATACTATATATAATGCAATGGCATCGCTGGAGTATTAAACCCCAGCCACCTGGTTGAGAAGCCAGCGTGCACTATTGCGTCATTCTTAGTAGCTATAAGGGGTAGTGGTTCTAACCTAGATAAGGTAAATCAAATTATGCTGATTTCCTTAATTCACACCTTAATCAACGGATGAGTCTATCAATTGAAATCTGAAGCGTCACAACCAAAATATACAAGGATCCATTCCTTTTTATCAGTTTCGTATTCATGCCTTATAAAGCAAGCTTTTTTAGTCTTTTTTTCATTCCTAAACTGCGTATTATGGTCATCCTTTTCATCTGCTTGGGTTTTATCTGTACTAAATAATTTTACTTCTATGTGTGTGTGTCTAGGTATTCACTTGTTTGTGTTATATTTAACCAAGGTTGTTTTTTATTGTCTGTATTTTAGTTTGCCAAACTAATTTCTTCAGAAGGATACAGAAAAGACGAAATAAGTTTATATTCAGCACAATTGTTTTGTTTAAATTATGAAATATTGCAGTCCTTTCTAACTTTAATTGTTCTTCAGAAATAATCTTTGTATTTCGATAGTAAAAGATAAAATAAGGTCAAAGTGGTTCATACATTGTAAATTATAGAAAAAATGTATTTTCTACCATTGTTCAATTAAACGACAGAAATGACAACTAATCTGATGTTTAAATACACATTAATTCCGATCACGTTATGTATTCTAGTATTTTTGCAATGTTTTTGAAATACACATTTTATACGTAACTTTCATATGTTCAGTTTACTTACAATTATTCTTTCTGTTTTTTCATGTTCTTACTTTGAATAAAAGTGCACTTGTGTTTTCGTGTTAATTCTTCAACATTAGCATGTATATAGTTACAAACTGCACTTGATAGGCAGCCAACGTGAAGAATGAAGCAAGAGCAACTTGTACCTCATCTTAATGGGTACGCAGTTTCCTCCGAAGACGGTGTAAAAAAAGGCTCTAATTGAATTGTCATATCAGCAATAATGCAACTGCATTTTTTCATTTACACCCAGAAAAGTGTTGCAGAAACATACATTTGCAAAACAAATATGTTAAATAATTAAAATTCGATGGAGGGTAATTTTCATAATTTCGAGCTTTTTTTCAATCGACGAAATTTAGTTAGTCGCTTTCATTTTACCTTCAAACAATGAACTCCATGAATTTATATCCCCAAAGTATAACAGATTTGTACAAAACCAAAGTTCAAGCTCTCAATGATAAATAATTTGACTGTATATAATAGGCCATAATACATTTTGAAAAAAAAAAAATGAATTGATTTTGGTAATAAGATACGGAATATATACTTTGACCTAATCTATCAAATCTAACGATTTATGAAAACATGCGGGTTTTCGCCACTTTATTGCAGGAAAATACAAAAAAGTGTTGTCACGCTGTAGGGGTACGTCCCGAAAAGAAACGACATTTAAGAGTAAATAAGTTGGCAAATTATCATAATGTTAGATAATAGGACATACACTATAATTATTGTACAATTAAATCTTAAATTCAGACTTATCCAAAAGTTAAAATGGTCTCTAAAAAATTAAACTGTATTTGTTGAAATAGAAAACTTATTGAAATACCCGTCTTTCTCAAACAATCTGTTCAAAGCGTTACCATTCTGTTTGAACAGAATAAACATTACACATATTCCTACGAAACATTTGTTTTCATAAATTGTGCAATTTCTTTATTTTTACAAATATTTTTCGTCTTAGATAATATGATATGCACAACTGTGATTATGAAAGAATATTAAAAAGTTCCTCGTCCTCTTGATAAACAGTTAAGACCTCTTCATCTATTATATCTAAACTTCAAAGAGCTGGAAGTTTTTCTTGTGTAAAATTATCTTTCTCCGCGATGAAAATTTGAAACCAGATATATCTTTATTTCTTTACTGATGAGTTCTATGATTGTTTTAACAAGTAGGGCGAAATACGCCTACGATGAAGTTCGAAGGTAATTTTGATTCAGATATATGTTTGACTGTTTTTGTCATTCGTGCTTCTTTTCACTCACCTGAGAACGAATTATTTTGTCCTCTTAAAAATGAGAGAATTCAAATATTTTAAAGACAATCTCATTTTCTCGTTTCATAAATTTTCCTGAATTATCGATAAATTTGTATGCCTCAACCTACTTATCCAAAATGACATATAGAAATTTAGTTCACATGTTTCGCCCTAAATTTCCTGTATTTTAGTATTTGTTTGAATTGTCTCTTTATTGCAGCTGCTAACAGATAAAAAAATCTGCAAACTTTTACCAGATTTGCTTTTTGTAGTAAAAGGACGAGATGAAAATTACATAGTCACATTTTATGGGTGAACTTTATAATAATTTACATTTCCAAACAGCTCTGGTTCAGCACGTGCATATTTACTCAAAACCTACATTCCTACCTAACTATCGACCGACCGACCGGCTGACCGGCCTACCTACGTTTTCACCCACCTACCTAGGTCATTAAAATTTTACATGTTTACACATAATTTAAGGTTACTGGTTTTCAATATAGACTTATGCTTTTATTTTTGTTGGTTATAGCACATTTTTGTAGCTTTTAAAGTTTGTTCTTGAACATATACATCGTTCATCTTGCAATTGCCTGAAAAGGTATTTTACTGATAGAACCGCTCTCCTCAGTTAATGGGAAAGTACTACCTACAAGAATAGATCACAATAACACAAAGAAAATCAGTTAGCAAAATAAAAAGCTACCAAGCAAATTTATAGCAGACTGGGATTCAGTTGAGTCATCTGGATGTTATAAGTGTTTGCATTAACAACAGCCGGGTTATCAAATATCGGGATGCAAGGCTCCACCTTTAAGATCAGCTTAGATTACAGGATTCAAAATACATCAACTAATGCGAAAGCAGTATATCTTTTGCGTGTACTGCTGTATCTGTTCATTTTCAAAATGCAGATTTCGACATAAACCGTCACCTTCTTGATTAACTGCGTAGAATAATGTCTAAAAATACCAAGCTGGTTTACCACAAATCAAATATAATACATATTGTAGATACCGTGTAACTAAATAAGGTAAAATAGTTCTTTAAACAAGTAATATTCATTTGATTAAACCTAGGGTGTTGTAAGACAATGGATTCTGGACGCATACTGTTTTCAGAACATGTTTTCTTTCATCCGTAAATATTTGGTAAAGCTATTTATGAATTAAACGCATGACTATAAAAACTCGAATTTACTTACATTACTTGAACACCTCTTGGACTCGTCAACAACGAAGACAATAGTGTGTAACTTGATGTAAATCAAGCGGTCTTTTATCATACAAGAAATTATAAAATAAAAAAGCAATACGTAACATGTATATTATCGACAGCGCTGGAACTATTCAGGTAATACTTTATTACTCTAAAGTTAATTAAACTTATTTCAATGATTCTTTAACTTTACAGAAAATAATAAATAATATCAGTAAATATCAATACAGTGTAGATACGTATATAAGCGAATGTGTTTTGGTCTTAGAATAAACAATGCCACAGGTTTCTGGTCTGGGATATTAAAACCTGATGGCAGAAATGTAAATTTCTTTGTGTGTTTAAATGATGGAAAACAATCGGTTTTTTCTATTACAGATTACATGCATACACCAGTTCGATGGATATAATGAAACACAGTTTAAGTAAGTTTATTATGTGACAAACTCTTGGCGCTATGTTAATTGTCAAATTTATTTATTTATTTATTTGATAAAAATTGTAACACTCTTTGTCAGGATGCATAGAAATCAACTAAGCAAAATAATGGCAGAATCGTATGACTAAATCGTGAAATAAGGAAGTAATATGTTCAACATTATCTCTCACACCCAATAGCACGTCGTTATCATTTTGGTGTACTGTGCAATGTATGTTCTGGATACATTCATTCGTACACTGCTTTTAAATTAGCGTTTCTTTTAGAGGATTTAGAGGACTAAAATATTAGAACATCGGCGGCCTTTTTTAAACTACCGTTAATTTAAGCTTCAATGTTTCTATGGTGACTGGGTAAAAACTGCATTGTACATTTTGTTACAACTCGGATGTCATCACACTCTGATTTCATACATTGTCAAATAACGGCTTTCTTGCATGTTACTTTATTTTTATAAAAAGAAAACGTTTCCATTTATTTGGAATAATCGCATAAACTATAGAAAATATTGTCTGGATGTATTTGAGAAAATACATACCCGTATTGTTTAGAAAGACAGACTATTTATATAACCAGACTTGCCACTAGACAGACAATAAAGCATTTATCACAAAATTAAAACTTTTGTTATTTGTCTTATATTTTATGTAATAATGATTGTTGTATCATATGATATTGGGCATAGGATAAAGACGGGCTACATTCCCAATTTTGAAAAAAAAATGCATCATAGTCTAGGAGCTAGTCTATATAACTTATAAAGTGATTTTTATATCATTGTTGTATAATGTTTCGAATATTTTGTAACTATCTTTCTTTTAACCACAACTATCTTTGCCTGATGTGAACAATAATACAAAAATATAAATGAATACCTTACAGATGCAGCAGCAATGAAATATGCTGTGGAGATCAGTGTTGCGACATTGATATCACCGGTAACCCTCTCTTCTGGTAAGTTTATTAAGGATAACATGGTGTAATAGCCATATTTCATATCTTGTAACTGGGTGGTTATATTTAAATGAAATTTGGTCACTTTAAAGACATTCAAAATTAAAAACATTTCACCGAGAGATTTTTCGAATTTTATCATTTTTTGGGGAGATAATCAGTATTGAAGTTAACATTGATGCCTATAGGAAATATATAATTTCTTCGATTATGAGAATCTGAGCTTGAGTTTCGAGAAAATTCTGCGGTAGAAAGCTGCATTATATGATTCTGATACAAATATCAAAAAGAAATCTAAAATTCCCCGCAGGGAAAAGGAGAAAATTATATTTTTCTAGTTTTCAGGGGAGATAACTCATGAAAAACCAAAATTATCAAGGAAGGTAATCTAAAGGAAATTTTTGAGAACTTCTGTCGCTATATAACTTGTCAATATGCACCTTATTTCTATCGTTTGACATTTTCAAAGCTTAAAGTATCAAGTTATATGTACGCTTCTGGTGAAATTGAAGCCTATTACGGGTAGTCATCCTTAAGAACGTAAATATATTTTACGTGTTCTATTTGAGATAAAACATAAGACGACAAAAGGAATAAAACACTGATGGGTTTATTTTGTAACACTTATTGTTGAAAGTCTTCCCAGTTTGGAGCGGAAGTCTAGTTGTTAAGATGTAGACATCTAAGTCCGAGTGTCGGGGGATCGAGCTCTACTGCGATCACGACAACACCTTCTCAAATGACACCGGTAACCGCCTCGGTAGCCTAGTGGTAGAGTGTCCGCTTCGAGTGCGGGAGATCGTGGGTTCGAATACCGGCCGCGTCATACCAAAGACGTAAAAATGGTACTAGTAGCTACGTTGCTTGGCGCTCAGCATTAAGAGGATAGTGCTAGGACTGGTCAGCCTGGTGTCAGTATAATGTGACTGGGTTGGGTATCATGCCACGTGTCTACGGCGTGATATTCCAGTGAAGCATCACTATAAAGTTGGGCATTTTGCTACGGGGTATGAGAAGTGTTTCACATTCTTTTACCTCAAATCCAACAGAGTGTAATATTGTTTTACTTGGTTGCGTGCTATACATTATATGAGCATTCTAATAAATTTTACAATCATTCGTAATGCAATTACTAATATACAAAGCATTTTCAGGATTGGAGTAGCTTTGCTGTTAGCAATTTTTCTCATGGGTTTCATTGCATGCGCTACATGCAGACGACATACCAATAAGAGAGGCAAGTAAAATATCTCTCTTACATAAAACGTATCAACAGATATTGCAACCTTAGAAATAGGAAAAATATTGGTCGACATAAACATGGATTTTATGAAAGGATAAAGATCAATACATTTATTTTTAAACGATATCGACTTCATAATTTACCAAAAAAGCTTTCGTGAGTTCCTGGCTCTTTGGTTTTGGTCCCAAAAGGGGTCATTTTTAAATACCTCTGTGCAACGCTTGTTTTTAAATTTATCAACGATGCAAGAATCAATCTATTTCTCTGACTCGTAACTTAAGTTTCCTATTTCTGCCTTTCAAGAACGTAAGAATTAGTTTTTGATTATGACTAACCGGTGATTATACACTGAACATAATAATAGTTATTTAAAAAAAAAACGAAATAATTATTTTTTTTATATCATTGTAGAGTGAATTATTGCACTTTTTATCTGAATGGACATCAGTGATTTATTCGTATTTTCAGATTATGGCGCAAAGCACAAGCATTAATACAATTTTCTTCCGTATTTGTTGAATATTGATAACGTGATTAAAAGGAAAAAATATGTAGAATAATGTCATCAAGTTTTACCACTTTGACTCGCGGCCGCCATTACGGCTAATACATATACAAAAACTTTTTTCCATTGCTGCCCTATTGCATGACTCCATCATCTTTATATGGGTTCCAGTCCTTTCATCGAAGTCCTCGGCGTTAACAAGATAAGAGTTCATTGATACAGTTTGAGATTAGTGTTTTGGAACAAAGACAAACAGCAAATAGGAAAATGTACGTTCGAAGAACACAGACCACCTCAGTTCAAAATTCTAGAATCAGAATTACTCTTTCAATTAAGGTCGACGCGTCTGAGTCGTAACCATACATGATGTTCATAACAGGAGTAACATTTCATATTTTGGCTGATGTGATGAAGTATGATCTTATAAAACTGTAAAGTTTAATCATATTGTATTGTTTATATATATATATATATATATATATATATATATATATATATATATATATATATATATATTCACACATGTATACATCACATTTAATACAAGCATTAAATCAAATACATACAAATATAAAACTGTAAAGTACAAAACAAGTTATATTAGTATAAATCTAGAAATATTTTTAATGTAAAAAGTCGTTTTAAGCGTTAAACATTCAACTTAATTTATGGAAAAAGTGTCACTTTATTCTGGTTTCAGTTATGATTTACGATATTAACATTTTTTAATATTCAGCCTAGTAATAGATTAAAATTGTATTTCAGATAACAGCGATCTTCATCTCAAAAGTACCGATACTACTGACAGTGATGAACAAGGCTGTAACCCCAAAACAGTTTTATTCCCACAGCACGCCCAGTAATCAAAATGATAGTTGATAACAACATACATTACAATATAAAACTATTTCAGATTAAGATTCGTCCGTTGTTAAGGACATTTTGAATTTAGTTAGTTAGTTGGTGACTTTTCATTCTTTTGCACTTGTATCACCATAAATATACATTAATTGCACAATAAAAATCTGACAGTTTTATATCCAAATCTCTACATAGATATTAAATTCGCGGTAAGGGATATGTAGTTAAATTTAAGTACCAATTTAATGCAAATAAACTGCAAATATTCTGTTTACAAACACGGAAATCTGTAATATCAGAGGGTCTGTTTTGCTATTTTTGAAGTACCTGACAGTGTGCTTTTATTTTCACAATGTTTTATTGTTCATTGACTGCACTTCAAGTCATTTTATAAGCAGTGTATTTAAGAGTAAAAATAAAACATACTAGGGATGAAAGATCAAAGTTATGTCAGTGTTTTATCTGTTTGACATACAACAAACGAATCAGTTTGATAAGAAGTGCCACCGATTTATTGCTTAAAGTATAGAAGGTTCTTTATCCAGACTAGACAAATTTATCAGAGAAGGGATGATCATAGTGCAAAGGTAAATTTAATCACCATTTGCACAATTGACAACAATTTTATTCAGCTATACGGAAATAAACTAGTCCCTTTTTAAATCTCCAACATTTTCACAACGTATCCAGCTGTTTCGAGTTTAGTATCAATCCTTCTCATCTTTCAGCTATCATTAGGTACAGCGATTTTGAAAAAAAGAACTTGTTTCGACCTTTTGTTTAAGTCCTCGGACAACGTCAATGTCAGCTCGAAATATAACACGTTAGTTCACAACTTATGGTGACAATATGTATCAAAATTCTGTTTGTCTAACAAATACAATCTAATTTGCATGTTGTAAATAGAAAACTTATATTAGGAAAACACAGTAATGAAAATAACATTAGATTTGATTACTCGTAGGTTTTTATCGAATTCAAACTAAGTTAGAAACTATTATTAAGTATACAGTACTTATTGAAGATCAGTTTATCTAGCTGCCAAAACAATATGTTAAAAAAAAAACAAAAACAAAAAGAAAACGAGCAGCTTGTGATGTTGCCATTTTCAATTATGCATTTTGTATTCTTCTGATATTGTCCTGTAATTGTGGGAAATAATTGATGCATTACACATCTTGAAATAAATAGAATGAGGCAGTATAACCTATTTAGCTGAAGCGGATCCCCCTGAGCTTTCACCTAGCATTGAAATCTACTACTATTATTATTGTTATCATTGTTATTATGTGTAACGTGCCCTTGAAAACTATATTGACATGACAAATATAGCATAGAATAAATATTCTTTCATCAGATCTGAATTCTATTGCATTTTGTGGTAGGAGTTTAGAGTATTTGCCAAAAAAATAATCGCAGTCTCCAGATCAATAACAATGAGCATAGATAATATACAATGTATCAATGTTCACCTGAGATATTACATGTCGAGGCACGATCTAACCGTACATTTGATTTTTTTTTACAATCTTTCATGTATGGGTAAAATAGTATTTAAGATCGTTAGATCTTAAGATTGGCTGATTAAACTTTCATACGTTGTAAATCGAAGTAATGAATAGTACGAGCGAAGCATTTCACTTCCCTGTTAAAAAGCTTACTGTGGTGTTGCTTTCAGTCATATTTGTAAATAATGGCTGAGGACGAACTAGAGAGGTTTAAGCCAGTTGCTGACAGTTGTTCGTCAGAAGACGAAATAGATACAGTTACACCCTTTATGGCAAAAAGTAAAAGCAAAAGGGGATTTAAATACAAAAAAAAAATGATCAGTTAGTTTAGTTTATATCACATTGATTATATTGATGCCATTTAAACGTAGTAGAAAGAAAGCCCTTTGTAGAGTATTTTTGGAGTTATGTATAATTAATTTTTGATAAATTCATACAAACTACGTGAATTGTCAGATGATTAAAATTTTAATTACTCTGAAAACGAATTGATAAATGCAAAAATATTGTTTCATATCATTGCAAATGTTACTATTTGTCTTGTCAGAGACAGTCTTTTTGGAAAATGATAACGTTCATTTGTTTTCATGTTAAGAAAACAAAGTTGATGAGAATCTTAGAAGAATAGAAATAGTACGGGAAAAAAACGACGGACCTGTCAACACCTTCCTGAATAGGGACATATTTTTTTTTCACATAGGTATGCTTATCTTGTTAAAGAAATAATTATTAAATCAATAGAAACAACTGGTATTGTAAAGTGTGTATATAATTAACACATGAAAAAACTGAGTTACAATAACTAATTTCAATTATGTCGCATATGCAGTATCAACCCATAACCTTAAATAGATATTATTATTTTTGCCGATATTGGCATATATGCGACATCACCCTACCAGAGTGGAAATATATTTAATGTTTTCATAAGCATCTTTTTCATTCTGGAATTTGTTTGTTTCGTTCTAGTAAAATAAATATCTCGTGCACTTGAAAATGACAGCGGATACTGTGAACCTGAGAAATTGTATGTCTTGGTCCCACAATAGCCGATTTCACCCTCTAATACATTTGATATTTATGTGAATATCATATTCAGTTTGATAAGCTACTGCAAAAGCAGATCACTTTACTTAACATATTTTAGAGATATGGAGAAAATTTTGGACTCATACGAGAAAGGGGAAAGGTTTTATTTGTACACAAGTAGAGGACCTTCTTCAGAAGCCATGCATATTGGACATCTTATTCCCTTCGTGTTCTCGAAGTAAATTACCACTATTAAAGAATACACATTAACTGGTACATCTGGAATATCATGTCCTATTTTCAAAACTAGAATACCTTTCAGTCCTGTTTTGAGACCAGATTTCTCAATGATAGATACAGAAATATAACAAATGTGATACAGTTAGTGAAAATCTTTCTAACTGGCAATCGTTAATACCTAGATCAATTGCTACAAGTAAATGTTTATTTATTAATGTGACACGTGCAATTTACACATAAATAATACAATTTTCATATAACAAATTATTTGCACCCGGCCCTGTGGGCCTATAAGTCACCTCATATTTTAACATATATAAAGATGTAGTGTGAACAGAGTTATCAATACATTTGTAGCAACTACAATTTGACGCAGTCTTATCATGTTATTATATTATCATGTTATAATAATAAATAAAAACAATTCAAAGTGTAACGAGAACATCTTTCGTCATACATATAAAAGAAATGTTTCACATTTAATACACAAAAATAGAACACGAATTATCAGTGAAACAGACAATTTTTACGCTTTAAATATGCATCCATTAAGAACTTAGCTAATCTTCTTGGGTAAATGTTCACAGGATATACAAGTTTCTCAGAGTCGCTCATACTTATGTAAATATCCCCTAAAGCAATGTCATTAAAAGCCCGCCCGCTTAGCTCAGTAGGTAGAGCGTCGGTCTACGGATCGCGGGGTCGTGCGTTCGATCCTCGGGCGGGGCGTATGTTCTCCGTGACTATTTGATAAACGACATTGTGTCTGAAATCATTAGTCCTCCACCTCTGATTCATGTGGGGAAGTTGGCAGTTACTTGCGGAGAACAGGTTTGTACTGGTACAGAATCCAGGAACACTGGTTAGGTTAGCTGCCCGCCGTTACATGACTGAAATAATGTTGAAAAACGGCGTTAAACCCAAAACAAACAAACAAACAATGTCATTAAAGTATTGCAACCTTAAATTGTTGTAAAAGGTACAGTTGATAACAAAATGGATTTCGTCTTCAATTAGTCCCGTATCACACATTTTACAGAGTCTTTGCTCGATGCGTTCTCCTATATATCGCTCAGTCTCTACTCGAATTGGTAAAATGCCACACCTTAACTGTGCAAGAAGAGATCGTTCATTACGTTTTAAATTTAAATCTACATATTGTTTTTTTTAAATTCAGTTTTAAACAGTCTGTAAGCTCGTAATTTAGGTACCGTTATAACATTTTCCTTCCAGGCATTTAAGTAATAGTTCCTTATATGCGTGTTTGCTTTGTTTAATTGGATAACTGTACGGTTATTGAAATGGTCTATAAGACCTACTTTTGTTAAAACATGAGTGGGGTCAAAATAATTGAAATTTACACAAACAAAGAAGTTTGTTTTCTGTTTGTTTTTATTGGGTTCCAGTTACTATGACACTACTTTATTAAGGTCATATTGCGGCTTTTCAACTTGTTATGGTAGAAGACGATTCTAGGTGCCCATTAAGCTATTGTTTCAGACATGAGTAGAACTATCAAACTTCTTTAAGGTAGCCAGATAACGTCCTCACATGTTGACTTCTAACCTACGTTTATCCAAATGAATACTACTAAAACGTTACAATATGTTTTATTTCAGGTGGCTACAAGAAACATTTGATGTTCCTCTTGTGATACAGATGTCTGATGATGAAAAGTATTTTTCCGAGGACTTGAAAAATTGTTAAGAAAGCATATCAATAGAAACTATAAAGAAATTAGTTAAATGAAATGAGTAAGCGCATTACTCTGAATATCTTAAATTCGAGCAATATGTTCTGACTGCTATTAAGCAATAAATTGTTAATTTGGCTGTTTAATGGGTGGCCCAAAGCTATCATGCGCGCAGACAACTCAATGTGTTTTATATATTGTTGTTAACTACATAATCATGATTTGGTCCTTTTATGTACAGCTAAGTTGTTTTTCTTTCTGTAAAATTGATTTATTTGATTCAACGTTGAATGTTTTAAAGTAAAAGATCTCTGAAACAACGTTTCTAGGTCAACTAAAGGCAACAGTTAAAATAGCAAACATTGGAACTTTGGAGAAAATGTTCGTACTTTAAATGACAACGTGACGTGACTCAATCGAGACTTCTGAAATGTTCCGCCATTGGAGTCACAAGTTGCATCGAAATTCTGTAAATATCAGTTGAATACATGTATAGCTTTATCTAAGGAAAGTCACTGTAAATATTTAACGATGATCTGATTCACCCAAATTTGTTTTACGTTTTTTTGGGTTGCAGCCCTGAGTATCACAAAAACATATGCCGAGTCCAGAAGCGTATCAGGGTGTCAATGATGAAAAGCGTCTTTGATTTTAAGGACGAAGGTAACATCGGAAAAATAATTTTTCCAGCAATACAGGCTGCTCCTTGTTTCAGCTCTTCTTTCCCTCACATATTCTACGGCAAGAGAGATGTGCCATGCTTGGTACCATGTGCCATAGATCAGGTGAGTGCAAATAATCCGTAACGTCGTAACTAAAGTTATGTATATTTTCAAACGCATTTTCGTTATTATAAACGAGGAGTGTTTTAATATATTTTACTACTTTCATGATTCTGTTATAATTGATCAGAATGGTATGCACGATACATCAGTGGAAAGGTTCAATTTAACCATAAAAGTTTAAAGGTGTACATTTTGTGTTTAAAACAGATGAAACTATCAAAATAGATGTTTTGCAGCATTATATGTTTAGAAAATCATAACAGAAAATGTGGCAGCTATATTTTAAAAAAAAGGCTTTATGAGCCTTTAAAATGACCCACATCTCTGTGCTGTATAAACATGTAGAGGTACAAACGTGGTACCGTCAAATACATTGAATGTCATAAAGGTGCACTATCTGGCAATTACATGGCTTTTAAAGGCACTGGCCTCCAGATCTTCTGCAAAAAAGAAGAGTTTAGGTATCAGGAAATTAATGCTTTATTTCTAAAGACAGCTTTGAAGCTTAATTACTGAGGGACTATATGTTGTGAAAAAACATTAGAATTTGTTATTACTAATTTTACACTGAAAATCGAAGCGTTTTTGTGCGCTTTACTCTAGGTAAACTGCCTTATTTATATATATCTACATTTAATGGTCGTTAGATACATATTTCTCCGTGGTGGTAAAGACCGGGTTCGATTACCGACTCGGCTATCTTTTTTTCTTGATTTGGTATTTTAAGATAGTTTAGAAACGAAACTCATGTTCTGATGTTCATAAAATGACTAAACTTCAATTTTAAAGAAATACAATTTTAGCCAAAATCTGGAGGCCAGTGCCTTTAAAATATACACTTATATATAGCGTGCGATAAATATGATTTTATCGGCAAATGAAAAATATAAGGAAAAATAAGGATTTTTTCAGATCTCTCAACGCTTTTTAACTTAAACTTTATAAACTTAAAGCTTAGAAGACATTAAAATTAAAACTAAAACTGTATTTTATTGGCTTGAGTTAACAATTACTGTTTTAAGTTTGTGACTAATTGTTTTAAGCGTTGATAAATATGGCACTTCTTTATTTACAGCAATTTTGAAATTGACTTTATGTCAATTTAATATCATGCGATGATGCATGATTTTCAAATCACATTTATTAATTTCAATAAAGTACAATCTAAAAGGAGTACAAGAAATTAATAAAAAAGAAATACTGCAGCACTAGTTTGTCTTTTGTTTAAACACATAAACATACATGTTTGTACTTTTCACAGCTTCACAGTGGTACAAAGGACGGCCCATTCAGCTGACTGTTCCATGCTAGTATTACTAAATTTTTATACAGCGTAGAACTATTTACCACCTCTATATGGTATTTTTTCAAGCATTCTATCGATGCATCTTACACACTTTTTTGATCAATTATAACAAATAAAAGTAATGAGGATAGGATCATATCTCATAGAACGTCACTCGTTTATACAAGTTATCAACCATGTCAAAAGAAGCGATTGAGGTTCATACAAAATAAATGTTTTTGTATGCTGAATATTTGTTAGATATGAAAGTGTATCGGTTTTATATATAGTTTCTCCTTTAGGACTGTTACTTTGTCTTGACGAGAGAGGTAGCCACCAAAATGGACTGTAAAATGCCAGCTCTTATTCACGGCAAATTTGTTCCATCTTTAAAACAAGGAGTTCAATCTAAAATGAGTTCCAGTATGGATGAACCGTCCATTTGTTTGAATGATACAGACGAAGCAATTGAAAGAAAGGTAAAACTTCAGTACTTTCTACAAAATAAGGTCATGTTTATTAAAGGACAATTATGAACATCAACAATCATGAGATCATTTTAATTGCAATACTACCGAATTTCCCTATGCTGAAATCTATTTTCTTATTTACCTCTCCAGAACAACAAACCTCTGTATCAATATCTGTATCTACCAAGGGGTGTTGCTCTACAGAGGTTGCACTGTATGCTATTATATTGCTTGGTTGCGTTCTATGCTTCTTTTCACACAGTTTATTAATGAAAGTATCTAGTAGTTTTAAAGTAGGTTTGATTTGATTTTTAAATTTCTTCAGATACGCGCCTACAATCCAAACCCAATCTCTGAAAGTGAGAAAAAAGACATGGGTTTGAGAAAAAGTTAAGTTGATGTCATTTGGCATTATCTATACTTCTTCATGAAAGATGATGAGGTTTACACACTAGAACAGGTAAAACAACCAAACATTTTCACTTGGTATAAATCAACAGAAAATTTTTATTATGTAATCATAAAATCATAAAACATAAAGTCATTCAACAAACGATAAAATTAAAGCCGAAATGATGCCTATCAATAATTATTGTCTTTTAAAGTTATACTTTTTCTTATTTTAGAACAAACAATTCTTATTTCTAACTGTAATATTTGTTTGAACATATATATCGATAGTATAACAGTTATAAAAGGTAAATTACGTGGCAATTAAACTTTCTATTGTTAACCTCATCAAGAAAAACAATAGGCGGAATAGAAACAATAGAAAGAAATGGCCATGCGTTTCTACGCAAAATGTAGATCATCAATTCAACAGTAATAAGATGCCTTACTTTTTCTATATTTGTCAGAAATACGATACAGGTGAAATTCAGTCTGATGTTTCTGAAAGAAAAACTGATTGAGATTCTGAAGAAAACAATCGGCGAAATTAGACAAAGACGGAAACAAGTCACGGACGAGATGGTTGATAGGTTCATGACACCGAGACAACTGAACTACAAGTACAATCATGGGTCCACAGAAATGTTGTAGCTCAAAAACAAAAACTTGTGATTTAAACATTGTTATAAATTCAAATTTAACGGTATGAAAGACAAACAAATAGATATAGTATGTCTCCAGATAAAACATCAAATTTCTATTTCTACGACTTCTTTCATCATGTTCATTATGTTTATAATTTCCAGTTTATTATGCTATCTTTTTTGTCACATTGCAATAACTGTCATCTTAACATTTAAGGCAATTAAAATATAATATTATGGATAGAAAGTAAGAGTGGAAACTCTATTAACTTGCAATAAACTATAAATCCTGTGTTGTTAAATATGCCATATAGTGATAGTTATTAAAACAATCCATTGACTTTTTAGCCGATAAGTTTGCTTGTACTGTTTAATGATACATGCAGTTAAATTAGCAGTTGTGCCACATAAACAGACATATAAATACGTATTATGATGTATATTCATGAGATGTATATATCAAATAAACGTTTATATACGTATACAATGCGTAATCACATTGCAAAGCTTACACGACAATTAAAATGTCAATATTGTAAATATATCACCTTTCTTCAAATGCTTTATCATCATTTGTAGTGAATAATATTTATTTAGATTTAAATCATACGCTGTATGGAAATATAAGTCGGAATTTAGTCACGTCACTTTTACAAAAAGAGGTGAATGTTAAATAAACTTTCATATGACTCAATCTTACCTTGAGAAGGCGTTCGTAAGAGATTAAATGCAGAGGAGCGGCAAAAAGTTATCCCGGTGGATATGTTTTTGAGTTTGCATATATATTGTTTCTAATATTAGTTTGACGATAACGAAACGGATGTTATTAAAACGAAATAAACAAGATAAAATACTAAAGCGTTTATTACTGATGTATGAATTATAGCAAATTACTTGAAATTGATGTATCTATCGACCATATCACAAGTGAAAAACTACAAAAGACCGAGGATGTAAAAGTAAATGTAGTCAGGGGAAGATATTAGTAAATAGCCGCTATGACCCGACACACATTGAAAAGCTAAGAAATGAACTGAGTTCCAATCAATATCAACAGTGCGCATTGAAATAGATGTTCGCAATATGATTTCTGTTACTCTTATTTCGCGTGGTTAAAAATTCAAAAGTTCCAAATTACTATTTTGACGGCCTGAAAAGAGTTACGACTAGATAGCGATCCAAAGTCTTCGAACAATGAAGACATTCAAGCTGTTCATAAAGGATTTGCTTTATCTATATTCATACGGACAAACACGTACAAACCCAAAAGCAGTCTGTATTATATCTACTATATTATGAATTTAATTTATGATCTATATGCTTTAGAGTAACACATTGATAAGGCAATGTGCCAAACCGGATTTTCACACTTCAAAGAGTAATTATTAGAATAATGATTTAAACAAGTTACAACAGTGACATTTCTTTGTTAGGACTTAATTGTCCTAAATTGGAAAGTATAATATTACGTTTCAACATGGTTTAAAAGTCCTCTCGTAAAATTTTAAATACTATGTGAGTCAATAATCATGTAAGAAGGACCGTCTATCTGTATACATGTATAGGCTGCTTTTTCATATCATGATTATGCAGTTTTAGAGAATTTAAGTATCAATGAATTGGCCCAGTAAAATTGTAAAGTTGGAATGTAAATGAATTCAAACCATTTGATAGGTTTAAAAAAATAATGAACCCATTGTTTGTAATTTGTTTGTATTCATACGCGTGTTTTGGCAGTACTTTAATGCTGAATTCATAAAACGGCGAGAACTTTCTTATTTCTCTGAGTATGAAAACTTGATTATTTCTTAGATCATTTCCTATACCATGACGAAGTAAAAATCAGTGCGGAAACATGTTTACTTGATATAAGCAACCTGGGGAGTTTCCAATTTTATTTATAGAATATTAGTAATGACTTAAAAGTTTGAATGTTTTATTGTGATCATCAGCCCTCCTTATTCTGTTACATAACAAATAAATAAGACTCTTTTACCTCACTAATCGCACATACGGGAAAAATATTATATTAATTATCAATTTTAGTATTAGTTATAAATATATAATCATCCGTTAGTCCGACTTTGAGCTCACAATTTTAATCATGTAAACAGCATTGATACACGAATCATTAAGGCAAGGTGGCCAGGGGAAAGTTTTGTATAGTAAGTTAGGTAAATTTTGTTTTCATTGAACAATAAATGAATATGTGGCACATATAATAATATATACATGGCAACAGTAAACAGTTTAATCATAAAACAATAAACAAACAAACATATCCGTATAATATCAAATCGATTGTTTTACATATGAGCAGCGCAATGAGAAAACCAACATAGTGCGTTTGCGACCAGCATGGATCCAGACCAGACTGCGCGGACGCACAGGCTCAATTATTATTATGCACAAAAAGAAACAGCAAGATCAATTCCACGTAATGCAATATACCATTAATATACTAAGATTGGATATAATATGCCAAAACGTACATTGGTACTCCTCGAATGGCCTGTGATGTAAAGAAAGTGATAGAACCTTACAAGATTCAGCATGTGGATTCTTTGCCCAAATTGACTAAACCATTGAACTGCCATTTGTGCAAATAATCCGATTCAAATAATGATATAATACAATGTAGTGAAAATAATGACAACTATAAATGATAATCGGGTAATTAATGCGTTTAAAAAAAATCGAGCTACGATAACCATGTTAATTAAATGAAAAATAAAAATTCAGAACAAAAAGGAAGACCACAATAAAAACTACTAGTATTCAAGATAGAGTTGTACTGTCTATGTTATCTCGTTTCAATCTTTCACTGAATCAAATGCAATTAAATTCCCTAAATATTTTTATACACGCTGACTTAAAAGTAACAAATGCGAAATCAAGTAGATAAACTGGAGACATTTCTCAGATAATTCAAGATAAAGTAGAGTTCTTAAGCTCGGCAATTTCTTTTATTAATACCTATTAATATATCAATTTACATAAGATTATCTTCCAAGGATTAGAAATCATTAATACTATATGTTAAAATTGCGAACCCTCAAGTACAAAAAAGGGAATTATTCAACAGTCATTTAAGTTATTATTTTCATACTCAACATTTTCTGTAATTGCGATGTGTTATTGCGTCAAATTATATCAATTCCATTTCAGTGACGTGACGTTTTTTGTCGTATTAAATGTTTCGCGACGGACAGATTGACTCCCATATTTAGGGGTCGTGTTGCTAAAACCTAAAACATAACACATCTTAAAGCAATGCATATAAAGAAACACAACCTCCAGAAATTGTACTAGCTCCAACTTACAGGCCGTTATTTTACTAGCCCAACCAGTCCAGTCTCAAAAACCAATATATTAGCTCGATGAAACTGGCGGTTGAATCAAAATAATTACTTTATAAGGTACCAAGTATCATTTTGCTAGGGTATGATAATGTCCTTACAGGCCTTCCATAGAAGCCGTTGCATATACTCGTTTAACTTTTTTTCTCCAGAAAAATTTATATTTGTATTATATGCATCTTCTGAAAATCGTATTTAACACCATTTTTACGTAAGTTTTTACATTTGCCTATTACAGTAAAATGATTTTATGGACATGTTTCATATTAACATATATTCTTGTAACAGGTTTAAATTGTAAACACACGGTACATGATCAATATCGAACTACTTTACTAAATTTAGAAACAGATAATAGATAAAAGAAATTTGCGTATCGTTGTTAAAGTTGTGAAACAGAAAGGAGTGAAAATTTGGAATAAAAATATAAAATTAACAAAACGAAGAGGAGTACGTTAATATTGTAACGTTTTGACAATACGTTGTCTTTAGTTTTGTCATAACTTTCTTTTACATTTATAATTTTTACAAAAACAATGGAATCTAAAAGAAATCCTCAACAGCTCTACTACTTCCTAGACAATGAATTCTACTGGTCAGCTTTTGAAAACAAATACTTTATGTTTCCTTGGCGTGTATACTACTGGTAAAATATTGTGAAAAAACAATTGACATCATCAAAACATTTCAACACATTCGTACCTGTAACAAGAAGATGGACAAGATCAACAGTCCCGGAACGCCTAAGGTATTTTAGAGTAATTATTACACTAAATAAAAGTACCTAGATATTTTACGGCCATCAAATGGCTCTTTAGGACCGTTGCTGTTACGGTTGAAAACCTGCGACAATATCATTTCTTAGCTTCGACATGGCATGAAACACCAGCGAACTGTTACACAGAACAATTTAATTTTCGTAATCTGACCATGGTTAAAACCGGGTTTCCCTTATTAAGTGATAATAGGAGGGAAATCAGTATTTTATTCTTAGTCGTTTTCCATATTTTGCAAAGGAGGTATAAAATAAATATATTGTATATTACCACTTACCGTTCCACGGCGGAGCACCACTCCACTCTTTTTCCAAGTCATATATTTAATTATTCGTTCGTGGTTCTTGAAGTAAATTCAAATGAAATTTTATCGTTATATGGTAACGCTATTTAAGTTCTTGGAGGCTGCACAGTAGTGAATAAATTTGCTATATCCTCCACATAAATTAACAGTACTCTTCTGAGAGCTGTAACACATAGCCAGACCCATTTAAAAAGAATTACTAGCCTTATGTTCTTCAAGGACCTATAAAACACCAATATTTCCAAAAAAAAGTAGAGGTCATTTATCTTCTAAGAGAGATTTTTTTTCTGACGGGTCAACACTACGGAAGATCTTTCAAATTGACAGCTAAAATATTTGCATGACTCATGAGAAATAAGGATCGTTTTCATTCTATAAATGCAAAACAATATCTCCTTAAATGTTAAGTATAGATCCGCAATGAATAAAATCTGAACTGGCTTACATAAAACATGAAAATGCCAATTTAACTGGGGAAAAATTAAGTATTTTTCTTTCCGCCAATATCCGAGCATTACCTATTAAGTGCTATTGTAAATGCATTTGTAAAACGCATTAATTTCATTCATTAGTTTCAAAAAAATTATACATGGCATTGGAATCAAGATAAAAATGACAGAAATTAGTCAAACAAGAATAATCAAGGTATTGTCCTGCTAAATCATTACAGGAATAAGAGTAAAATTTCAATAGAAATTCCGTTATCAGTTAAGACCTTAAATTTATCATACACATTCTTCTACAATTAATTTTTTTAAGAATGAAATAATAAAGGGATAACACATTAAACGACCATGAGAAATATCTTAATTTGCCATGAATATTGTCAAAATTTACAATTAGAAAAGAAACAAAAATAATGCCAAGGCAGAACAAGACATTTTAAAAATTAATCAGATATTTAAAACTTTTAATTTCATTTTATATACGTTTATATATGCATATTAATGAGACATTAAAGATTTTAATTTAGATTAAAGACTTTTCAGTATTTTATTTGTTTTCATTTTGATAAGGCTTATTCATGTTCATTTGTTTACCTACTTCTCTTTTCCAGTGAGATTTAAAAATTGCATCACATGACTATTAGATTAGATCTTAATGTTTCATGCAAGAAATTTGCATAATATAATTGTAGAAAGTTTACACACTTCTTTGCTAATTCATTTATTTGAAGAGTTGTTAATTGAGACATATGGTATTTTTCTTAATACCTGTTTTATGCTTATAAGAAACTGATTCAATGTGTTTTTGTTTCTAAATTAAAATAAATATATTACAAAAATTTACAAGACAGTATTTTACACAGGGCTTTCAATTTGAAAAAAAAATCAAATAATCATTACTTATTACTAAAATCTCTCTAACTTTAAAAAGTGTCTTACTCCGGGCCTTAGGAATGATTAACCCTCGGAATGTTGAATGCTTTCTTTTGGAAAAGAAGGAAGTGAGTTTCAAAACATCAAAGTACCTATTTGCTGAGTTGATCTCCATAACAGATGGAAACAAATATTCTGACCAATTTTCATTAAGTTTGGAGCAAAAGTTATGAGTATAAACAAGTATTCTTGCATAAAAACTACTTTTTTCACTGGATCCGCCCATGTATAAACGGGAGAAAAATCGTGTGCAAACAAGGCAATTCACGTGCTGTTAATACATGATTTTTATTTTTGAAATGCTTTGCCAGGGACGTATGTATGTATTTCTGCGCAGACTGATATTTGGCATCTGCATCTTGTTTCTTCCATAATAACCTCTTCTTGTAGCATTATAGATACAATGTAATCCATAGTATGTTTAGCTGTATCAGTTTCCAACCCAAACGTACTGCCCCCATCAATGTACGCTCTAGCTTCTCTTAGAGTTTACTCCCTTTATAAGGCGTCTGTTCAGTTATTGTAAATAACTGTGAATAAATAAGTATCGCGTGTAACTTGTGCTATTGCCCCTTTTTAGGTATTATATTAATGATTTTTGTTAGTATCAGTCGGTTTGTTTTTACCTGATTGTTCGCAGAATTCATATAATAAACCTCGAAAGCTAGTCACTAGCTTCGTACTCATCCGTACTCTGTTTGTTCGTACTCAAAATAATTCGAATGTAAAGTTGTTAATAATTGTGTTCCTGTTTATCAAATTTTTTAGTTATATGCAAATTATGTGTAATGTAACGTTTGTAATAACTAAAAATAAAAATAAGATGCTCAAAAAACCTTCAAATCACGCTTTTAGTAGTGTTATTGTTATGTGTGCCCCGGTTATGGATATTTAAAACATGTTTACCGTTTCCAAGAACAAGAATGGTAAATAAAAAATGTACCGGAATCGTCAAGTCATCACATATGAAAACAATGCATTTAGTCGTCGTGTAATGTTTTTTATGCAAGAATAGCGACAATACACGTTTGTTTTGTGTATTAACGCCTGCAGAAGCCCTTGAGATATGTTTGTGACCTCGACCTTCGGTCTCGGTCACAAACAATCCCGCGGGCTTCTGCAGACGTTAATACACAAAAAAAAAAAAAACGTGTATTATCCCTACATTTTCTTCAATTTGGCCTAGTGACTTAGTTTTTGACCCCAGATGACACATTTTCAAACTTGACTAGATTTCATAAAGGCTAACATTCTGACTATATTTCATGAAGATCAATTAAAAAATACAGCCTATATCGCTTACAAAAGTTTTTTCTTTGATTTGACCTAGTGACCTAGTTTTTGATCCCAGATTACCCATATTCAAACCTGACCTAGATTTCATCAAGGCAATCATTCTGACTAAACTTTGTGAAAATCCAGAGTAAAATGCATCTCCTATTGTATACACGAGGTTTTTCCTTGATTTGACCTAGTGACCTAGTTTTTGACCGCAGATGCCCCATTTTCAAACTTGACCTAAATTTAATAAAGGCTGTCATTCCGGCTAAATCTCATGAAGATCAGATAAAAAATACAACCTCTATCGCATACACAATGTTTTATTTGATTTAAACTTGCGACCTAGTTTTTTACCCTAGATGACCCATTTTCGAACTTGATCTAGATTTCATGAAGGCTAACATTCTGACCACATTTCATGAAAATCAATTGAAAAATACAGCCTTTATCTCATACACAATGTTTTATTTGATTTAAACTTGCGACCTAGTTTTTAACCCCAGATGATCCGTATTCGATCTTGACCTAGATTTCATCAAGGCTATCATTCTAACCAAATTTTATGAATATCCAGTGCAAAATAAAGCCCCTATTGCGTACACAAGGTTTTTCTTTTATTTGACTGAGTGATCTAGTTTGTGACACCACATAACCAACATTCAACCTTGACCTAGATTTGATCTAGATAAATATTCTGATCAAATTTCATGAAGATTATATGTAAAATGTAGTCCCTATTGCATACACAAGGTTTTTTTTTGTTATGACCTAGTAACCTAGTTTTTGAACCACATTAAATTATATTCAAACATGACCTAGATTTTATTAAGGCAATCATTCTGAGAAAAATTCATGAAGGTCAATTGAAAAATACAGCTTCTATCGTATACACAAGGTTTTTCTTTGATTTGACCAAATGACCTAGTTTTCGACACGAGATGACCCATTTTCGAACTTAGCCTAGAATTTATCAAGGTTATCAATCTGACAAAAATCATAAAGATCAATTCAAAAATGCAGCCTCTAACGCACACAAAAGCTTTTTCTTTGATTTGACCTAGTGACCTAGTTTTTGATCCCGGATGACCCATTTTCGAATTTGGCCTACATTTTATCAAGGTTATTAGTCTGACAAAATTTCATGAAGATCAGTTGAAAAAAAAGCTTTGTGTATGCGATAAATGCTGTATTTTTCAACTGATCTTCATGAATGTTTGTCAGAATGATAACCTTGATAAGATCTATAATAGTTTTGAAAATAAGTTACCTGAAGTCAAAAACTAGGTCACTAGGTGAAAATGAAATAAAAACCTTGTGTGTGCGATAGAGGATGTATTTTTCAATTGATCTTCATGAATTTTGATCAGAATGATTGCCTTGATGAATTCTAAGTCAAATTCGAATGTTGGTTATCTGTGGTCAAAAGCTAGGACACTAGGTCAAATCAAAGGAAAACCTTGTGTATGCGATAGCGGCTGCATTTTACACCAGATCTTCATGAAATTTAATCAATGTTTGTCTGGATAAATTCTAGGTTGGGTTTGAATATTGGTCATCTAGGGTCAAAAACTAGGTCACCCGGTAAAATTGAAGAAAAACCCTTTGTTCGCAACAGGGGCTGCATTTTACACTGGATATTGATAAAATTTAGTCAGAATGATTGCCTTGATGAAATAAAGGTCAACTTAGAATAATGATCATCTGTGGTCAAAACCTAAGTTCCAATGTCAAATCAAAGAAATCTTTGTGTATGCAATGGAGACTGTATTTTTCAATTGATCCTCATGAAATTTGGCCAGAATGATAGCCTTGATCCAATTAAGGTCAAGCTTGAATATGGGTCAACTGGGATCAAAAACTAGGTCGCTAGGATAAATAAAAAAGCGTTTTGTATGCGATAGAGACTGTAATTTTCAATTGAGCTTCATGAATTTGGTCAGACTGATTGCCTTGATCAAATCTAGGTCAAGGTCATTATGTCAAATTGAAGAAAATACTTGTTTACACTTATGAGGCCACTTTTTTGGTCCACTCTTAATGAAAAGTGGTCAGTGTTTTCGTTTCCATGAAGACGGCACAATAGGGTTTATATATCTATTTCATCTCATAGTCATATTTGTAATACAATATCATTACAATGATGGGTACAAATGAAAATAAATTCTGTTTCATAGAAACTTTCAATGAAAAATATTCATTGTAAAGAAAAAAAATTGTTTCATGGAATTTTTCTGTTTTCCTTAAGTACTGATAATTGTATTGTTAACATAGAATAACCAAAAAGGTATGGGTCACCAGGCTAAATTATATGTTACGACCGCTTGAATCTACACCTGTTCAGACGAAAAAATAACTTAAACTTGACCAAATAGATTAAATCTGCTAAAAATATTCTTAATCCTATCTATAATTGAATACCAAATGATTTGAAAGGAGATATTGTCTTATCAATACAAAGTTAATTGTCTAACAATATATGAAAACTACTGTCTTTGTACTTAAACGCCCTGTAAGAACACGACCACAAATGGCAACTTGCACGATACATGTCAGGCATGTTACATGTAAATACAATATAAACTAGTATCAACATTTGATAACTGTTAAAACCTATTGCAAAATGTTATTTTATACGAGATTCCTCATATCAAAGATTGTCTATCACATGTTTCAACAAATGTTGACTTCACTTAACTTGTTCCATTGACAGAATCAGCTGCGCAGAAAGATGCGCATGAAAAGCTATGGAAATTCCCTTTAACTGATGTAGTGTATCGTCAGGTCGACTCACAATGCCCGACGCGATGCTCGCCATTACATCATTATGCACGACAATGCGACACAATGAACGACAACATGAAACGACGCTAGGCTTTACTGTTGCGAAGTCCTCTCGCATTGCCGCCCGTCGTATCATGCGTCGCACGTCGCGTTGTTTGTCGGCCGTCTACTTTTCTAGGTCCGCGCATGACATGAAATATGACAAGCGACAACCAAAATTTAGCGGGACACGACATAAGACATTCAGACACGACGCTCCGAACACAATACGACGGGCGACAATACGACACGATATCGCAATATTAATGTCACACGTAGTATTTTCTGCATCATGTCGTTTGCCGTTTCGTTTTGTCGCTTGTTTGATCGCATACTACATGAAATTGTTGTCACGGGACGTGTCACTGTGTCGTTCGTCGTGTAGTGTGTCGTGTCGTTTTATCTAGCGTACGCGCATCATGCGTTGAACTAAAGCACAATGGACAGAGACATTAGTAGGATTAAGTAGTATCAAAGCTATTTGTTTGAAGTTTTACATATGAGCATATGCAGTTAAGGATGTAGGTTACTTTAATATTTATATGTGCGCATGTCAAACCGGAAGCTAACGTGAGGATTTACGACAACGTGTGTTTGTACACATAATGATCATATATTTCTGAGAAAAAAAACTAATATGTTTCTGATCTGATGCTTTATGGTTTAATAATGCGGAAATAATGTAAACATTACTGCTGAAAAAGTACCAAACATTGTTGCCTTAAGGATGTTGGATACGTTTCAGGCCAATTTGTTCTACAATTAAGAATTTTTTCATACATTGCATGTTTGAAGATCTTTAGTATCTATTTCATATGAAAGCAAAAAAAACGGTAGGTCACCGAACTCCTTTTCATTATATCGGCCATTTTCTACACACACTGTCAAGACAAAAGTAAAATTTGAAAAACCTGGAAAAAATTGGGGGTACATTTCAAAACACAAACTATCTTTATCAGTTGTAAAATAATTGTACTTCTAACAATTCAGTTTGAATATGTTATGAAGTCAGTATGAAATTTTAATGATTTTCACATAATACTGTTACTCATTTTCACAAGGCAATATAATTACGCCACCCACTTTTTTCCAATGGGACCAGTACTTGTATCAGTCTAAAGATAGCATAACATTATTTCTACAATTAAGATTTTTGAAATACTTTTTGTATACATTGTGTCTCAAAATTGCTTCAAAATAAGGGTAAAAAAATGGGGGTCACCGAACATATAAGAAAGATATTCTGTATTTTATCATGAAAGTACCAAAATTTTAGAATATTGGGGTCTGCTGGCAAATAAGCTGTAACAACAAATATTTTCATGAAATAAAAACGCCTAAACAATATGAACTTGTGTGCAAAACATAATTTTAAATAACAAAATAGTTCCAAACCATTTACATCGACATTTCATCATAAAAAAACAGATGTAATATTACCCCACCCACTTTTTTAAAGTTAAGTATGAATTATATAGCATTGTTAACACTCCAGCATGAATATTACTACAACAATCTTCACCAAAGTAAAAAAAACAGTATTCATGGCTACATTATCTGGAATGTGTTGCATTATGGGGATGATCCGACTAGATATCAAGAGTAATGTGCCCCTGATATAGTAAAAAATAGCTTTACCCATTTTTTACAACTGTATCATTTTTATTTAAAGAAATCTCTAATAAACTTAGAAAATTGTCTAAAATAGACAATTAGTACGGCCATAGGGTCTTGCAAGACCTAGATTTCAGGCATTTTCAGACTAGCAAGTCCAGAGTTATCTGTCCCTGTTATATAAAAAGTTCCAATATTTGATAATTTTAACGCTCTAGTTTGAACATTTTCATAACAATTTTGATCAGATTTAATGGTAATGTATACGAGCACAGGCTCTTGGAATAACTCGATTTTGGGTATGATCAGACCAGCTTGTCCGGAATTATGTGCTCCTGATATATCACAAAAGCTGTCTGTTAACAGCACACTTGAAGGGGTTTAGGAGATACAGAGCAGACACAAAAATGAAGGCTTTGAGTTGTGACCTTGACTTTGAACCGACATGGGTGACTCATGGGTTCTGCACATTGCCTTGATGAGGTGATCATTTGAACCAAGTTTCATGAAAATCCTTCAACATGTTCAAGGGGTTTAGGAGATACAGAGTGGACACAAAATGTTACGAAAGGACGGCAGATGGAAGGACGGAAGATGGAAGGACGGAAGTAGGGAAGGATGGACAGATACCATTCCTAAAACCCCCACCACTTGTGGCGGGGGAGTTATAAACACCACGACAATACCTTTAATTCAGCACCTATAAAATTTCATGTTGTGATAATTGCCTACAAAAACAAGTCCCAGTACTGTACCGTATTATCATTTTCTAACAGATGGTTAACCACCTTAAATATTTCTAACAGGTAATGAACCCCAAGTAATCTAAAATATTTCTAATTGTCACTCAAAAATGTTCTGGTATGTAGGACTCTCAATGAAAATTATCTTATATCATACATGATAATAAATCACCTTAATGTCCAGAAGTTGTGTTGAGCTACCTTAAATAATTCTTTCTGTAGTAAGTTACTGAATTAAACCAACAAGCTACTTCTAATCAGGCCATAGAAATATATAAAGTGTGTAGTAGACCAAAAACCTATCAAAGTATCTTTCAAGTGCAGAACTGACTAGTACTGAAATAAATAAATTTCTTTTTAATTAAAATTTTATTTAACTGCACAAGATATTATATTTGAAAATTTCTATTAATTGACTATTTGAGAAAAGTACCTTTCATCAATGAAATTTACCAAAATTCTCTAATATAAAGCAAAGAAAACCTGTAATTTGTTCAGGATAATATTAAACAGTAATGTTCAAATCAAATAAAAGTACATGAATTTGTATACTGGGTATAAATACTCAAACAGATTTTCTGAAAATCTATTAATAGAACAGTTTTACTTTATGCTAAAATTAGTTAACCACTGGACCAATGAAAAATCAATACTACCTTGTAATGAGGATGTGGAAAATTGCTGGAATCCCAAAATGTGTACTGTAACTAATAAATGGGAATCCAGAAACTGAATAAAAAAAATAAGACAAGTCTAAAAATAAATTCCACTGACTAAGATTAGTAACAAAGTACTGGCTTGTTGAATATACCTTTTAATTGTTAAATATATTGTTTTTAAAATAAAGTTTTATTTTGATGGCAATTTCAATAGATTTCAATAGATTTAAGAGATAAAATTTAGTTTGAAAAGAGATAGATAGAAGATACATCCAAAGAACTATAAAATACATTATAGCTATTTGATACAACATGCAGAATCCTTCACCAATTATAGTTTAATTCTGTTAAAATCCCTTTCACCAAGTTAATGTGACTTGTGAATTTTCTTTCTATCTTTTACAATAGCACATCATCTTGGCTGATAGTGATTCTTTTTTTTTTCATTTGTACTTTATTGAAATCACTCAAAAATCCTAACTGATTACTGAAATACTAAACAGTTGTAAAGTTTCAACATACAATTTTGAAAAATTTTGATTGATTTAAATACACATTAATTTTACATCCACTCTAAACCTGTATGATATAATGAACACAATTCTCTCAGATCACTAGCTGTTTACTGGAGGAATCACCGTGTAAAAGTCAAATCAAAATAAGTGTAGACCAGTCTGTAAAAACTGTCTCTTCTGTCAATGATAAACCTGTTTCCAAACTTTTCCATACACTATAAGTTTTCATTTTACTAGTATAATCTTTCTATGTATGCTGTTTCGTCAGAATCACCGGATGTTTTCTGTATCCTAAACTCAGTGTTGTCGACCTCTGTAACTGACTTTGTACTTCTGTTCTGTCACCCACTAAGTAACATTATTCATAAAATTCATTCACTTGACAAATTAATCACCACATATGTATAAACATCAACATATGTGTGAAGTCTGGAGTACATCTGACATTGTACTTATAATATAAAATTAGTGAGTATCCTGCACAAAGCTCAGCAAAAATTTCTCTCAGAACTGTTAGTTTATAAATTAATGTTACTTCAAATACTTGTCAATCTGACTGCACATCATTTAACGACCACACATTTACAGTTGACACCTCATCACGAACTCTCACTGGGGCTGCATTATTGTACTCGCCCTTACTTGGAACTTTACCAGTTATAAGAAGGAGAAATGTTGTCTGTTCTGCTCTTTATTATTTCCTTAGTATCTGTTCTACCAAGACATTTCTCAAACTGTACTCTACTCATATCTGGTTCTGAAAATAGACATAATCATATCTGGTTCTGAAAATTGACAATCACTACAATTCGCATTGTTACAGAATACTAACTTGATTACTTATAATTAAATATTTTAAAATTATGTATACTAGGTCTTTATTAATTCATTCATAAATCATCATGATAAAACATATTTAAGCACAATGGTCCATTACTCCAGAAAAGAGAAAAGAACCTTAAGGCCTCAACAGACATTAAGTTCTAGTTGTACAACACTAATTATCTCAAAGATGTACAATTTTAAAATTGTACATCTTTCACATTTAGACAGTATTCCACTCCCATTTAAATAACAGAGCTTTACCTAGTAAACATAGTGCATTAGGTACTAAAAAGAATGTAACCATTCTTAATAAAAAATAATATCCCATGAATATGGTTATAAATGCATGACACAAATGAGTCACTCCGTAAGAAAACAAACCAACATAGTGGCTTTGCGACCAGCATGGATCAAGACCAGCCTGTGCATCCACGCAGTCTGATCAGCATCAATGATGTTTGCTTTCAAAGTCTATTGCAATTAGAGAAACCGTTTCATAGCGAACAGCATGGACAAGACTGTGCAGATGCTGGTCGGAAAGGCAATGTTGGTTTTCTCATGACGCGGCTCAAATCATTTAACTTTTCACACAGTGACTTTGCGACCAGCATGGATCAAGACCAGCCTGTGCATCCACGCAGTCTGATCAGGATCAATGATGTTTGCTTTCAAAGTCTATTGCAATTAGAGAAATCGTTAGCGAACAGCATGGACAAGACTTCGCAGATGCTAGTCGGAAAGGCAATATGTCGGTTTTCTCATGACGCGGCTCAAATCATTTAACTTTTCACATAGTGACTTGCGACCAGCATGGATCAAGACCAGCCTGTGCATCCACGCAGTCTGATCAGGATCAATGATGTTTGCTTTCAAAGTCTATTGCAATTAGAGAAACCATTTCATAGCGAACAGCATGGACAAGACTGTGCTGATGCTGGTCGGAAAGGCAATATGTTGGTTTTCTCATGACGCGGCTCAAATCTTACAAAATAGAACATGTCCTAATCTGTAGGTCAAGAAAAATTTACGAAATCAAGGAAAAGCATCGAACACACGATAACATTTGGCTGTACATCTTAAATTTAATTGGTGTTGTACAACAAAAACCTACCGTCTGTTGAGGGCTTTAGAATGAACTAAAATAATTAATAAACAATTACAGTACAGTATGATCTACAATCAAATGACAATACAATATATTTTACATGACTCAGCAGACTTTTGGAATCTGTAAACCATAAATGAACAGGAACAATGCCACACCACTCGTGACAACTTCCGCATTCATTCTGGTGCTGTGCTATTTTGTGTTGATGTCGTATGTATTTCCATGTTTTTTTTCCCAGTATTTATTTTGGAAATCTTATGGAAAATGTAAACAAGCTTACTGTCGCCGAGTGGCTGCTTTTAAATTTCTGACTTTTGTAAGCTGCCTTGACAAGTGGTCCAATTCAATAAGTCCTTCCTTCCTGCCATTCTGGAAACTGGATAAAGTCCTCATGGATCGCTAGTGTAGGAATTCCGAATGCCAGACAAAGTGTCATTTTTTACGAACCATATTTAGATCTATAGAAATACTTCACAGTCTGTTCCGGTACTCTCGACAGCTAACAGTTACTGCCTAAAACTGATGGCAAACGTAAAACAAATGACAGACGTAGTGAGACGAAGATTCGTCAACTTTTTAGCCAAAAAACTGCATCAAGACGACACTTCCGCATTGCGCCAAAACAAACGACCGCTTTACGAAACCGGTGAATGTCGTTAAAAATCCCGCGATAAACTTAGATTTAAAGCCTCAACGAATAGTTTCCTTCTACCTTTTCATTAAGATGCCGATTATTGAAGATTCTCTTGGAAAGCAAGCAAGAAATAAGTAAAAATCAACAAACTTAAATTTTTCGACTTTACGTAAACCGAGAGCATTCGCGCATGCGCACAAAATGTATCGAACTACCTTAAAATGACGTCATCGACGTCATGACGGTACGTGTCAATAGCCGGGCGAAATTAATAGCTTTCATCTTAAAAGTACGTAATTCTGAGCATTTGTTTTTATTTGAACTAATTTTAAACAGCCGTTATTTGCCGAAAAAATTCTATGAGTCTTTCGTTCTGAATAATAATCAATAATTGGCAGTTTTTGTATAGTTATCATGAAATGTTATGAGGAATGTAAGAATATGGATGATGCTAACTGATGTTATTGAAATATTGGAATATAACTGGATGAAAGATTAACCATTATGGCCATGCTTAAAGTATGCTTTGAACTTGTTCAAGGTTTGGTAGATAAGATTTATTTCTTTAATTAAATTAAAGTTGCCATGGAAACGAATCCCGTAGGCTATATATTTAAATGTAAAATTCAAAGGCGTTGACATTGGTCTATTCAAGGAACACAGCTTCAGCTTTTTATCTATATTTAAACACTAGGAATGACAATAATAATTCCAACTAAAATGATTTTCCATAAAAATGCAAAATGGGGAGTACTATTGATTGTATTTAAAGCTTTGAAATTCGTTTAAATAAATGCGAATAACGCTAATATATTACTTTCTTTAGAGATAATAGATTTTGAAGCTACATTAGATTTTGAATTCTACTTATTCTTGCCTAACTAGCAATGAAAGTATACATTTATTTGAGCACGCGCCTGGGATAGATATTCCCGTTTTTCCCTAGGGAAAAAAACATTTCTTAAAATACCGTACACTTAGAGGACTTTACATAGTACTGGCACTATTATGACGTCATAAACTATGTAAATAATGCCATGAGATACGCAAATCTATTTGTCTTCACGATCTACTTTGAAAGTTACAGGCAAGAAAAATAATCTAACATGTCTGTTTGCGTAAAACAGCTGTTTTCAAAACCCTCGGGACAGCTTGGAAAAAACCTCGCTGACGCTCGGTTTTCCATTCCATACTTTCCTTCGGGTAGGGTATACCCCGTCTTACACAGATAGGCATGTAAGATGTAAGAAATAGGGTACTATGTAAAGTTTTTAGTATTCTGCTAATAGTATTACCCTAATATTCCATATTGATTATTAACGGAATGGCACTGACAACCTCGTAGAACCGTTATCATACATATTTGTTTAACAATGAGGGAAATGCGTTACCGCGAAAACATGAGCTTCCCGACATATATATTTTAAGCTTGTTTTTAAAGCTAGCACGCATACAAATAACATTATCAACTACGCAGAATTTCAATATGAAATATAGACTCGGAAAAAATTTAAGCACCCTCTAGATTTTTACAGTGGCTTCAGTGTCAAACTTTCTCATGAAAACCTTAATACTAAAATCACTGAAAAAAGGTAAACTTTGCAATATTAACACTGTAGCAATCATAAAAATGCAACAACTGACAAAAACATACAGTCTTTATATACCAAAAATGGTATTAAACGGTATTCAAGACGTAGTCGTTTCCCCCTTAAACAGACGTCTGTTTAAGTATGGAGTTGCAAATTGCATCAGTCCATTTTTTTTTGTTACAGTGTCTTGGTAAAAATGTCAAATGAAGTCTCTAGATCAAGTTTGTACCTTGCTTGTTCAATACCGGGTGAAGTCGCCACCTGAACAGATGACTGCATCAACCCTACGTCTCATCCCTCAGACGCCGAATTTAATGAATGGTTAGCTGATGCCACATGCGATTCAAAGCTGCTTCCAGGTCATGACTCTGTGAAGAAGAGTCCATTTTCTGTATCCGACGCCCAAGAAAATATCACAGATATGCTCCAGCGGATTCAAATCCGAGCTTCAAGTTGGCCAGGGCAAAGTTTCAATTGCATCACTGCCATTGAACGGTTGGGTCTAGCATTGTCGTTCATAAACACAGGCCTAGTGACAAGTAGATGGTTATAAAAATAAGGCACAACTACCGGCTCGAGGACGTCTTCAATGTAACGTTTACCTGTCAATCTGCCGTGTTAAGTCAGCAAGTCCATCTTTTCGTCATGTGTTGCGCATCCACACCATTATAGAATCCCCGCCGTTAGGAACTGATGGCTTGATGTTTCTTGGTGTTTAAGTCGTGTTTTGGTGTCGCCAGACTCTCATTGGGCCATCTGTAACATGCAGCTAAAACTTGCTCTCCTCCGACCAGAGAATTCGCCGTCATGTCCACAAATTCCAACCTCGTCTGGTCAAACACCATCGCAAACGCGTTCTTTCATGCTCATTTGTTAGCAGGGGCCGCTTACTCATTCTTCGTGTGGCTAGTCCAGCCGCCTTTAAGCGATTTCGAAGCGTATACAGAGATAGGCGTCGATTAGGTAGCCATAAGGGCTTATTACATGTACTCGTAGAAAAGGGTTGTCGTCACACTAACCGGACCAGGGCTCGATCCTCTCATTGCGACGTTATACGAGGTCTCCATGACCTTAGCAGATCCTTGACATCATTCGTCTGACGATGTTTCCTTATCATCCTGCTGAGAACAGTAGAGTGGCAGCCTAGTTAGTGCCAGATTTCTTTGAAAGACATTCCCGACGAAAACATCCCGACATTTTTTCATCTTTGCGCTTCCGATAGTCGTCTCCCGCCATATAAACGTTACTATGGCTGAACTATGCGAAATAGCAAAACAAAAAAATGCATTACATGTATGCGAATATGTTGCATAAGAATACTGCCTTTTTGCAAAAAACACGGGGTGCACGAAATTCTCGCCTATATCTATGAGTACAATTATTGCCACTGTGTGTCAAAGCTTTACTTCCATCTACGGAATATTATTCGTGCCCACTGCAAAAATAAAATTTCAGACGCGTTCATTTCTAATGTACAATAGACCAAAATATTAGGGGGTGCTTCATTTTTTCCAGGTGTATATCTTTGGATGGTTATGTACTTCAGCCCTGGATAAAAATTGTACTCAAAGGGACAAAGATAAACGAACGTCAGATTGTTGCATCTAAAACATTAAATTACATGAAATATAAAAACAAATGCTGCAACTAATTTGAATTTATCCAGGTAACCAAGAAATCTACCTCCTCAACTGTGTTCACTTAGCGCATATTACAAGTAAGATTATCACTGGCTGTCATTAAACATTTGTTTTTCTTATCCCTGTTGCATAACCAAGTGTAAGAGTTATTTTAACTTAAGCATAAATTTGATACATACACTTCGCCAAAGGAATGATGTAATTGTTAAATATTTGAATTAACATTATGTAGCTGAATCTATATATAGAATTACTATTTCTACCCGTTCGCATCCAATATAGATTTCAAAATCAAAACATAGTACTGTTAAATACACATTAATCTGTTATATTTCTGTTTACATAAACTTTTTAAGAAACTGTTCATGTTCTTATATAAGTCATTTGGATCTAATAAACCTTTAAACATAATTGACCACCTTTAGTAATAATATAAATTGTTTTGTTTTACTTTCGTATTGAAACAAACCCCATTGTTGGTGCTTATAAAAGGTAGTGGTGCTAACCTATTTAGACTAAATAAATCTTAGCAATTCATGCTGATTTCCATAATAAACAGACGAGCCTATAAAAAAGAATTTGAAGCGCAAAAAATCAAACGATACAAATTCAAATAAATTTGTTACTCCCAATTATTTTTATATACATAACATATTTATTTTCCGTTTTAGTTTCAAGCATTATTTTTTTAGACATAATGCAACATTAATAGAGAATAAGAAAAGATATAGAGTTTTCTGTGATGCACTTTTTGATTGATAAAATAAGAATTAAACTTGAATATAATGAACATGCATATAAGAATTTTTCCAGACCTATCAGGATATTGAATTGCCTTACCTGCAACATTACGAATCCAGAATTCAGAATCCAGAAGTATAGATAACCACCGATGACTGAAATTGGCAATACTTGCAAAGCACTTTAAAATCATACATAACAAAACGAGTTTTATTTATACTGTTGCAGGACTGATCTTCTTAAAATATTGATATTTACAATATATTTACTGCAATTTCATATGCACCCCGTTAGACTTGTGGTCAGGTTAAAGTAGGAATATCAATATTCTTCAAGCAGGACTAAAGCATATCTAAAATTGTTTAATTTTCATAGGTTCTTGATTAGTTTGCCCTGATTTGTCCATTCTCTGACAACACAGACTGCTTTAATCTATTATTTTTTACAGACTTTTAAAAACTTACTTGTTGTATTGAAGAATACTACAAAATATATTTTAAATAAGTAATTCAATAAAATTTGAAAAGTCAATTGAGATTGTATTACCAAAACAGGAAAGTTTATGTTATTACTATTTATGAAAACAACGCATCTCTGCACAAACTGAAACTGAAACTGATCAATTTGATTAAACGCCATTCTATACAATAACATTTTCAATGGTGTTGTACATCTAATTTAACATAACATTGAAATATTAATGATGAAATGTAAAAACACATGAAACAACGTGTTAAATCGTTGTTATCTTTAAGTTTTTACATCAAATAATGACAAGTTCTTTTTGTCACTAATCAACGCTAGATTTAATTGATCTCGTTACTTTCCAATGTTCGTTTAACAATTAAGACGTAAGTTGATATCTTATCACGTTTGTAGTGCTGTATTCAAGGTATTATCGAGACTTTATCCAGCTGAATAATGGTAGTTCTAAACAGGTGTCCCCCACGTGATGAAGTAATGTAAGGAGGGGCACCCGGGGTCTTCCTACACCGTCAAAGCTGGAACGTTGCTATATGATCTTACTGAGACGTTGCGACGTTAATCCCAACGGGAAAAAAAGATATTTGAGTTTCAGTTGTGCGTTACTATTTTAATTAATGTAACTGTTTCATTCAGCAGAATGTATTTAGATTAAGTATGTACACATAGGAGAACAACAACATCATATAGTATATTGCAACTCTTAGATAGGACATTCCTAACAAAATGTTGTCAATAATGAATTACAGTTTTGTCATTCAATCATTTATTGGCATTCTCATGAAATTAGATTAAAGGGTATTCGAGGCAAAACTCAATTCAAAAGCATGCCAATAAGAAATCTACGACCGACTCATAGTCAAAATATCTCGTTTCATTTAAATGACAGGTCAAAGTGACAAAATCTGTGTTTGAATAAAAACAAAGTCTTGCTTACTTGCCTACTTCCATCATTGGCTTGTTTGGTAAGGACATGTATAGAAGTTTCAAAGTTTATTACCTCTCAATTTGTACAAATATACAAAAACATGAGACAAATACATTATTATATACATGAGGGCAACAATAAAAATTTCTTAACACACACAAAAAAGAAGATAATATAGATATTGCTATTAGTATTACAGAATAATAGTACTACATCCAATGCTGCGGTATTTCTTTGCCTTAATTACTAATCATATCAGTAGAAATGTTAAAAATAGGTCGTGTTCCGAGTTAATGCTATGAAGCGTGTAATCGCCTGGGTGTGTTTTTACAACGGTTTGTGTGACTGATGGACAAATTTCGGCATAAAAGGATGCCACGTGGAAATATTTATGAATTAATAACCTAGTGAATTAATTAATTACTGTATACTGGAGTATGCTTTCCAGGAAAATACAATAAAAAAATATGAAATTGTGTGTATTCACGGATATTTGTATTCTTGGAATATGGATATAAGTTATTTATTTTGTGTGAAATCTGACCATTTATTTTGTGATTTTGGGGAAGTGATATCTTGGTTCATGAAGACCAAATCAAAAACCTGAAACTTATATCTACGTCAGAATGTAAGTATTTTCATAAGCCCTACAGTTTTAGTGAGTATTGCTAATTTTAAAATATGATTGGCAGGAGCTTGTATTTGCATAAACCTTGTCAATTGTATTATTATTATATAAGTTCACTGTGTCAGGTGTCAGTATTGTACAAAAGGGTTATATTTTTGAAAAACCCTGTCTTCTGCATAGACTCAACTGTATATTATAATGACATAATATTGAATATATATTAGGTAAATGTTGAGTTATAATGTCAAAGACAATAATCCTAAAGAGATGTGTTAAACATTTTTTGTGTTATTTTGGAATGGGGGTGTGGGGAGGGTATGGGAGGGGGTTGTAGTGTATAAGAGTGGGGTAGTACTTGGGGGAGTGGGTATTAGTTTCCAACTGAGCCCTGTGCCAAATGTCTGTGATTATGAGGATGCATTTAGGATCAGGACTTCCTGTTTAAACTTTACAGATTTGGAATAATTAATTATTCACACTTTAGATGTACTTAAATAAAGTGAAAATGATTATTAAAATATACATGGTATTAAAAATGAGTATTAAAATATACATGGTATTTATGTGCTCATAATTCCATATACAATAATATGCTATCATAATTTAAATAGCATATCCTATGGAAATAATCTATTACAGCACAGAAATGCAGCAAATGTGTACACTCGTTTGCGAAACGAAAGAAAAGAGCGATTTAACTTGCATTTTAAATTGGTGGATATCTTAGAGATCAGTTATATGACAATATTTATGTATCTTAAAACAAGATATCTACATATATATAACATTATCATATATAAGTTCCATATACTGTACAGTCAGTGTTACTTGTAAGAACTATACTATAGTTCAGTTAGAACTAGTTCTGCTTGAGTTAATATATATTTAAAACATAGACAATTGCATGTAATATAACATATACTACAAACAGGTTATATAGTCAGCAGTAGTTATACAATAAAATTAACAAAATATTAACAAAATTCAACATGGATCATTTGGAATAATATTGTAAAACTTGCTACCGGTCTCTTCAAATCTTAAAGGATTATTATGTCTCCCCCCCCCCCCCCCTCTGGAGGAGACAAATTGTTTTTGCCCTGTCCGTCCGTCCGTCCGTACGTCACACTTCATTTCCGAGCAATAACTGGAGAACCATTTGACCTAGAACCTTCAAACTTCATAGGGTTGTAGGGCTGCTGGAGTAGACGACCCCTATTGTTTTTGGGGTCACCCTTTCAAAGGTCAAGGTCACAGGGGCCTGAATATTGAAAACGATTTCCGATCAATAACTAGAGAACCACTTGACCCAGAATGTTGAAACTTAATAGGATGATTGGTCATGAAGAGTAGATGACCCTATTGATTTTGGGGTCACTCCGTCAAAGGTCAAGGTCACAGGGGCCTGAATATTGAAAACCATTCCTGATCAATAACTAGAGAACCACTTGACCCAGAATGTTGGAACTTCATAGAATGATTGGTCATGTAGAGTAGATGACCCCTATTGTTTTTGGGATCACTCTGTTAAAGGTCAAGGTCACAGGGGCCTGAACATGTAAAACCATTTCCAATCAATAACTTGAGTACCACTTGACCCAGAATGTTGAAACTCCATAGGATGATTGTACATGCAAAGTAGATGACCCCTATCGATTTTAGGGTCATTCTGTTAAAGGTCTAGGTCACAGGGGCCTGAACATTGAAAAACATTTCCGGTCAGTAACTTGAGAACAGCTTGACCCAGAATGTTGAAACCTAATAGGATGATTGGTCATGCAGAGTAGATGATCCAAATCAATTTTGGGGTCACTCTGTTAAAGGTCAAGGTCACAGGGGCCTGAACATGGAAAACCGTTTCTGATCATTAACTTGAGAACCTCTTGACCCAGAATGTTAAAACTTTATAGGATAATTAGACATACAGAGTAAATTACCCCAATTAATTTTGGGGTCACTTTATTAAAGGTCAAGGTCACAGGGGCCTGAACATGGAAAACAATTTCCGGTCAGTAACTTGAAAACCACTCAACCCAGAATGTTGAAACTTCATAGGATGATTGCTCATGCAGAGTAGATGACCTCTATCGATTTTGGGGTCACTCTGTTAAAGATCGAGGTCACAGGGGCCTGAACATTGATAACCATTTCCGATCAATAACTTGAGAACCTCTTGATCAAGAATTTTGAAACTTCATAGGATAATTGAACATGCAGAGTAGATGACCCCTATTGATTTTTGGGTCAGTCTATTAAAGGTTAAGGTCACAGGGGCCTGGTCATGTGAAATCATTTCCGGAAAATAACTTGAGAACCACTTGATCTAGAATGTTGAAACTTAATAGGATGATTGGACATGCAGAGCAGATGACCCCTATTTATTTTGGGGTCACTTGATCATAGGTCAAGGTCACAGGAGCCTGAACAGTGACTGGAGAACCACTAGGCCAAGAGAATTGAAACTTAGCAGGATGACTGGACATGCCAAGTAGATGATCCCTATTGCAGCCAACCATCAGTGTCTCTTTGACTTTCGCTCCTGACTCCTATTGACTTCTTGCCTATACCACTTTGCATTGGGGAAGACATGCGCTTTTTTTGCAAAAGCATCTTCTAGTTTCTAACAGTTTTCATAACAATATTTAAAAATTTGCACAATCTTATTAATTCAAATTTATTTCCACTGTTCAAAAGGTGAGAACATTTTATTATATAGGGGTTTCTATAATAATACTGTTTTATCAATTGCTTCCTCTGTTCTTGAAAAAAATTACAACGAAGTAGGTAATGAAATTCATCTCCTAGTTCAGTTTGTTCACATAGGTTACATTTTCTCTCTGCCAATGATAATCTTGTCCACCTACCAACTTCAACTGGAAGTCTGTGGTTTCTAGTGCGAAAAGCCGTTAAATTTTACAAAAATAGTTAGGTAATAAGAAGAAATATTTATTCATTCTGAAATTGTCCTTAAATAATTTATAATTATAACTGCTTGTTGATTTTGATATCATATCATTCCATTCTTGTAAGTATTGATAATTTAATTTTTGTTTAAAAGCCTTTGGAAACCATTTTCTATTCATTTCTGTCTGTTGATCCCATATATTTCCAAATCCAGTTTTTTGTACTCAATTTTTTATATATATTAACCATTATGAATTTAATTTCCCTTGTTCCTGTAACCCATTTAGAATTATATACATGTTATTAGATAATTTATTACTTGTTCTATCAGTTAATTTACTCCAGAAACTTATCATTCTAGAATTAATGTCTAGCTGTAAGGGTGTGACACCTCATTCCCCATATACCATATGTGATGGTGTCGACTTTTTAAGATTAAGTATTAGTTTTAAAAATTTTAGCTGTACAGTTTCAATATCTTTATTATTTGAAAATCCCCATAATTCACATCCGTATAACAAAATTGGTTTAATAACTTTATTATATAGATCAACTTGCAAGTCAATAGATAAATTAAGAGCTCTTGTTTTCTTGAGTAAAGAGAACATGGCCTTATTTGCCTGTTCTGCAATGTGTTTTTTAGTTTTAATGAAACTTTTTGTTTTTGATAAATAGAGACCAAGATATTTATATTCATTTGTTATTTCTAGAGTTTCACCATTAAAATGAAAATGATTTTCATATTTTTACTCCTTGAGCCAAAGATAAGAACTTTAGTTTTTAGTGTATTAACTTTTAATTTCCACTGTTTACAATAGTCTTCAAATACATTTAAACTTTTCTGTAAGTCTGCGCTGCTTTCACTTAATAAAACTGTATCATCAGCATATTATATTATAAACAGTTCAAAATACATTCCAATGTCATCAAGGCTTATGTTACATTTGATACCATTTACATCTTCATTACTGAGAAAGTTTTCTAGATCACTTAAATAGATTGCAAATAATAAGGGAGAAAGGTTTTCACCTTGTCTTACCCCGGTCATACAAAAGAAAAACTGAGAATATCCTGTGTTTGTATTTATTCTAGATTTTATATCTACATACATATTTTTGATAACATTAAAACATTTACCATTTATATTACAGTTCAGTAGTTTTGTCCAAAGTCCTTGTCGCAATACAGTATCAAAAGCATGTTTAAAATCAATGAACACACAGAACATTTGTTTCTTTTGTGCGCCTAATATATCTAAGAGACAAGTTAAAACAAACAAATTATCTATTGTTGAGTGTTTCTTTCTAAAACCTGCTTGACAGTTTCGTATTAAATCACTTTCCTCAGCAAATTTGTTTAATCGATTATTTATAATAACTGTAAATTATTTTCCAAAGCAACTTAAAAATGTGATAGGTCTATAATTTTCTGGTGCTTTAATATTTCCCTTATTTTTATATATTGGTATGACATTACCTTCAGTTCAGTATCCAGGTATTACCCCAGAATCAAAAATAATGTTAAATAGCTTTACATAAACTGGTAACATTATATTTAAGGTGCTTTTAATATGCTCATATAAAATATTATCTACCCCTGGACTTTTATTATTTTTTATTGCTTTTACAGTTTCTATTATCTCTTCTTCTGTAATTGCAATATTTATATCTTCATTTATCTCATTTAATCTTGTTATTTCTTCAATATTACTTGCATTATCATCGGTTGAACTTGTATTTTTACTGGCATTTATGTTTTTGAAATATTGATATAAGTCATCAAGTTTAACATGTTGTTCTTGGTGTGTTTCATTTAAATTATTTATTGTATTCCAATATTCTTTTGGGTTATTCCCCTTTAATATTCTTAGACTTTCTATTTTATTCCTATTATGTAGTTTATGTGTTGTATTTATTTTATTTTTCATACTGTTTGCTAACATTCTTTAATATTTCTTTATTTCTTTCTGATCAATTTTTATTATACATCTTCCATGCAATATGGTACTGGTTTCTCATGCTAAAGCAGTCTTGGTTGAACCAAGGCTTAAATGTTTTGATCTTTTTTTTATTTTTTCTTCTATGCTGTTTTACCCCAAATGTTGATTTACAACTGTCCATAAATATGGAGTTTATATTCTCAACAATTTGGTCTATGTTGGCCTGGTTCACCATGCTAGAGTCTGTTAATGTATTCAGATTATCGAGTATACTTTCTACTTCGAGGCAGTCAATATTTTTTATAAAATTATCATTGCTAATATTGCAATCCCATAGTTTGATTAAATTTTCATCACAAATGATTTTTTCTATATCATTTCTACCTCTTTTTTCCTTTTGTAAACCAATTGTTAAAGTAACTGGGTTATGTACATCTGATATCAAATCTGAGAAATTCTCTACCTGTATATTCTTAACTATCTCAAATAACTTTACTGTACATATGAAATAATCTATTGTACTTTTTCCCTTACATGTAGTACTTGTATTTACATAGTCTGAACCAACTCTACCATTAATGATAAATAGGTCATTACAAGCACAAAAATCAATCAACATATGACCATACTCATTTGTAGCTTTATCTACAACCTTTCTTTCTAAAGGCACATTGTTCTCATTTGATATTGTTAAAATTTCATTGTTTTCATATATAAGCTCATCATTTCCATTTGTGTGTAGAATAAACTCATCACACTGAACAAAATCACATTTTATTCCAACACGTGAATTGAAATCTCCAAACAAGGGAAGACATTGATCATTAAACTTACTTATTTCTGTTTGCAATTCTAGATATGGGTCTTGGTTAGAATATCTGGTTCTTATAGGTGGAATATATATGACACCACCAATGATATGTTTACACTCATTATTGTGTTTAAAATCTAATCTAAACCATAGCACTAATTTGCTTTCGGTTTTTAAAACTGTAATATTTGTTCTCAATTCATTTTTAACTATGAGGCAAATTCCTCCAGACCTGTGTCTAGAATTCTCATGCATGTTATTCATATATATTTGATAGCCATCAATTGTAACAGTACCTAAATCATCAAGTTTACTTTCTTGGATGCTGATAATGTCATATGTTTTTATAAATTCTATAAACTCTGGGCAATTAAGCCTTGATTTCAAACCACAAACATTTATTGAGCATAGTTTTATCTCTTGTTCTGTCACAGTATTACTTTCTTGCTTAGAATGCAAGTTGCCCTCTGTATCCTGCTAGAATTCATTTCCTTCCTGTTCAACTTCATAAACTTAAAAGTTGTGCTGCTTCATTATCATTTTGGTGGTTTTCTGATTCTGACAAAACTTTGTCATATGTAATTTGTTGATATTCAACATCACTTTCATTGTCAGAGTATTGGCTTTGGGGTATTCTCTATGTTTTTGGTTTCTATGTAAGTGTCTATTGGGGACTTTGCTGGTCTTTTGCCAGAATGATTATAACTTTTATCATCTGCATCTACCATATGAGCTAGGGGTTGATATCTGTTTGCAACTGGGGTACTTATGTTTGCACTGTCTTGTGCTGTGTATCTAGGTATAGGAGTTTGGTACTGTCTATTTGTAGATTTTCCATAGTACACCTTTCTATGACTATATTCTTTTTGTTTAGGTTGTTGTGTAGGGTTTCTTCTATTGTAATGTATGCCCTCATTTCTATCAGTATTTCTTAGGACTGAATCTTTGTCTGGTATATACCTTTCATTTTCTATAAACAATTTATCTCTTACCAGTTTTACCTTTTGGCCCTCTTTTGCCTCTCTCAGTTTAGGGTATAACAACTTTCTGCGATTTTCAATTTCTTTTGGGAATTGTTCTTTTACACCAAACTTTGTTTCTTTTAGTGTCTCTGGGGCTGTATGTTTAATGAGGTCTCTATCTTTGTCATCTTTGAATAATGCAATAATTGGGCGTGGCTTTCATTGATCTCTTCTTCTCCTTCCAAGTCTGTGTTCTCTTTGGAATTTTATTGTTTGCTTTATATTCATTTTCTCATTAATAAATTCATGTAGTGTTTGTTCAGTATTTTCATGTTATCCTTCTTGTAGTTCAGCTTTTTTTATATTATAGAATATCAGGTTTTCTTGCATACTTCTACACTGCAGATTCTTTAAGCTCCTGTATGTTTGTTTCAAGTCTATTCATCTGTTTCTGTAAGGCCTCTACTTTATTTTTTAATTGTGTTTGTTCAAAAGATGTGTTTTTTTATACAAATCACTTACAAGTTCTATGCTGTCTTGGTAACCACCAATTTGTTTTCCATAAGTTTTCATATTTTCATCAAGCTTACTTACTTTTTGGTCAACCCTTGACACTGAGTTTTTGATAGCATTTGTATCTTGTACCTGACTTTCTATAACATTTACTCTTGCATTCTGTGATCTAATTGTATCTTCTAAACTCTGCCACTGATCCCACTGTCTCTGTAACTGGGTTTCTATTCCATTTAGTCTAACATACAGCCTTGTTTCTAATCCTTGTAGAATGTGAACCCAAGGGGGCATTTCATTTGGATCTTGTTGAATTAAGAGGGGTGCTTGCTGTTGAATAGGTATTTGTGTCTGTGTTTGTGAATAATTCAAATTACTTATGTTGGTACTTTGTCCACTATGTCGACGACTGTGTGATCAGGGATGCAACGTCATCACCAAGCAAAAATGAAATGAAAGTAAATCCCGGGTTTTAAGATAACTTTTTCATAAATAAATGAATGAATAGACATGTCTTAACTACTTGAGAAGCAGTTGGTAACAACAATTTATAATAAGCATGATGCAGAAAAGGAAAGAAACTGATTTAACAATACTAAATAGGTAATAATACAGTTTTCAAAGATGTGAAAATAGGTAAAGTTGAATTTACATCAAGAAGGAAACACTTATGATCTGTTACTCATAGCTTCTTTTGCTAAACTTGCACAGATTTTTAGCCTTGATTAATTTCTAAAATGAAGCGTCCTTGTATTTTAGTAGTTGCTGCATCTGCTTGGCTGTACGAGATCCGTAGTAGGCGGAATTATAAATTTCCATTAATTTTGTACCTTTTCATTATCTATTTGAATCTCCCTTATAACATGAACATAGTTTTTAATCGTTGAACTATAAATGCATTTTTAATCAACACGAATACCGGTCCAATAAATATACTTTCTTTGAAATGACAAGAACATGTGTTCGGAAGTCATGTTAAAATTAATGAATGTTTGAAAAATATGTATATAATGATTCAGGTATTTTTTATACATTTGTAATAGAGTTCCGCTTAAGTCAATGCTAAAAGACATAGTTGGTGTTTCATTTTCCATTTCTTTCGCATTATTCAGACTCGGTCAAACCGGGGGTACTGTTATTTTCTCGGTTGCAGTCTATGCTTGCTTAAGAAGAATCTTTTCAAAGATTATGAAGTAAATAACTGATATAAAATATTCTTATTATAATAATTCACATTATGTACATATGTATTTTAACCGTTCGCTTTATGTGCATAATATCTGATTACTGTGCAGGTTTCAGTCGAATAAAACTCCGTAATTACCTTATCACTGTTTTGTTTGCAAAGTTATTTTGTACACCGGATTTTAAATGTGCTTATAACAATGATAATTATTTATATTTCAGATAACATGTACTTATCTAGATTTGTACACAGAAAAACAGTTCCAGTAAGTATACATTTTAGAATTTATATTAGCGCATCTATGACCAATATCAATTGTTAAACACACCAGAACCTGTAAATGATGCTGAATTGAATTTCTTCCATGCAGAAATCTATGATTTGTACAGGAAAAATATATAATAAAAATGCATAAATTATTTCAGATGTAGAGCCATACAAAAATGTTGCGGGTCGCGATGCTGCGACGATGAGAACTTGGATACATATCTCATCTGGTTCGTTTTGATAAATGTTGATAGTAGTTCACAATTTAAACTTAGTGTAACTTTCAAATTGCATGAACCAAAGATTCCTTAAAACGGAAAGTTTATGGTTGGTATAGGGTAAATTACAGGATTAATAGTGTACTGTCACTGACAAATCTATGTCTGCTTTACTGTTAGTGCTATAATTTTGCGAATGACCTGAAAACACTGTGTATGAGACGAATCCGTTCTTTTCTAAAGACAAGCAAAATTAAGGTTCACAGTGTTAACAATATCGTACACCTGTTACAAAGAAATGGAGGTCAATATTTGTTATATCTCTTCCTTTGTTAAATAATTAATGATTGTGTTGCAGGGGCGGTGTAGTACTGCTTGTTTTGGTACTTTTGATCAGTGTATGTTGCTGGTATATCATGAATGGACGTAAGAGAAGTAGAGGTACATGCAATTGTCTTATTAGTACAAATTAAATATTTATTCATTTCATGCAGATAAATATATAGGCCTCAAATATTTCCCCATTTCGTGTGAAGGAAGCGTTGTTCTACAATTAAACTAAAGCGCACATAAACACCAAACTCGAAATAAGTGCCACCTACTTGCCATGCTCTATGTTTTCATGAATTCAGGAAAACGAACATATAGAGGAACTACGCCTTATCACGTTTTACATATTGAACCATTTGCAATAATGTCCGAGTGCCAGAATTGCACAAAATGAAGTTTATCATTGTTTTAGCAGATTTTTCTTGCGAAGTTTTGTCATTAGAGACTGCCATTTACCAAATGATTGTTCCCCTTTTAAGACGATGTACATGTTTTTGTCATCGTTACATTCTGTATATCCATCGAGTTACATGCTGGAAACATTTGCAATACGTATTTTTTTGAGTTTTTATGAATAAAACTAAAACATGTACATAATCTTGTCGAAGTTAAGGCCCACTTTTATTGTGCAAATAGAATGATTTGATATTTTTCATTCTAAATAATACAATATTCAAAGTCCTAACAAAATATAGGAAAACCAGGAAGAATTAAACCTTAAAATGGAACTTATTAAGGGTTGTAGATATTCAATATATCATAGCTGGATCTTACTGTTTAATTTAAAGAGTCGCTTACAAATACATTGTTGTGTAATCATATAGTAAATGTTTCATTTTTTCAGATATTCTTGGTACACAGAAGCAACGCGTTAGCAACATGCTTTCAGCAAATCAAAACCCCAATGAATGTATTGTAACCATTCAAGTTGACGATGTTGAGAAGAGTAAGAGTACCAAGACCGCACTGTTACCAAGGAACTTCTCAAGCATCTCATTCACAGAATCGCTGTTCAAGCTTCCAAACAGTAAAATAGAGAAATGCATTGCTGGTTCCCATGATCAGCAACCACTGCTTGATGATTTCCACTGGGATGGCAACCCCAAAAGTGTGACGTCTGAAAGTCACATGAATACATAATAAATGACCCATGTGTGATACAATAACATTTACTCAAGAGCGCTGACAAATTGTCAGCAATTTACGTTTTCTTTGCTTGTGGTGATGTGTATTTTCTTGTTTTCTTTTTAGCATGTAAGCAGAGGATCAGAGATCAATATAATATCAATTTTACTAATTCATCTTGTGATGCGCTTAAATATTTGTTCATAGATTGAGACATTTTGCTAAATGCAAAGTTAGTGTAAGTGAAATCTTACTTTATTATTGTTTCAATTAATACAATCACTAATCACAGGCACGTTTGCTTTAGTGGTGTCAGGGTATATGATTCTTCAATGGATAGCTCTATATCATTTTTGTTAAATTTTGCTTTGTCTATCAATTTCAATCACACATACAACAACACAGTTATCTTTAAAACTCACTTTTTAATATGAAAACTTTCAATAATACAAGTATGTCATATACTTTGGTAATTTGATGAACTTGCAAATCAATCTCCTTGCTTTTGTTATATTTAAGGTACTATCTCCATAAATGTATAAACTGTGTGGAAACCGTTTCATTACGGATTATTTTATATTTATTCTGAGTTGCGGTTTTCGTCTTTATAAAGGTCTAATATGACACTCATCGTTTCAATGCCTGTGTAGTTATGATATCTGACTACAATACATGTTAGTTTGTTGTATAATATGAAAACTCGTATTGACTTGCCCATATGCTCTTATCCTATCTAACCGGCTAACTATATCTTCATATCGTATAGAAAACATCAAATGGTTTGATACATATGATATATGAGACACATGATAGATATTCAGGGATGAAAAGTTTCAAAAAAAATATTATGACGATATATTACGTACAAGAACTCCATTCAGAGCTTAACTTAGAAAATATCTGTATTTTGTATGTTTCTCTTTAAACTGACACTTTGTCTCTTGCAGAGTTAACCCTGACAATTTTCATGACCGATATGTAACACTTGATAAAACCTACCGGAAAATAGAAGGAGTACATCAAAATTGGGTCATATATCTAAAAACATAGAGACTTGAGATCAATCGAGCATTTCATCAATAACGTGAAATGTATCTATTTATAAATTCCAATATTTGGTTTTGTGCTTAAAAGTAATATATTAGCATTTGTTTTGTTTTAAAGTGTGTTTTTGAGCTTTAACGTTAAAGTATATTACAGGTTTAAAAGATTATATGACTGTTATAATGTAAAATTCATATTTTTGAGGCATTGCTACAATTAAAATACAGATTAAACATAAGAGAAAAAAAGACTTGCTAGGGACCTCTACCGTAAAAAAACATTTCTTGAGTTAGTAAAATTGCCATGGTGAAACGTTGATAAAGCTTTAAAATTACTTAACACAATGAAATACCAATACTTGAAAATAGGTAAATGTGGAACACCACAGATCAACAAATACGACATAAACGAAAATGTTGCAGGGTCGGTTTGACTGAGCCATTTCTTTGTTCCGCACCCACGCCCCACTAGGAGATGGCACCAAACGATACAACTGCTTATTAATGATTACGTCTAATGTTTGTTTTTATTGTGTTTTAGACAATAAGTTCATGGCACTGTCAGTTCAACATTTTTATGGGCGTACTATAAACTCCCAACGAGAACTCTTTCATTAGTTATAGGGATATAGCAATATTCAAAGATAATCAATTCCAGTTCGTATCGGTACATGAGTTTCTTGAAAAATGACACAAAAATATTAATACATTTGATATACGTTGCTTTCAAAAAAGGAGTATCTCTGAGCACTAAGCATTTTAATACACCATGTTTTGTCTAGTTATTGTATATACAATCTTTCTATTTGTGGCTATCTCAATGTCATGTCTGTGGCTAGATAACATATATGTCAGGTGCTGATGTGTACAAATAGCAGAAACACTATATCTTAACTGTGTTAATTAAACCGGCTTAAACGCTTCAGATTTCGCAATAAATTTTTATTATAAAAACAAGTTGCTGTCTCGATTTATTCAGTATTTCAATAATAAAGGTTTCAGGTTTGAAAATAACGTAGGTATCAAATACAATAGACACATGCAGCCATTCTGAAAAGTTGTAAACTGTATCTAGCTGCAGGGAAAAATACAAACACTAAAACGTTTTAAACTATTGATGTTTGGGTTTTTTCAGCTCGAAGGTTACTTGTTGAAAATGTAACAATTGTTTTATTGCATTAAACGTTTTAGATGTTCATAGTTACAGCATGGATAAAATATGTACAAACATGTTTGCATAGATTTTGTTACAATGAAATTATGTTATAATTGTTCAATATGTTCTGTCATACATAGAGTCAAATAAACATTGGTTTGCTGTGAAAGTTTCTTGTTATTTTTGTGAAACATTTTGCAATATCTGGATATATATTAGAATATTAACAATAAAAGCATGCATGCTATGGACGGGCGGAACCGCAAACACATATGCGATTGAGTGAAATAAATACATTTCGCGCATTTTAACCAAGACACGTAATATTTTACAATGATGATATGATCTGTCTGAAATATAGAATGTGTTTATTCACTTTACGACCTAATATAACTAAACATAATCATAAGAAATTGTTTCTCAATGAAATACATTCATAACAAACTATTTTCATTTTATTTCAAAAAATGAAAAAACAAAAAGAATGATAGTGAGCAATCAATTAAAAGACTGAGACAAAATCCGAAGTGCTAACTAAAAGATTTTGTCGAATGAGTACATAACAATGCGTGTATAGACATACAATATTACACTTGTCTTAGCTGACTATACACAATATAACAATAATAGGAAGAATGGTTTATTCAAACACATTGCTATTTAGACCTATTTTAACAGTCATTAGTATTGGTTAGTTGCAATAAAAAAAACTTTACCTTAAATTGGAAGACACATACACCATGCCCGTATGATAAGTAAACAAAAATGTCTCGAATTCCTTCATCAAAGGCATAGTCAATGACCCTGCTGTATCTGTTCTTTTATAAACACATTTTCAATGTTTAGTCAAATCATACGATACTGTCATATAAAACTGAACTATATGAAAACAATTATTTCTACATTTAGGAAATATTTGCATATTGTAACGAAGATATAAATAGGTATGCAATGTCTGAAAAGGTATTTCTTTTCAATATAAAACACATTTGGTCTGATAATTTGAAAATGCCGAAACGAAACAAGGCTGTAAAGTTAGAGAGACATACATCATGCTCAGATAGAAACATTATGATTAAGAGAAAACAGTTTCAGTGTTGTTTTCATATTAATTTCTAAGGGAAAAGCGTAGCGTCCAAATACAGCTGGAAAATTACCTTGACTCAAAATCGTACGAAGTTTCTTCTCATAGAATTGTCTTCTAATTGATATTAAGCTTAAAACAAAATCTGAATAACGATAGTAAAATTTAGCAAAATATTTACGTTATTTATAAAACTTAGCCTTACTTAAACGTAGATTACGTTCATTGAAAGCCTCAACATGACTACACGCTCTGGCAAACCAAATTAACTGAGAAATATATATTCTATTAGATGTCGGGGCACATCCCCATCCAAATTGAGGAAATCAACAATAAAGAAGCCATATTTTACCTGATCTTCAAGATACTATTCGGTCAGAATGTCTGTCTTCATCTAAAACACAGTCAAAATAGGTTCACTAGGTAAAATCGTAGAGAAACCTTGTAAACACTCAAAAAGCCAAATTGTCTGCCTTATTTGTAAGAAACATAGTCAGAACCTTTGTCCTTATCATATATACTTAGGTAAATTTTGAAAATGATTTATATGGAACTAAAATCTTGAAAGCATTGTAAGTGCTCCGAATTTGGTCTTGATGACAACAATAAAACTTCATAATATAATGTCAAAAACTAAGACACTAGGTCAAATCATATAAAACCGTATCATCATGCTAAGGGCCAATTCTTTAGCTTAAATGAATTCTAATGACTTTTCCGTATTGGGTCACCTTGGCATCCAGGTCTCTCGGTCAAATAAAAGATAATGGTTAACATTGGAAATGACATTGAATACTTTAAATGATTCTAAAAGAAACCTTTTTGATCTGGTTTCGTTCTTGATAGAATTGTGTCCTTTCATGATAAAGTTTTTTATGCTTTATATTAAAGGATAAACAGTCATGGTCAGATGAGCGGCCGAGGACCGCCATGACGCTCTTGCTCTTATTGCATAACACTTTACGTTTTTTGCTGTACAAATCAAAATAGACGCGCAGTAAACTTTTAATAAATCTTGCCAAAATAAATGTCACTAAAACTATTCAGCAATGTTCAACGACAGCCAATTTTTAGTTCGTCGCAATAAACGTATCGTTCAGGTTTCTTTTAAAACAAAATAAAACTTTGTCAAGTATTTGATAAGTGTTTGGATCGTTTTAGTAAAATGATGTGATTACATGCTTTTAATATCACTGTTTACACATATTGTACACTCAGTTAAAGTTAGGCTGGTCTGCTTTTTCTGATAAAAAGGTGGATTTTAAAATCATGAAAGACTAACAATTTTACCGAGAGGCGTGATTCAGTAGCATAGAGAGAAAGTGGGTGTTCCTTATTTGTAGCCCCGCCTTAAACACACAGACATACACAAATCTCAATTAAGATACATATCAATCATTGGCTAATATTGTGATGTCATGACATTGAAGATCGCGTAACTCCCTTAAGCGGGCACGAGGCGGTTAATACTCAATGTTACTCCTCAGTGACTTACCATACACAGGTACAATAAATACGGCAATTATGATTTGCCAATGTATAAGATTTCAAGTGTCCTTGCAATAATGCACCTGATAATATTACCAATAATAATGTATTTACCTTGTCTAGCCTCAAAACATTCATTATAAAATAACAGGTCATTGCTTAAATGATAAACATGGCCTTAATCTATTGATTTATAATATTTTCTTCTAGAAAAAGTGTTTATGTAATAATTCCTTGAACTGCATTGTGAAAGTAATGTTTGTTATAGTTATTTTAGTTTTTTTACTTTAAAGAAATGTCAGTAAGCATGACTGTAATTGTTATACATAAACGTGTTATTTTACCTATGTTACGTAGTTATGTACTGTCTCAAAGACGGAATAAGCAATTTCACAAGGAAATTTCTTTTGATAAAGAGTTTAACTTTTGTGTCAGTTATAAAATAATTTAAAACAAAATGAAAAGTGGGGAGACTGAATTACCTGAAGATAGTTCTAGTGATGAGGATTTCGTTGATCCTTGGCATGTAGCCAGCAAATCTGCAACAGGGATTGACTATGATAAACTCATAAGTATGTCGTATTATTGTTTGACATACAGAAATTATGTTTTTGCTCAAATATTTAAAATAAAATATTTATATTGAATTGCATAGCTGGTGTAGTTAATAGCATTACTTCAGTTTTTTTTTAAATAAACAAATCACAATTGTGATGCGTGCATATATTCATAAACAATGCATACAGAATTCATACTTACTATGTAAAAGTCATTTTGCAATCCATTCTATTCAATGTCTTGATACATTCCGGTGATGTGAATTTTATTTAAGATGTTCTTGCCTGTCTCATTGACGTTGATATTTAATGACTAAGTATATAAGTATCTTACACATTCACGTCATAATATGACGTTAAATTTTAATTACGATATCAATATGCACACTTGTAGCTTATTTTTTCCCCTTTGGAAAATCAGAAATCACTTCTCGAAAACCTGCAAACAAAGTTATATTATTGTTTTGGATAATATTAAAAATGGTATTTTAGCAAAATTTGGCAGTCAGAAAATTGATGATAAATTGATCACGAAAATAGAGAATTTGACAGGAAAACGAGCACATCATCTTCTACGGCGGGGTGTATTCTTTTCCATGAGGTAAGACATCAGAAAAATCCAATAACATTTTATGATTTTATTTCTATATTTTGGTACAAGCTATATTATATGAATACAAAATCAAATGATAAAGACAATAAATCGAGCTTCCGCCGATTTTTATGTCGTTATGACAAAAATGGAATTATAACGAACGTGTGAAGTGCTTACATTCACAATATAACTATGACAAAATTATTTCAAGATTTTCGAAAATTTAATATATTTCAATACCATTCATCAATACCATTGAATATTACGGAACCATCTAAGACTCTGTTTAATTTACTTGTTTGCTTATTAATTAAATCTTGTGAGATTGAAATGTGTTTTATAAGTATAACATATATTTTGTTTGGTAGAGACATGCATGGAATTCTGACATTGTACGAACAAAAGCAACCATTCTACTTGTACACAGGCCGGGGACCATCTTCAGAGGCAATGCATCTTGGGCATTTAATTCCTTTCATATTTACAAAGTACGTTAACATTGGTATTATAGTGCATTAATTTCAAAACAAATATATGTGTAACAGTCACAGTATTTCATAGAGATCCCTTAGAAAAATTCTTCAAATGTATGTCACGTGACAAACTTCTGAAGATGAAAAGACATGTTTTTTTTCTAAATACTGTCTTATGTGACGCTTTTCAAACAATTTAAATATTTCGCTTTCCTCAGTCAGGGTCTTTAGAAATGAATTTTGAGTAACCCTGCACCAAATGATATACAAAAAGTTAGTAATTTAAATTTATGTACCTGTTATAAGGGTTAATACTTTAGATTTAGATTTAGACTTTTCCTCATCATTTGCTAAACCCATGTTATCAATTTTCTCTAAATACCCTAACATAGTACCACTTAGATTAGTAAACAAACTGTAGGAAATGAAAACAGTTGTCATCATTTTAGGTGGTGATGAAAAATTCATATGGAATGATATAACCGTAGAGGAGGCTAATAGATATGCTCATGAAAATGCAAAGGATATAATTGCTTTAGGATTTGACATCAATAAGACATTCAAGACATAGTGATATAGAATATATAAGGTGAGTATATTATGGCATATAACAACTGAATGCGTCTATAAGATCAGTTATGTGTATTGACGATAAGGGTTTTAAATGTTAAATAAGCGATTTAATTTCATTTAAATGGATTATCATACGCAATATTGATGTAGGAATGAAAGCAATACCATTTCACACTTATATAAAATATAGATAAAAAGACTTTTTCACAAATTTCTTGGTAGTCGTTTAATTCGTTATTTCTCTACTGTTATTGTTATATTATTTTACTACGATTATCATCATCATCATCATCACCACCATTTCATTTAATAAAATCTTTATCATATTGTTATAAATGCCATCTTTATTACAAAAATAATATAAAACCATATATTAAAAGTTATCGTTTAGCATCATCAAAATAATAATTTCTATTGTGTGATTTCTTTTATTCATATCAGCTCAACTAAAATAAATAAAAAATACTAACATCTCTTAATATATATTTTAACAAAACCTGTCCTTTGAGCCATGTTCAACGGAAAGCAATCGCGGTATTATTGAGTCCTAACGATCTTTTGGGCCTTTGAATGTGGCTAGGGACAATGTACTTATGCAATGTTGAATAATAGTATCAATATCTGAAATGCGCTACTCTTGACAATTTGTCATGAAATATGAAATATAACACACATTACCTCTTTTTGCTTCATTTCATTTGAAAAGTATTTTTTGTGTGTTCATATTAAAGCTACCTGTAAGTCCGCTTACCGGTATTGTTATTTGAATGTATTGTTTCTAATGTACATGCTAAAACGCACATAGAATTCTAATAATTTTTGAAACATCTGAAAAAAAAGTTTGAGCAACATATTTCTGAATCAGGTACATGTGTATGAATGTATTGTAATTAATAACAATAAAATAAAAGTAATAATAATAATGCTGATAATAATAATAATAATAATTATCATTATTATTTTCTGAATCACCATAATTGGTGTTGTTATTATTATTGTAATAGTGATTCATAATGTAATGATAATAATAATAATGAAATAATAATGATATAGATATAACATTAATAATCTTGATAATGATAATAGTATTGATAATTAATAATATAATGATAATGACTATTATAATGATATTTAAAACCATTTCAATATTACTTCTGTTATCATTATTATCAACATCATCATCACCAATATTTTCTTTGAAAAATATTGCATTACTAATCAAAGACATGTTTTTTTCACGTTTTAGCTCTTGTCCCGAATTTTATATGAACATATGTAAGGTGCAAAATTTAGTCACATATAGCCAGGTGAAGGGTATATTTGGTTTTGACGTCAGTGACAGTATTGGAAAGATCAGTTTTCCGGCAATTCAAGCTGCACCTAGCTTTAGTTCTTCATTTCCAAGATGATTTTAAAAGGAAGAATGATATCCCTTGTCTGATTCCCTGTGCAATAGACCAGGTGTGTACATTTATATCAATTGCCAGTTAACCGAAATTTAAGTTACGCACGTAAATGTACAATTTGATTTTGTTCAATCTTCAATACTTATCAGTGCTTTTAGAATCACTCTGTGGTAAATCTCGGGAAAAAACAAACAATTATTAGCGTGTTTCCTTTCAGAAGATGGTAAATCTCCGACAAGAGAGAGAAAACTCTTCAAATTAAAACTTGAAAGCATTTGTTTTTCGTAGTATTTTAAAGATATGAAGATGGCAGGACTTTGAAAGGGTTGACCACCAAAAGGAATAGAACAAAAACAAGTTAGTTTAAATAAAGTGTTTCATTTCAATAATAAATATAAGTAGATTATTTATATTGCAGGATCCCTATTTCAGAATGACAAGGGATGTTGCCCAAAACCTTGGAGGAGTCAAACCAGCAGTTATCCATTTGACATTTGTGCCAGCATTGCAAGGTGTACAAACTAAAATGAGTGCTAGTGACCCAAATGCGTCCATTTTTCTAACAAATACAGACGACGAAATAAGAATTAAGGTGCGTTTAGTTCTGAAGTAGTGAACAGTTGTAATGTTTTAAAAGTATAGGTTATCATGAAATATTTTGTTTCATCCTAAAATGCATGGTGTAAATGGTCATACATACTTTTATTGAACAATTTCATGTCAAATATATAATATATTAACGACAAATGTATTGTATCATTCGAATAACAGTCTAACGTAATATTCTTGCAGCAAATTTTAATATTCTAGATTAAAAGATACGCAGATTGAGACGGAGGTATAAATATGAAAGATGAACAAAAGAAAAAGGGCAGCTACCTTACAGACATATCATATCAGTACTTAACATACTTAATGCAAGATGATGATAAATTTACACAGATTGAAAGGGTAATTGATACTTTCAAATTAGACTTTAGGTGGTTATCATGTACACTGGCATCAGATCAGAAAGAAAATGTCACTGTACATGTTATACCCTACCCCTAGATAGATTATAAGCCATGGTCATGAACGGGAAAATATATTAACCCATTTCAGTCGCGCATTACTCATCTAAAATACGTAGTTCGGTAAATGTGTACTATGGATATTGAGCAAGTGGTAATTTATCTTCCGTTGTTAACCGGTCATATTCCTTCAACAGTTCTCATCTCAGAGAAACAACGCGTAGTTTATAGTTTTACCAACGTTACAGAAAAAATATGGATAAACTTCCTTAATGGAGTTCCGGTCTAGATTACAAACTCGTTCTGATTGGCTGATGTGAAAATGTATGTCAGTCGTCGTTTAACTACACGTGTACGCTATAATGTGTATATGCAGCATACATGTGCATTGTGAATTAGATAAACAATACAAATGCGTACCAATGTATGGCTTCAAATTCAAAATCATTTCTACGATGAATTTCATTCATCATTTCGAGTTTTATTGTATAACTGTGAATATTTTTTATTCTGTTTTCGTTTGTTTACATTTCGCCTAAATTCATGACCTGGTTCTTACAGTGTACCTGAGGGTAGGGTATAATATGTATTTCCTTACTGGTCTGGTGCCAGTGATCATGTACACAATAATTAAGATAGGAATCATTAATCTCGATACTTATTACTTAACTGTTAAACATATTAAATTTGAAATGTAAATATGTGTAACATGTGGTAGTACAATTCGATTTTAAATTACATGTCTTGTGCAGTTTGATTACTATCAGTGATGTAATTAATGTAATTTTCATTTTGATACCACTCTCCTTACCTGAATGTCTTGACCTTTCGTTACTAATAATTAATCTAAATATGAACCCTTTTATACTTGTATTGAAGAGGTTTTGACGTTTTCTTTTGTGCCAGAGATTGTTAATAAGCTTTTAACTTAAGAGCCTGTGTATAAGATTGCGTTGCTGTTCTGGAATACAATGTATTATGCCGATTTAATCAATTTTATTTGTTTGCAGGATTATGCATGTGGCGTATTGACACGAGAACAGTTGCAGGAGATATTAATAAAATTGCTTCAGAAGATTATTGGAAAACACAGACAGAATCGAGCATTAGTCACAACAGAAATGGTCAAACAATACATGACCCGAAGAAACCTAGAATGTTCAATAGTTATATAACAAACAGACTTGTTAACTTGTTTCTAAATGATACAAATAATTTGATATATATATATGTGTGTGTGTGCTTGAAACGCGTGTATATTACTTGTTGCAAATTTTGTTGATGTTAATCTGGTATCCATAAAGACTATTCATAAGATAGTTTTATAACTTCCTAAATTATTTATACTATATGAAAGCACTGGTGTTAGTCTATTATAAATAAAGCCATATTGTTTCGAAGAGGTTGTTCGAGGTTGTTTAAATAAAAGTTGTGAACGAGATTGGTTGAATTATATCTGGAATATGATTGCCGTGTTCATTTAATATGTCCGTCTGATAATGTTTCTTATTCTGTTTGAACAGATGTTGACTGATTTTTATGAATATGAAATTTCCTGCGCATGTACTGGGTCTGTGCACAACAGGGCTTTTGGAACTTAAGAAATGGTGCGTACAACTCGTTTGAAGCTTTGGTTCTTTCTTCAACAAGTTGTCATTCTTTCCTAAGCTTTAGTTTGCTGTTTATCCGCCTTTGAGGTTCGAAATAATATTGTATTACCCAAGTTTATATATTTTGTGATGCTTTTGCCACATTGCAGCCATTACGCATTTTTCGCTCTTTGGTAAAAAGCTAGGATACCAAATTTGCACAAACATTCGATTATTTTATGTGTATAGTCAGCAATTTTATGAACACCTCCGGATAAAATGCCAACTGTTGCAGCTACTTTTGGCAACTGTATATTTTGAGTCTGCTGCTACAATGGCTGCTACAGCAGCGATGTTTTGAGAGGATGCTGATGTTTTAGGGCGTCCTACACGAGGTAGATCTTGGACACTAGATTCTCCCTTACGCACCTATGAACCGTGACTTAGGATTCGGATGAATCACCGTAAGCAGTGTAAAATTCTTGCACAGCCTGATTGCTGGTATATTGAGAACAGTGCATTTTCATGTAAGACCTTATTTCATTCCTACCTGGATCCTCCTTGCTTACGACAAAATGACGTCAGTGTTAACGAATTTGGTGTGTTAAAACGCTTTTAACTAAGCTGAAACAAAATCGATTGTGTTGAAATTTTTAACGTACATGGCTATTGAAACAGTCTTTAAAACATCATGCTCTTGTAGTAATAGCTTTTTTTCTGAATTTCTCTCGTAAGGTTTGAAAAGGTAAAAATTTGTTTCTGTACGCAATTTGTTTTATAAGACAAATACTGATACAGATACAAGTTTTATTTAAAGTCAGAAATACACCAATATTGGTTTCCCAATAAGAAGGCGCAAGTAATCTACGCAGTAAAACAAGTCATTGATACAGGTACAAGTTTTATACACCAGGATTGGTTTCCCAATAAGATAACGCAAGTAATCTGCGCAGTAAAACAAGTTATTGTTCTTAATACTTGCATATAATATGCATGTTTTCATTGTATTTTACACCACAACCAAAGTTAACATTCATCTATGTCAAATATGTGAAGTACTTTGAAAACGTCCATGCTGTTATTTGTTTATCAGCCTTGTTATCTAATGTAGGAGTTACAATCTAGGCACTGAATTCTCTTGTAATATTATGCATTAAGGTCACTTAAATATAATTTCCTCTATGTAAATGGTATACAAAAATGCACCACAGACGTATGCACGGATATTTTGCTAAAACGTTAGTTTATGATCTCTTTAACCAGTGTTAGAAAGGTAAACTGCGATATCAGTATGTAACTAAATGAAAACAATACGTTACAGAGAGAGAAAAAAGTCTTTTTAACAATAATGTTTACACCTGTTGTCAGTCACTGCGTAGAAGAGGAAATTAAAGGATTGTGAAAAGAATTTAAAATCAAAGGACTGAAAGTACTGGAGGATCGATTGTCTTTGAACACCACAGATTTTGACGATTAGCATCGATTTATCAATTAACATTAGCTATTTGACATTGTCGGAACCGGCTACCTAAGCACTGCCTTCTCCGCATGTAAAAATATGACTGTTTTATACATACTCCTAGTCAATTATTTTTCGAAACATATAACTTATTAGCCTCTGATCTGTTATACGTAAGCTATACTCTGTGTACATATGATGCCTCTAATCTCATATCGTAAAATGATGTCAGACCATTATAGTTTTGCTCACTGGTTTTAAGTCGGACCGATATCATGTCTAGGCCGGTATCAAACCGTCTATCCGTCACTGGGGATACTCCGTCTTTTACGCAGTTCACAGTAATTGACAAAAACTCATCAACGTTGAAATCGGCATGCCAAATAGCTTACGTTTATTACATTTAAGTTTCAATTCTTTTCGACATCTGGCCAATACTTGACCTTTGTTGTTTTTGATATGTTTAGCATATATGAATGGTTAGGTACTGAGGGGATTTTTACACACATAACACTTTGCCGATTAGTGGTCATATTTTTATATCGGGCAGACATAGCGCTTACTCGCCAGTATTCCGACTGCTGTCAATCCGGTATAGGCATGCAAACTGAGTGACACACCTATGAATCATTTGTGAATTAGGCGCGGAGAAAAATCAATAGTAAAGTGTAACATGCTGTTCAAAGTGAACCAACGTGTAATGTTCCTAGCGCCGTCATTTCATTACTGTATCAACATTTTGATGGAATACATGTACATTTGTATTTAACATCTATAAAATGGAGCAAATATTTCTCATTCACAAATATTTACAACTCACAACGTAGCATGCATTTCCACTACCGTCCATAAGCAGGCTCAATCTAACCGAGCTTGCAACATTTTCGTTTTCGTTGTGTTGAGCGACCTGTGGAGTTTCCACTTTTTCTATTTTATTATCACAGCAGCGTTGTTTGTGCCGTATGGCGGCCGTTCAATCAGGGCTGTTATATTTCGATCTTCTCAGATCGTTCAGCACGACGTTTATGTCGTGTTATTGGTACTGTTTAGTTTCTCAGCATGAACATTTCGCCTGGGTGGTTCCAATACTCCCGCTTTCACAGCTTTGATTATTGTATAATCCCTTGGATATGGTGCCTGCTTCTTAATTTTGTCTTCTGGCAGTTCCTATGATATGCAGGCTTCATAACCTCAGATCCCCTTTCTAAATTCCAGTTTGTTTAGTTCTGCCCATTGTTTTCTCGTTTAGGGCAAACCCATTATTTTAACTGGGGACCATACGTCGCTTTTAATGGAATTACACACTAGTGTAGCATTGAAGGTTCCATGTGCACCGCCGTATGAACACATCAGCGAATGTCTGGACATTTCTTTTTTGTACTTTTAGCGTGTGTAAATGTTGAGTTCTGCTAGAGGGCGTGGACGGTAGCATGCATTTCCACTAGCGAGCCTGCAACATTTTCGTTTTTGTTGTGTTGAGGGACCTGTGGAGTTTCCACTTTTTATATTTTCCCATGTGTCGCTATGCTATGCTACTATAATCGTAAATTTATTAGCCAGAATCAAAATTGTCGTAAATATATAAGCCAATAAATTTATTTATATCTTCGACGTTTGTCCGGTGACCTAGTTTTCGCGCATTAATATGTTACTGCAGTCAGGACCAAAAACAACAGATATGTATTTTATACCGACTGAAAAATACGTTAAAATTGACGTTCGACAGCTAAAAATACCGTCGTGGCAAAATAATTATATTTTGATGGTTAAAGAAATGTACGGCACGGAACTACATGTATTTGTTTGTACTTACGGCACTACTTTTGTTCGGTCTGCTGTAAGGAAATTTCTACTTGTTAACTTTTGATCGATTTTGAGAGATAATCGATCCAAAAACAGGAACACGCACTTCAAATCCAATTGACGTTTGAATATTGAAAAAATTATTTTAAAATCAAAGTAATGATTTATTTTAAGAAGACTGATTTTATCTAACTTGCTTTCTGTTTCGTATCTAAGTTTTACCCGAAACCAAAAGTACGACTATTGAGTTTCAAGTAGTTTTAACGTCGACAACTTGCATTCACTTAAGTTATAAGAAAATGGCTGAACGAGTGGAAAGTGGAAAAGCAGAGTTAGAAGTTCAAGAGGATGTTGTTGATCCGTGGAACGTTGTCAGCAAGTCTGCAACCGGGATAGACTATGACAAACTCATAAGTATATTTTTTTGCTACTAGTAAATATTGGGTATAAATTTAAAGATTGCTAAAATATGAATGAAATAAAAGCAATGTTGATAACATGTATGAATGAAATAAAGAGAGACAATGCTTTGGTACGTTCAGTGGCAAAGCAGTACTGTTTTAAACCGGTTTATGGTGCACACCTATTCTCACTCAAGCGATTGTGTATTATATAAATGTAATATTCCAAACATTTTTGAAAATGGCGATGTAGATACAATGATTTTAAGACAAAGATAAGTTATTATTTTTGTTTAGGTATGATAAGTAGTTTATTCATCCGCCTGTTATTCTTCACTTACAGAATAATAACATTGTAATTCATGTTTAGTCAAAAAATAAAACTTAGGTACCACCTTGAAACTGCAATAAACTGTAACATGGTTATAATTCATTTAATAAATTTCGGTTATAAAGGTAAGTCCATTTTCTAAACTGTTTCAGATTTAGGAAAGAAATATAAAGGGAAAATTAAATTTGGTCAGAAAAGTGTGAGTAACTTACGGACAAAAGTCACTACTAGCAGATAATTCAGAAACACCGAATGCCATAACGTAATTGTTACAGTAATAGGTGCAGTATCAACTCAATCTGACTAAAGTACATATCCTATTACGCTACGCATAGGATCTGAGAACGACCTATTCATGGCCTCGTTCTGATGACCCTTTCGCTAGCCAATCAGAGCCTAGCTTACAACATTTTGCAAATCTACCTGTAGCCTTGACTTTTAATATTTACAATTCTGATGTCGTATTGTGTCAGATGACCGGTTAGCTCAGTCGGTAGGCCACTTGCTTTGTAAGCGGGGGGTCCCGGGTTCGAGCCCTGAAATAACTGCATATTTTTCTTACTCTTTGGCATTCGAACAAGTCGTCTGATTGGTTAAATTAAAAATCGCAATACTGGAAATCCAAAATATACAGAAGACGTATGTGAATGGGTCGTTCTCAGATCTTCGTTTAGAAGATCAAGTACTTCAGTCAGATTGGTATCAACTAATAATGTTTGAATAATAATAATAATAACAATAATAATAATAATAACAACTTTATTTAAAGAGGATAACATATTTGGCTATAGCCAGTCTAACATATGGTCCTCTAACATAATAATGTAAGAATCATCCTAATATATACAATGAATTAAAAGACATGAATAAAAATAATGTATTATGAACAAATTAATTATTAGTGGCATAAACAGTTTGTAGTACAATGAACAGAGATTAAGATAATATAAAATCATGTACAGGTGGTTTTAAAATAAACGTTATTTGTAATCCGCACACTAAAACCCCAAAAACTCATTTGTGAGAAAAGTACGGGAAAGCGTTGGATTACATTTAAGGAAATTATATTGTTTTTATGTCGCATATATAATAACAGATATAGACTAAAGTAAACATAATAACACGTGATATAAAAATGCGAACATTGCAAGGCTGTTACTCTTATTGATATGACATGAAGGGAGATGAAAATGAATAAGAAAGAAAAAACGAAAAATAACAAAAAAATATATTAAAAAAGGAAGAAAATTAAGAAAGAAAAGAATAAGAATGAAAGCAGTGCCACTAAGTAAAGTAAGTTGAAAAACACATCAAGAGAAGATTTGTAGTGAATAATGAATATATATTTTTATGAATGTATATAAGAATGTTTTTCGTGAAACTTAAAATGTCTGAGAACTTATGCGTGCGAAGAATGAACAGTTAACACCCATGAATGATATTGTGAATGGTGGTGGTCAGAGAATGCACAAATCAGGAAATAAGGAAACAAACGGCCGTAATAGCACCCTTCCCCTGAGGCATGTAATGTAAATATTATGAGATTTATCGCAATGCCATTTATGCAAACATAGTTATCAACATTGTCTACATGTTCTTCATATTCAAATGTACATAATGTTTTCTTTGTTAGATAACCTTTGTGCTGTAAACTATGAGTGATATCCAGCTTCATTTCGTTCAAGATTACATCAAAAGAGTACTAGAACTTCTTTTCGTCATAGAACATGCAATACAACTAAAGTATTTTATGTATGACTTTTGAATAGCGTGCCTATAGAGTTAATGAATAGTTGATATATTTTAACAGCGAAATTTGGCAGTACAAAAATTGACGATGAGCTCATAAAACGAATGGAGAAAGCCACTGGGAAACACGTGCATCATTTGTTGCGGAGAGGTGTTTTCTTCTCAATGCGGTACGAGCAAGTTTCACCTTATCATTATATGCAAAAAAGAACAAACGAGTAAAGTAGTCATTTGCGCGTTTTTGTTTAATTAAATACGGTTGGTAATATCATCACTAACTTACGAATCGTGAACTTTCGGACTTTGCATAGTTCAGTAGTTAAAAATACTCTTACTGTATGCAAACAAAAATATTACAAACTAAGTAAAAATCAGTTAAATTTTGTTCTTTATTCTTTATTTTACAGAGACATGCATGAAATTCTTACTCTGTATGAACAAAAGCAACCATTTTTCCTCTACACTGGTCGTGGACCATCTTCAGAAGCAATGCATCTTGGACATCTTATTCCATTCATCTTCACGAAGTAAGTGATAAACTACCATCCCATACCCTTAACATCCAATCTTGAATGTTTCCACTGGTACGTTCTTCACGGTGAAAACACTTTGTCCTTATACTTAAGAAAAATGAAGACAAAACATCCACCTGACAGCATCAAATGTTTCATTCTTATATGCAAATCTGTATATCATAAAATCATCCTAATTCTTTAAATCAGATCTAATATAGTGGTTTCTTTTGAGTTACACTAAACATGTACATGTTGAGCTCGGGTTGTAATACGTGTAAATACAGAATCCATTGAATGAATGAACAAAAATAAAGCAAAAGTGAGCCACCCACGATTTTATTTATTGTTTTTTTTTTGAAAATTTAGCCACTGATTGTACGTAAATATATTGGGAATGATTTCGGTTATATTATAAGAAAAGGTCAATATACGGTTCGGGTATGCTTTAAAAATTTCTGACCATAATTGCTACCTTGTACCATAATGGCCAGACGGTTTATCATAGGTGTGCCATTATGACAGAAGGCAGACCTCCTTGCATAAGTCCTCTTAATAAACAGAAGTACTATACGGAAAGATTCATGAGCTTTAAATACATCAGTACACTTCTATAGAATCTGTCACTGACGGAAATGGAAATAGCGTTTGAAACTCAGCTCCTATACGTAATAATCAACAACCTAGGATTTAACAAAATATGACGCGCTTGATAAGGGTTGTATTTTGAATATATTTTATGGTATTTGAAAGTAATGTAATGTAATGTATTTATTTATTTATTTATTTATTTATTACTTAATTCGTGTAAATACAGAATCTATTGCATGCATTTTCAAAAACTAAAACGTTAATGAATGTAATGGAGAACCGCGATTTTTTTAAAAATCTTTTAGAAAATTAAGCTACTTTTAGCAAAATCGTTACCAATTTTTATTCATTTCCAAAATAGGCGCTTTAAAAACATGCTTTTGATGGATTACAACAAGACAAATTAACGGTCAATTATTCCGAAAGGGTGGAGTCACCGAAAATATACCGGACTGATTACGATACAGGAAGCGATTTCTTTTTTTCAACACGTCAGCGTTTTCAATCACGTCAATACGATATACGATAGTGCTTAGCAACAATCATTTTATAATTTCAATTTGTAGATGGCTACAGGATACTTTTGACGTGCCTTTGGTGATACAGATGACTGATGATGAAAAATTTCTATGGAAAGATATGACAATAGAGGAAGCTAACAGGCTAGCCCATGAGAACACAAAGGACATTATTGCTCTTGGCTTTGACGTTGAGAAAACATTCATATTCAGCGATGTTGAATATATCGGGTATGTACTGCAATTGATCATTTATAGGTATATCAGTTTGCTGTACTGTTTGTTTTTCTTTTCTAATTTTCGGGATAAAGGTTAAACAAACATGATAGAAAAAGAAAAGTTATACTTTGAGAATTGTTTTTAGTATAAAATTAAGAAATAAATGTTGTTACTTTCATATAAATACCTCACGCCTACTTTTTGTAATGACAGGTCATGTCCAGAATTTTACATGAACATGTGCAGAATTCAGAAGCTGGTTACATTCAGCCAGGCAAAGGCGATATTTGGTTTTGCTCCTAGTGACAGTATTGGAAAGATTGCATTTCCAGCTATACAAGCAGCTCCAAGTTTCAGCTCTTCGTTCCCAAAGATCTTTAACGGCAAAGTAGATGTTCCGTGCCTTATTCCATGCGCCATAGACCAAGTACGATTTCCATTTATTGGTTAAATTATAATCATAGCTATTGTTTTCAATTAATAATGTTATCAGTCTTTAACAATGGTTATGACTGTCTGTTATGTGGTAAAATCAATGAAGAGAGATTTCTTGTTGATTACAAGCAGTCTTATTTCAGGACCCCTACTTTAGAATGACAAGAGACGTAGCTCCTAGAATGGGATGTTTGAAACCTGCTCTGATTCACTCAACATTCTTTCCTGCACTGCAAGGAGCTCAAAGTAAAATGAGTGCCAGTGACCCAACCTCTTCAATTTTTCTGACAGACACGGACGAAGAAATCGAAAATAAGGTAACCATACGCTTTCAACTGTAAATTCATTCTGAATGTTTCGTTTTTGCAAATATGTCTAAAGATGCCGAAAACTTTGTTAAATAGACCTTTCGACTCGTTTGTTTGATAATTAGATTAAGTTTGTATTCTATGCTTCCAAAGGATCCTCATATAGATTTTACAAAATGAAACAACTCTGTCATCCAATGAAAGTAATTAATCTGTATATTTTTATATTATTTAAGATAAAGCGATATGCATACTCTGGAGGTGGCGCTACAATAGAAGAACACAAGCAAAAGGGAGGCAACTGTGACACAGATGTTTCTTATCAATATCTCACCTTTTTCTTGGAAGATGATGAAAAATTAGCAACAATTAAACAGGTAATACATACTAGTACTAAAAAGTATTTTAGAATGTTGTCTTTACGATATTTTCAAACTTTATTTCACAGAAAACGTCTAAATATTTGAAATATAATCTAAATAGCATTTATGCTGAATTTTGACATAAATGGTATTGTCGGTTAAAGGGGGGTAATAGTTGTTATTATTCTATGTCATTTGATTCAGTATAGACTGATGAAAGAACAAATGACATTGGTTTTGTTATTTTAGTGCATGTTAACAAATACCTCCAAATGATTCTTCCAGGAATATTCAAACGGTACACTGACGACAGGAAAACTGAAGGAAGAATTGATTACAGTATTACAGCGGCTTGTAGGTGATCACAGAAGAAATCGAGAACATGTCACTGATGAAATGGTGAAAAAGTTCATGACACCGAGAAAGCTCAACTTTCAGTATTGACGGCATAAATAAACCAATTCATCATTACTACAAAGACTTCATATAAAATTATCAAATGATATAAAAAGCCGTTACATATGAATATTGTTATGTTACTTTTAATTGACTGAGACATTGAATAACATTTTTCAATTTGCCATTGCTGAATGTATGTAGTAGATCATTCAAGTATAAGTATTTAAACATTCATGATTTAACTAAATGTTTTAACTGAAAAAGCTTGGTTTTGTACACAAAGCTATTAACCAATTATATCTAAAATGTAAATTGGTATTTAATGATATAATTAACAAAAATCAATGTCGAACAAAATAAATACTAACCGGTAAGTTTATGTGATAAATATGCATGTACAGTACAACCTCTCCAGAGCGACCCTCTCTTAAGCAAAAGCCTCTCTTTAACAAAATCATCAAAATTTCCCTAAGCTGAAATATATACTATCAAATTTACCTCTCCAGAACAACAACCTCTGCATAACAGTCAATAGTTGTATCTCCCAAAGGATGTCGCCCTACAGATGTTGCACTGTATTTAATTCGTGGATATAGTATAAAGTTGTTTTATATACCCACATGATTTAACAGATCAAAAGTTTTACAGTGTAAAATTTGATTGTACTCTGTTTTATTACTTCGTTGCATACAGATAAAATTCAGCAAATAAATCAATAGGCTCGTTCGCTTGCTATTTCGTTTAGCTAAAGTGGGTTGAAAAAAGCAGAATTCCAAGATATTCAAGGCTTATACATAAGATGTGTCAAAGATATTCGAGCCATAGACACGATTTTACAGTGTAGAATTAAATGAATATGTTCACAAATGTAAAATAAATGTGTTTTTCTATCACAGAAAAAATGTGTATGTGCGTGTGCGAATGTGTGTGTCAACATTTATATAGATAATCGATTTCGGAAGTAACACTGATTGTTATTTAAACAAAACCGTCCTGGATACTACACCCTATCGAGCGAAATATTTTATTCGAAACTAGTTAGAATTTGTGCAGACGCATGTAAACCTGTTTAAAAAAAATGATAAAGATAAAACTTCCTGAAGTGTTTTGTTTCATTAAACCAGACGTTATTTATTCTACTTTGTACTTGAAATTGTAATAACTTAAATATGCTGGCATTAAAAAACGTGCTTGACTTAAAAATCGTTTGATTTCATTTTAACCTGTCTGGGTCATATGATATCAGTAAAACAGTAATGCAACCAAGGATCAAGCCATTTTTCAAACAAGGAAAGGGAAAATGTACTCAAAATCCTTTTTAAAACATACCCGATATAACGCATTCCTCTGTGTTGCATTTGTTGCATTTAATTAAATAAGTTGTATGAACTTAAAGACTGCTTGATATAAATCATAATAAATAATTGGTGTGTCAATTATTACAATTTTTCGTTTTTTGTATTGTTTATCTACCAAAATAAATACGTATGTAAAACAAATTAAGAATGTAAAATAAGAGTGTTAGAGATTCAGCTGGAGGGGATTACTTTTATTTACACTGTCACGTGTCTTTGGAACATGGTGGGGGTAAGAGTGAGGTTGGGTGCGCACCATAAACCGGTTTAAGCTCCCCAGTGGTGTTTTTGCCACTGACCGTTCCAAGGCGGTGCCCCACTGTGTTCCTTTGTTTGTATGTTTTGTCCTAATGTGTTGGCTTTGTGTGTGTGTGCGTGTATGTGTATGTGTTTGTGGTGTACGCGTCTGCGTGTTGAGGGTTTCGTTTTGGGGAGGCTGCGTTTTTGGTACGTGGCATTCCCTGTTTGATATTTGTCTTTGTTTTTTACTGAATAAAAGATATTGTTCAATTCCTTCGAAAGCTGGACGATAGCCTACTCTGAATACCAAAAACTATGAATTGTAAAATTCGGCCCATTTTCCCTGGCCGATAAAAAATGTAAACAATTTTATCAGTAAAATATCATTTCCATTTGGAAACAATGAACTGTTTTATACATTAAGAGTCAATAATGTCATATAATTACCAATATTTCGTTTTAATTGTAATATGAATATGAATTTTATAAGCTGATAATTTCATAAGCGAAGGCTGATACCACAGAATACACAGAAATGACCAAATAAGACGTTGGAAAATACAAACTATTTATTTTCAATATTATACATGGCATGGTTTTGTGAAACTGTATAAAGTAATGAACCACTCTGCCTGCCCTTATAATGTAACACCCGTGAAAAGTCTGTGGGTCAACTTCTTAAAACCAGAATTCTCTTAAAACCAGACTTTCGACTTCGACAGGGACTAGTGGTCACTGATTGAAATTTTATATAACAAACATTGCTCTCCTGCACATGCAAAACAAGCAAAACTACACTTGAGCTCACAAGTATTTTATTATAGACCTTAAGAACTGCCAGGTTTTCATTAAATGGCTATAATCAATTTGATTGTCTGATAAGGAGATAAAACAAGCTATTTCATATAACCAACCCAATAACCTTTTCTACTTTACATAAAAGCGTCAAAATTTTCAATGTCCTGTTTCGCATTGCAATCCTTGCATGAGATACGTGCCGTAACTTAGCGACAATTCATTAAAAGGTGACTGGTGACAGTCTTCGTTCAAATTTATATTTTGTTATGTTTTGCAAAACCGCTTTATTAAAATATTCCTCAAACTTATCTCGTGCTTTTAATACAGGTTTCTCTTCTTTTCAATTTCCGTCTTTAAATTTCATTTGAACACATGCTGTCTTTCTCTAATTCCTAGTGTAAACAAAATGACATACAACATTCATATGATCAAAAATATGTTTGTTGACAAGACACGCAGACAAATATAACCTCTCTCATTTAGATAAATCTACAAAGTAGTTTTAACATGCTATTTTTCTTCTAGCGGAGCTTTAATCTTATTTAAACACTATACCAAAAATTCAAACTTTAAGATGGAAATCTTGGTTAAAAATGTGCGATTGTCAAAGCTACTGCAGCGTAAAATGTCTAGGGAGTTTCAGATTTCTCAACTAGCGTGTCTGTATATAGTTTGCTTTTATTTAATCTCGATACAAGTTGCAATGTCACAACGATTACATCATGTAAATGTTATATAATATTTCATTTTAGTGAACGTTTTAAAATAAGCTATAATATCAGTATCTTATGACGAGCTAGCTGCACTTAAAAAAGTGCACAATCGACCTTAACGTTTACCTATATCAATCTAGATCGACATTAGACTGTGTCAAAAATTTGAAGACTGTATGTCGGGCTGGCTTGAAAGAAATTTCTATGTTAAATGTAGCGCTTACCAAACACCAAAATGTGTTCAAGCACTATAATGTCGAATGTTGTATGTCAACATTTAAAATGAATAAGGACAATATTGGAAAATAGCTTGAAAGCTTCATTGAATTATATCATAAATTCTTAAAGATGAGTTTGCTTTTAAAATTGATTGGATATTAAACTTCTGATAATATGCGCAATTCTACTTAATTGTTGATGATGCATACCTGGTTTACATTGGAATTGAATGATCCTGATATTATACGCATGTCCATTACATGTTGATGCTGTAAACCAAGTTTCATTTGAATAAGATGGAGTTGTAGGGGTGGAGACCACAATATTTAGCTGAAACAGTAATATTTCAAGTCCAAGAAACGACCATAATTCAAGAAACAAATTGGATATGAAGTCCTGACTAACGCACATGTCAGCTTCTTGTTGATGATATAGACCAAGTTACATTTGAAAACTGTAGAAATTGAGTACACAAGAATATGTGACAGACGGATTTAAACACATGTTCATCTGGACTCGACTCAGGGGGAAATAATGTTTCAAGACTCTCAATGTCGACTGTCAACGAAGTGCATAAAATTGATGTTCGAATGTCCAGTTGGAATACAAAAATACCAAAGTCAAATGCCCGATGCTTAGAATGCGATACATATGCACAGTTAACAATTAAAGGGGGGTAATCTGATATATAAAATATAGGAAACTTTCCGGGAGTACTTGGAACAGTTAACAGCGTAACTGTTACACCGTTCGTATACTTTGTAAATAGAAACATGATAAACTGATTCGCTGCTGTTTGAGGGGGATGCGTTCTTGAAAAGAGACTTTTTCATCGAATATCCATCCTTGTTCTTACAAGTTACACTTTATATAGTGGTTACGTCTATAAAAAAAACTGAGTGCATTTTGAAGGAAAATGAGGTTCGTAGGAACTCTTGACTTCTGAATCCAAGTGTGACCTTGACCACTGAGATAGGGAACTTGAATATACGCAAGACACTCAGTTGCATGTCAGCAAACATCATTTAATAAAACAGATGTCCTATATTTTGTCAGATTATGGTACAAACAAAATCTAACATGATATTTTACTTCCAAATGTCTCATAGTCTTTGGCATGGGGAGCTGTGGTTTATGCTCGACACATGTCTACCAAATATGCAGGAAGCAGGACCTTTATCATTATTATACAAAATTAACACAACATTCTTTTCATGATAAACAAGTTAAAGATGCTTTACATACAAACATAAAGGCACGAAATCCATCATCTACTATTACAGATACAGAGCGATCTTACTAGTGAGAGAAAGCCTCCATAAAAGAAGAGGGAGAGAGAGACAGCGAGAGAGGGAGAGAGAGAGAGAGATGTTTGGATACGTACATGTCTGGCTAAAATAGACTGGCTCTTTTTTAATTATTGACAACCTGTTTCTTCCCGGTGTAGAAAACCTAAACACGAGATCCTGTTCCCCAGAGATTAAAACCAGTTTTGTTTAAGTGAGAAATACTATGATCAGCATTTCAGAAAGTCCATTGCATCAGCGGAGAATCAAACCCAGGGGTTCTTAATTGACAGACCAAGTGTTGCACCACTGGACAACCGTCCACCATAGAACATGTACCTGATAATTTTTGTTGTTGCATAAATGGTTTTAAAACACTTTTGAATCAATTGCTATTTGATACCACATTTGCATAATTGCTGAAAAATGTGGCATTGTAACACTAATGAATAAGATATGTTGTTACTTTTGAAAAGAACAGCCTTATGATTCATTATGGTTTAGTTTCAAATACACATACATTCTTCAATTTAAAGCAGTCTGTATACTTTAGTAAAACGATACATAAAGATCAATATTGAACTATATACTGGTTTCCCAGAGTTTTTGCACTTGTCAATATTTTGCCCGCCCGGGGGTGCGGCGGGCATACACGGGACTATAGACAGAAGACCATTCCCGACAGGCGGGAATTTGACAAACATTTGATGTACCAACCAGGCTCTAGGGTGGGATTTAGACAAAAAAGGTTGTCTCTAGGGTGGGGATTTAGACAACAAAATTTTTGAAATGTCAAATTCCCCTGGGTCAGCCCGCCGCCCCCCGGACGGGCAAAATATTGATAGGTGCATTACTAAACTCGATAAAAAAGAAAATTGCATAAGCCGGTTTAGTTTGTTGTAGTTTCAAAATGAAATTTAGTGTGGAGTTAAAATTATACAGTGATAAAATATAACTTAATTAAAAGAAAAGGAATACTTTAAAAACTTATTATTTTGACGATACATGGTCTTTGATTTTATAATAAATTTCATTTATATGTTTAAACAAAACATAATGGAATCTAAATCGAAGCCTCGTCAACTACACTATTTCAAAGAAAATGGATTCTACTGGTCAGCTTTTGAAAACAAATATTTTATGTTTCCTTGGCGTGTGTATTATTGGTAAAGTTTAGTGAAAAAGAAGAAATTTTGACATCATCATCAAACCATTTCAAAACATACGTACGTGTAACTACAAAATGAACAAGATCAACAGTCCCGGGGCGCCAAAGGTATAAATCTGTTTACATTACCTATTACTACCAAATTAGTTTACTCTTTTTTCTTTGGAGTAACAATCATCATACTTGAACATTTTAGTGTAGTCAGAGAAATTGTATGTAATTGACCACTTGAGGAAATGTTTTCTGGTTCGAGTGGTACACAAGCTAGTATTTATAGTTATAAACTTTGCAGTTTCTAATCACATATTTTAGTCCTTTAAGCTTGTTCAAAAACGGAATGAAATTAGACAAAACTAATGGTGTCTATACTTAAGTGCATTAAGTGTGCATTTTCGTAATAATTTATGAAACGTAATAATAAAAACGTGATGCATAGTCTGCAGAGTATCTTTGATATCAAAACTTTAGTAACTGGGTGTTGTATGGACGCCAACGTTCCTAGAATGTGGCTTTACCTTCCGGACTTTCGTCCTTTATTTCAATTTTCATCACTGGATTTCATAGCGTCATTCATATCGTCATCAATATGTTTTGAAACGAATGTAGTAAATCTAAATAATATTACAAATTTCGAATTCCATTTCCTTGTGATTATGAAGTATTACCACCAACAACGTCCTATTGGTACGATACTAATGATCCAACTTAAACTCATTTTTGCTCAGCATTTTTATGGATGTCGGACGTTTATTTTCTTATAAGCCTAAAATGAAAATTCGCTCAGTAATTGTAACGATATAACCGATTGAATCTAATATCATATTTCATGTTTTCTTCTGAAAACAATATTTTAGGCACGAAAGCTCCTCTCACGATTGCGCTTGTAACATGAAAGCTCCATTCACGATTCAGCCTGCAACATTTTCGTTTTTTTGTTGTATTGAGCGACCTGTGGAGTTTCCACTTTTTCTATTTTATGCCACCCCTGGTACAGGGCGGCATATATTAATCTGACCGTGCGTATTTCCATCCGTCCCAATAGTTACCGATTGTTAACTGAAGAACGCGTATGCGCAGGAACCTCAAAATTGGTAGACAGGCAGGATGTGAGCGGTAGATGAATCATATAATGGTCGGTTGTTCAAAGGTCAAGTTCATCATGACTTCAGAGTTGAAAACTGATTTCTGTGGTCAGTAGTGACTCCTATTTTTAGCGTCATAAGGTAAAAAGTCAAGGTCATGGTGATATTTAGCTGTAAATCGGTTTCCGATCGGTTACTGAAGAACGCTTTGACCTACAATCGTAAAACTTCATATGATAATTGCATGTGGCCGGTAGATGACTCCTGTTGTTTTGGGATCAGTAGGTCAAAGGTCCGATCGATAACTGAATGAACGTTTTGGTGTAAAGTCGTCAAACTTCACAGGATTATTGCATGTGGCCAGTAAATGACTATTTTTGTTATGGGGTTCAGTAGGACAAAGGTCAAGGTCATAATAACAATTAGACTGAAAACAATTGCTGCACAATAACTAAGAACCTATATTGGCCTATAGTTGTAAAACGATGCTATTGATACCGAAAATGTTTTCCGCTTAATACCTTTGCCTACAGATATCAAATTTTACAGGATGATTGCCTGTGGTCAGTGACCTGTATTGTTATGGGGTTAGTAGGTCAAATGACTTGGTAACAGTGACCTCGCGACTGAAATGGTTTCAGTTCAGTAACTAAAGAATGGTTCTGCGTACAGTTCACAAACTTCAAAGGATGATTGCCTATGGTCAGTAGATGACCTGTATTATGTTAGGGTCAAAAGGTCAAAGGGCAAGATCAAAGTTTTACAAGTGCATCTCGTTTGTTCTATTTCCGTGTTTGGTTTGATAAATTCGTGGATTTTTGATTGCACAGACATGACATTATATCAGCTATAAATTGTTTGCAAATGATTAAAATTTCTTAATTGATTGAAACATTGATTATTAAAAACTCCGGAATTGAACAACTCGACAAGTGACATACAAACGCTCAAAAACTTCAGTTTAATTTTGCATATAATTTTAACAAATCTAATTCGTAAATATCATGTTGTTCAAACCAAGAAATGAAATAGATCAGAGATAAAAATAAACTTAACGTGCAACAAAATGAAAAAACAAAAACAGATAGGCACATACCACGAGCGGCGAGGTATTTTTGTCCTGACGTTGATTACAAGTCACAAGGTCAGACGCTACACATGAATCAGGCATCATGGATTGGGTGGGACAGTGAAGACGACCAGGTTACAATAAGAATACGTCGTTTGGTTTTCTTATCAGTGACATATAAGCTAGCAATAACAAGAGAGTCCTGATCGACCATGTTAAAAAAGATCTAATCTTACAAACCTTTCCCTGAAAGCCTTCAGCGGCTTAGAACCGATTTTATCAAAAAAGAAATATTTGATGTATACATAACATCCCTACAACGACGATCCTTCAATTTTATTGCTTTTTTTCATTTATATATTTTTACATTTTGAGAGAAATTGTAGGCACGTACCTATAAGGCAACTGTAAAATAATTGGATAAAGAATGCTTTTTCTACATGCCACTTTGATTAAAATCCCCCCCCCCCCCTTCGAAGAAGGAGGGGTAAATTGTTTTGCAGATGTCGGTTGGTCTGTCGGTCGGTCGGTATGTCGGTCGGTTTGTAGACCAATTAGTTTCCGGATGATAACTCAAGAACGCTTAGGCTTAGGATCATGAAAGTTGATAGGAAGGTTGGGCATAACTAGCAAATGATCCGTTTTGATTTTGAGATCAGTAGATTAAAGGTAAAGGTCACAGTGACCCGGAAAAATCAAACGGTTTCCGGATGATAACTCAAGAACGCTTGGGCCTAATATCATGAAACTTGATAGAGAGGTTGATCATGACCAGCAGATGACCACTTTTGATTTTGAGATCAGTAGCTCAAATGTAAAGGTCACAGTGACCATGAACAGTTTAACCGTTTCCGAGCGATAACTTGGGAACGCTTATGCCTAGGATCACGAAACTTAAAAGGGAGGTTGATCATGACCAGCAGATGACCTGTATTAAGTTTGAGGTCTGTAGGCCAAAGGTCATTGTAAAACCATTTCCTGACGATAACTTGAGAACACTTGGGCCTAGGATCACGAAACTTCAGATGACCATTATTGATTTTGAGGTCAGTGTGTCAAAGGTCAAGGTCACATTGACCCAGAACAGTAGAACATTTTTGCCAAATAACTAGAGAATGCATTGACGTAGATCACATTTGATACGGAGGTCACTTATGACTGTTAAATGGCCAATATTATTTCATTTGAGGTCAGTATATCAAACGTCCAGTGCACAGTGACCAAATAATTTCTGTTCCTTGTGCAGTTACTGAATGCATCAAGGAGGGCATTTCGTGTTCTACGAGCTAATATTTTCCTTGCTTCTTCCGGTTTAAACATTATATTGAAGGACCTTAATCCGGTCTTTTAAAATCAGTAAGTTGATTTAATAAGATTTTTTATTCCGCTGAGATCCCTATGATATCTGTGATAACCTATGATAATCTGTGTTATCAATGTAAAAGGAATGAAATGCTGGGCAAAATAATTTTCCTGATGATTTGCTAAACATGTTTATGTTTAAGAAATATGTTGACATTAAAAACCCAGTTATCATAACTTTTTCAAGAACACATCAAATTTAATACCTAATAAAAAACAAAGACAATTATCAAACAGGGAATGCCACGTACCAAAAACGCAGCCTCCCCAAAACGAAACCCACAGCACGCAGATGTGCACACCACACACACAAACACACACTCGCACACACACACGCACACACACACACTCGCACACAAAGACCTTGTAATGAACATAAAGTGAATTTATAAACTAACTTTAACTGTAAGTCCATAAGTTTTAAAGAATTCATAATTCAGACTAGCATATCATATGTAGGTTTATTATTTTGATGTAAAACGTTTTTACATTTAATATAAATTCATTAAAATATATTTCAGTTTTAATTTTATTTCTTATCCATTTTAACTATACTGTGGGTCTGATTTAAGTCATTGTACTTTTGTCAATTTTGATAAAACGTAATAAATATTTTGAATTCTTAATAAAACATCCTCTTGATCTAATAATTTAAGAGGTAATTACTTTAAAATACATGCAGTATCCGAGGTATATATACGTTTGGAAATAATGATAAAAATGCTATCAGAATCATTATTTTTCAAAAGTAATTGTTAACCAATAATAAACTGAATGATTTTAAGATATGTAAAACATTCATCTGATAAGGATAATACAAGTAGTTTTTATTCTGAAATATTTTAAACCCATGTCCATTATAAGCATCATTAAATTATATCAAATCATTTTGCAGGTTATATTTTGTTAGCTCTTTATTGAGAAAAAAACACTGTTTTTGTCCACCTTTTTTTGTAAATACGTTGATAATAACAGCTATTTATATTGCAGATAACATGTACCTATCAATTAGATGTTTACACAGAAAAACAATTCCAGTAAGTACATGCATATAAATAGACTTTTCAGTTCACACATTTATTGCCGTCACAATGCTTATTCTTAAATTGGATGTCATGTGCAGTATAAAAAACCCGTGAAAGCTTTAATTTTATATGTATATAAATTGTACAGCAAATTGTATTTAGACAATATACTCGTGAATTATTTCAGATGTAATGCCATACAGAAGTGGTGTGGGTCGCGGTGTTGCGACAATGTGATCTTTGATACGTATCTCATGTGGTATGTCTGTAGATTTTATTTTCGACAAAGTGTGGTTCTTAAATTTCGCAAAGATTTCTTTAGGAGGGAAACCTCCATTTTTTTCCAAACTTACTATGAACATGAGAAAAAAAAGAATAACTAGACAGTAGGAAACCGAATGGTCAAAAGCTATTTTTTTTTCGATATTCTGTTTGAATAAGTGTCGACAAAACCTTATTTCACTGTCTATGAAACACATTTCGTTTAGAAAGCTAGAACAAATAAGAAAAAAGTTTGCTATGATATGAATGTGACAAAATAGCTAATACCATCTGCTGTGTCTTGAAATATGAATTAAAAACATGTATTTCAGAGGTGGAGTAGCACTACTTCTTTTGGTACTTGTTATCAGTGGAGCATGCTGGTATATCATGCATGGACGTAAAAGGAACAGAGGTACCTGTGCTTTTAAAAAACGTGCTCTGTAATATATTAACCTAAAATACTTCCCATGTTCATTGATATTTTGAAACCTTAAATCAATATAATGATTATTATATACATTGACCGAAACCGGGGCTTTATTTACATCCAGTAATAGATTGACAAATACGGTTGCATAACGATTGCATTACCATTGAATATGTTTTTGCTAGATCTTACTTCAGCTTTTACCAACGTCACGAATAATTTCATTGTTGAAATAAATGGTTTGATACCTCAGAAATCCTTGGTTCACAAAAGCAACGCGTGAGCAACATGCTTTCAGCAAATCAAAACCCTAAGGAGTGTGTTGTAACCGTCCAAGTTGACGATGTTGGAAAGAGTAAGAGTACCAAGACCTCTGTTTTACCAAGGAACTTCTCGAGCATCTCGTTCACAGAATCGCTGTTCAAAATACCAAACAGCAAAATAGAGAAATGCATTGCTGGTTCCCATGATCAGCAACCACTGCTTGATGATTCCCACTGGGATGGGAAACCCGCGAATGTGACTTCCGAAAGTCCCATGCATGCATAAAATTTACACGTGTGTGACATATTTTTCTGTTGAAACGTTTACATTATGCAGTGCTACAAGTATGTATAAATGTTGTACTAAACTTTATTATTATTATTCCACCATATTCATTCAGTGTTGTGTTGTTCGCCTTTTTCAACATTTTGACCTTATGTATGATAAAATAGGACACTCTTCATTCAATACCTTTGTTCGAACGACGCATCTCGAATATAGATGTTATTCGGGTGTATAAACGTTACATAGCTAAATCCCCAGCTAAAAATGATAATTGCAAAATAGTGGATTCAAACAGTTTTCAAGTTCTTTGTTTTGCATGTCATTTATCCTTATTTTCATGGCACAGTCTTGTTGAAATCATTTAGTGTGTCTTTGCCTGTCGGTTTTTATGATATATTGGCATTTCAAAATTTAAATTGGACACAGCTTCAATCTGGGAACTTATTTGAGCTAGTTTTACAGCGAGTGTCTTTGACTGAAACTATTCATCATCACTCTTTTTCATCTTTCATCAGTACTGAGAACGTTTTCATCGAGATATTAAATACATTTAAAAAGGTCAATCTTTTAAATAAGTTCCATTTTATATAAAGCATAGGTGGTGGGTTATCTAGCGCGATTATGCCTAGGACTGAACTGAGGTAAAATACGCTATGTCAAGAAGAGTATGTATTACTAAATGGTCTTGTTTATTTTTTTATGGTTGAAAAACATTATTACATATGTACAATATATTGAGTTTATAATATGTGACATAAGAAATGTCAGCTACATTCTGAACATTCTGAGTTGTTTCGGTTTACACTCATTTGATATATATGTAATGTATTATATATTAGATTTATGACTAGGCATTTGGGATGAAGATAGAATTTAAAAATCCGATAGAAAGTCAGGATGTGTTATGTCATAAGTTTAAAACTTGCCAATTAGTCTAGTTTGTTATTTATTCATTTGTATTTGAGATGTCATGTGTTTGTAGTAAAAGATAAATGATGCATCGCAAAAACATATTAACTTTAGTACGCTTTAATATACTAGAATTTAATTAAATGGTTGTGTATGTGTTGTGTGATCATTCAGCAAATTACAGACGAAAACACTATAACATAAGTGCCCTATTTTAGATAGTAATGAAGAGAACTCATAAGGGTCAGACCAGTTGTGAAATAATGAAAATACTGTTTTGAGTGATATCAATACAGATTTATCATTTGCTGCTATGTGTCAGAAAGCGTTCAAAAAGCAAAACTTTACTATTCTAATATTACCCTCATGTGTTGGATCTAAAAAGATATATATACTTTTTTGTTCCTCATTTCGATATGTGACACTACCTTATACGAGTGCTTTACAAATGAAAATAGAACCATTGTTGAATATATAGATAATTAACATCAATTGATATTGCAATGAAACTTCTCAGAGAAAATGATTTTGAATAACCCTCAAACCAGTTTCAACACATCCTGTTAATTTTGTAAGAGTGTCTTATTACTACTAAACTGTCACTCTATATCATTCATTTGTTTTACGTTAGCAAACAAAACATGTAATATTCTTTGTCTGAAGACAAATAAACATTGGTTCGCAATTATCATTTATTGTTATTTTTCATGATTAGATATCTCTTCCAAATAAGAAAGTATTCTTAAAAGACTCCGCATAATATTTTCTGTACACATTGTTTTAAGAAACTAGTCATTCGAAACTTTACGCAGATCAACCTTATTATGTCACTCTATTCAACATATAGATAGATAAATGAACAAGAGCACCACCTGCGGGTGTCATCGCTTGTCTGCAAGTGCTGGACAATATGCAAGACAAGAGCTATGGTTCTTGGCCTTCTTACTCAATTAATAAATTTGTTTCAATGCTATAGTAGGTATTCAAGAAAGTGAGCTTAAACAACAAACAACCAAGAAGTACTGATTTTCTAAATTCAAATGGTGTATAATGCTGACAAATTCAATAGAGAGCTATTGTTCTTGGCCTACTTATTAATCTTATGATAATAAACATCTATAGTTCTTATAGAATTCAAGTTACGTGGACCGTTGTAAAAAAAAATGAAAGTACAGAAAGGCTATCAGCCTACATACTCATCTAATGATTTGTTTGTCTGTTTTGGGTTACCTTTGCAGTTACTTGTGGAGAACAGGTTTCTAATGGTACAGGATCCAGGAGCACTGGTTAGGTTAATACTGAAACAGCCGTTAAAACAGCCGTTTTTCAACAGTATGTCAGTTTCTCTCAATCCTCTAATAAATATTCTACACGTCATACCCCCCTGCTGACCATAATACAGGCGTAATTATACTAGGTTTAACATTTTTACAGAATGATATTGCATACAAACGTACTAATCATTAGGGACTGCATGTTTGCCAATGATATTACGCATATCCTTATTTTCATTTTCGATTTTGTACCGCTGCAAAATTCTAGGAAAGACAGGTAATCATCTACCTGGTTAAATTAAGTTGAGGCACTTAAGTAAACAATCTTTATAGTGAGACGTATAAAGGAGATTTAGTCGTACTTTATTGAAACGGTTATGAATAGAAACGCTGTAAAATTTCAGAAATCAGAAGTTGTATTATTTCATATTAAAAGACCCAACTGGAAATAAGTTGAAAAACATTAATGGGTTATCCTGTGTCATATAGATGTCTCTAAACACATTAAGCTTTTAACTAGATTGAACCCTTTTTATGTGACAATATTTGTATCAACAACTATGTGACCTTTGTGATAATTAACTACCTGTGATATTTTTGTGATTACCACGACTTATTTATTCACAAATAAATCTTATCTTATCTTATTTTGGTTGTTTTATCCTACTTTTTGTTTACTCTGCTAAGTAACCGTTTGTAAAGCTTGACAAAGCTTACACAACATCTGTGATTTGAATTAAGAAATAATTTATAGCAAAAGCGTGCTTTAACACTATCTATGCACGATGGGTGGTTATACGTCGGGCGTAATAATTTCACGAGAGCGCAGCCCGAGAGAAATTATTTGAACGACGTATATACCACCCGAGTGTGTAAAAAGTGTTAAAGCACGCTTGTGCTATAAATTATTTCGATTCTAATATCCCCTAATCTCAAACACTAGATAAAATATAGAAGCGCTCTTTCTTGGTCACAACAAAAAATTTGACGTCACCGCACGTTAACGTGACGTCATTCTAGCGTAAGAGTGTTTTAACAGAGACAAGCATATTAGAATGTAGCGGACATGCTTTTGATTTAAAAAAAAAACAGATTGAATTTTGAAAATGAGATGGTGTAGAATCCGAGTTCCCAACATAATACATCAATTTCGACGTCAAGCTTAAGCTACTGGGAAAAAACTTATTATAGCAACCTTATGTTTAACTTATTATTTTAGACCCGCAGTGAGCCTTCTTTATTTTTACTTTACCGGTTTCCCGTGACTGTGTGTGATCTTTATATAACTACCGAAACCAAAAGTTTTGATTAGTTTGTGTTTTACGAGTTAAATGATAACACAGAAGTTTTACTTTATCAAATTGCAAATAAAAAGTTAAAGAACTTAAGGAAATAAGGAACAGTGTTTGAAAACAAATAAATATACATCATCTGTTCATATATAATGTTTGCTATGAGAGGAATATGTGAAACATCTGGTTTAGATTTTATAATTATTAGTATCAACACATATTCTACAATGATAATCACAACAAAGAACACCCTCTTTTCATCATTGTGTGTGTCAAAATATTACTCTGCATTGAACAAGTACTACTGGCATGTTTTAAAACTGAACATTCATCATTAATGATGTGTATTTGATGATCGACAGAAAGAAAATTTGATTCAACGAAAGCAGCGCTTCTAATTCAACAACAGCGGAGGATGTCCATTCAAAGAGTCATCGGGCCATATGTAAGAGATTTTTTGTAAACATCATAGTGTGCAAAGATAATTCAACCTATGTATTTGTACTATACTGCTAGTTATTAAGTGATATCATAATGGCCTATCTATTAGGCAGAGAACAATCATATTTGCCTGACGTCAGAGGCGTAATAAAAAGGTTATTATGAAATCATAAAATTATTGGCAGTTTTATAAAATGACATGCAATATGTATTATTTTATGTGAATCACAAACGTGATTGACTGTATTTCCGTATGAACGGAAAAAACTTCTTTGATTTGTCGTCATGACTACTTTTCATAAAGGCACTAAACAAATGAATTAAAACTAACCTCACAGTTTGACTGTTATACAAAACATTGCTGCAATCGGGTACTCACACACAATCAAGGAAATCCTATATCTAAAACATACATCTGTATTCGTCCCTTTGAGTTAAAGATGCAGTCTTATGTTCGGCAAAGTAGTGTTATTCAGCGAAAATGAATGACATAAATAAAATATTTTGAAGAATATATATGGCCGCTATATTTCAAGATTACCGAAATCTACAGGGCTATAAAGACGTGGTGTTTGACGCACAATCGATTTTAATAACTGCAAAGAGTAAATAAAATGCTAGATCTGTTCTTTTTTTTTACTAGGAAACTCCTCGAGAGCTTCTTACATTGAGCTAAATTAGAGTCAGAAAAAAGAGCACAAGTGTTTCTTAATTTTTAAAATGACGTCTAAAAGAGAAAAATAACTGGAATGCAAGGGTTCTATTTTAGGCGAGTTTTTCTTTCAGTCAGTCAAAAGACTCGAATATCATATCAGGCAAGTTTTCTCATAATTGCCGAGTTTCACTGTCGAATTTAGGATGTAGTATACCTTGACACCAGGGTAGATTCAAATTACTAGTAATTGAACTACAGCAAATTATTGTATTTCGTGTAATTTGATGTTTTTAGCTGCTACAATCTCAATTTTTTTTCTCTCTGTCGCTTCTTGTACAATTTAGGTATTACAAATCATACTGCCCAATATTGTTTTGAAAATGGCCGTAATTAGTAAACTCGCATATTCCCAATAACATCAGGTACCATCATCGAATATTTACATTCCTTATGAGATTTCAACATAAGTAGCTTAAAACTATTGAACATTATTCAAAACGAAAGACTCATAAAATATTTTGGAAAATTATTGCTGTTCAAAAATAGCTTAAATAAAGATATGCTCAGAATTACGTACTTACAAGAAAAAGGCCATTCATTTTGTGCAGTAACTGACACGTGACGTCATGACGTCGATGACGTCATTTTAACGCAACAATGTTTAATAGCGTTTATACGAAAATTTATTCATTATTTGAGCATCATTACACAATTAAACATTAGAACGGAGACAGGTTAATGAATTTATTTCAGCAGAATGAATTTACAGTCACATTTAGATTGTCGTAAGCGTTGATGTAAATCCGCACGTCAGGTATACACAAATACGCATGTTAAGTTACACGACCTCCTTAATATCGGCTGGGTGGTCGATATAATATCTAAATACACATACATAATGTCTAATATCATACAGTTATAATTATAATAATTAAAAACAAAGCCAACAAAGGGTTATATATTTTTTAAGCATTATACTTTTTTTCTTGTACAGAATACTTCTTTTGTATTCGTTTACCACAAAAAGAAACGGCTTTTGTTTTCAAATAAGGTTTTAGCTTAATGTCATGTCTTACTACATATAACTGTATTTTTACAGTCAAGATTTCGCTTGATTTTTAGCGTTAGTCCGACCCACTACCATGCCTTTTGTTAAAATTTGATATTAGGATTCATGTTTTTTGACAATTTGCAACGAGAATAAAACTTGTTCTCCTTACATTTTCTATATAAACTTGCTTTTTATTGATAAATCAGTATTCATTATTTACAAAAAAATGTGTTTGCATATTCATTGGATGTGATAAAAAATGTTTGTTGAGACAATAAAAATGACATTTAGAAGAGAATTTAAACGAATAAGAAAGATATAACGCTAATATTGGAATTTCAGTACAGCTTAACTAAGTCTTTGACAATCTGATTTCTACGGACATGTAAACTACATAACATTTTTTGTCATAACTTTACCATTAAACGTCCATGATTCCTATGTCTGCAGTTTTGATCTTTAAGCATAATTACATGTGCGGTTGGCATGTTAGTCGCTTTTACCCAGTTAATTCTCTTTAATATTTCAGACAATGACAACACTTTTATTTTTTTTTTCTTCTTCGTATATATTGTTTATTGCTCTATGTCCAAAAAGATGTCAAATGTATGGTGTTCAAATGTATCTATTGTCCAAAGAAGAAAATCGTTTCTGCTATTAATCATAGACAAACAACACTGTATCTCAAACTGAAATAGTGTTTCATCTAAATTATGCTCTCTAATCGAGAAACTTAAATGAATATCCGTTGCAATAGTAAATTTTGTGAGTCGAGGTCGGGCGAAAATCATACATTAAGGTGGTTATCACAATTTTCTAAGACGGGTTCACGCCGGATACCACTCTTTGGCTTTGACGAAGGCGTTTTCACGATATTGCTATTAATCCTTAAATGGCTTTGCACAGACAAAGAATATAATTGGAACAATTATCATATATAACAAATAAATGTTTAATGTACTCCTTTATATTTATAGATAAAAACAACATTGGGTGCCAATGTCGACAGTAGGTTAGTGCAAACGTCAAGTTAATAATTTTGCATTTTGTATCTTAACCTGAAATAGCCCGCCCGCTTAGCTCAATAGGGAGAGCGCAGATCTACGGATCTTGGGGTCGTTAGTTCGAGCCCAGGGCGAGGCGTATGTTCTCCGAGACAATCTTGTAAAATGCATTGTGTCTGAAATCCATCGTCCTCCACCTCTGATTCATGCGGGGAAGTTGGCAGTTACTTGCGGATAACAGGTTTGCACTGGTACAGAATCCAAGAACACTGGTTAGGTTAACAGTCTGCCGTTACAAAACTGAAATACTGTTGAAAAAAAACAGCGTTAAACCCAAAACAAACAAACTGAAATAACGTTTTTTGTCTAAATTATGCTCTCCAGTCGAGAAACCTAAATGATTATCCATTTTGACATTTATTTTTTTACTTTTTTTACGTTTTTACAGTAGATAAGTAAGTGAAGAGTTTGTGCGTCCACGATTAAAATTTAGCGTAAGAGTCGTACGGTTTGACTGTCTTAAATTTAACTTGTCTTTATATATAACTGATGCGTAAAATTAGTTGTAGAAGTAATCATAATTATGAGCTATCTATTGTTTTTAATCGTCGTTTGAATTTCTTTGCCTTGTTTTTGTTACATTTCTATTTCAAACCTGGGCGAGTGGCTTCAGGTCGCTGGCTTGAAATCATCTCTTGCTACACATCGATGTGTGTAGCAGCTTTTGGAGCATACAAGTCTTCATATGAGGAAGCCATCAAACAGGCTTACAGTAGGGTAGGTCAGTGGTTCTACCCATGTACCGGAGCGTAACGGAATAATGCCCAGAGGGGTCTTCCTCTACTATGAAAAGCTGGAAAGTAGATATATGATCTATAATTGTGTAGACGTTTAACCCAGCCAAAGAAAAAAAAGAAAGAAAAGAAAATGCTGTCCCTAAATCGCCCGTCAACCTTGCTAGATTTTTAATAATTTGACAATCAAATATCTGGTAATCAATGAAGCAACGTTGTATAGTCATTACAATAATATCTATCTCGTACCAGGAGTTGTAATTCGTGTGGAGCACTTTTATTTCCCCGCCCACAAACCACGATTTTTGTTAACCCAAACAAGAAACAACGGTACTGAAGAAATAACTGTACGGAATTTCGAAATCACGATGATGAAAGTCGAAACCAGATGGTAATATACGAAACTAAGTGCTATAATGAAAACAAGAAACAAAAATGCCTAGAGACATTATTGTGCGTTTTTAATGTCGTGCTTCTGACTTCATCATCGTGATTTCCACTTTGAGCTTTCATTGTTGTAGTTTAAAATGACGAAGTAACGACAGTTAAATCACTAGGGAAAGTCGCGTTAGCATGATTGTATTTTGTTGAAATAGAATTGTCTTTTGACAATCGTCTTTTTTAATGTCATGATGTACGTTACCTACTGACGTCTAGTACTATTGTCTGTTGGATAAAAATGGAGACAGTCAGAGCCGAGAAAATTACTAGCTAAGATTACAGAATTTGAGTAAGATGTAAAACAACATTAAAACTGGAATATGTAATTAAACTAAAGTTCAAATCGAAGTGGTGTCAAAGCAAGTCCGTCAATATGGGCGGGCCCAATTTGGTTATCACCTTATTGTCGCGATAAAACAAGAGCTGTCACTAATGGTGATAAATGCCCCCGCAGCGCCTTGACCTTTGACCTTGTGACCTTGCCCTTTAACCTGGTGACACCAAAGTCAATAGGGGTCGTGTACTCAATAAGTAATATCCGCATGTGAAGTTTGAATGTCCTGGGTGCAGTGGTTCGCGAGTAAAGTGCCTTCATGCAAAAAGTTAACATTGGCCCCTGTGACCTTGATCTTTGACCTGGTGACTCCACAGTCCATAGGGGTCATGTAATTAATACGTACTATCAGCATGTGAAGTTTGAAGGTCCTGGGTGCAGTGGTTCGCGAGTAAATTGCCTTCATGCAAAAAGTTATCATTGGCCCCTGTTACCTTGAACTTTGACCAGGTGACCCCAAAGTCAGTAGGGGTCGTGTACTCAATAAGTACTATCAGCATGTGAAGTTTGAAGGTCCTGGGTGCAGTGGTTCACGAGTAAAGTGCCTTCATGCAAAAAGTAAACATTGGCCCCTGAGAACAATATCAAGCACGTGTTTTCGGGCAGTTTCCAAAGTAATTGCATGATAAAAAATGATGATAACCCTTTGATTATAAATATCATAACTATTTACGTACATCTTAACGAAAAGCTTATATTTTGACGGACTGGCATGCTGGTATGTAGTGGGAAGTTAGCGGGATATTTTCTCAAAGTTTATATTCTAAAGTATATTTAAGTTCAAGCAACGGTCGATCTTATAAGTCAGTTACAGCTTGGTTTTGTGCCTGTTTGATCATGTCAGATATGCAGCGTATTTATTTTCAAAGCCATCTTTTAAATTTATTTTTATCAGTTAATTTCTTAGTTGATCAAATTACTAAATATGTATGTTGTTTTCTACATATCACTAAACAGATTAGAAACCTGTAAAAGTTTGAAGCAAAATAGACTGCTCTTGTATTGTCAGCCTATTAATTATTGCCTAGAGCAAAAGTAAATGAAATGCTTAGCCTGATTTCAACAACTTAAAGCAGAACATGTTGAAAATTCTATTATTTTTTTATCAGTGCAAAATGTAAAACTAAGAGTCTAAAATGTCATGAAAGCATTTTTGGTGGAAGACCATTGTATGCTCTTTATTATGATCTTACCAAAGCCTTACCAACATTAACCAGAAGGAAGTAAATAAATATTTTTTAAACTTAACAAACCTCTCATGAATGCATTTAATACATGTATGAATTGTCCCATTGTAATTAAAAACTGGTTTGTCACGATGCTGTCTTAATTGAGTTAATATCCTGCTGAGAAGAGGTAGTAATAAGAATGATGATACATGTTATGAATTGATGTTGGGACTTTAAAATGAATAACTTATATTTTGTGCATTAACTTACATCTTTTTGCAATTGTTTGGGGCACCTTTTAACTAAATCAAGATACACTAGAGTAAGGCAGAACCTTGTTAGTTTTAATGATAAATATTTTTACATCTTTTTCTTTCAGACAAGATGTTTGGATGAAAACAAAGGAGAAGAATATCTGTAAGTTGTTTTTTTGTTTCAAATACGAAAAGCTAACATTAATTAAGAATGATTAAACATTATCAAGCATGTTTCTGATAATTTTCTTGCATACATGTTTTTCGTTTAGATCTTTAAAATTTGGTATATTCTTGTTGTCTTTGTATAATTCGTTTTTCGTTTCTTAAATAAAATTATATTTCTTATCTTAGGTGCTCGCTCGCAGAGTACTGTTGCGAAGACGGATGCTGTGACGATAATCCGTTGGATAATAAAATATTGTGAGTAACAGTAGCATTACATCTGAGAAAAAAATATGTTTGACATTAAAATACACATTTATCAAAATATTAATCTGCAATAGTCAGCACCAGGTCATTTATCTCCTTTTATTGATGTTTCAAGTGATTAAATACAATACTTTTATATGAAATTTATGATATATTTTTGTCATCATTGAAAATTATTGAAAAATTGATCTGCTCTGTAATGAAATATTTAAAATGAAATTAAATGAAATAAGGGTATTAATTCCATTCCAGTTTGGGAGGGGCACTTTGTATACTGGTGTGCACATCAGTTCTGCTACTGTGGTGCTACTACAGTAATCGCAAGAAACAAGGAACAAAATCAGTGTATAACCGAAAAAGTGCAATGTTTATAAAATTACGGTCAAGCAGAGAAGGGGGGTTTGTCAATGGAAGAAAGATCCCAAAAGAAACAGGGAACCCCCAGGAATTAGAAGATCCAAAGCCAACTATTTTCAAAGCAAACAAGGCGAAAAGTCATTTTGCTTTTTCCATTGATAATTGGAAAAAAAAAAACGTTCAAAAGGAAAAATAAAAACCACGTGTACAAAAAAATTGACAAATTTTTAAAAGGGAAAAATACCAACGAAGTACCATCTGAAATGCACTATACCGTTATTTTTCTTTTACTTTGAATGATTTCTTTGAGCGTGACTAAAACCCAATTTATTGGTGTTAAAATTCCCTCTTTTGAAAATTTTTGGTAACAGTTACAACCCTTTTTTAAAAATGCATTTTTTTGCTGATATCTAAAATGTTTTAATTTTTACATCTCATATATTTCAGGCACTTTAGTCCCACATAGCTAACTTAAAAAACATTTAAATTTTCATTTTAGTATTTAGAAACATGTTTTTTTAAAAACAGTTAACCTCTTTTGACCTTTTGACCCTTGGTCGGGGATGGCAACCCGGACAATTTAAAACCCACGGGTTTTAAACCCATAAAAACCGACTAAAAATTTTTAAAAAATTTAAAAAAACACATATAAATAGATGAGTTTACAAAAAAAAAATATATGTTTGAAAGAAAAAAAATTTATGAAAATATAAACCCCCATTATGTTACAAAAAAAAACGGGAGGCAATGATAAAAGCAAAATGTAAATCTTGCAAAAAAAACAAATAAAAAATTGTTAAAAAAAAAAAGGGGGTAAATTAGATACCCATAAAGCAATGTTACCTTTGTTCCCAAAAAACGGGGACTTACCACCCCGGGTTTAAAAATTGGGCCCGGGGAAACCCCCCTAGAAAGGACCCCCTTTTAACGAACTAGATGCTTTGTATGAATCATGATTTTTGCAGACGGGGATAAGTAAAAGTGAATGTGATAAACAAATGTTTTCCAATTTAAAAGAACTAAGTCAAAAACTTTTGGAAAAAAATTGAAAAATTTAGTTGAAAACCAGCTTTAAAAAAGAAATCAAACTTGGTCCGGCAAAAATCAAAAAAGGGAAAAAGGGGTAAGCAAACTTTTTACCCCCCGAAATAAATTGGAGTGATAAATTAGAGAAGATTCAAAAACCAATTTAAACAAAATTTTCAAAACAAAGGGTAAAGTTAATGACATTGATGATATTGGGGGTCAGCTGATTTTTTAAAATGCAAGCTTTTAAATCAATAAGGAGAAAAGTTTCAGTATATATGTTTGGTTTATTCCTTTAAAAAGTAAAACCGGAGAATCGTTACAGAACTTTGAAAAAAAAATTTTTAAAAGGGCGATTCCCAAAAATTTTGGGATGGATGAAGGAAAAAATTTTTAATAAAAAGTTGGAACATTTTGAATAAAAAAGAAAATATGTATCAAATTTTAAATGAAGGCAAAGCTGTAGTAAATTGAAGATTCAATAGAACTTTTAAAAAGAATAAGGGGGAAATATTTACAGAAAATAATACTTATACTTATTAGAATTTGCGGATATGGTTGATAAAATAACAAAAAAAAAAATTTCTGTATAAAATGACCTAACCGAAGTAGTAAAAACTTAAATAAAGGTACTGTTTTCTTTTAATTTTTATAGTAATTAAAGAACCAAAGGTAAAGCAAAATTTAAAATTGGTGAGGGGTTCGTTAAGTAACTTAAAAAACATTTTTAAAAAGGAAACACCAAACTGGGGCAGAGGAATATTATAAATTTTTAAAAATAATTCAAACCCCGAACTACCTTTTAAAGATTTAAATATGAAAAATTCAAGGTTTTATTTTATGAAAAAGACTTTTACCTACTACACAAAAGGTTTTTTTTGAATAAAAAAGTTATTAGGGGCGAGCTATAAGAAAAAAAGCTTTTGTAAAAAAGGAAAGTTTCATAAAAATTTTAAAAGTTGGGCCGTTAGTGAATTTGGAAGAAATTTAATTTAGAAAAAAAAGTTTAATTATATAAATGAGTAATAAAAAAAATTTAAATTTTTAAAATAATGGAATAAAACAATCGATCAAATTTAAAATTCCTTAAAATAAAAGGTGCTTCAAAAGTTAAAGTTTTTCGGAAGAGTAAGTACTGGGTTATATATTTAAACAGGTTTTCTTTGGTTTTCAGGCATTACACTTGTCCAGCATTCCTTATTTGTAGCAGTTGCGGCCGGATCCGAATTACCCTATTTTTAACAGACTAAAAAAATTGGCGACAAGAAATTTTTTTAAAAGACATCAACAAATTTAAAACAACTTAAACAAAACACGAATTGGAAAAGTAAATAAAGGAAAAAATAAAAGGTTTTTCAAGAATTTTTACAATAATTAGAAAAACAGGAAGAAAAAAAAAATTTTTCACACCTTTGAAATGCATAGAAAGGGAAATTTAAACTTAAAACGGATATAAAAATAAAAAAAAAGAAGGCTGTATTAAAGGATAATAAAGTTATTAAAAATTTTAAAGTTTTTTTTATAATTTTTATAAATAGAAAAAAATTTTATCAGTTGAAGGGAAATTGCACAGGAAAAAGACGTTTTTAGATTTTAAAGAATTAATCCTAATTTTAATATAATTCCAACCCTGCCCAATGCAAAAAGGTTTTGGACTTGTTAAAATTTATATAACCTTTTTTAACTGTGCTCAAGAAACCTTCCAAATATTTTCCTTTAGCTAACAACTTTAAATGTCTATAAAAAGTTTTTCTTTGTAAACGTTTGTGGTTTTTGCCCTTTAAAGTTGTTATTTAAAACAGTAACGTTTTTAAAAACAACATCACGAAAAGGGTTTTTAAAGACCCCCCGGGGGCAATTTAAATTTTTCTTTAAATGACAATTATAAACCCAAAGGAAAAAAACCCCAAATTTATGGATTTTGTTTATGTTTTTAAACCCACCAGAATTTTTTTAAAAGACTCCAAAAAAGAAACAACGGAAGGAAAAAAAAAAATTGGTTTTTGATTTTTTTTAGAAAAACTAAAAAATTCACGAAAATGGTTTAAACAGAATGTTCAAGAAGGTTTTAAAATTTTACATTTGATCAATTTAAAAAAAATGACTTTTAAATTTATTAAAAAGATATAGAAATATAAAAAATTTTCAAAACAATATAATTTCATAGGGGCGTTTTTAAAAAATTTTTTTCTAAATAATTTAATTAATGGTTAAAAGAAAGGTAATGAATGATTAGCCAAAATTTTCTAGATTTTGGAGAAAAATGAAACCAGATAAAATTAAAATAAAAAAAAGTTCTTAAAAGAAAAAATGTTATTTAAAACAAAAAATTTAAACAAATAGTTAGTTTAAAAATTCAAAAATTTTTAGTCCTTATCTTTTAAAAATAATTTATTTGAAAAAGAAATGTGGTTGCTATAACTGAAGAGAAAAATGCTGAAGATATGTGACTGTCCAGACAATTAATATTCGAAACAATCCTAAAAAATGCTTATTGTACCGACTGTGATATAATGAAGAAAAAACATTAAAAGCAATTATGCAGCGTCTAAAGACTTGGTTTAATTCTGGGTTTATAACAAAGTGCTGCAAAGCGTGAAAACGAGTAAAATGTGGATATCAAAAACAACTGGGAAAAAGATATAAGTTTAAATATTTTAATTCTTGTAAAGATAATTTAAAACTTTATTTATTTCATTATTTTTTGATTATTTTTTTATTCTTTTTGCTTTAACGATTTTATTTTCTAAAAATAATTATAGATGGAACTTCTAGATCTACAAACGATATTATATGAAAATGTGAATAAAATACTATAGGACAAGATTCCCAAGAAATCAATTAATTTAAACGATAAACGACTCTTATGAATACTTAAATTGAACTTAAAACTTTAAAAGGTATAAAAATAATCGTTGTTTACAAATTAAGTTTTGCAAAAATGGATAAAACTGATACAAATATATAAATCAGCATATTTTCAATCAAGGGCTTTAGAAATTATTAACACAAATGATAAACAAAATTTACATCAAGCGTTTGATGAAAATAAATAAATAGAATTGGTAATTGGTATTTCTGAGGAAGCGGTGGAGAATAGATTCAGTTGATGCTCATTATATAATTAGCTATAAGTATATGTCCTTTGGCTGTTCAAGTTATTTAGAATTACCAAACCATTACAACATCCAATGAAAGGATTTAATGAATATAAAGATGACGATAACGAAAGTTTTAGATGGTGTCATTTAGCTTATAAAAAAAAAATTCCTGTTAAAGAAAATCCTCATAGAGTTTAAAATATAAAAAACAATCAAAGATCTTGATTATCCTGGAATTAAATTTCTGTAGCATTAACTCAAATACTAAAATTGAAGTTTTAAATGATATATCATTAATAATATTTTGGATATGACGAACTACGGGGAATTTATCCATTGTTAATATCAAAATATCAATACGAAGACGACTGTGATATGTTATTAAATACTAAAGATAAGATAAATGGCGACTGGAAATCACCAGAGACCCAAGTCCAACATTATGTTTCGGATAAAGACTTAATAGATTAATGTTTAACAAACAAAACATGCAAACTAAAAAACACTCTGTAAAGCTGTGCTGCACATTTTTCTCACGAAAGAATAATTAAATGAACACTACAAATTGTTTAGTATTAATGGTACCCAAGGTGTAAAATGCCAAGGGGGAAGTAAAGTAAATTTAAAAAAATTATCATAAAGGTTTAGCAGTTACTTTTGTATTTCTGCTGATTCTTGATTCAATAACTAAAAAAGTTTTAATGCTTTACATCAACTGAATCTTCATTTTATGACCCATATCAAAATTCATATAGAATTGTGGTTTCGGTTATAGGTGTTTGTTGTAATGATAACAGTTATACTAAACACCCAGAATTTAGAGGCCCTAAGAAGCAGGTTTAAAAGTTTATTGAAAAAATGCAGAGAAGAGGATATTGTAAAGAAATATCTTAAAGAACATTTTAACAAGGATTTGAGAAGTTCTAAAAAGATGAATGGCGAATTTAAAAAACAAAAGTTTTGGTCATATCTGTGAAAAAGAATATAAGGGGAAAAGAAAATCCTGTCGGGATCATTGTCATATATACAGGAAAATTCAGAGGAAAGTGCTACTCAGAAAATGTACTATTAATTGTAGACTAAAACACACAAAATTCATGTTATTTTTTTTTTTTTTTTTCTTATAATTTAAGAGGTTATGAGGGTAGTTTATTATGCAGCAAATAGGAAAATTCAAAAAAAGAAATTAATGTTATCCTAACAAATATGGAACAGATATATTGCTTTATGATTTCGACTTGATCTTTATTGATTCATTCCCAATTTAGTGTCTCATCATTGGATAACCTAGTAAAAAAATATTCCAAATTTTAAATATTATCGCAAGAATTCTGTTACTAGAATATTAAAACAAAGGTGTTTATACATTATGAATTACAGGGATTCATTTAAAAAATTCAAAGAAACAAAATTACCTTTAAGAAGATTTTATCAATTTTAATGAAACCACAATATTGCAACGAATATGAGCTGCTAAAAATATCTGGAAAAATTTAAAATAAAAACAATGGGCGAATATCAAGATTATTAATCTGAAAAAACCTGTAGTATTACTTTTAGTGATGTATCAGAAAATTTTAGTAAATTATGTTTTAGAGTACTACAAATTAGGATCCTTGTCATTATTTCAGTTGCCATGGTTTAGATGGGATGCAATGTTAAAATGACTGGAATAAATTAGATTTTAAAACTGATATTTGATATGTTCTTTAAATTGAAAGGACTGAGATGAGAAAAGCATATTTCAAACAGATAAGTAAAGCAAACAAATAAATATATGAAAGATTTGATCTAAACTGGACAGCAAATACATTATGCACCAGATGCAAAAATCTTTCGTTGGGCTGTGTCAACCTTTGCTTGGAAAACTTTTATCAATTATATTGAAACCCAATCAAGAACAACCTTGCCCAGGTCAAAGTAATTTATGGTAGATGTGGATCTTGAATATCCCAAAGGAATTAAATAAAACCACAAACGATTATCTTTAGTCCGAAAAAATTAAAATACCAGACGGAAGGCTTCCAATTATAGTAAAAAATAATAAAACAAATTTGAAATAGGAAAACGTTAATGTAAAAAATAATTAGTTCAAATAATGAACACAAAAAATTATGTCGTTAATTCTAAAAATCTAGAACTATATACACAATTAGGGTTAAAGTAACAAAATACACAAACTATTAACTTTTGACGACGTCCTGGTTAAAAAAGTATATGATTTTATACTCAAAAAGATCTAAGCAAAAAATTATTTTGAAAAAGCTTTTTTAGGTAATGATCAATTCTGTATCGGTAAGCGATGGAGAATTTAGCAAGAGGGTTAATATTAAAATTAACTCATTGATGAAAACCTTTTATTAAAATATATAGCAAAACTTTATTTGTTAAGTTACGCAGTTTACCAAGCATTTGTTTGGAATTCATAGAATAAAGAAAGTTTGTTATTAAACAGAACTTGTAATTGTTGAAAGTGCATTTTAGATTTATTTTTTATTTTTTATTTTGATATCAAATAACTATTTAATGTTGGATTTTCTTATAATTACATTAAGGAAAGTACGAGTGTAATTGTAATTTACTATTCACTGAATGATTCATTATATTATGAAATAAAAAAATAAAAACAAACCCCCCAATAAACCAAAGATGCATATGAGGGATTGTTCATGAGGACAAAGATTTATTTGATAATAGTGATTACGATAACAACTCCAAAATTTTATTGACATAATAAAAAGTAATGGACCAATTCAAGATGAAGCTGCGGCATTCCCATTGTTGAATTTGTCGGATTAGAAAGTTAAAATGCTATTAATATTTATTAGAAAACGAAGTTAACGTTAAAAACTGTAAGGAATTAAAAAATTTGTTGTTAAGAGAACAATTAGTTCATACAAATAACAAAGATACATTGTTTAATTCAACCAAACTATCACACCTTTAAGTTATTCGCTTGATAAACACAATCTTTCAGTTATGTTATAAAGAAACATCTTTATCATGTTATGACGATAAAGGTTTCTATTCTTGATAATGGTATTCTATTAGCTTATTCTTAATTAACCTCTTAAATTAATTTTAAATTAATTCTTAAATTTAATTCTTTAATTAATCTTTATTATAGAACCATAATTGTTAACTGGATATTGATTAAACGTTAAGAATTAATTATAAAATAAATCATTTATTTTAATTTTATTAAGATAATTAATAGAAATAGATTCATTTTTTCTGTTACTTTTTTAATCTTCATATTGAAGAATTACATTTCTTTATTTTTAAGTTATAATTTAGCTTCTCCTTTATTACCACTTACAATGCTCAACAGATACTAAGATGCAATAAAATTAATTTTACATTATTACCATTTTGTACTCTAAACCAGGATAGCAATTACAGTTTTCCATTGAAATATCACTATCCGGTATCTTGTGTATAAACATGTTTAAAAACATGGAGGTTTTTTTTAATTGTTTTATTTTATTTACTTTTTATTTATATTATAACTATTCCATTATATAATTATTCAGATGAATTAAAACACACAGTTTTAATAAGTTTATAATTAAAACCGGAAGAAAAATTTACATGTCCTTATAGGTAAAAATATTTTATAATAGTTTGTTCATTTCTGTTTTACATATTAATTTTTAGTTTTTATACCATAAATCATAAAATGGTTATTTTTACATCTTGTAACATTTTAATGCAAAAACCATCACAACATAATATCCGCCAAGCATATTGTTTTGTCTTGATATTGAATTGTTGTATTTTACATTTGGTATATACTATTACTTCATTCGGCGGGAGGCAGTCCCACTGGATCGACATAACAAGATTTTCAGAAAACCTTGGTTTTATCGAAGTACATATTATTTAAGTAAAACCCAATTGGTTCAGGTCAGCAGGTCATTAAATTGATTATTCACATCGTCCTTTATTATAATTTTAGCAAATTATTCTATTAAATTACCAACCTAAAGTTTTAATTTTAATTGTTTTACCATACCATACCCGATAAGCAATTGGTTTGTTTATAATTTTTTTTTACTATAGGAATTCGTTGTAAGGTTTTTCTGCGAATCAAATCTGTAGGACAAAACCTTTGGTTCCTGGGGAATTTATCCTTTCCACCCTGACCTGTCCCTTACCATAACAAAGATGTAATCAAAGGTATCCCTAGACTAGCAGCCAACATACCTAAAAGCCGCATTATTGTTTTTATTTTTTGTTAATTTCATCACTCCAGGATCTACTAGTTTGCTTTCTTTGATTAGAGTAAGATTTGCGTGATATAATATTCTATTATATTAGTAAGAACTATCCATTCCCACATAAACTTATAAACTCCAGAATGCCAGCAGAGAGGGGTCCGATGCCTAGAGGGCTCTCTTTTTGGGTTTTTTGCTGCCATGGAAGAAAGGTTTTTTACAAAAGCCAAAGCTCTAAAACTCACAATTTTGACCTTGATGGACATTTGTTTTTGGAAATTTTTATTTCTATCCTTCTTATTTGCAACGCTTTTTTATTGATTTTTGTGTTTTTGTTAAAGTAGAGAAAAGTTTCAATGTAATTGTTCATGTTTTAATCTAAAAAGTATGTGGAATTTTATTATATGATTTATAAGCTTGTGCTAAATTTTTCTTTTGTCATTGTTATGTTAATTTATATTCAATTATTTTGATACATTTTAAAAATAACTTTATATTTATTCTTATTTAAAACAATAACAGGTTCAATTTCCATAGTATTTTATTTCAATGTTTTCATATAATACAATTGCGTAAACTACGATAATTGGAAGGGAATGTGTAATTAATTTTAATTGTTATGTATTGTTTTGATTTGTTATTACTTTTTGTATATTAAAGTTAAAATGCACATCCAAATATATTAAAGTTTTTTTTTTGATTTATTTGCAGACTCCGTGTCTTATTATTAGTTTATCATAATAATTAATACATATCTATATTCTTGATATACTTGTGTATATTGTTTCTGATAAAAAACACACCAATTACACTTAAGACGACAGCGCTCACAGTACAAGTACTTCAGCTGATACAATTTAAATGTTATCTCATAATGTGGATTTGTATTTGTGCATTACTTTTATCAGGTCGTTGTAAATAAACAAATACATGTTGTGGTTTTGTTAAACGCCGTTATCTAAAAGTTGTAAAATTGGTGTGTAATCAGTTGATTGATCTATTCCGAAGGTATGACCATCTTGCTTTGTAATCTATCAGCAATAGATTAAGTCCAAATTCTTGAAAATTAAACGTGGAACCCATAGAATTATTTTGTTAAAATTACCCTACTGGGTCTCAGCAGCTCTAAAATTAATTCTCTCCTGTTGTGCGTGATATTTGCATTTGCTTGGAGGTAAAATATTAGTATTAACTGAAAAATGAATAATTTATTTAATGGATTCTTAGCATTTACCTCATTACCATCTTCGATTATACTTTTCTATTAGCAAACCGAATTATATCCAGTTGACCCATTTTGCTTTCTCAGAAAACACGTCGTATCTAATAGATAAATTATTTGTTAGTAGTTTTACCTAATCTTAGACAATTCAACCAAATCTTTACAATTCCTACTTTATCTAAAAATTATTACAATCTAAACATTTTTCTTTTGTTTAACACTAACTGATCAATTAATTAAAGCAATTGACTCCACAGCCTATTTAATACGTTGCAAGCTTATTTACTTATAAAATCTTCAAATAAGCTTAACAATCAAAATATGGGCTTTATCATTAGTTTTAAAGTGATATCTCGTTTTTTTGTTGCTATAACAAAATTCAAGCCAGAAATTAAAGCTGTATCTATTGAATAGGAGTTTATTCATATCTTTCAAATATTCTTTTGTCTAAAAATGTTATATATATATTATTTATTTTTTTTTAAGTAAAACTTTAGTTTTTATTAAGTTAAAACTTTAGTTTTTTATAACTTAATCTGTATAACGTGTTACGTGTCCCAGATCCTGACAATATTCCTATTTATTCTATATGAATATATCCTCTTTATCATTATTATTTTTATTATTTTAATGTTATTCTATTTTGTACTTCTTAGCAATTAATTCCAACTGCCGTAGCAGTTTCTTTTAAATTTTTCAACAATTTTATTTAAAGCTAAATTTCCAACTTCTGTTCCAACCTTTTTTGTTCCACTTTCTAACGCAGTTTTCTGTGTTTCCAGAGCTTTTTTTTCAGCTGTGCTAAATGAAGATGCACTCCGTTGAAAACAATTTCGTTAAAGTGTCCAGATCCTGTTCGTGGTATACTTTCTTCTTCGGTCTGAGCCTCAACATAAATTAAAATATTCTTTATTTTTGGGCGATAAACTTCTTGTACATTATAGAACTAAATTTATATTTCCATATTTTATTAATATGTGTAAATTGTTTCAACCTCTTAAAATTAATTATTCTAACAATAATTGTAAATTATATACTAATTGAATTTATACTCTATTTATTAATTTCAGAAAATATCACTCTTTGTGGATCTTTTGTAAATGGATAAGGCTCTTGTTAAATCTGCAGTACTTAAAGCATAGATATATCACTGAACTTACCATAACAAGTGGAATTATCAATACGATCACAATGATGAAATTGTATCACAGAGTTAGTTATATCTTGGTGTTGTGTACCCCATTCAGATTTTGTTTAAGCTTTTTCTCAAATCAAAGAATGTATGAACATTTGACATTCCTAATCCACATAAATTATCTTTAATTGAATCAAAATTAAAAAACTTAATCAAGTTCCAAAATATTGGAGCAATGTCTGAATTATCCATTCTAATCATCTTATTAATTTGTTCTTCTGTAATTATTCATATCAGTGTAACTGTAACGAACATTTGTAAATATGCTATCTTCTCAATCCTTACCATTATTTATAAAACGATTCTTTTATTAACTTATTTCATCACTCATATTAATGCCAAGAGTAGGTCATGTGTAATACTAACCAAACAAAACATACGTTTTTTTTTATCTAAAATTAAAGAAGACTAAATTGATAGTAAAATCCAATCGGAGTATTTTTGTTATTATCTTTAACTGTTTCAGATTAATATATTTTTTGTTCCATTATATATAACTAAAATTTAAATTCAAGAAAAATAATTTTTATATAACATTTAACTGTTCTTTTTGGTAAGATTGATTCATTTTTAATAGTTATCAATTATTCTAATACCTTATTTTTTGTACTTATATAATTTCCAGCATCAATTGAACACACAATTAACCAAACTCATAACCAATTCTTTGGATTATTGGACAAACGTCATAACCGTGTCTCTAATTACTTTTTTTACTTTTATAGATATTTATTGATAGGAAATCCTGATTTTCTGCTGCAATTTCTTTAATATTTTTTCTAGAATGAATTGAATGTTTTTTATTATTGTTATATTTTTATTAATCAAATCAATCAAATCCTAATCAATACAGTATTATTACTTCTTTTCCGGTTCTTTGCCCTTAGCCATTAATTTGTTGTGTCATAAAGTTTATTTAAGTTAATATAATTCCATATTGTTCCATTTGCGTGAACATTCTATGGGTTATGATATTTATTCTTATCCCATTACTTTTTTCTTGTTTTAAAATATCAATGATTCTTCTCTATATTTTTATAATTTTCCGACTTAGCCTATTAACTGGCTTCCTTTTGCTCAGATCGAAATTTGTTCCCCTCTATTTCTTTTGTTTTTTTTAGTTATTGCACCAGATTCATTACCAATATTTTTTCTATCATTTGATGCTTTTCTATGATATTTTTACTTCTTTTAGTCATTTTTCTTCATCTGGATCTTTCGAATTGCTGTGAAAAAAATCCAACACTTTCTGCGGCGTCTATATTGTTTTTCATCCTAAAAAGATCTAATCAATATCTTTATTAAATTAACTGTAACATTCTTTTGTCTTGCTCCCAATTCTTTCTAATTTCTTCTGATTCTTCAGGAAAATTTCTAGTGTCTTCAATCATATCTTCATCAACAAACCCAAAAGCTCTTTCGGCGGTTAATACTTCGTCTTGGTTTTGGGAATGCTTTCCACCATTTTAGATTTTTGCTTTTGTCTTCTTATCAGCAAACTTTTGGAATTCCAGCAAGTTGTTCTTTAAATCCAGTAATGATTTTAATGATTGAAATCTTTTTTTGATTTTATTTTTTTCGTTAATTGGCTTATAAATTTCAGTATACTAACCGATTTGTAGCTTTTATAATTTTTTCTTATATTTTTCTCTAAGAGTTCATCTTTTGCGACTAATTTTTTTCTTATTCTTATTTCATTAAGATTTGATTGTTTATATAAAAAACGTAAGATAATGTAACAATATGTAAATAATGTATTATAATGTCAGATTATGTATTATTATATATAAATGGAAATTCCAAATTTGATACAAAAGTAATCAATCCATATTTTAATTTATTTTATCCTTTATGCAGATTATGTTTTAGAATGTAATAGTGGATCGTCTGGATCTGGAAAAACAAATACCACTAATGCATTATACTTCGAAAACTCTTATATATATGATAATTCTCTGTATTGCTAAAAAACTTAGTCATCTAAATATCAAGGATTTAATTAACAACTTAAGTCAATTTGCAAAAAATTAAAGAGCTCAAATGAAAAAACTTTGAATATTCGATGATCCAACAATTGAACCTGTGGAATCTTGAATCAAACAACAAAAAGTAGTATATTGATGATTTTGTATGTGAATGATAAAAAAGGTTCAAAATGAAATAACAAAATACTTTATTCAAGGACATACAAAAAACTGTTGTGTATTTATTTAAGTCAGTTTACTATAACCAAAGATATCAGAATTAATGTTACCTTATTATTTTATTTGAAAGTCCATGTAAAAGAGAAATGACATGATTTGTAATGAAACCAATATTCACCTAAATCTTTGCAATGCAACAAATCAAAAATATGATATCTTATATATTGACAAACAAGGAAGTTTTTTAGAAAAAACTTTATGGTACTATATAATTATCTAATGGGAGGTTTTAATAATATAGAACAAATAAGTTGAACCTGGTGTATAGTAAGGTTAATTTGTTGTGATTTAAGTGATTATGTATAAAAAACAATTCACAACTTAAAAAGGAAACGGAACGTATTCTTCACAAAAATAAGGAACTTATAACACAATGAACAGAGCATTAGTTATGGGAGGAAATAAACTATAATAGGAGAACAGATAACCCAACGATGCAGTTTCAAGACGGTTTATGTTTAAAAAAGTTTCAAGTGTAATAGATAAATATATCATGAAGACATCAATCTATAAAACCACATAGAAGCGCGTAAAGAATATGAAGAAGTAACAAAGACTTAAAAAACAATTCATTATTCAAGTTGAATTACAAGATAAAATTGCAAAAGAAATGGCAAGCTATGGTTGATTATAATAAAGAACTTGAAGAGAAATAAGAATTGACGACGAAAATAAGAAAGTATTTAGAACCAATTTGAAAAGTTATACAATCAAGTTCAAAATTAAAAGATAGTATGATTAAACAAGAAGAAAGATTATTGAAGAAAACTGAGACAAAAAGTTACCAAAATATGTATCATTAGAAATCAAAAACAGAAATAATAAACTAAATATGAAACTGAATAAGCATAAAGTTAATAGAATTAAGTTAAATAAACTTGCAGAATATAATCTGAACTGAAAGGTATCAACCGCGGGTGATCATGTACACAGCATTAGATTATAAAAAGAGCTCAATTCTAAATGATGACTTTAAAAACAAATCGAGTTTGGTTAGTACTGTTGACAAGCAAATTTAAAGTATGCAGATAAGTAATATTACAAAAAAATTACAAGAAGATATAATGAATTAATGTAAGTTGAATAAATACAATGAACTGGACTTTGTAGTTGAAAAATCAGTTAAACAAGGAGACTCAATCACTGCTAAAGCTAAAGCAAATAACCAATAATGATCGCTAGAAATTTTAAGAAACAATTCGGAACTTGATTATTACTGTTGACACACGCACAATTTAAAGTACGGGAATTAAGTACACTTAAGGTTTATTACACAAGATATTAGGAATTTTAAAGATAAATTTATGATACATTAAAAAAATAATAAAAGATCTGGGATCTGTAGTTGATATAGTACACAGGAGAATCAATCATGTAATAAAGTAATTATGTAAATACTAAAAGAATAACACCATGTTGAAGAAATTACACTAAACAAGAAATTACAAAGTAAAAACTGTTTTTACAACAAGAAACAAATTAGCTAGAACAAAAGGCGTTGATTGGACAATTTATCTGCTTATGAGTTGTACAACAAATCGACTGATGATTTCGCTGAAATAATTCTTCAACTTAAAAAGAAAGATAAAAAAATAAAATAAGTATTGGAAAAAGAAAAATAGAAAACGTAACATGATGTGTTTCTCTTTGAATACTTTAATAAAGTTTTTATGATTACGTAAAATGACCAAAGTATTTTGAGTCATGATGCTGGTTATGAATTAACATATGAAGATATGACGGACTGAATATTTAATGCATTTGAATTAAACTGGATTATTGTAGATTATAAAGATTTTATAACATAGACCAAGAAATACCTAGCTGTACAGATGTGTTTTTGAAGGGTGTGTTTTTGTTGGTCCGAAAAAATGGAATTTAATAATAGATATTACTCTTTAATTCACGGGGACCAGGTTTAGGTGAACCGGATCAACGATTAAAAGTCCATTGGCAATTTTAGATTAGATGGCGGAATGTTTGGAGCGATTTATTGAATCATTTCTTGTTAATTAGGTGGTATATTTTATAATGTAAATATAACAGCTGAGGACTATGACACTGATCAGTTATATTAAGTATAAGAAAAAAATTAAAATTATTAACACAAGGGGACAAAGTTTGACATTATCCTTATAAACGATTCAACTCTACAAAAGTAATATTTGTTTTGGCGGATCGTAACATAGATTCTACATATGGATGAATATGCATTTTATGATAGAAAAAATTTGGTAAAAACTTTAATTAAAACTTTTATTATTACTGTGTTTTATATATCTGGGAATAATTAATATAATGGGAATATTTCTTCATATAACTGAAAAGCGTATGTTCAATCATGCCATATGCCTATGGCATACTCACAACGATTGAGTGTTTTCATAAATAAAAGTATTATGATATTTCATCATGGTCTACCTATAGCATACTCAACGGTTGGAGTGAATTCGTTGTTGTATTAAATCTTGTAATCTTGTTTAATATTTGTTAAAAATGCAAAAGCGTGTTGTGTACGTTTATTTTAACCCGACGCCGGTAGCATTTTTAGTGCACACGACGCGGGGGGAAACCATAGATTTCTAAGAGACTCATTGTAGGGATCACATAAGTGGGTTTTCTAAATTCATCAAACCTGCAGGTATTGCAGCCAGAATATTAACCCCATTGTTGTTGCTCCCGAAATCGAAACTAGAGACAGACGAAGTAAGGCAATTCAGTTTTTTTTTTTTTTTTTTTTTTTTTTTATGCTTTTTTATTACACATGACGGATGAATTCTTTCTAGTGCAAACAGTCAATGTCATAACAGCATGCAGTAACCGTTAACAGACAGGCTACCAGTACACAACCATACTGAAGCTACTCTAAAGAAAGGAAGGTAGATGACTTCGGAATAAGTCACACAAAAAGACTCAATGATATAAAAGTTGAACCGGTTTATATAGAGTATATTCTTTTTTAAAATAGTGTTACTGGTTGTGAAATTATCATAATTTTATTTTTCATGTGTTTCTTAATTTATTCAATTTACTTTTTGTTTTAATATAACAATGGTCCTTACAGTATTTTATTCTTCATATTAATAAAATTAATTTGTATGAATTTCAGTTATCAAGGGAGTTATTACTTGTTTTTTTTTAATTTCAATTTTAACCAGGGGGATGCTTTGTAAATCTGACTTTTTATATTTTTTTTAATTATTTAGCATTTGGTTTCCCGGTCTGTGTATTTTATAGTTTTGTGAAATTTTAAGTTTACTGGATTATTATTAATGTAATTTATTGGTATTGTGTTACATTTTGTGTATTTCTAATGTCTTTAACAGTTGTTTTATCTATGAGACGGATTACAAACAAGGAAAGTAAAAGGTGATTAAAGATAAAATAAATGTGGTCTAAATTCAACCACATTATATTTTACTTCCTGGATGTTTATATTAGGCCCAAACTTATTCTAATATTGTCTCTCGGTGTAGTGTTTAATGTTTTTTAAGTGGAAATATTTTTAAATGAAAGAATATGTTTTCTTCATTTTAAATCATCTTTAATTAAAATCTTCTTTGTTAAATCAGAGGTTTTTACGGGTTTAAACCTGGGATTTTAAATTGTCCGGCATTGACCAGTCCTGACCAAGGGTCAAAAGGTCAAATGAGGTTATACTGTTTCAAAAACATCATGTTTCTAACTACTCACATTCTTACCTTTTAATTAGACTTTATGTTTTTACATAGCTAAATTTCACTTACACTCCATGCATTTCTTCACATGGCTACACTTCACAGACATTTCTTGTTTTCGCATATATACACTTCACTGACACTTCGTGTATATACATACTTCATCTTCACTGACACTTCACGTCTTCACCTACCTATTATTCACTCATACGTCATGTCTTTACATAAATATACTTCACTTCCACTTTATGTCCTCATATAGCTGCATTTCATATACACTTTATTTGTTCACATAGCTACATTTCAATTATATATTACATCTGTATATATAGCTTCTTCACTTAGTGTCATGTCTTCACATAGTAACGCTTTACTGACACTTCATGTCTTCATTTGACAACGATCCCCTTGTACTTTATATCTTCACATATCTAGACTGCACTAACATTTCATGTCTTCACATAGCTACACTTCACTTATACTTCATGTCTACACATAGCTAAATTTCACTTCGACTGTATACAGACCTTACACATTACTCATTTCCATTAAAAAGTGTTTTATGACGGTTGCAAAGGACGCAGTTTGCTAATTGCTTAGGTTTCCTTATTTGGTTTAATAATTTTCGTACATGAAAATACCAAACATTATAGTTGATGGTTACTTGAAGATTGAAATTGTATCTTCTTGGCGGGCCCAGAGTTCGCAATTTTATGTTTATAATAAACTTTCATTTCATTCCTACATGTTGGATACCATGATGAAATTCTTATATCTTATCTAGATATAGTTCAGATATTCTGAACAAAATTTTAATTAATTTTGCTTGAAGAAAGACAGTTCCAATATGGTTATGAACAGATTTCACTAAGTTTTGCCATGCTCTGAGATCCTCCATAGTGTCTCCATAGTGAGATGCGAGTATTTGGAAAAAGTCATCACACATAGATGTTTCAATTATAAGTAATTTGTTTTATTTATTCGTTAGTTGTACATGTATAAATTACAATACAGGTTGACGCACAGATCTTATTTTGTTTCATTTGATAATTCAACGCTGTATTTCATACGTTTTGAATGTATTGGCGTTTTACTGTGTTGATTTTCATTACACTAACTACTTGGCAAGTTTCATTTTAATTTGTTACATCCGCTATGCTAGATTAGGGATGATGAGATATCGACCACCTTTAAAAGTCTGCCGAAAGCACCACTTCTTTTCATATCAATACATGAACTGACCGGGTATACATGTAAAACAGTATTCTATCCTATAAGTCTTTAATTATATCTTTATACGTTTTATTTGATATCTGTTTTTGCATTCATGATAACAATGGTTTGTATATATTAGTGTTTGTAGTTTTTGATATGAACTGTAAAACACTATACAGCATGTATTTATAGGCTTGGTAGAATACAATAGTACAGAACCTAGACAAAATTTTCACTTTCTTATGATGTTTTGCGTTGTTTTGTGGTGGCATTGAAATTATATTTACATATTAATTGTCTCAAAAAACGCTAACCGGCTATTTCAATTGGAAAGGAATTTCACGGTGGGTTTGGCACAATTGTTAATGTGACAACTAATGTATTTTACATTTTTACGCTATGCATTATCCTTTTCTGTACTGTTCAAAATGAAATACATAGAACAAAGTTGTAAACGTACATGGACACAGAGATTTTTAAAAAATATTTACTACTCCCTTAGGATCATGGAGTCTACATTCTTTCTTACTATAATGGAATCCGCTTAAGCCAGTGATGGGGCGTGAGGGATGTTGCACATTTCAATACGTCTCATGAACAGACAAAATCAAACCAAGTCGAATATTACTTTGCTTGCACTAAAGGATCTTCTCATAGATTTTATAATCAATTAAGAAAGCAAATACCACTGATAGCAGCTTGGTAGAACTATTCAACATTGAATGATATCAAGTTCATACTGCGTCGTAATAAACGTACAAGTTCGTTCAAGTATCTATAAATGGAGGCGCCTCCGGACCTATTGGTTAAGTATCTGACTTCGGGAAACTTGCCCTCACCGCTGTTTGTTCGAAACCTTACTTTGGGTATAAAATTCGTTCGTGTGAGGAAGCCATTCAGCTGGCTTATGGAAGACCAATGGTTCTGCACAGGTGCCCGCCCATGCCTGAAATGGGGGCATCTGGGATCTTCCTCCTCCGCTGGGAAGTAACCACACGATATATAATTATGTCGGTGTGACGCTAAACCCACAATAAAAGTGCATTTGTAAAATAAAACATTTTTCAAATATTTGACTGGTTGCCAAAGAATCTGTTTTGTGAAATATTATTATAACATGTCGTGTTCATATCATGTTGATATAAAATATTTTTACTTCGACCGCCCTGCTTTTCCAACAGAAAACAGAATCCCCTTTCACTGACTGTCATGAGCCTCATTCTGCCTTTAGACAGCGCCAAACGTTATTTCAGTAGTTATAAAATGAATTTTAGCAGTGCTAAATAAAAGCATAACGATTTCACATAATTATATTTGTATGTCTCTATCACCGAGCGGTAGTTCTTGCTCCAGCCACAAAACCCCCAGGCGTAATTTATATCAGGTCTCATATTGTTATTGGGATAAAAAACAAAGACAAATATCAAACAGGGAATGCCACGTACCAAAAACGCAGCCTCCCCAAAACGAAACCTACAGCACGCAGACGTACACACCACAAACACACACACACATACACATACACGCACACACACACAAAGCCAACACATGAGGACAAAACGAACAAGCAAAGGAACACAGTGGGGCATCGCCTTGGAACGGTCAGTGGCAAAAACAACACTGGGGAGCTTAAACCGGTTTATGGTGCGCACCCAACCTCACTCTTACCCCCACCATGTTCCAAACACACGGGACAGTGTAAATAAAAGTAATCCCTTCCAGGTGAATCTCTAACACACGCAATGGAAACAAAAGGCATGGCATGTAAAACACAAAAATGCTCGTGTATAAATATATAAAAAGCAAACCTTTAGACCCAAAACCGTATGTACTCAATGCCTTTTCAGACAGAGAGAGAGAGAGAGAGAGAGAGAGAGAGAGAGAGAGAGAGAGAGAGAGAGAGAAACTGACCAGTCAGTTTTTTCCCCGGGGGAAAGAATTGACTTATCAGTTTCTTCCCCGGGGAAAGAACTGACTGGGGGGAAAACTGGGCTATTACACCGGGTTGTATATCACAGAACTCACAACACTTGACTTCCTTCTTTGGTTTAAACATATTTTATTCGTCTATATACAGCTACATGAAAACATATTGAACACAACAAAAATGACAAGGATTAAGCTGAAAGCAAATTAATGCTTATTGAAGCTTTTTCCATGTCGAAACATGTTAGAATCATCAATGAATCTTGTAATATTACATCTGGGTCTTTTGCTTAATCTGTATATTGAAGCATTTTCATCAATTTCTGCAGCATAGATAGGATGGTTGGCTTATCAAGTGGTTTTTAGTCTGAAGGCGTATACAGGTTAAAACGTCCTATCATTTGCAGCCCATGGCATCACCAAAAACCAAGTTGTTAGAGGGTCTTCTGGCGGTAAGATAAAACTGCGTGGACGCGGTACTAAACTCTGACTAAAGTACTGGATCTAAACGAAGATCTGAGAATGACCCATTCACGTTCGTCTTCTGTATACAGTCAAACCTGTCTATAAGGACTACCCTAAGGAATGCCAAAACGTGGTCTTTATTGGGAGGTTGTCTTTATTCCCAGGTTAAAATACACTGTAAATGTTAAAATGGGAAACAAAACATATGGTCTTTAGAGCCAGGTGGTCTCTGTTCAGAGGTGGTCTTTAACACAGGTTTGACTGTATTTTGGATTTCCAATATTGCTTTTATTATTTTCGCAAATCTATTTTTTTTTCAAATCAGACGACTTGTTTCAACAAGCTGCACCATCAAAATAGCGTCGAATGTCATAGAGTAAGAAAAATGTTCAGTCAGACCGGGGCTCGAACCAGATACCCCTCGCTTACAGGGCGAGTGCCCTACCGACTGAGCTAATCGGCTGTCTGACATTTTACGTGACCAAGTCGGTACCATGACATATGATTCCTCTCAAAACACGAGTGCGTAGTTGCGATGTGGTCGTCATTAGAATTGTAAATAAGAAAACACCCAAGCTTAATATAGATTTACAAAATGTTGCAAGTAAGGCTCTGATTGGCTAGCGGAAAGGTCGTCAGAACGAGGCTATCAATAGCACGACGTTTAGATCCTAAGCGTAGCGTAATAGGAGATGTACTTTAGTCAGGTTGCGGCAACCCCGCTGTTTGGTCATTTAAAAACACATCTGACAGTTTTCTAAATGTATATGTTCCTATAGACAGATTTTTTTAAACTCTGTGTACTGACTAAGAATCCAGTTTAAAACGGAAGTATGTATTAATAATAATAGGTACCGATGCTTGATTTTGAATTGTCTGTCATTGAAAATAGGTTTTTGGGTATTTCCTACTTTCAAGGGGAGAAAATGCATGACCAAGGCTGGGTACCTATGATTTTCTTAATTTTTCATTTCTGTTTTTTGATTTTGTTCTCTGTCAGTAAACACAGTTTAAAGAAGAAATTATGTCCGTAAGAAAATTTCGCACAATGTCAATATAGACAGTGGCAAATGTCCTTGACTATGAACATGGCAAAATGATACCTCAAAGTCCTGGTCTTTTCCATGGACAGAATTTCTTTAAACTTGAATGCATATGATGACTGAAACAGAAATATAAATATTTCCCTTGTCTTGATCTTGAATTATCTGCCCTAGAAAACTGAATTTTTTAGTATTTTCAAGGGCAGATAATTCAAGATCTGACACCGGTATCTATGATTTTTAATACATATTTTCGTCTTAAACTTAATTTCAGTCAGTTCACAAAGTTTTAAGAAATTCTGCCTGTAGAAAAATTTTTGTCTACATACATATAGAAAACTGTCAGATGTGTCTTTATATGACAAAATAGTATGGTTACCGTGTGGGAATTTCAGAGTTTAGTACCGCGTCCACGCCGTTTTATCTTTTCGCCACCGTCTGTAGGCAAGTGTTTGCCTTTATACATATAGAAATCAGTCAGATATGCCTTTAATTGCCGACTTTTCGTAATATGTGTGTCTCACCAATTTTTGCCATTTCATGTTATGTATTTCGACACAAAGAACAATTGCGACTAGCAAGCTAAGAGTTGATAATTATAAGTCTGAATGTTGTTTATTTCTTTTCTAGGTTTTATATTGATTTTGAATGTACGGCTAACAGTGAATTAAATATTATAATAAACCAAGGGAAAGCAACTGTACACTGTCTGAGTGCATAGAGTTGTACGTATTTCCTCATTTGAATTAAAAATATGGGCGTATCTCTCCCTATTATTAATCTTTTTAAAATTTCACTTTTCATAGTGGATATTTTGATATGAAAATATGTTTGATGCTGTTTTGAAATCATGCACTAAATTATCAAAGCTATATTTACCCCTGCTTTAAGTGCTTACATGACATTACATGTAAACCTGTAGATTTAATTTCGGGGCCGCACAGAAATATTGCGCATTCGCAACGTGCCACTTCCAACTTCCCCCAAATGTTAACAGGCTGTGTGAAAGAAGACGAAATGAAAGGTAGCATTTCTTGTCAAATATGTTTAGTTCTGTTCATTGTTTTCTCGTTTAGGGCAAACCTATTATTTTAACTGGGGACCATACGCCGCTTTTCATGGAATTACACGCTAGTGTAGCATTGAAGGTTCAATGTGCACCGCCGTATGAACACATCTGCGGATGTCTCTTAAAGTGTTTTTTTGTACTTTTAGCATGTGTAAATGTTGAGTTCTGCTCAACCCGGGGCTAGAGGGCGTGGACGGTAGCACGCATTTTAACTACCGTCCATGAACAGGCTCAATCAAACCGAGCCTGCAACATTTTCGTTTTTGTTATGTTGAGCGACCTGTGGAGTTTCCACTTTTTCCATTTTACATTTAACTGTTGTTGCTTCGCTGTGTTGTTGAAAAGCAAGCGTCCAATTGATCGACAACAAATGATCAAAGTAAAAAACAGTGTTTACGAGAACGTTTGGTTTTGTGGGTCATCCGGATCTGGTGGTTGCTAACCAGTAAATATGAAGGTATTAGCCTTTTAAGCTGTTATTATTCTTGATAAATGTGTTTCAGCATTTTTGAAAAACATAGAATGTCCATATTTAAAATATCACCAAGGTACATCAAGGTTATATTAAAAACTTCAATAATGTCAAACTGCGTCTCAGTGGTCTAACTGAGCATGAAATCTAGTTAACAGTATTAGAATAAATCAGCAACGAATAGAGGGCAGTTAGTGCACTTAGGGATACCAATCACAAGTCTATAAGTTTTATTGTCAAAGGACATCGGACAAAATTCTAGGGAGTTTGCCTTAATTTAAATACAATTTCATGATTTGATTTCAATAATAGATAATTTGATATAATGGCTTCAGATACACATAAATAAGTTATATTTCTATCAAACTGTAACAAAAATATTGTTTTATTTTGATATTTGTTTTGTTGAAATTCGAGCATTTTGCGACTAAGGTTCATATTTTCTGTAAAATGTGCAATGTGTATTTTCAGTGAAATAAGCATTATGTATTTAAGGTATATCTATTATAAAATGTTTTAAAACAATAAGTAAACTTTTACAATGCAGAGCATTTTTGAAAATAACTGAAAAGCAAAACACAAAAACAAAAAGAAAGTGGAACAAAACGTTTAGTCAACCAACTGTACTTCAGTTCATTTCATCCGAGTGCCCATTAATCACAGCCTATTGTTTGTTTTCTATACTTCTATTGTTTTACTGTATTTACTGTATTGACACATGCAGTACACATGTACAATACTGAGTGGGTATTATAGGGAGTTTGTTTGTTTTTTTGTTTTGGGTTTAACGCCGTTTTTCAACAGTATTTCAGTCATATAAGGGCGGGCAGTTAACCTAACCAGATTCTGTACCAGTACAAACCTGTTCTCCGCAAGTAACTGCCAACAACTCCACATGAATCAGAGGTGGAGGACTAATGATTTCAGACACAATGTCGTTTATCAAATAGTCACGGAGAACATACGCCCCGTCCGAGGATCGAACTCGCGACCCCGCGATCCGTAGACCAACGCTCTTACCTACTGAGCTAAGCGGGCGGGCTGTTATAGTGAGAGTTATATACTATATACATGCACTTTTATAAGTGCTAGCAAAACAGATGCGAATGAAACAATAATAAAGATAATGGTAGGAGAAGACTGAGTCGACCAGTATGTCAATGGCACAGAACCTATCTAGCCAGTATCGGCATTAATGTGGATGTAACCTCAGTATTATGCAATTCTTGCATTTGCAAGTTATACAAAAAAGAAAAATGTTAGATAATTCTGCCAGTTGCATCGGGGTTGGGATAAGTGTTGGGGACGTCGGAGTTAGTTCTGGTGATGTCGAAGTTACTTCTGTGGGTGTCGGTGTTAGTGCTTGTGACGTTGGGGTAGGTTCCGATGACGTTGCAGTGAGTTTGATATATATACTGTAGTGTTTTCTATGTTTGAAGCATTTACAAAAACGAATATAACTACCGATATGTAAGGTGTAGGAAACACATGCAATAATTGCCAAAAACTTTGTATGTGACAATATTGTACTCACACTCTGAAGGTAGGGTTTTCAGTTTTGAACACCGCCCCCACCCCGCATTATTTTTGCAACACACGTATATAATATTTATTTACAAAGGCCTGTAAAATATTTTGTTGCGTCTGGGGGGATGTTGAAAACGGAAAAATGTCAATAAAGTGATGTTTTTGTTTTGTTCAAAAACTTGTACAAATTTCTAGAATACTATCAGAAATGATATTTTACTATCTGTCTCACGCTCTTTCAGAAGTCTGGCCCTAGTTCAGCTTTCACTTATTGGATAGGCAATCTAAATATGAAATAATATTGATTTCCTTTAATAAATATGTAATCTAATCTTAGCGCTCACAAACCTTATCACATCTCCATAGGGTGTATTTGTTACATTTACTATTAGAAAAAATGTCTTAGTTTCATTGCTTTCGAGGCCTGATGGTCTAGCGGTTAAACGCTTGAATGTCCATCCAGCGGTCCGGGGTTTGAATCCTGGTCCAGGTATTGGAAATATCTTAGATTCTCTTGAGTGTCTCCCACTTAACTAAAAGGACAGTACTTGTTCTTCACAGGAAAGATGGGTTCGCGTGTATCGGTGCTATCTATACACGTTAAAGAACCAGACTGTCTGTATCTAAAAGGATTTCCCTTTGTCCGTTCTTGAGGCTTTTCCTCACTCTGTCCCCTTGATCGCTCTGTGTCTGTACTAGTAGAGAATGAATTTTGCGCCCTGGTTGTCTGCCTTTGTGCTATGTAAAAAGCCTTTGAACGTGTTTTATCATGGAAAAGGGCGCTACATAAATCTGGTACAAGAATGAACAAAATAATAATTACACGCCAAATAATTAATGGTTTCTCTTGCAAATATTTTCTCAATTAAATCAGACAGTAAAGCACATATATCGATATATTATACATTATGAAGACTTAAGGTACAGAAAACTAAGCTAGATGGATGCTGACAGCTCTGACAAACGTTGCCTCATGGGCAAGAATGAATGCTAAATCCAGATATCTCATCATCAAGAAGAAACAGACGACAGAGAGGTTCAAACTTCGAGTACAGTACGAGGAGATCCCATCCATAGTGAAGAGCCCGATAAAGAGCCTGGGAAAGTGATTTGACCCTATTTCATAAGATAGGGACAATGACAAGAAGCTCGAGAACCAGGTAGTAGACGGCTTGAAAAAGATACACAGGCAAATTCTGGTTCTACCAGCACGCCCTACTCAAGTAACAGTAGCTGAATGTATTGCTATAGTTTCACATATTAGTAGTTTGTGCATGTATCATGACAATAAGACAGATTGATTCGGTTTCTAAGAACGTTGGATCGGAAACTTTGCCGATTCCGTCTAGTTCTGTCGAAATGTCTGCTAATAATGCTGTCAGTGGTTAAAACACCAACAAGAGGAGTTTAATGAAAGCGTGGACCATTTTGGGGAATATTCTTCCGAAACTCGGTGCAAAATCGAGTAAGAAAAGAAGTAATTTTAGCTCAATAACGAAAGCGCAGATCTAAGGATCGCGGCCTCGTGAGTTCGATTCCCGGGAGATATGTATGTTTTCGATGACGATTTGAAAATAGACATTGTGAGGAGTAATTTCGTCCTCCTCTTCTGCTCTTCTAAATCATATACTGGGAAGTTGGCAGTTACTTGCGGGGAAAAGGCTAGTACTTGTAGAGACTCCAGAAACACTGATTAGGTTAATTGACCGCCGTTACATGACTGAAATACCGTTGAAAGTAACATTTACATATATGAAATGATTTCAATACTGGTGATGATTCATTATATGATACATATTTATGTTATTTTGTCCAGGCGGTGATGGTTAAATAGGACCATTTTAGAGGATTAACTGGTCACATTATAGGTGTACACAGTACATGTACGGTGATAAACAAAATAGAAAAGATCCGTAGGATTTCAACTAGCTAATCTATACACTATTTCTTTGATTTGCTGTTATTTCTTTCTTTTTTACTATCTGTCAGATAATTTATCATGATATTTTATGTGTTTGTAATTAAGTACTACATTTCAAGAACCATCACCGAAGCTCTTAATGCGATGTTTGAATTATTTCATTCTGAAAATTCCGCACGCTATTTCTGTTTCGATCCTTATTATTTTTGACTTTGCTTCTACACTCTCACTTCCTGTTCAAAACAAAAATTGAAAACAAATCAGGTAGTAACAGTTTACACATCTGACACTTGGTTTCAGACAGAATGTACTTGATAACATTGTGAAAACAAAGCTAGTATCTTGACACTAAAAAATTAGTCATTCAGATGTTTTGCAAATAAAAATGTAAAAATAAAGATATAAAAAAATCAGAAAGGTTGCTTTAGAATTTTTATAATAGTAACAATAAGTCACATTCAGAGAAACATTGAAGTTATGTCTTCATGTATTTTCATGATTACTGACAGATGGTGGTTCAGCTAATCAAAATGATGAAATATAGTGGTTCGATAGTAACTAAGAGATATACAATGCGTAAAAATAACTTCCTGCAGGATGAGAAGAGCATGAAAGGGGATTTGAAATTCATAACTGTGGATTTATAATAAATAAATACTGCCGATTGTCAGACTAAGGCGTCTATAGCTTGTGAAGTGGGACTATAATGGGGTTTATTCATTTTATCATAAGCGTAAAAGTTATTTTTTATATAAGGGTAGTTCATTTTAACATTCCGCACTGAATTTGATTTACAATATATTTATTTTACACATTAGTCTCATTTTATAGCATCAGTAGATTCCTTTGTGAGACATTGGTTCGGTTGCTGTACCTGATTCTATCACCAACCAATCACTCGGAATTCTAAAGGTATAGTAACAGAAAAAAACATGCTTTACCCCTATACTCACAATCATAAAGATCATTCTAATAACAATCGATATAATTCACTGACAATTATTAAGCCTTTTGAAATTATGCCATCAATAGAACCAACATAAACAAATAGTAACAAAATTGTAGATACAGACAAATGCGGTCTTTATTGGGAGTGGTCTTTATTCAAAAGTTAAAATACACTGTAAATGTTAAAATGGGAAACAGAACAGGTGGTCTCTGTTCAGAGGTGGTCTTTAACACAGGTTTGACTGTATTGAAAACAACTGATGGGTTGTTACCAATTCTTATAATAGCCTAATGTGAAAAGAAATAATAATTTAGCTGATTCAAAAAAACGGATAACCATTTTCATGCTAATGGAATTAGAAATACTCAACATTTGCGGTTATCTTATTTATACTTTGATATCACTTACTTTTTGTGCATAGATAGTATTTCTAAACGCCCTAACATTCCTTAAATTACTACAGCACATGCGTAAACTACTGGAACAGTTTTAACTGACAGCATAGGCCATTTTACATAATGCTTGAGAGAATGTGCACATGTCAGACTCATAAACAGACTTAATCAAACCGAGTTAGCTATTTTCTTTCGTCCTTGGGATCTATGCTTCCGTAGGAATCATTAGATCTGTCAACAGTTAGTACAGTCAAACTGTGTTCGCTAGAGCTCGACGGGACAAGCACAATATTTTCGCGGTATAAGTAGTACAAGCCGACGTAAACTATACATTATATAGACCTGACGGTGAGTTCGAGCCTAGAGTAGTTTGCGAATAATCCGAATTCGTCCAAACGAAGTTTGACTGTACAAGTCTTTATAAAGAATGCGCCATAGATTTTTTCTACCTGTACTGTTCAAACAGACAATCATACAGGCAATCAACCAGCCTTTTTAGGAATTGTTTTGCCTGGAAACAGAAACTTTAGAAACATAGCTTTCATAAATGAACAAAATATCAGGGCATACGAAAAGTTGAACTCATTCTACAGAAATAACTTTACTCGATTTGAAATTTTCCTGTCTCAAATGCAATAAATCTACACGAAGTAACTTATTCTATTTCTTAAATTCCTAATTACCACCGAACAATTACAAGTTTTTATCAAAATGTAGCAAAACACTTACACCTTTTTTGTTTTTTTCTATAGAGAAGCTTGGGTGAGTAGCCTGGTATTCAAACGTCAGTAAGAGTCAGGAGCTCTGATAACCTTGGAGTATGTTTGTGTTCATTATGTTGTTTGCTTCTCTTTTTATTTCCATAGGACATTTCTTAGCATGTGACTGTAAATATGTCTGCTTTAGCTATAAGGCTTTGTATCTATGTGATATTCCAACTATTTATTATAAGTATTGAATGCTATTTTTTATGCTTTATGAATGTTTTAGCTGTGCATCTTAAACCTGGTCATACATGGTGGTATATAATGTATTATTAAAATATTTCTTACACTTTTTACAGCAGCTATTTAATAGATTACACTATTTTCAAATTAACCGATTGCCCTTGTCTTACTTTCTACACCTTTTTTTCGGTAGTTTGGGATTCAGAGGACTGGATTTTGTCATACACTTGTCACAATGCCCGATTGTCAACTACTATTTTTTGTTTAACTTCAATCTTTATCCATGTTTCATATGCATGTTTATTCCCCAGTGGGAGAGTAACCATGTCAGTAATATATATCTACTGTAACCTGGTTACTTCCCTTACCTTATCTTTTCTGCTTGCTGTAATTGTATGTGTGTTCCCTTACAGCTTCTTTAAGTTTGTTTTTACTTTACCACTACTTTATGCTAATATTATTTATGTCATATCCGACGTTAAATGAAGTTTCTTGTATCTTATATCTTGTATTTCTTTTGTTGTTTTCTAAAGGCATATACATGCTTTTAATTTGCATTGCATGTCTTCTGTCTACGATGACTTACGAACATATTGCGAACTACAAATTAGTTTAAGCTCCCGAATGGTGGTTTTGACTCTGAATGTTGCAAGGCGGTGACCCATTGTGTTCCTTTATTTTGTTTCTTTTGTAATCCTGCCAGTGTGTTTGTTTTATATTTGTGCATGTGCGCGTTTGTTTGTATTTGTGTGCTATTCTGACGCTGAGGGTTTCGCTTTTGGAACTTGGCTTTACATGTAAAACATTTTATGACAATTTTCGTTCTTAGTATATTCTGCTAGAGAGTTATCTCAGGGAAAAGGACCCATTTCATAGAGTTAGATCCCTATTAGAAATGTCTGTTTTATTAAGATTTTGTCACTACCCCCCTTACACAACGAAAGTGTTAAAAAGTGAACTAATGCTTTTGATTTCAGTGGAATTTGTAACTTTTCATTTGAATCTGATACTGAAATGTAGTAGATTATTGCATCAACGTTTTGCATTCATTGTGATTATTGAGACAAGGGACAGGTTTCACTTTTGTGACTTAGCGCATTGTGTTTCTTAAATAACTACTCCCATTTTTGCTGTACATTTGTTCAAAATCAGTCAGGTAATGAAAAAACTAGATTTTCCTTACTTCCGATTTACTTTGCATTTATTTGGCTGGGACTGATTTTTTTCGAGAGTTTTGTACATTCCTCGCTTTAATGCATTCACCCGTGGGAAGTGTTTTCTTTTCCTGCCTAAATTAACTTTATATATCGTGTTCTGCTTTAAACAAAAGTGCGTACATAAGAACAGACATTAAATGACATACATTGATTTCAGAAGAATATACATGTACTTAATTATATTTAAAAATTTGTCACTGTAAATTGTTATTTCTGTTTGTCCTTGACTACGATACGTGTCTGCATTTTAAAATATACTGATAATGCGACAACTTCCTCTGGCGGCCATGTTTATGACAAATCAAAAGAATTTGAACAATCTTTCTAGAAGGCCACACAAGAACAATCTGTGTGATCTATTTCAAAATCGGACCAGCTGTTTCATACGTGAAGAATTTTAAAGGTTCCAATATAATACGCATATCTGAAAATCGGACTAGTGGTTAAGGAGGGGATGTTGTTTGAAGATTTTGTTTTGCTCTTGCAACCAATGTGCAACCAAGCAAAACCGTTAGAGGAACATCCAAGGAGGCCAAGTTTCATCTAAATCCATTCAGTGTTTTTTTTAGGAAATATCGTTTAAAAGATTCCCGACGACGGCCGGACGAACACACACACGCTCAGGTGAACTTAAAATACACGGAACAAGTGTTCACTTTATCAGATACAATATGCTGAGGTTTAATATTATTATGTTACTACTATGGCAACATTCACTATACTACCCTGATAATTTCCTTACTTTTATAAAAACAACTGATTGTTGAAAATGAAATTGTTCATATGCTATATGTACGCCTTGTATAAGTACGTAATTAGTGAATGAAGGCAAGATTAACAGCATTTATATGTAATGCCAACAGCATAAAGGACCACAGTGGATACATTTTTAGCTCGACTATTCATAGAACAGTAGAGTTATTGGACTCGCTCATGCGTCGGCGTCTGCGTCTGCGTCCGCGTCGGCGTCCGCGTCCCGATTTGGTTAAGTTTTTGAATGTAAGCTGGTATCTCAGCAACCACTTGTGGGAATGGATTGAAACTTCACACACTTATTCACTGTGATAATCTGACTTACATTGCACAGGTTTCATAACTCTATTTTGCTTCTTTACAAAATTATGCCCCTTTTTTGACTTAAAAATTTTAGGTTAAGGTTTTGTATTAAAGCTGGTATCTCAGTAACTACTTGTGGGAATGGATTGAAACTTCACACACTTATTTATTGTGATAAACTGATTTACAATGCACAGGTTCCATAACTCTATTTTGCTTTTTTACAAAATTATGCCATTTTTCGACTTAGAATTTTTTGTTTAAGGTTTTGTATGTAAGCTGGTATCTCAGTACTCACTAATTGGAATGGATTGAAAATTCACACACTTGTTCACTGTCATGATCTGACTTGCACAAAGTAGATCCCATAACTTTATTTTGCTTTTTTACAAAATTATGCCCCTTTTTCAGCACAGAAATTTTTGGTTAAGTTTTTGTATGTAAGCTGGCATCTCAGTATCCACTAGTGGGAAAGGATTGAAACTTCACACACTTGTTCACTGTCATGATATGACATGCAGTGCAAAGGGTCAATAACTCAACTTCGCATTAATTTTGCAACATAGGAATTTTGGGTTAAATTCTTATATGTAAGCTGGTATCTCAGTACCCACTAAAAGGAATGGATTGAAACTTCACACAATTGTCCACTGTCATAAGCTGATAAGTACTATGCAAGTTCCATAACCCTATTTTGCTTTTTTACAAAATTATGCCCCCTTTTCGACTTCGTATTCATTCAATCGACAATGCTGTTGAATAGTCGAGCGTTGCTGTCCTCCTTGCGATTGAAAAGGTGATCATTCATCGTCTGTGATTAAGTACACGACTGCGGTTTTTAATAGCCATGTATCATGTTTTTCTTACCGGAATAATGTTTTTTTTTTCTATAACCGGGCTCAAACCTACATGTGTGTTTGATGAGAGCAGAAACGTTTGCAGTCCATACCAGTTATCACGTTTGCTCATATATTTTGTGACAGGGTCGAATTTGCACATAAACTTCCTTATAATTTTGCACGTGAAAACCAAGAGTAAATATGTGTGAATACACATTTTAACTAGTATATTTTAACAATTTTCAACTCTCGAATAGATTATACACATGTAACAAGTAGGACCAGATAAACAACAAAAGCATAAAAATACTGAATGTTTTTAATGGAAAGTTGAAGTACTTCTTGCCACAGAAAATATTGATATATTTGATATATGTAAGACGAAATAAAAACCGAAGGTTATTTAGTAACTGTATTTGAAAAGGTATGACTAATGAGTTTTTGGAATTAACTTACATTTCCACGAAAATTTGAAGGACGATCTATACAAGTACCTATTGACTTATGATCTCCAGTCGTGACCTTAACTTTTAAACAAGTACGGCTTGTTTTATACTGGTAATAGTTTTAACAAATGTTAGCTTGTTGATAGTGTAAGGCCTTGTTCAAGTTACTATATTTTTACAACATAATGGGCTATTTTGTTTATTCTCTCATTTATTCAGAAGTACAACAACACAACTAAATACGCACTTTCATTTGTAGAAATGAAAAATGTTTAAAGTAGTCTCTATTTATCGGATGCTGTGCACAATGCTAAAACATTTGGAATATAAACATACTTATTTAGTCGAACTTTATTCAAATCATTTTGAATATTTTAAGTACAACAATCATATGGACATTCAATCAATATTTGTATTCTGCTTAAGTGAAAATAACTTCATTTGGAGTGAAACATTTTTTTCCTTAAACTAAGATCAGAAACTGACGTATTCCGTTAAAGGCAACAGACTGAAAACTCTTAGTTTACTTTTGATAGAAAAAGCATATAGGAAAATTTATTCAAACTTTCTAGTCAAAATACTGACTTAGATATAATATGTATCTCTGTTATGTAACAAATCATTGATCACTTTGATACATGTTTTAAAACAAGTGAATGAAGTATTGCCATGAAATACAAAGTACCCTACTTGAATGCATCTTATTTTCTCTACTTCAGTCTTACAGGATGATTTGATATCTGTCAATGATGTATAAAAATATTGTACTGTATATACAATATGTTGTTTATATGGCAGAAGGAAACATCAAAAAGCTATATGCTGTAACATCCGATTTACTGGGAAGGTCGAAGGACAATCCGCTCCCATTACACACAAATGCAGTAGCTTTGGCAAATGACTTTATACGATACTTTGCTGATAAAATTGTCAAGTTGAGAAATGATCTTGACAACATATCAACTGAAACACCCAATAGTAATTCTTCCTAATCAAATCCACCTGTGATTATGAATACATTTACTGCCTTCAAACCACTTTCCGAAAACGATATTTTGAAACTTGTATATGCATCAAAATCTACAACTTGTGAACTTGATGTGATACCAACTAAGAAATTAGAGGAGCATTTTTCACAATTTGCTCCCTTTGTGACAGAAATTGTCAATCGGTCACTGCTATCTGGTGTGTTCCCTGAGGAATGGAAAAGTGCTGTGATAAAACCTTTGTTGAAGAAGAAAGGTCTCCCACTTGAACTGCAAAACTATCACCCAGTGTCAAATTTAACATTCCTCTCCAAATGTTTTGAAAAAGCTGCACTCAACCAAATCAATAAGCATATCGAAGCCAACAATCTCCTTCCAGTTTACCAAAGTGCCTATAGAAAATATCATGGGGTTGAAACAGCAATGGTCAAGATGTATAATGATCTTTTGGAAACCATAGATGAAAATCAAATAACAATCGTGGTCATGATCGACTAGAGTGCAGCGTTCGATACCATCGATATCCCGATACAGATTCAAATCCTTCGAGATGACTTTGGTTTACATAGCACTCCCTTGAAATGGATAGAATCTTATCTCACAAACAGAACAATGAACGTTTTAGTCGAACAGTCAGCAACTGACACGGAGCCACTGAGGTTTGGTGTCGCGCAGGGTTCTTGTGCCGGACCGGTGATCTTTACCCTGTATATATCGGCTCTCAACCGAGTGGTGTAGAAATATCCAGCAAATCTCTATGGATACGCGGACGACCACAAGATTGCGTTAAAAATTCAAGCGGGAAATTCTCAAAACGAGACAACTGTTCTTCATCAACTCGACAGTTGTCTCAATGAAATCATAAAATGGATGACAACCTTCAAACTGAAAATAAATCAGTCTAAAACTGAAATAATTATGTATGGAACCAGACAACAGTTAGCGAAATTAAACACGACAAGTGTAAACGTTGGTGGGTGTGACGTAAAATGCGTCGATCATGTCAGAGACCTGGGTGTAACTATGACCAATACACTCAACTTTGACCATCACATTCAGAAAAGGTGTCAGATAGCTCATGTGCAGTTACAAAACCTTAGAGCTATACGGAAACATCTCACACAAAAGTCAACTGAATCATTAGTGCATGGATTGGTTCATTCTCACATTGACTTCTGCAACAGTTTATTTACAGAAGTTCCAGCCTACCAAATCAATAAACCACAGCGAGTCCAAAATCATGCCGCTAGAGTAGTCAAGAATGCTTCCTATGAAAAACCAGTTGCCGAACTTCTGAAAGAATTACACTGACTTCCAGTTAAGGCTAGAGTCATGTTCAAAGTTTTATTAATAGTCTTTCCTGTCATCAATGGTACAGCTCCAGTATATCTGAGGGAAATGTTTGTACCTATTCGACAACGATACAGACTTCGCTCACAAAGTGACACTAACTGTAACATCCCTAGACGGAGAACAAAATAAGCAGACAGATCTATGGCGGTCCTTGGCCCCAAATGGTGGAACTATCTGCCTAGCTATCTGAAAATCATTCAGTCTGAAGCCTGCTTTAGATCAAAACTGAAACCACATTTATTTAGGCAGTTTCATGAACAATGAGTGTAGTCTTGTTAAAATACATAGTATTTATACATGTCCAAATCTCTAAATCAAAGTTCTAGAATCCTGTTCATATTTTGTATGTATATATTTTAAATGTGTGTTATGTAATTATAAAGCGCAATATTTTTGCGCTATATAAATGCCATGTATTTGTATTTGTATATATTATAACATAACACTTGGATTAAAATTTGCATATAAAACAAGCTACAATTGTTGACTGATGGTTTCATAACATCTATAAATACACAAAAAGTACTTAATTTCAATTTTGATAACATTTAATTTTGAAATTGGTGGGAAAATATGAGAAAAAAATGTAAGAAATCAATATCAAAGGGAAGTTTCGAAATAAAAACGCCAACAACTTTTAAATTGGATCCACATTAAACGAGCTTATATAAAATATTTTACAGACTGGACAGGAAAAGATCAATGTTGACTTTTGACCATAAGGTATGCACTAGGGGTCTGGGTATTGCACAGGTCACATTATGGGGACCTTTATGTCAAATAGTATTAAAATCCCTTTATTGATGACAGAGTTATGGACCAGAAAGGAAAATATCCTTCTGGCAGTGGCCTTGAACCTTGAGTTAGGGATAAGGGGTTGCGTAAAACAGGTTGTTTTGTTATGGAAAATATTTCTGATAAGAAATATTAAAATCCCTTCATGGATGATAGAGTTATTTATCAAACAGGAAAAAACGCTATCGACCTTTGACCTTCAAGTGTGACACTGACCTTTGAGTAAGCGGTCTGAATGTTGCGCATGAGACATTGTCTTATTATTAGGTACATTTGTGGCCCTTTAAGGATTGTTGAGTTACAGACTGGACAGGAAACAGACCCTAGCCATGCCAACATTTGACTGCCAAATGTGACTTGAACTTTTAGCTAAGGGTCCGGGTTTTGCACAAGACACGTTGTCCCATCCAGAGGGAAATTTGTTGCAGGCTCGGTTTGATTGACCCTGTTCATGGACGGTAGTGGAAATGCATGCTACCGTACACGCCCTCTAGACCCGGGTTGAGCAGAACTCAACATTTACACATGCTAAAAGTACAAAAAAAAAAAAAATAAAACAATTTAGAGACATCCGCAGATGTGTTCATACGGCGGTGCACATGGAACCTTCAATGGTACACTAGTGTGTAATTCCATGAAAAGCGCCGTATGGTCCCCAGTTAAAATAATGGGTTTGCCCTAAACGAGAATACAGTGAGCAGAACTAAACAAACTGGAATTTAGAAAGGGGATCTGAGGTTATGGAGCCTGCATATCACAGGAACTGCCAAAAGACAAAATTAAAAAACAGGCACTATAGCCAAGGGGTGATTAAACAATACCCAAAGCTATGAAAGCGGGAGTATTGGAACCACCTAGGCCGAAATGTTCATGCTGAGAAACTAAACAGTACTAGTAACACGACATAAAAGTCGTGCTGAACGAGCTGAGAAGATCAAAATATAACAGCCCTGACTGAATGTACGGGGAGACTTTTTACGGCCGCCACACGGCTCCTGTTTTGCATGACATATGTATAGACCGCACCTATTGACTTATGATCTCCAGTCGTGACCTTAACTTTTAAACTAGCGTTCTGGGCTTTGCGCCTGACACATTGTCTCATCATGGGAAACATTTATGGCTAGTATTATTGCAATCAGTTATAAACTGGACACAAAACAGACCCTGGTCATGTCATGTAAACATTTACAATTATTATTCAAATAACTCTGTTTCGTTTCAAGGCACGGCCTCAAGCGGGATCGGGGCTAGTTTTACAACATAATGTTAAATGAAAATATTTAGATATTGTCTCCTGAACGGCTGGTCCGATTGTAAAACCAGTTTTCAAATTCCAGCAATATTCCAATATAAAGTGACCCTCTAACGAATTCCTCCTAATCTTACCGTTTAATCAAAATCATGGCTGCCAGAAGTAGTTTTCTCTTTACTGTATAATTGGAACTTTTGCCATCTCCCCCGCCCCTAGAAATATTACCTCGAACCTTCAAAATTATTCTTCTGCATTTTTGTATATTGATTTTCTTACTGTTTTGTGCTGCGACCTTTATGCAAGGTGAAATGTGTGATACATTCTTGTCTTTTCATTGTTCTGTGCTGCATTCTTTTATGTTAAGTGTCATACTTTCTTGTCATTATTTGGTTGTTCTGTGCTACATCCGTTATATAAGGTGAAATGTCTGATTCGTTCTTGTCTGATTCGTTCCTGTCTTTATTTGATTGTTTTGTGCTGCATCCTTTTATATTAGATAAAATGACTGATGTTTTCATGTCTTTATCTGATTATTATTCTCTGCTGCATCCTTTATGTACGGTGAAATGAGACGTTTATAAATAATAAGCCCCACTTCAATGTTATATCTTAATCGTAATAATTAGGAATTTGTCTTTTTAACTACAGCAATTTTTGCAGGGACAAACTCAAACCTACTCACTTTTAATCTTTATTTCCATTTACGTACAACATCTTGTTTAGGAGAACACTTTGCAGACTGTGAGAAGATTAATGACGAGCTAATAAAAAGGATAGAAATTCTAACTGGAAAACCAGCCCATCGCTTTCTGAGAAGAGGAATTGTCATTTCTCACAGGTATTCCTAAGCAGTAATGAAACTGAAAATTAAACTGTTTTACTTTTTCGTCCTCCGTTTTTAGCGCACTTGAGCACAAGGCGAGCTTTTGTGATCGCCCTGTGTCTGTCGTCCGTTGTCGTCCATCGTAGGTCGTCGTCCGTCTTCAACGATTTGACTGTTACCACTCTAGTGGTCACAAATTTTGCTAAATCGTAATGAAACTTTGTCAGAATGTTACTCTCAATAAAATTTTGGACGATTTTGATATTGGGTCATCTGGGTTCAACATTTTTGACAATACCTTCATGAAACTTGACCGGAATGTTAATCTTAATAATTTAAAGGTCAAGTTATAATCTGGGTTAGATTGAGTCAAACACCAGGTCACCAGGTCAGTTCAAGGGAAAAGCTTGTTAACACTCTAGAAGCCACATTTTGGACAATATCTATATGAAACTTGATCAGAATGTTAAACTTGATAATCTTTAGGTCAAGTTTAAACCTGGGTCAAGTGGGGTCAAAAACTAGGCCACCAGTTCAGATCAAAGGAAAAGCTAGCTAACACTCTAGAGGCTACATTTATAAATGTATCTTCATGAAACTTGGTCAGAATGTAAATCTTGATAAGATTTAGGTCAAGTTTAAATCTGGATCAGGCTGGAAATAAAAATAGGTCACAACAAAAAATCAAAGGAAAAGGTGCTTAACGCTCTAGAGGCCACATTTATCACCATATCCTAATGAAACTTGGTTAGAATGTTAATTTTATTGATCTTTTGGTCAAGTTTAAATCTGAGTCAGGTTGAATGAAAAAGTAGGTCACCAGATCAAATCAAAGGAAAAGCTTTTTTTTTAAGATACAGCCTTGAAAATTTAGATGACATGTACAGTTTTGCACCCCGATCTTAAAACTGACTTTCTATGACCATGAATGTGATCTACTGACCTACTTTCTTGCTTTAAGATACAGTCTTGAAATTTGGATGACATGTACAGTTTTGCAGACTGATCGTAAAATTGAATTTCAGAGAGCATGAGTGTGACCAACTGACCAATTCTCTTGTTTTTAAAGTTACAGACTTGAAATTTGGATGACAAGTACAGTTTAGCACACCAGTCTTGCAACGGACTTTCAGTGACCATGTATACGACATACTGACCTACTTTCTTGCTGTTTTTTAGATACAGCCTTGAAATTGGGATGACATGTACTTCTTTACATACTGATCTTAAAACTGATTTTCAGTGACCAAAATATGACCTACTGACCTACTTTCTTAATATTTTAGCATCAGTTTGACATTTGAAAACATGTAGCTCATATTACTCAGGTGAGCGATACAGGGTCATCATGGTATTAAAGAATTACAGTGCAAAATAAATACTGTAATAATGCAGCAACTGGTAATATATTCCCAACAAGTACCGGAGACTGAAATGATAAGAATTATAAAAACAATCGTCAGACAATCATTTATTGGAACGCATTCGCAAATAGCAGGTAACAATTCTCTAAAACACTAATAGCATTTAATTCGATTTGGTATATGTTTCTTAGCTTGAAGTGTACGTCTACACTTTACACTTTACACAATATCATGTTCGTTTAGAAATATAGCTGAAAAGTGGATACAGGGTTTGTCAGAGTGAGTATAAATCGAAAAAAGATCGGACAGGCAAATACAGTCGTTTCATGAAATAGGCATGTGTATGTTGAGCTATCATTATGATAGAAAAAAAACCCAGCTTATTTCTTAATTTTCAGTATTGTTAACTAAAAGTTAAAGTTACATGTGCTGATATGATATCTGTGCTATTGTCATTTGGCAGCATGATGAATAACATCTTGGATTTGTACCAAGAGGGAAAACCATTTTACCTATATACAGGACGTGGGCCTTCGTCAGGATCCTTGCATCTTGGGCATCTAATACCTTTTCAGTTTACAAAGTATTTATTTTAGAAAAACATGTATTCACTATAACTATTACAGTCATTTAGCTACAATATTGTTTAGTTGACGTGGTACAGAAGTAAGAATCAAATTACGAAACATGATTGCTGAATTTACTCTGACTCAGTTAGATTTCAGTTAAGGTTGAAAATGTGTTAATTAGACAGATGACTACACATTAGAACTTATGGCCGAAATAACTTTGTCATTTTCCTTATGTTTTTAGTTTGTTCCCATAGAAAGAATAACATTTGTTCAAAAATGTAAGGTTTGCACAAGAAGTGTCGAGAAAGTATTAAAGCATATAAATTTTCAATTCAAATGTCTGTGATTGATAACAATATTTGCTACATTCAGATGGCTGCAAGATACATTTGACGTACCTCTTGTAATACAGTTGACGACTGATAATGAAAAATACTTGTGGAAGGAAATTCCAACACCAGAAGAAGCAGTTAAACTGTCACATCAGAATGCGAAAGACATAATTGCATTTAGTTTTGATGAGAAGAAAACATTTATATTTTCTAACTTCGGATATATGTGGTATGAAAATTTTATTATGACTTGGATTATTCTGCTTATTTATTTGTATATGTTTTGGTTCTTGATTATGTTTTGTTCGTTTTGAGTTGAGTTTATTTCAACAGTATTTAAGTTATGTATCGGCGGGCCGTTTACTTAACCAGTGTTCCTGGTTATTACTTAACCAGTGTTCCTTGTTGTTACTTAACCAGTGTTCCTGGTTATTATTTAACCAGTGTTCCTGGTTATTGTAAAAGTGCCAACCATGTCTCCACAAATGTCACATTTTTTCTCGAGGTGGAGTACAAATGATTTCAGAAGCACAATCTTTTATCAATTCATCAAGGGGAACATACGCCTCGCTCTGGGATTGAACTCACGACCTCGTGATGAAGACAAAAGCTCCATTAAGTGGGGCAATATACGCCCGAATTTAAAAATTATCATTTGGTGGCGGGGGGGGGGGGTGTATGTGTAGTGGGGATGGGTGTTTGAAGGAGTGTGCGTTTGTGCGCGCGCGCGTGTGTGTGCGGTGTTGATAAAATGTTAACCTGCAAGAAACTAAATATTTTGTTTTTTAGGCATAGGTAAGTGGGTATTCGGGATGTGAAGATTGTTGCAGTTTGCACATCGTCTCATCACCACCTGCCTATATTCCAAGTTTCAAGTCTATACTTTTAATATTTTATAAATTATGCTTTCGACTGAAAGTATGATGGGCAGATTTGACCATATTGTGACCATGCTCTTTGGTCGACCACGCATCGACTTATTACCACTACCTACCTCTATCCTAAGTTTAAAGTCAAAATCTTGAATGGTTAATAAGTTAAGCTCCGGACGTTAAATATGACGGACAGATGTGACCTTTGAGCTCAGTTTGTGACCTTGATCTTAAACCTACACACTGATTTATGTTCTCTGTACATTGCCTTATCACTACCTACTTTCATATCAAGTATGAAGTCAGTACCTTGAATGGTTATTAAGGAATGCTCCGGATACGAAATGCAATGGACAGATCGACTTTTAAGCTCAATTTGTGACATAGATCTTTGAGCTAGAGGCACGGCTTTTAAGTTGGGCATATTATCTTATCGCCTACTACAAACATGCCAAGTTAGAAGTTAGTATCTCGCATGTTTATCTAATTATGCTCCAAAGGCAAGATATGGACAGTTTTGGCTAGCCAGAGAAGCCGTTGATAATATTTGTGCTTTGTCAGAAGAAATCACAGCTAATATCTATGCATTAAAGCTCCTACTTAATTTGCGCTAATTAGTGTTAATTGGCATTCATAGTTTCTGATATTATCAACGCCTGGGGAAATCTGAAGGAGTTTCCATGCCACTACATATTAACGACCTTCTATAGATAGCCTAATCAGCATGAGATCATTTTTGCGCTTGTTTGAAACGCTAACGAGACAGTGCTGCCGAAAATTCGGCAAATTTCTTAGATCACTGGTTGTGTTATAATATCTTACAATTTGATAGCTATGATGCACATTTAAGTTCATTCTGACATACTTTAAGTTGTTACAACGTGCTGGAAAAGCTATGGGAGGTACAAACTGGTATTTGTCTGCGGCCCGGAAATGTACGGAAACCTTCGTAAGTACACGATTCCGATCTGTCTTTTCCGTGAGAATTCCACTTCTTTTTTAGCCGTGGATTATTGCTTTCCGAAGTTATCGTTCGTTATCATACACACGTATATTTCGGGTGTGAGATAGGTGGCACTGTCGTCGGAAAACTTGTTTCCCTAGGCTGTAAATTTGCAGGTAGAAAAAAGTTCGAAATTGTCAGACTGGATTTCCCAGACCAAATTTGACATTTGAGCTTAATTTATGACCTTGACCTTTGTCCTACAGAGCCGTTTCAAGCGTTCAGCATATTGTCACATCGCAATCTATCTATACGCTAAAAAAACAGGGATGTTTAGAGACTATAGGAAACCAATGCCCAAAACGTTTATTGTGTTAACACTTGTTCGACTGAAAGTTATATATTTTTAAGTTTAGTTTTCATGCCCAATTCCCAACACAGTATTCCTAATTTAACGAGGTAACTTTGGATTTGAGAATGTTCATATTGACCTATCTTGTGTTTATATATGTCAATGATTTTTATTATAAATAGACAAAATGTTTTGATTATAGTCAGTTGTTTTACACATTACCATAGTCCACCTTTTTACAAGAACATCTGCAGAATTGAGAAATTAGTGACAAATGGCGAGGTAATGAACAAGTTTGGAATTGGCAAACGTGACTCGATAGGCAAGACCAGTTTTCCAGCAATACAGGCCGCCCCCAAGTTTCAGCTCTTCTTTCCCTGAAATATTTTGTGGCAATAAGGACATTGCATGTCTTATTCTTTGTGCTTTAGACCAGGTTACTAATTTTTACAACATTATTGACATTTAACGTAATTATTTGTTGAAATATTTGAATTCACAATATTCATAGCATGAATTCATTCGTATAATAGATAAAACAGATACAAGTTAAAAATTTATAAAGACTGCGTCTTAGAAATTTTCATGAGACTGATTTAAAGTTTATATCAAAGTGAATTTTTATGTAAAAATCCAAAAAAACTTTCGTACATTATAACGTTTATTGCCATGTCATGAAAATGCATAATTCCGTACCTTTTTAACATGATTTCATTATACACCCTTCCAGCACATTTTCTTTCAAGTAACAAGAGAAGTGGCTCCGTTCATTATTGGTAAAAAACCAGCTTTAATCCATGCTACCTTCCTTCCTGCTCTGAATGGAGCCAAAACTAAAATGAGCGCTAGTGATAAAAATTCTGCAATTTTTCTATCTGACGGAGAACACGAGATTGAACAGAAGATATGGTTTAATATTTAAAAAAGAAATACTTATCATTAAGCTTTAAGATATGTAGACGAGTTTCATTTCGTTGAAAGTTCTTGAATGTGTTGTTGGCATATTTACTGACAGAAATATTCATCAAGTGTGTCTGATATTAAATTTTGAATTGCGATTTGACCTTATTTAGTTTAATGTAAATCAACATTTTTAAAACTACTTTTATATCAAATTGAATTTAGTTTTAAAAAGTTATATTGTTTTTATTTTGTTTTTTAGTGTCTGCTAAACCCATGGCTAGCGTGCATGAATGATAGCATTCATTTACACTGTCGTTAATGAACAGGCTAAACCAAACCGAGTCTACAATATTTTATTATTGTCTTGTTGGGCTACTATCAATAAATGCATTTATACTTCGGTTGCAAAAAAATGATACTCTACTACATTAAAATTCACACTGTTTAAAAGCTATCTTAAAATCTAGTAACTTGACAATATTGACAATAAAATAGCGTATTGCCTTTTCTTCGTAAATAATCAACAGTTAAGGTATTTACAGTCATATTATACGTTCAATAGTTTCTTAGAGCAAGAAAACGAATAAAAGCATTTTTACACTACTTTTAAACCGTAAAAGTTTGACTTTATACGCCCTTCATAAATGTCATATATTATGTAAAAATGATAACGTCTTAGAAGTGAAAAGGAACTCCCCGTTTATCCGCAAGATTAAGTAGATAGTGACAAATATTATATGGCAAAAACGATTTAGTAGATTTGTCATACAATGCACGCATGTACGGCGCCCTACATTATAAAATAGATATTGGTTACATTACATTCAACGTGTAAGAGCATGTTTTAAAGCGGCGGGAGTTACCGCAGTGATTTCAAGGTACACGTCTACACATTGGCGTTGTAAGACCTGTTTCTGTTTTTGATAATTTCATCAGAAAGGATTCCTTAGGTACATTTTGATATTATTTTGTATTACCGACATTTTAGAAGAGGTCAATTGCAAGTTATTACACAGGATATTTCCAAGTTGAAGTTGTATTATCAGTGGATATGACAAAAAGAAAGAAGTGTCATGCTATCCGAAAGACAAACTGAGAACTCTTCTGCAGGAACCTCGGCCACAGGTTAAATTTCTTTTTGCAAGTTTAAATGCTTAAATCTTTAATTTCACTGTCAGTGAAACATTGCGATTTAAAACATTCGGCAACATATTTACATTACCTGCATTTACAATACAATAACAGTTTTCTATGCCTTTAAACGGTCGTTTTGATTAAAGCCATGCGGCATTATTTGCTGAAAATATATGCATGCTGTATTTTGTCGTATCTACTTACAAGAGAATTATCAAAGATTTGGCATATTGACGAACAAAGACCCATATAGTACTAAGTTCCATAGAAAAACAATAAGGAAAAAGAGGGCGAGAGAAACCTTGTACTCGGAGGGTACGGGGTAATTTAAGAATAAGGACCCACTATGTGAAAATCTCCGTTTCTGCTATGTTTTGGCCTGAAATCTTGCGTCTTAAAATGTAAGATATGCTTACTTGAGGAACACGAATTTATCTACAAGTTTATAAGATTTTAATACGATAACACGTTACACAAAGCTAAATGCAATTAATGATAAGTCTTTTTGGATTAAAGATATACCCTTAATAGAGGCATAGTAATAATTAAAAATGATTGTAAATTTTAATACGATAAAGTGAATTCCTATGAAGATAGATCACCTGGAAGCTAGATTCAAGACAAATGCAGATTATATGTGGTACAATGGCGTTTTATTTGCATCCAAAATCATTTTTTATTAGAATTAAAGCAAAATATTTGATTTTAAATGGTACAAACCATACATCATTTTTCAGCAAAAGTTATTTGTAGTATGTTTGAAATTGAAAAGTTATACTTAATATAACTTTGTAATATCATTCAAACACTGTACTGATATGTCATAACTTATTTTCCTGAAAGAAGAATACTGTATGACCAAAACTTTACACTAGGCAGTTAAAAGTAACTTTATTCTGACTCGTAATGCTGAGACATGAAAAATCAGCTTATTTGACTGTCTCCAAATGCAAAATGTAGAAGGCCTATCTTCTAACTTTCTTAAAGTACACAGTAAATGAACTTAATCTATAAACTAAAATGAATCTATAGCGCTTTTCTGAAAAGTAGCCTTTATATTACTTGTCAAATAGAAAAGTGACACTACGTGACATGTTATTTTTCCTGTTAAATCTTTATTAGTTTTGTTTTGATATGGAGAATATTTATAATTTTGGAAACAATGAATTGTGTGCGTAACTAATTTGTCATAAAAGCTTCTATATCAATGCCATTTGTTTTGTCATTATATGATATTGAGCTGTTGCGGTGGTGAAATATAACATACATCTTCTGAAACATGGACAAATGGACTGTTCAGGGATTCATTTTATTAGCTCACCTGTCACGGAGTGACAAGGTGAGCTTTTGTGATTGCACTTCGTCCGGCGTTCGCCGTCCGTCGTACGTCATCCGTTGTCCGTCCGTTAACTTTTACTTTAAACGACATCTCCTCATAAACCGCTAGGCCAATTTTTTCATCCAAACTTCACAGGAATGTTCCTCGGGTAAAGCTCTACAAAAATTGTTCAAAGAATTGAATTCAAAGCAGAACTCTGGTTGCCATGGCAACCGAAAGGAAAAACTTTAAAAATATTATTCTCAAAAACCAGAAGGTCTAGAGCTTAGATATTTGGTATGAAGCATTGCCTAGTAGCCCTCTATCAAGTAAGTTCAGATCATGACCCCGGGGTCAAAATTATTTTACATAGGAAAATTAAAAAAAAATCATCCGTTGTCCGTCCGTTAACTTTTACTTTAAACGACATCTCCTCATAAACCGCTAGGTCAATTTTTTCATCCAAACTTCACAGGAATGTTCCTCGGGTAAAGCTCTACAAAATTGTTCAAAGAATTGAATTCAAAGCAGAACTCTGGTTGCCATGGCAACCGAAAGGAAAAACTTTAAAAATCTTCTTCTCAAAAACCAGAAGCCCTAGAGCTTAGATATTTGACATGTAGCATTGCCTAGTGGACTTCTACTAAAGTTGTTCAAATCATGATCCCGGGGTCAAAATTGACCCTGTCCCAGGGGTCACTTTATTTTACATAGATTTCTATAGGAAAATCTTCAAAAATTAAAAAAAAAAAAACCAGAAGGCCTAGAGCTTAGATATTTGACATGTAGTATTGCCTAGTGGACTTCTACAATATTTGTTCAAATTATGACCCCCGGGTCAAAATTGACTCCGCCCCAGGGATCACTTGATTTTACATAAGAAAATCTTCAAAAAAATTCTAAATATAAACCAGAAGGTCTATAGCTTAGATATTGAATATGTAGCATTGCCTAGTAGATCTCTACATAAATTATTCAAATCATGACCCTCCGGGTCAAAATTGACTCCGCCCTAGGGGTCACTTGATTTTACACAGGAAAATCTTCAATTTAAAAAAGAAAATAAACCAGACGGCCTAGAGCTTAGATATTTGATACGTAGCATTGTCTAGTAGACTTCTACAAAATTTGTTCAAATCATGACCCCCGGGGTCAAACTGACCCCGCCCCATGGGGTTACTTGATTGTACATAGAAAAACCTTCAAAATTTTCTAAAAATAAACCAGACGGCCTAGAGCTTAGATATTTGACATGTAGCATTGCTTAGTGGACCTCTACAAAATTTGTTCAAATCAGGCCCCCCGGGGTCAAATTGACCCAGCCCCAGGGGTTACTTGATTGTACATAGGGAAATACTCATAAATTTGCTGAACATAAATCAGAAGGCCTAGATTTTAGATATTTGATATGTAACATTGCCTATTAGACTTTTACAAACTTTGTTCAAATCATGATCTCTGTGGTAAAATTGACCCCGCCCCAGCGGTAACTTAATTGTACATCGGAAAAAAATCTTCAAAAAAATCTAAAAATAAACCATAAGGCCTAGAGCTTAGATATTTGACATGTAGCATTGTCTAGAGGAACTCTACAAAATTTGTTCAAAACATGACCCCCGGCGTCAAATTGGCTCCGCCCCAGGGGTTACTTGATTGTACATAGGAAAATCTTCCAAAAAATGTCTAGAAATAAATTAGAAGGTCTAGAGCTTAAATATTTGGTGTGTAGCATTTCCTAGTGGATCTCTATCAAGTTTTATCAAATCATGACCCCGGGGTGAAGCTTAAATGCAAATCCTCATATCAACCATTTAACCAGGTGAGCGATATAGGGACTTCATGACCCTCTTGTTTTCTGTATTTTTTGCAATATATCTGAATAATTTAATCATGTCATTTTCACATACTAGCAAGTGTTGAAAATACATTTGCAATGATGTAATTGATTAAAAGGTATGTGTCATCCTTATATTGGCAATAAAGAAACACTTGAAAGAACTTTCAGAAAACAGATTAGAAGTATATGTATATTTAATTTCTAATGAACAAGTCATATATATAAATTCCATGTTTAAAAATAGGTTGCCCGGGAAATGAGACAGACGATAACAATAGACCAATACAAGCAAGTCCCGACGCAGAATGGGTTGATGAAGTTGACCCGTGGAGAGCAATTAGCAGAACTGAACATGGATTTAACTATGACGAAATAATAGGTAGATTTGATATCAAATATCATTATTTTCAGTGTGTTTAATATTTTCATTGAAATAAAATAACCACGTATCTAACAATTAAAATATCAGACATGAAAATAAATACTATCGATCGCAGGGTCGTTTGAAAACATTTGCGGATGTCTCTAAATTGCTTTTTGTACTTTTAGCATGTGTAAATGTTGAGTTCCGCTCCACCCGGGGCTAGAGGGTGTGGACCGTAGCATTCATTTCCACTACTGTCCATGAACAGACTCGATCAAACCGAGCGTGCAACATTTTCGTTTTTGTCGTGTTGAGCGACCTGTGAAGTTTCAACTTTTTCTATTTGTTCAAGATGCGTCCCTTTCACATGTCTCGAATTGATAAAATACACCTCATATTGACCAAACTTAAATGGAAACAATTGTTTTATCAATGAATGAAAAACTCGAAATTTACTTGAGAAATTATACATTTTACAGATGATGTAGAGACTTACCCTAAGCCTTCTTTACACAAGGGAAACAATCCGTTTATATTGTGAAATTGTTGAGTGTTTGTTAATCCTAATCCTGCCCATGTTATATTAGTGCAAAGGAAAAGTAACCTATCTATGTTAAATGCCATGTATTATAACACAGTTATGCATTTAACAGTCTTGAAATTAATTTATTCGATTTTCTCATATTTTTAGATATTTTCCCATACTTTGACGCATATGTATGGGTAGTTGAGATTGTTCTCTTTCCAGCAGTAGCCTTTTTAACATATTTTACCTTGTGAAATTCTGTGGGTATTGACTTTTTAAAAAAAATCGTCTGTTTGTTGACAAATTTCACCACAGGAAATGTCCTACTTTCCCCAGGGCAATCAATTATTCGATCTTTACATAGTTTTGTACTCGGGTTGCTAATCCATGTGGCAAGTATGCATGCTTTTTCCATGATTAGAGGTAAAAAAGTGCATACACTGCGAAAAAAGAGTTAATATACGGGAGTGTACGGGACCCCGTATATTACCCATATACGGGAAGAAATACGGGAAAACTAAAATACGGGCGTGTACGGGGCTTGTATATTTAAAAGTCCGTATACTAATAAAATACGGATTTCCGTATACTATGAAATACGGAATTCTTAGTATACGATACCCCGTATATTAATGAAATACGGGAAATTCTAAAAGGGTTATTCTGATCGTATACAACACCGTATATTCCCGTATATGTCTGGTGTACGGGAATACATAAATCCGTATATTACGAAAATACGGGACGTATATACAACCCCGTATATTTCCCGTATATTCTGGATATACGGGATATGTATAGTTTGTATATTTCGAAAATACAGGGATTAAATTTCCGTATATTCTTCGTATACAACTCCGTATATTTCCCGTATATGCCGGAAATACGGATTTAAATTATTTGTATATTTCGAAAATACGGCACGTATATGTCCGTATATGCTTGGTGTACAATTCCGTATATTTCCCGTATATGCCAGAAATACGGGATTTAAATAATTTGTATATTTTAAAATACGGGACTTATATTTCCCGTATATTCTTTGTATACAACTCCGTATATTTCCCGTATATTCTGGATATACGGGGTATGTATAGTTTGTATATTTTGAAAATACAGGGATTAAATTTCCCGTATATTCTTCGTATACAACTCCGTATATTTCCCGTATATGCCGGAAATACGGGATTTAAAGAATTTGTATATTTCGAAAATACGGGACGTATATGTCCGTATATGCTTGGTATACAACTCCGCATATTTCCCGTATATGCCGGAAATACGGGGTTTAAATAACTTATATATTTCAAAAATACGGGATGCAATCAATATGTGTAGTGAAAATTATATTCTCCGGCCATTTCAAAGGTCAAACGTTTTGCATGTTTTCGAACTTGTACGTGTATGTAGAATGAATGCCAATATTGAAAGAAAGAAATGTTTAATACTAATATGACATGAACTGAAAAAAGCATTCACGGACCAAAACAGGTATAAATTTAAAATCAAACATGAATGAATCCATCATTTCATCTAGCGCGTTCCGATTTATTTTAACATTTAATCTAAATAGCCGATTGAGAAAAAGAAAGGATTAATCAATTCATCCCTATTTATTGTAGTAATAATACATCCGTTGATCATCGCCATTGTAAAAATCTAATGCAAGCATAAATTAACTGTTTTTCTGCACATTTCCAACGCTTGTGCATACAATGCAAATATCTATAGAAAAAAAGAGGAACTTATCCATTTATATTTTGTACTGAAAAAGTATATAAGACATGTATTGATACTTTACTTATGAAATCAATTCTAATATTTTTACAGACGACAAATAATCGATATAATGTGTCTGCGTCCAAAGATTCGAACAAACGCCTTTCATATGAAATATTTTACTTTTTCTGTGCGCACGTGTTAGCTACCACCTGCGTATGCGGTAATTCACACGTGTGCGGGTGATAACTATCACGTGCGCAAGTGACAGCACGTTATACTACCATGTGCCCATGTGATAACTAACACGTGCGCACGTTTTAGCTGATCAATGAAAAAGCGTGAATGATCTGCAATTTTTCTAAATGGATGTCTTTCATAAGGAAGTGTTATTTATAGTTAGCTGTAATTTACGAAGTAAGTGTTTCTTGTTTATGAAAAAAAGGCTGATATCTCGATTAGTTTCGTTGGTAATATTTCACGTTCGAACGTGTCAGCTAACAACTGCGAACGTGATAGCTATCACATGCGAACGTGTTAGCTAAGACAGTTATTACGTGCGCACGTGTTAATCAACACATTCGCACGTGGTATCTAACATGTGCGAATGTGGTGCTAACACGTGTGCACGTGATAAATAAAATGTTTCCTATGTCCCCTCTATTCCACTGTTGTATACACTGTGGCAGACTATTTTATTTCTCGTGGATGTAGGGTCCTTTAGTATTGACCTAGCACATGTGAATATTTCGTATATTTCCATAAATTCATTTTCAATGTCCAAACATAAATAGCGATACAAATATTACATATATAATTCTTAGTTGATATTATACTATCGCATGTGCAGGTAGCTGGGAGGCAAAGCGTTTAGCTGCCAATATCAGGGTAGTGGGTTCGAGTTTTGGCCATACCTTTTCCCCTAAATTTATTTGCAAACTTTCCACTTATTTGTCAAACGCACCGTGATATTTATGGTCTATTTATTAAAAGTTATCATATTCACCGTTGTAAAAAAGTCGATTATCTAAAATATTCTAGACAAAAAGAAAGATACATTACCAGTCACAAGAGTACTAAAAAATAAATACTTTAAGAGAAAAAATAAAATTTATAATGATTAAACAGGTATCGAATAACTCACATTACCTTACTTTTAATGCAATGATAACGTGGTACGTGGATGGCGTGCACTGATTGACTGTATAAATACAAATATTGCTTAAAATTAACGAAAACGCTCGAAAAATATTGGCAAAGATTAATGAGTGTCTTTCATTAAATCAAACTGATATAAGCTTTACACTGATTTACCCATCTCCACGAAAATTAAACTGTACTATAATTTCTGCCGAACGTTTTACTGCAACATTAATTGATAATAATTGTATGCATATTAACTGAATCAGATAGATAGCCCATGTACCCTAAGCCTGGTAACCCAGTCTGACAATTTCTAACATTTTTCTACCTGCAAATTGACAATATCAGAAACTCGATGAATGCCAATTAACACAAATTAGCGCAAATTAATTGGGATCTTTAATGCACACATATTAGGTATCCAATCAGTTGAGAACACGCGTCGTCACGCTTCGCGCGTTCATATATCCCGAAGCGATAACATCTGGCTCAAGTGACCGCACGCGATAATCTGTATTGCATATTTCAGAGGGAAAGGAAGTCACGAGTAAGTACTTATTTGATTTATATGTTTTAATTTTTAATAAACTGATTTTTTTTTGTGACAAACCAGACCACGAATTATATTTCAATTAATCGGAAACACGGGTTGCTTTTTATTGCTTTAACAAATTCAGAAGCGTCAAAAAGGTCAGTTTAATTTTGTAATCTTAATATAAAAAAGAAATTCAGAATAGCCGTTAAGTAGTTCATTCATTCATTCTTTCAATTGATCATTTCTTCACAACTAATCATTTTACTATTATTTCATTCATTCTTTCATCCGATAGTCTACAAGGGTGTCAGTCACCAAATGTTGATGTTGCAAGTGTTTGAAATAAAAAAAAATATCGTGCAAAAATCATTTGATGATACCATTGGGGTTAAACGAGATTAAAGTTGAAGGACAAAAAACAACTCCAGATAGAAGTTTTATTTCGTAGAAGCTAGGTAGCCGAGGCTAGCTTTAAGATGAATAAGGCGGCACGCACGTTCATTCATTCGATTAAAACTGGAATCTCGGAAAAGCATTAATGAAGTTAATAATTACAATCTTTTATTTTTAGAAAATGGGTACCGGTAATCTGACAAAATAACGCTTTTTTCTAGATGGCACTTTTGCAAAAAATTACAACATCTCTTGCCTCTGTCTAGAGAGAAAATGTTTTTCTCTGCGAAAATATCAGTGTCAGTATGAAGAAATTAATACTATTACAGATTATTTTATCTCTACAGACTTTGTAAGTCTATGTAAGCGGTTGTGATGCGTATTTTTTTCCTCAAAGTATTATATAAAAAAAGGTTGATAATATTAACAATTTATATTATGTAGAATTTGATTATTAATCTGAAAGTTATAAGAATTTTATAGTGACCTAAAATACATAGTACATACTATAGATCTTTTGCATTACCAATTTTTAGTAACATCTTTAAAACCGATAAAGCGGGAGAACAAATAATCCAATTTGTCGATTTCCGTACAAAGTGTTGTTGTTGTAACACGGGGGTAGGGGGTGGGTGAATCGATAACTAATAGCTTTGGTCATTATATTTTTTATCTGATGCATTTACAGGCAAACGGTTTACTAACGATATACTTGAATGAAGTTTAAATTAATATTAAAGTGAAATGCGGAACAAGTCGAATATGTATATAATACTTTATTGTCAAAATAAAGTAATATTTAGTAATATGAATATGGTATCTACATATTTAAATTCGTTACATATTATACATCTAAAACAAACATTTACTTTCAGGACCATACATATACAAACAATTAGTAATTGCTGAGCTTAGTCTGTTATTTTAAATCGATTTTCAACGGACCATTTTGACATTTTAACAAATTAAAGTTGACGATATTTCCGATTGACTGGTATTTTTTCAGTTCTCTGTTTTACGCCATTTTACAGCTGTAAATCTTCAAATATGACCACAAACGTCTTTTTTTTTTCAGCAGGGCGCAAAATGATGTACTTAACAGGTTAACCATAAAACCATAAAATTTAAAGTACCTATCACTTGTAGTAAGTGGGTTATCATATTTTTATGACCCAGCTTGAAACAACACTGACCGGATATTTCTTATCCCCAGGCAATATGGTAATACACAATGAAATTTAAAGGGTGATTAAACATTTGACACAATTAAATTATCTTATTTTTAGTGTAAACGGTATGCAATCTTGGGGTTAAAATAAATTTAAGAAATAACGCAATGTTTAAACGAATACTAAAAAAAGGCACTGGCCTCCAGATCGTCCGACGAGAACAGAAAAAAAATATATAATTGAACCGTGCCATGAGAAAGCCAACATACTCTAAGTTTTCGACCAGCATGGATCGAGACCAACCTGCGCATCCGCGCAGTCTGCTCAGGATCCATGCTGTTTGCTAACAGTTTTTCTAATTCCACTAGGCTAAGAAAGCGAACAGCATGGCTCCTGACCAGACTGCACGGATGCGCAGGCTGGTCTCGATACATGCTGGTCGCAAACCCACTATGTTGGTTTTCTCATGGCACGGCATTATATTTTTTTAGATATATGGATATTAATGGTGTATAATTATGCTACGTATACTGACAGACTATAATGTTGCGGAAACACATGAGAATTAGATGTTTTAACTAATTTTTACGATAAAATTGTATATTTAACGCGCATTAAACACTAAACCCTCCCTTGCGTTATAATTGGTAACGACAGTGGAAAACTTACTTTATTGCCGCTGCGGTCAGGGTTCGTTTCCCGGCGCGACCACATGTCATTTTATTCGTCATAATTTTCACATCATTTAATAGATATAATTATCAGTATCCATGAATTGCAAGAGTCCATTTTTTATAACTTTTAATGCGTGCATTTTTTTTTATTCCAGGTTGACACAAGAGTTGTTGACTGAAATCAGAAAACGGGACGACTATTTATTTTCACGATAGAGAATATACTTATGTGTGAAGTTTCTACTATGTTTGATCAACAGATGCAGACAGACAGCCCGGATGAGCCATTCGTTCTCAGTGACATTCGTAACAACAGATAAAAGCTTATACTTATTGAGATCAGGAAACTGAATATTTCCATGTGGTTCATCATTTGTAACCTGCTTACATATCGTGTTCCAGTATAGAACCAACATGCGTCTTTTTAAAGTACATCTTCGGACATTAGGAGGGGTGTACTGCTCTTTTTAGAAGACGGCAAATCGAAAAGCCTATAGCGGTAATTAGCATTCATGGGAATAACGAAAACATGTACAGACAATAGTAAAAGAAGTGATACTCAACTGATTTGTTGAGTCAACCGCGCAGAATTAAATGGGCGAATTGCTAGTTTTTCAATCAGAAATGAACATATAATAATATAAAGAAATGCTTGATGTTATTGATTACTCACATTTTAATTCTGCTTATTTCATTTGGACAAGAAATGAAAATGATTTATAACCGTTTGAAAACTGATTTAAAAAGTATTTAAGTTGAATAAAATGTTAGTTTAATCTGACATGTCTCCAATTAATAACAAATATGATTTTTTTCTCATACCCTGTCTTTGTCTTGCTTTTTCTAACATACCGTATTCTGCTGTAGGTATCACCGACATTCATTTTGTCATCTTTCAGTGTGTGCCCATATTACAAAATCAGTTTACATAAAAGAAAAATACGGGATTTGTTACTATACATGCATATACGGGAAAAGTCTGGTAAATGTATCTTTTAGAAATACTGGTCCGTGAATTCCCCGAATACGAAAACCAAATTCAGTCTAAATGTGACACAAATGTGGAATCTGTATACTCTGCATGTCTTGCATAAACGGGGAAAAACCTGGCCCGTATATCAAAAACTACAGGTTCGTATATCCCCGTATATCAGATGCAAATACATTCCGTATATGACACAAGTACGGGATCCGTATATTGCGTATACCATGCATATACGGGACTAGTCCGTAGCCCGTATAATAAAAAATACAGTTTCGTATTTTCCCCGTATATGACACAAGTACGGGATCCGTATATTGCCTATACCATGCATATACGGGACAAGTCCGTAGCACGTATATCAAAAAGTACAGTTTCGTATATGCCCCGTATATCAAAAAGTACGGGATCCGTATACTTAGTATATCATGCGTATACGGAAAAAATCCGAAGCCCGTATATTAGAAAATACAAGTCCGTATATGCCCCGTATATTAAATGCAATCACAGTCCGTATATGACAAAAATACGGGATCCGTATACTACGTATATCATGCGTATACGGAAAAAATCCGAAGCCCGTATATTAGAAAATACAAGTCCGTATATGCCCCGTATATTAGATGCAGTCACAGTCCGTATATGACAAAAATACGGGATCCGTATATTAACGTACTATTCGAATAATACAGGCTCGTATACGTGTTCCGTATATTCTAAATTACGGAAAGTATACGGGAAAAAAGTCTCAAGACCTTCGAATACATGAAAATGAAACTTATGTTAAAGCAGGACACGAATAAAACACCATTTCTAGGATTTTTTAGGAAATTTCGTATATTGCATATATCGGGAAATATACATTTATGTATATTCGGCGTATACGGGATCCCGTATATGCATGACAAATATACGGACTTCCCGTATACTAGATGTTCCGAATACGGGATCGTATATTAGGTCCGTATATTTGTAATATACATCCCGTATACGCCCGTATTTTCGAAATATACGGGACCGTACACTCCCGTATATTGACCCTTTTTTCGCAGTGATAGTTTGCATGAGGTTCTAGGTCAATAGCCACCTTAGCCTATCATAAAGTCTTTGAGGAGTTGTAACAATTTTTGTTCAAATATTTCACCCTGGATCATTTTTTTCCAGCTCAAATACCTCTTTTTCAGGAAATGATATTTTAATATTTTTCACAGTCCTTGTATTTTGATGCTGTTAACTACACATATATTTAATATAGATAGCTCCTACTTGAAGTTTGTATTTTCAGTTACAATGCCAAGATGATGTTTACATTTTCCAGTGTTTTATTTCATTGCTATGCAATAAAGTTACCCCTGAGAATCATTGAGCTTTTGTCTCCTACAACTCCACGGGACATTTTTCATTAATCATGTGTCTGTGTTTAAACCATTATTAGGGAAACATTGTAGAAAATTTTATTGGGCACGCGCAAATGTTTTAATATATTATTAAGTCTAAAAAATCTAAGGCATAAATTGTTTCTATTTACTGGAAGAAGATTATAAAAGTAACTTAGCTCATTTGTGTAATAATGAACATACTCATATATTGACTTTAAAAGTTTTTGGTACAGCATTGGTACGAGCAGTCTCATGAAACAGGTCATTCAAATTCCTAATTTAATGTCCAATTTCAGAGCGGTTAAATTGTAAAAAGATTGACAGACAGCTAATTGAAAAGATGGAAGTTCTAATAAGAAGACCAGTTCATCATCTGATTTCCCGAAACATTGCTGTTTCCCATAGGTAAAATGATAACAAAAAAACCCCACCTCATTTTGTCTTCTCCTAGTAATCTTTCAGTAACTGTAGTTCGGCGTTTTATTAATTGAATGTCATAGTAACAATGAGTGTTTAGAAACTGCTTGATTGATTGGCCTTTCTTCAACTATTAATGCATGTAATGCAAAAATGAAAAATACTCATACATTTTGTTTTTATTAAAAGTACATTGATAGAAAATACGGGTGAGGAGTAATCCAGCTGGCTTACGGAAGGTCGGTGGTTCTATAATGCACGAAGGGGCACCTGGGATCTTCCTCCACCATCAAAGCTGGAAAGTCGCCATATGACCAATAATTGTGTTGGTGCGACGTTAAACTCAACTAAAAATACGGATACCAAGGCTGGACGGGAAATATATTCAGCTAGAATGCATAAGGGTCTAGATTATTCAATTTTCCAATTTAAAGTAGTATCAGTATATTATCTGCCGACTTAAAATAATTTTATAACACTGTGTTGTTAATAGTTGCCAATTTTTTAGTCACACCGACATAATTTACGTCATATGGCAACTTTTGTAGTTTTTGATGGTGGCGGAAGACTCAATTTGTCGTTTCTGGCATTATTTCATGCTCTCGCGGGAACATGAATAGCACATCGTTGAGAGACGAGAGACGGTTTCGAACTCAATATCCTTAATTAAAAAGCCACGAAACACCTTAAAAGTATCATTAGAGAGAATATTACATACAAAATCAGAATGTAAACGGTCTACGCAAACCAATGCCACAAATGACCCACTACAATCCTATACATAAAACTGTGGAACCATAAAACGTCCGAAAAAAAAATCTTAACATATGTTGTTCACTTAATGAATAACAATCATATCATCCTAAATGTAATACGCATCATTATGAATGCCTATCCTGTTCAAGTAAAACTGACAAAAATCATCATTCATTAAATGTCAAAATTAGCAGAAGCGGACATTTGCATGTTTCAAGATTTCAAACGCAATGTCAACAGAATTGCCGTCAGCCAAAATTTTAAACAATCAATTACGTCCCTTTGCATCACGTACTGTTGCAACATATGTTTAACATAATATCATGAACAATATCAACAATATATTGCAGAGACATGGACAGAATAATGGAGGGGTTCAAGGTCTCACAGGGAATCTGGAATGACAGTTTTTACCTATACACAGGTCGAGGACCATCGTCAAAAACAATGCATCTTGGACATGCTATTCCATTTATTCTTACAAAGTTTGTAGTTTCAATTGTATGTTTTCAATTTATACGATGTTTGCATTCAACTACCCGAAATTGGTGTATAATAATATGTGTTTGTATGCAGCCGTCATGATAAACCAATTAACATTTTTGGTCCTTCAATGAATACGTCTTTAAGCACAGACAATTGACCTGCGCTATGTTCATTCGATATGTGCGTTCGTCAGTGCGTTGTTTTTCCCCTCTTCCAGCGTGTCTGCTCTACATTTTCGTAATCAATGGGAAGGTATTTGAGCCGTGCCATGAGATAACCAACATAGTGGGTTTGCGACCAGCATGGATCCAGACCAGACTATTGCAGTTACAGAAACTTTTAGCGAACAGCATTGATCCTGATCAGACTGCGCGAATGCGCAGGCTGGTCTGGATCCATGCTGGTCGCAAACCCACTATGTTGGTTTTCTCATGGCGCGGCTCATTTATTAAACTAGACCTCCTAAATGGTTAACCCCGTCAAGAATACTTGCAGAGCACACAAAGCAGGTCACTAGATCCAAGATCAGGGTCATGCTTGGAGGTCAAATGTAATATTGCTTTGCTTGACTTGTCTACTTCATACTGGAAAAACCGCTTAGAGGATTTTTATATGACAATCATCAATTGTTTTCCACACGAAGACGAGAGCATAAACATCCGGATACGCAGTCAAAGATCAATGTCATACTTGGAGTTAAAATACAAATAGCTTAATTTTGTATCCGCTCCATATTTTCTTATCTGTTGGATAGATTTTCATAACACTATCACGCATAGCGCATAACCTAAGTCGAAGGTCAAGGTCAAACTCAGAGGTCAAAATTCAAATAGTTTAACTTCCTAACTGTATATCAGAAAGAAATGTATCTCATAATATTAAAAAAAAGATGTCAGAAAAAAATATTTTGATTGGACAGAATAAACGAAGACATTGCTTTGATATTAGATAGTTCTCAGATCATTTCCTCACCTTGCAGCGCACTTTAATGCCCCTGCACATTCAGTTGACGATTTTTCATTTGCATCATGAAGAATTTAGTTGTTTGTATAAAGAAGTGTTTTTAATACATAAATTATTAACGACTCAGTGCATAATTATTATACAACATGTAGTTCTCTAATCAGTCATTGTTTAGTATCGTTTGTTCCTGTTCTCTTTTTCCTGTACTGTCTACAACTACGTATTAAATTTATCTAAACTGGCCAAATTAAACGTGAATTTTATTTAAACAACAGCAATTATATATCTTAATATAATAAGTATATTTCTTAGATGGTTTCAAGATACTTTCAACACCCCTCTTGTAATACAAATCACCGATGACGAAAAGTTCTTGTGGAAGGATATTCAAATTGACGACGCAACCACAATGGCTCATGAAAATATCAAAGACATCATTGCATTTGGATTTGATCCCAAGAAAACTTTCATTTTCACAGACATACAATATATGCGGTATATATATTTTTTATATTACTGTGCCAATTGCAGTAAATTATTATCTTTATAATTTAAACAGAAAGTCTGAACATACAAAATAACGAAAATATGTTCTTGCCTTATTAAGATTCTTCAGTTAAATTGAGCAGAAGACGTATAGATCTAGTTTAAAATCTTGTTTAATATCGTTCGTAAGACAAACTTGAAGAAGGAACTTATATAGGGGGTAGCGGAATAATTAGCATAGACATTATCCCTGTAACTGACTGGTGCACGATATTCAGCTTCCATAAAAATTGCGTTTTACCGTATTGCATTATTTAGGAAAACCGCCCTTGGTAAATTGGTCAAAGTCGTTCTACTTGTGTTTTCATGCCGGAGCATCAACTCTAGAAAGTCGCCATATGATCTGTAATCTTCTACGGAAGGCCAGTGCTCAATGCTAAGTGATAAATGACAAATACTAACTCCGAAATTGTCCTATTTCATAACGTCGGCATTGGTTGTGTTTGAAAAGTGTGTCCGAACCCTAACAATCATTGTATACATTACTGATACAGTGTGTCCTGTGAAAATACAATATTTCTACTGTAAAGAATGCATGTATAAAACCACGTTTAAAACTAATTCAATATAAGCCAGCAATTTACATTCTTTATTTGCATATGTGGTTATTTATTACACCAAACATGTTTATCTTGGTTTCCTCTGCATTAACATCAAAAGATATCTAGTAATTTATTACAATCTGGATATGTATTCTGATCCCTTTAATCTTTCGTTTAGTGTAAAATGCATGTCCAGACTATTTAATTTTACAGGCCCGAATTTTACAAAAACATATGCAGGATAGAAAAACTGTGCAATGTCATGGACATCAAAGATCGGTTTGGATTTGAAGACGACGATTGTATCGGAAAGCTTACTTTTCCCGCTATACAAGCTGCTCCTAGTTTTAGCTCGTCCTTCCCAGAATTCTTCAACGGAAGAAAAGACATTCCATGTCTGATACCATGTGCTATAGATCAGGTAATAGTAAATCTACAGTACTGCTAGTTTGCATTATTTTGTGTTGAAGAATATGTACCAAATGTAATGGCTTCCAACTGTGTTAAACTTTTTTTTTTTGAAATTGCTCGAAACTTTCTTTTGGAGTTTGACCTTAATAAGATCCATACAGCCAAACCCAAATTCACTGCATAATATATTTGGTTTGAATTGGTCTGTATAACGCTATGTATTCGTGTCATCAGCAGGAACTAAAAACTGTTTCTAAGAACAGATATATCTAAAATATAGTTTTATGGCATTATTATAACCATGCTGGAAATAGAACATAGGTGTGCAACCACTGCACGTATTTCTTGATTTCACTGAAGACATTTTACAGTACATCTCAGTTGATTGATTTACTACCTCAGGATACTTTCACAATGTATTTAAGATGAAAATGTGCTCCGACATACTTAATGTTTACAAGCAATCTTCGGTATAAATTGGAATATTTCCTTATCAACATAATGATTTAAAATTGCTCTTGTCCAATTGAATAATAGAGATATGTATAGAAAAATGTGTGTTTGTTGTTTGATTTCGGTGTTTTGTCGTTTTTACAGTTTTGTTTTTCAGCTATGTAACGGATAGAAGTTAACTTAATCAGTATTTATGGATTCTGCACCAGTGTCTGTTCTCAGCAAGTATCTGCCAACTTTTCCTCATGGAGCATAGTTGGAGAACGAATCGAATGTTTTCAGACACAATGTTCTTTATCAAATTGCCACGGAGAACATACGCCTTGACCGGGGATAAAACTGTCAATCCTGCGATCTGTAGAACTTCGCTCTCCTTTTTGAGTCAACAGGGTGACCGTCCAAAGCTTTTATAACTACAGGAGAAATATCACTGATTACATATCTCTAGTAAGGCTGTTAAATCGAAAATTGTAGAATACTTGCGGCAAAAGTTGAGAATAAACAATTACCTTTTCTACCACGGTAAAAGGAACTACGGTCGACTGAAATCCTTGTGTTGATAAAATAAAGCACAATATTTTATTTCAGCAATTGAACCCGAAAAGGCTATACTTGGGACGATTCGTGGATAGGTAGGGCATGTAAAAGCTTTTCGATGCCAGTGTAGTTTTGTCATTTCGGTACATTTATCGATGTTTTTCAAGTTTCTGAAGATCGATTGGTTTTATATATTTTTCTTACGTAATGGCGTACATTTCTGGCCAGTGTCACATGCAGTATTTTGTTAATGTTCTTTTTCATTTATTTATTTAAGGATTCCATCTTTAGAATGGCAAGAGAAACTGCTCCCAAATTAGGCTCTGGAAAGCCAGCTGTTTTGCATACAAAGTTTCTGGCTTCTCTGAAAGGCCAACAATGGAAAATGAGTGCCAGTCATCCGGAGGGAGCAATTTTTCTTACAGATGACAAACATGTAATCGATAGAAAGGTGAAATGAATATATATATATCCTCTTTTGAATGAATTTCGTTTGATATGCCCATTGAAAGTACGCCACGGTATTATTAATTTTTACTTTCTTGTTTCCGAACTCAGACAGTACGAAGGTTTTGGCATAAGATGGACAGTGCCTTCTCACTGTTGTCTCAGAGCAGCAGATGTTTATATTTGTAGTTTTTATGCAGCAGTAGGTGGTAGCCCAGCTTCTTAAATTTTGCACAGTTGCAAACGTTTTCGCTATTGTTAAATTTTTGTCCTAAGAAATTAAAAGGCAAAATAATTCAGTTCATAACTAATTTACCATACACACACTGTATTGTTGCCTTATCATGGTAGTACTCAATCAATGTACCGCAAACACCTGTCCGTTGCAGTAATTTCGCAATAAAGGTGTACACTTAGGAAGTGGCTATATGACCCTTTCATCTAGCCTAATGTTTCTTTTCTGTTCAGGGTCATATACAAATACATCTGTTATGGTGTAGCTTTTTCTGTTCAGGTTATGTAATAATGCGCGTATTATGCTACGCTAGAGTTGCTCTTGTAATATGAGATATAAAGTGTATTCTAACGCTACAAAACAAAGACCGATTACGATTACAGATAACTATTTCGTCGCCAATCAAATAAAGTTAGGCCTGAACTATTGCAAAATTTTAAGTTATGACTCTTTATGTTGCAGTTTGATTATCTCAGGTATATAGATATTGATCCATAAGAAAAAATAGCGTACACTTAATGTCCTTTAAGTTTCAATGAAATAAGATACACTACTATTTGACTTTCACGTGTAATCGAACTAATGCTAATGATACAGCACTTTAAGATCATATATTATCAGTTTATGCTCACTAACTACTTTATTTTTATTTTTATAACAGATACAAAACTGTGATAGAGAGATATTATTTCAATATCTTTCTTACTTCATGGAAGACAACAGAAGGTTTGAACAAAAACAGGAGGTAATGTTAAAGAAAATGAATAATAATCGTGCGACAGTGTTTGTTGAATGTACGTTAACATAGGATGAAAAAAATGTCAACAAGAGTACAGTCTTGGAGGCAGCTATGGAGCCTGAGGTCAAATTCCCTTTAAAAAGGGGATCCAACCTAATGATTATTATTTCATGTGGTCAGCTCTTTCTATCCATTTGAACGGATACATATGAGATAAAACAAAATTGTAATTAAAAACAGAAGATAAAGCAGCGTTTTGTTATTCAGACTGTTTTATTTTCACATTAGTATTTGTTTCAATTTTTCCAATTAACCGCCTTGAGAAATATGTGAAACTTACAATAATGCTCAGCATAATGAATTAGAAGATAAGTGTTGTCTTTAAAATAGACTATTGGAACCAGAAGTATATTATGTACTTGGCAGAATAGAAATTTCAAAACATAATAACCAATACAGAAAGCCTTTCCTTTTGGTTTTTAATCTGTCTAAAACAAATAGATGAAATCGGTGTTGTCATATATTCTGGTTCTCTGGGATCATGGAAAATCTTTAACCTAATGATAGAAGTGCTAGGGGTATGCGGAACGTTGCACTCATGTACAGATATAGTTAAATCAAGTCAGCACTTTTTTTTCCGGCGAACGCAGTCTAAGAACAAATTCGTGACCTGGACTAACCAATGCCACGTTACTGAAGTTTTCAAATCAGATTACTTGATAACGCATTAAAGATTTATGCAACACTCTGCCTAATTGGATGATAGTGTCTATGTTTTTCACTCTGCTGAATGTGCAACGCTGAGTGAAATGTCTGACAAAGCGTTTATCCTTAAGGACGCTGTTTACAGTTTTAAAGCTACGTTTCGCTCAGTATATTTAGCAAGAATATTGATATATCTAAAATGATCAGTAACATTAATAAATATAATAAAAACTTGTTCAAATACCAACATATATCAATTTACAGAGAGAGCTGAATACGTTCTGCGTATCACATGACTAAGCATGTGATTAGCCAATCGATTAAAGTCTTTTAGGTAGAGAAGTGTCTTCCAGACCACTGCTGTAATTCATGATTCGTTAATTCGTCAAGAAAAAAAAAACGAAACAGAACTGCAATCCTACGAGACCTTTGTGAAAATTAAAAGGGAACCATTTAAATTGCTAAAGTGTCGTGTTAAGTTTTGCTATTTGCAAAATGTAAGAGAGATGACAGAATACACAAATCACATGAAAACTTCATAAACTTCTTGTCTTATTACAATTCGCCGACCATCTTTTTTAAAGATATTTCTTGTTTTATTCTATTGTCTATCTGACCATGCCAACGAATATGAATGTATTTGGTATGAACAGATCATGAAAAAAATTGAAATGTGTTCATATGAGCAAACAAGGTCATTTTTTTTCAAAGCTGTACGTTGCGATTTAATGCTTCCATAATTACTCTCCCTAAAATTTTGTTTTGGTCTGATACTTGTCTTAAATAAAGATATTTGTTAGCGTCCAATTATTTTTATAAACGTTTTTCATTTGTTTCAAACACTATTTATAAAACATGAACTATCATTTTAAATTATATTTCGAAAATTAACAGACGTACTAGTTTATTTCTAAATGAACCTTTTTACAGTCATAATTATGGCCACCATCTCGTTGTTTTCAAAACAAAACAACCATCAGTTAAATCTGAGCAGTTTATTCTGTTAAAGATACAGACCGACCTTGATTTTATCAAGTGAACAACGTAATAATATCTAAAAGTGAATGTCTTATAAGATGAATGTTTGGTATATACCCTTACCCTCTAGGTTGTGAAATTTTGTGCAAGATTTTGGTATATTTTATAAACATTTCACCATGTCAGACTTTTTTTGTCTCACGTTGTACTAAGATAATGTTTTTTCGATCGCTATTAGGAGTAAAAATACTCAATTCAAATATTCAATATTAGCAATTATGCGAAACCAAGACTGCTTTGATATAAATGAGGAAAGTACATGGAAACAGAATTGTGCTTTTTTTATTTCACTTATAGGTCGTTGTCATTAATTTAAACATCAAAGTTATTATTTTTATGACTATTAGACAATACCTGTTACTGCTTTTGGAATTTCAGGAATATTCATCAGGCTCTCTGTCTACAGCAAATCTCAAGAAGGAATTACTTGCTGTTCTCACAAAATTTGTGACAGAATTCAAAAGAAGACGGAATAACATTTCGGAGGAAAGGTTTCAAAAGTTTATGTCACCAAAGAAATAAAAATGTATTTAAAATGTATACGATTTTATTTTGACAGTGAATCTTTAAATTTAAACATGATGGAAATATGCAAGAAAGTGACCTTCCTTTTATATTCGGTAATTTGAGCCAACTTTTTAAGCGGCATCAACAACACATACTTTCATCTCAATAAAGAATGTGCCATTGCTATCTATTAGTGAGAGCATTGTCTTCTGAGTTTATATAAGTAAAAGCAGACTGGTTTTCGTGTAAACACTTTGTGTAATTCCTATTAGTAACAAGAGCAGCTTTAGCACAAACTTTCCAAACTATATTTTTCCATGATGTTTAATACGTAAATGATATTTTATTGTATTGTAACAATCACTGTTTTGCATCGACAGAAAAAAGACAAAAGATAAAGAAGAATTTGATGAATTACTTTTTATTTATAAAGTTTTACACAGATTATTATCTTGGCTGTTTAATAAATATGCAAAAAGAATATATTGTTTTATTTTTGCTATGTATCTAAATTTAGAACAGTCGTTCTGGCAGATGCTGATTGTTCATTTGTTAATTGTTTGACGTTGCTATAATACCAATTTAGCACTATTCAGATTATGTTATCCAGAGTAAATTAACTAAACCAATGTCATCTAACATACAACTTCCCTACAAAATGTGGCTTGAGAACAAATGAATTCAGATGTACTCTTTCTGATCAAGTTGTCACTGAAATCGAACTGGCTCACATGCTGATGATGCCTTTGTTTTAATTTACCACTAAACTTTCTTACAAAATAAGAAAGATGTTCATGAACGAGAATTCTGTTTTCCCACCATTGATCTCAAAACAGAGAGAAAAAAATGTTTATACTGACAGATCACATTATGTAACTAACATATTTGTATCTACAAACTTATTCGTCGGTCAGATGATTAAAATTCGGACAGAAGACTACACTATTAAAGAAAATTATGTGTATACGACTCAAAATATATATTAGCTCAATGGATTTTAGTTTTGGCCAACGGGTATATTTAAGAAAATAAAACAATAATATCTCTAAAACTTTCGCACTAAGCCACAACATTTTGTCCACTAGAATGCACTTTTGAATAACATATGCACTGTGTATCAAACGCAGAAACATACTACACATCAACGATAATCATAATGTAATTGGATTTCGAAGGAAACATTTAAAACAGGTATTGTCCGAAATCAAAACAATGGGAAAACAGCCATTGAAGACACGTCATAAATTTAGAAATAAAACACTTTAAACAGTCACCATTTATTGTCCTGTTCTTAGACTGGGTTTATTTTATGCGCAAAAGTGCACGTGATATGATATCCGAGGCTAAAACTTCTTTTACAATACTGAAATGGAAAACTTCAATTTTTAAGAAAACATTTCTTATTCAACACTTAACTTTTTAATATAGGCATGATTGTCCGTCACAACCAAATAAACAAATATTCTGGTCGCAAACAATATTGAAATTTGTTAAGTATCACCTATTAGAAAAAACAACTTTCAAATTGTGTAGGCTGTTAAGAGCTTAAATGAACCTTTTCATTTGAAACTACGCCGGTGACTAGGTATTTGATTATTGCTTTAAAACTTGTTTATCACTTTCCTGTTTTTTTTTCATGCTTTTCAAGTGTAATATTCGTATCATTATTAAAACAATTTATCGATCTACGGCATTATTGACTGAAGATAAAACTTTGAACTTAATGTTTAATTTGTTTACACACATGTGTTTTTTATGTTTTAAAGGAAATTCAAGATTTCAAAGAAGTAAAAATTTTAACCTTCCTGGAAGAATAAGTTTTTTGATATGCACAAATGGATTATTGACATTTGCAGAAAAAATAAAGCCATAGATCGTCATATTTAATTGAACCAAAACCATGTTAATTGTCTTACTTGTAAAGGTATCTCGCTTCAAACGAGTATTCAGTCTTATTGGCCTAAACATTTAGTATACTTTGTCACAATATCAACATTTTATAATAAGTGTGCGATAATATGCTAACACTTTGATTAATGTAGACAGATTATCTGCATATTGCACTATTGTACATTCCGAGCATATCACTGTTTAATGTACTATGCATACCTTTTCAGTACATGATAGGTTTAATCTTATCATCATGTTTCAAAAGTGCAATCCCATATAATAAACCAAGGAACAAGGATTTTGGTTAAGTGGATGAGGGGGGGGGTGGGGGGGGGGGGGGGGGGGGGGGGGGGGGGGGGCGGTGTGTTTCTTGGCATGTCCCACTGCCTTGAAAAGTCTTATACCTCAAATGGTGCAATCTCACTTACAGTAGACATAGTTGGAGCCTGTTTATCTGGCAAGATGTCATCTTTTCAATCTGTATTTTCTTTCTCAAAAAAGAAATTAAAGCATATTCATATCATTCTAATACAGCTTTTACCATATCAACAATTATAAATACTACACAGATGCTTTTGTAAGCATTTTGATTATTTAAAAAATGGCATTTTAAGTTTAGAATCAAATACATTCAGGCTAGGCCAGCATTAAAGGAAAAGTTAAAACATTACGATCTATTTACTTTGAAAAGATTTCCGTTTTATATTTTATAGAAAGGATAAATGCATCAAATTATGTTTTCATGATGTTCATGAATCATTCATACAAGCCAAAATGAATTTATTTAAATAGATTATATTTAAAACAAATACATTTTCAGTTCGGGTGTATTAATTTTCTGTAATTTTTTAATTAAGGAGATCCTTAAATATTTCGATGAGTATATAAATGTTGCTGGTTTGTTAGTTGTACATTTAAGATTCAATGTCAGGTTTTCGAAAAGTAAAAATAATTATGCAGCCATTGTCAATAGTATTTGTTTTTAATTTCTGTTCTAAGCGCACACTTATTAAATGATATTTATTTTCAAATACTTTCATATCGCATTTGTAACACAATCCTGTACCGACCGGTTTTAATATTAAGGCTTTGCAAAGAAATTATGAATTAACAGAAAAGTGAGTCTGAAATTAAAGTCAAGCAGATTTTGAGGAAATCAGTACGATATAAGTGGTATAGAATTTAACCCATGTGCAGGAAGCATATATTAGAAAGAGGCCATTTCGTTCAGAATCTAATTTTTATTTTTTTATCATTTAAAATCAATGTAGGGATTGTTTAACATGTTTAACCTACATTTTTGCTAGGTAGAGTCAAAATTCATTTGACCATCCACGAAAAAGTTTTAGAAAACAAATTGAGATGATTAAAATTAATATATAAAATTGAATAAACAGTCTCTTATGTTAAGTTGTAATTAAGACGCTTTCTCAAATATTCATAAATCATAAGTTGTGATAACCTGATGGCTGATTTAACCATTACTTAGGCATATGTATTTCAATCGTTATTGTTTTGATTATCGGCACTCCAACACATTATTAATTTAAAAGCTATTATTACTTAGTAAATTTAAAGTTTTAAAGGACCATCGAGTGCATTACTTTGTCATTTTTAAATAGAAGTAATGTAGTCGGGTCTAAAATATGCATTATTTTCCACGTATGCTTTAAATGTTTTTCAAGGAATTGCAAGATTTCAAAGAAGTCAGGTCTCTTATTCTTCTTGTTAAAACGAATACTACCAGCAAATTAGGCAATTGATTGGCATGAACATATGTTCTGCTGAGCGTAATAATTCATATTCACTAACACATTGAAATTGTTTGCGCACAAAATTAGTGAACTGTTATACTGTTATTTCAGATTATTATACCATTGCAACTTTTTCTACCATATTGTTTACCAAAGCATATTTATATAAACTGGCAAGGTCTGCATGATCACAATGAAGGTAAAAAACTCCTAAAAATCTAGACATGTGGCCACGATTCGTTAGTCAATATTAATGTACAAATAAATACGGCAGTTACCTCTAATGTAGGAAAGGCTTTCACATTCCGACGATTAAATATATATATATTTATTGATTGATTTATTTATTTATATCTATTTGGTTTTACGTCGCACTGACACAATTATAGGTCATATGGCGACTTCCCAGCTTTGATGGCGGAGAAATAAATACGGCAGTTACCTCAAATGTAGGAAAAGCTTTCACATCCCGACGATTTAATATATAATAATTTATTTATTTATTTATATCTATTTTGTTAAAATTAACGTCGCACTGACACAATTATAGGTCATATGGCGACTTTCCAGCTTTGATGGCGGAGAAAGACACCAAGTGCCCCTCCGTACATTATTTTATCACGAGCACCTGACTAGATCCACCGACCCTCCGTAAGCCATCTAGATGGCTTCCTCACATGAAGAATTTAACGCTCCGAGTGAGGCTTGAACCCACATCGATTAGGGGCAAGTAATTTGAAGTCAGCGACCTAATCCACTCGCCCACGGAGACCCCTATAACAATTTAATATAATAATATATTTTAGTTCGGTTTTGAGGTCAGCCATGTTTTTGTACTTTTGATAATTGAACGGTCCGCTATTTGAGTAATGTTTACAAATAGTATGATTTAATCCGGCATTTATACGATTATTGATTAATTCTATAAAAAAAGAAAGAAAGAAAATGTACCGTCTTAATAAATGTGATAGTACAGGTAAATGTAAGCATTTATTGGTGTGGATTCGATATCCGTCAGAGTTTCAATGTTATACGGATTAAGTGAAATAATAATGGCAGTCTGCTTTTATTCAAAAAGGTACAAAATATCGTATAGAAAACATAATCGATGTGTAATGTGTAAATAATGTTAAGTTATAATGTTATGTAATACTTGGCGCCAAAACTTTTAACTGTGGACTCTGAGTTCCAGGATTTAATGACAAAGCTGGCAAAACCTAACGCATTGTGAATGGTATTTTAATTAAAATGAAATGTACCTGTACATGACAATAGAAACGGAAAATATAGTTACAATCAATAACGCTAAAATAATAGTGATTATAAACACTCCTCGTGTTATCTTCCCTGAGAAAAAAATGTCGTATGAGTATTTTACCCAGATCACCTATGTAAGAGACAAGCACGCAAGCATTACGTCATTCTTAAAAGTTATGCTAAATAAGGCAAAGCAAATTATGCTGATTTTCGGCAGACGAGTCTATAATTTGAACTCTCAAACGTCAAAAACAAACTGTACATATACCGACGTATTTTCGGACAGAACTAGGGTATTTTAATAACAAATACAAAATTCTCAGATGCAGACAAAAATTCAATGGTCGGATTATTTGTGTTAGCTGTGACGTCAAATACGCTCAGCTGCTTTATGATAAAGTTCAGCACAGGTAAGTGATTTCTTACTCATTCTTTGAAACATTGGCAAAGTTTGGGTTTCCGCACCCTAATCGCCGCTCCTTAGTATAATTATAATATTTGTTTTTTGGCAAATCTATCTAAAATGATGAAATGAAATTTCAGGGCTGTTATATTTCGATCTTCTCAGATTGTTCAGCACGACTTTTATGTCGTGTTATTGGTACTGTTTAGTTTCTCAGCATGACCATTTCGGCCTAGGTGGTTCAAATACTCCCGCTTTCAAAGCCTTGGGTATTGTATAATCACCCCTTTGATATGGTGCCTGCTTTTTAATTTTGTCTTTTGACAGTTCCTGTGATATGCAGGCTGATATGCATGCTCCATAACCTCAGATCCCCTTTCTAAATTCCAGTTTGTTTAGTTCTGCCCATTGTTTTCTCGTATGGGGCAAACCCATTACTTTATCTGGGGACCAAACGCCGCTTTTCATGGAATTACACGCCACAACACGTTTATCATTTAAGGTTCAATGTGCATCGCCGTTTGAATACATCTGCGGATGTCTCTAAATTGCTTTTTGAACTTTTAGCATGTGTAAATGTTAAGTTCTGCTCAACCCGGGGCTAGAGGGCGTGGACGGTAGCATGCATTTCCACTACCGTCCATGAACAGGCTCAATCAAACTGAGCCTGCATCATTTTCGTTTTTGTCGTGTTGAGTGACCTGTGAAGTTTCCACGTTTTCTATTTTAAAAACAGCATATAAAAGAACAAGTTCTGTTTTTGTAAATATTTATTGAAGATACGTATTACACAGAAAGGAAATGACAAGAACTGAGTATATTTACGAAGAGATTTATATATTTGGTTTCAAATTTAATTTGTAAGTTTGTAGTCAATAACGTCTGTTCAGTTAGGCTTGTTAATTTCATTGAGCAAGTTGTGTATACATATTAATATTTCAAATAATTGATGGCAAACTATTTTAAAACAGAAATACCCTCGACCATTAATTCATAACTTGTTTTGAAGGTATGCATTTCATTTGTTCAAGCAACTGCATAATTTCACAGAATTAAAGTTCTTCTTGGAAGAATGATATTTGATAATGTACAAATTAGACAGTTAAATCTATTGTTGTCAGCAAGATTTTTGTCTTTTATCTATTGCAAATTGAAGTAAACCTTTTGAATAGAACTGTTGAACCCAGTATCGAAATTCATGTGAATAACTGACATTAAGAATGTCTATATGGACAGCTGAATGTACATTGCTATTAATGTATATAGGTAGTCGATATTTAGTTTTGATAACAGAAAATATAATAACTGACAAAATGATCCGATGGCAATATATGGTATCGATATTTCAGTACAATTTGCTTAGTCAGCTCAAATAAAAGGTTTGTGGACCATGAATATTAATATTGAAGTGCACCGAAATTTATACGAACAAAATCTATGAGTCAACATAATTTTATTTAACTTAGACCTTTGATGTTTATGCTAGGAAATTTCATTTTTGATGAATAGATTAAGATATTTCATTTTTGAAAAACTTGTGTATTTGACATTAAATCAAAAACATAATAAGCCACAACAATAGCTGCAGACCCAAAAAATAAACCCATCGATCTGTTTAAAACAGTGTTGAACTCACATATTCATACTATCCCGCACATAGATACGACTAATGAGGTATACCAAAAGTAATACACTGTCTCCTTCATTTGTTAACTGAGCTATTTATTTCTCACTTGTGATTTGATTTTTCATCATGATGTTGGTTGATACCAAGTGAAAGATTATACCACATTTGTTTGTGTTTAAAAAATAATGTAAATAGAAGCGTATAAGGGTTACATCAAATATCAATTTCCTTTGTAGAGTCTTATTCATTTCCACATCACGTTAATTTACTTAATCTTTTAACAGTAATTTTAAAAATTCATAGTTTCAGTTCTCTTTTTCATGTATAAAACTGACGTCATGCTATTAGTATGGATAGTTTAACTTTCTCGGAGACATAAATTTCTTCACCATCAGGTCGGTCACTCTTTCACGCTTTTGTCTGTGCCCGGAAATAAGCTTCTGCAGTACAGAAATCAGCTCTGCTTTCAAATCTCCCGTAGATAACTTGCCGCTCGTGTAATTCTGCAAATACAGGGTAAAACTAGAATATGTAAAACAACGAGGTTTCAATGTCATGGTGAAAAATTCATAAATCAGAAGTTATAAATTTAAGTTTTTAATTAATGTACTTTAAGATTGTTTTGTTTCAATTTGCTGATGACAGATAATGCTGAACTATTTTTTCATGCTAATTCAAAAATCTTTACTCAACGACATAAGTGATGAGTGAAAACTAAAACGTTAACATTATGATATCGCCTAGAGTGTTTTCTGGTCTGTACATTCCTTTACAAGAACATGGCTGGTACCTGTTTGATCTGTTCTAGTTTACTATCATCTTCCATAAAGAAAGTCAGATACTGATAAGACACGTCCTTTCCACAGTCACCTCCTGTCTTCTTATGTTCTTCTGCTGTTGTGCCGCCGCCCGAGTATGCATACTTTTTAATCTGTTTTGTAAACGTATAAAAGTTTTAGCTACTATATTTAGATTAACTGAACTGAAAAACGTACAAAATGCGCATATTAGATTATTTAACTTCTAAAATGTGTGACATCAAATAATTTTGAACTCTATGTTTTGGTATTTTCATTGTGCAATAACAAAATTACCTTGATTAGAAGAAAGATAATTTGGAGATCAGATTAATTTTATCAACGAACATATAACCTTATTGCTGATTTGTTCGTCCGAATCAGTTACAAATATAACGCTGTTTGGATCACCACTAGCATCCATCTTGGACTGCATTCCTCGTAACCCAGGAATGAATGTGGAATGAATGAGAGCCGGTTTCTGGTAACCAAGTTTGGGAGCTACATCTCTTGCCATCCTGAAGTATGGATCCTGGTTCCAGAAAGCAAAACAGGAATAATATATCTATTCTAATATACTAAAAATAAAGGTTAAGCAAAATCCCACGTTCTCTTTTTTGTGACGTGATACAAGATTTTGGCCAAATTACAAAAATGTTAACGAAGTATGTGGTGAAACTTTTTTCTTATTTCAATCTAAATAACTTAATATCAGTGTTTATTTTTACAAACACTTTATTTTTAAGTAATTTAAATTAAATTATTCACGTTTTTCATCGTCTGCTAACTATTTTTGTCTCCAGTTCGCGGTAGTTATTTTACCGCGTTTTCTGCTTGCAATTCACGATTTTCTCATATATTCAGTGCACTATATAAGTGATTGTTAACTGATATTCTTCACTCGAGGTTGAATATTTGCAGCATAACAAGTATTTTGATTATTTGTTTATTCTCGTAAGAAAACTTGACAAACCCTTCTGAGACGAATATTCAGTTTTTGGACATCATTTTCATCAACACTCCACGTAATACTCAGCGGAAAAGGTAGAAATTTCGGAAAGGTAATTTATTACTTTTTTCTATATTTCGTAGTGTTTTGTCAAAATGAATATTTTGAGTTTGAAATTTTGACATGTGTAACGGGAATGTCCTAGAATTTATCAACATACTGTTTCCACAAAATGAGATATTTCATATTGCTTAAAGTTTTGATTTTGTCTAGAATATCTTTTACAAAGATTATTGACATGGTAAGGTTACTCAGTGCTAAGGGATATATGCTAATACGGATTTACAAAATATCTTGTTTTAATTTCGGCCTACTGTGTACTTGAATTAGCGGTAATGTTGGCTGTAGAAATTTGAAACATTTTGAATATTTTAAGCGGCGGATATGTTGCCTATATAGCAAGATTGTAAGTGACGAACTTCATAATCCTTTGTGATTCGGTTTTTATAACCGCAGAGAAGGTTTTGTCGTGTCGGGTCACAAAGTTTTCTTGCAAATGGTGCAACAAATTACTCCGTCTGGTCAGAATGTTCAAATAAAGAAAACGTGCATATTAAAATTTGTTATCTGTTTTGTATATTTTCAGTTAGTTTTATGGTACATGTGCACAAGGTTTGTATAACACAAATAGATGCGTTTATTTGTTTTTCTCTGTGACTTTGCAGATGTTTTCTTGCTTAATGTGTTATTTTATTGTTAATGTTATTTAATATAAATTCACAATGAAAAACCCTGCTATTGAAGGAAAGTAAATATTACACGTATATACTTTTGGGACGAGTTTTATGAACTAGTAAATAAAAGGTGTGCATATTGTATCTGTAAGTAGAAGCGAAGCGAAGCATACGTATTCGTACTTTAATTTATCGGGCGTAAATGATTCAGTAGTTAGAGCTCGGTCGTATTTAAAGCGTTTCCAATTCGATTTAATATTAGATATGTTAATTATTCTTTTTTTCAGATGATGCTTTATTAGCTTTTAGCATGATAAGAGAAAACAATAATAGAAAGATGTTGATTGGTTCTGAATCGTGTGATGTTGTGATCAGCACATAAGCTTTGACTTGCTTAAATGTAGACCTCGTGGTGGATATATTTTCAAGAATGAATTTGCAGTGAAAAGATAAGTATATGTTTAGATAAATTTGGTTTTTAAAGCTACTTGCCCATAGTTTAGGTGAAAAAAGTTCAATGTTAATTTCCGCCATGTTTGGCATAGAATGCATATATGACACTGAAAAATACGATGAAGTGGGTGAAAATAAAGTTAGATATTGGAAAAAATGCAAGAATAATGTAAATTGGCTGCATTACTTCAAAAGCGTTGAAACGCTTTGTTCCTTCTGCACACTATATTTGGTTATTTTTAAAGAGGCACCACAAAATAACTGTATTCTATTGTATTTCCATGATGGTAATTATACATGCTTTGCATGAAGAAAATGAAAAATAACAAGTATCTAGTTACAAATTGACAGGGACATATATAAGGCCAAGACATTGTGTGTAATGTCTTAACATTTTATTAAATTACTGTAGCAATATGTACATAAATCAGTGTATTTAGTTACATTTCGATTACATTTTGTTTCTACAGTTTAAGATAGTTTTTCATATATCTTTTTGAAACTATGCTGAAAAGAGGTTTCCTGAATAAGTTTGCAGATGAAGTTGTCAAAACACATTTATTCAGGAAAGGCCTAAACTGTCCACCTAAAATCTTGTAGTATAGCTGTTTTTTAAAAATGATTTTCATAAAGATTTTGTTGGTGAAAAAAGTAGGTCACTAGGTCGTTAAGAGTATCTTGCAAAAAGTCGTATGCCACGAGTCACTTCAGAGTACCCTCTTGTTATGGAATTTTGAGAAAATTTTTTAGAGATGATCAGCTTAACGTAGAGATCGTTTATTGATGTGCAATTTAGCATTCAGAATTGGTTAGAACTATGATGAAAATGTAATATTTGTTTTATAGTTTAGTTGTAACATGAAGTCACCAATACGTCAGTTATGCTGATTTTGAATTGTGTGATGTTGTGTTTAGCACAGAAGCTTTAATTTGCTTAATTGTAGACCACGTGGTGAAGTTGTTTTCAAGAATAAAATTGCAATGAAAAGATAGGTATATGTTTTAGATAAATTTGGCTTTTATGGCTACTCGGCCATAGTGTAGGTAAAATTTTTCAATATGTTCATTTCTGCCATGTTTGGCATATGACACTGAAAAATGATGAAGTGGGTGAAATAAAAGTTAGATATTGGAAAAAATGCAAGAATAATGTAAAATGTCTGCATTATTTCAAAAGCGTTGCAACTGTTTAATACTCCCTGCACAATATATTTGGTTATTTATAAGAGTATCTTGCAAAAATCTTATGCCTATAAGTTTGCACCACTAGTCATTTCAGAGTACTTTTTATGGATTTTTGAGACAATATTTACTGAGTTAGCTATGTAGCTTTTACTTCTGCCGTACTTCGAAAATATGAGCTGTATATATTTCGTGCATTAGTACGTTTCCTGCTATTAAGTCATGCATTTTTGTGTTGACTGTCTTATTACAGTTGTGTGAAAAATTCAGCTACAAAAAGAGATATGTCTGTGAAAGATAATGTTTAAGTATAATGAGCTGTTTTAAAGAACGACCGTGCTATGATGCATTTGTTTTTACATCTTTGCCGTACTTTGAGACCACTGACAGTTTTATTTTTGTTATACTATGAGAGTTTTACATACAGATTAATCTTCAATTTATTGATTGTTGTTTTCAGATGTCGTGATTAGGAAAACGTTGATCGGTAGATGATATGTATTTTTGAAGTTGTTAGGCTAACAAAAAACTACAATGTACGAAAAACTGCTATGAAAATATGAAATATCTGATATATAATGTTCTTTTCAATGACGGATTATTACGTTTTGATATATTCAGTAGCTTTTGAAAAAACGACCGTGCTGTGATGGTGTTTGTTCTTGTAAGTTTTCGAATATGAGGCTACTGTCCTTTTTACCTTGGTTTTTACATCAAGATATAATCATTAATCCATTAATTATTTTAGATGTGATAAACATAACATTGTTTGGCTGACATATATTTCAAACGTTTTTTTTTTCAAAATGTAGTTATTAGCTTAACGAAGAGATTGTTTGATTGATATACTGTTCAGATGTTTTATTTAAGAATATGTGAGAACGGCGACGGAAGATAAGTATTTGGCTATAATGTGGAAATAGTGACCGTTTTACTTTGGTCGTGCTGGGTAAGCTTTTGCTTTTCTTGGTGAAAAAGAAACCTTTTACTGTGGCCGTGCTGAGAAAGCGTTGGCTGTTTATTTTAACCGTACATTATTGCGTTGACTGCCTTATAGTCAGTGTTGTGAAAACATTAGCCATGACACTTTTACTTTGGCCGTATTTTGAAAGTGTGGGATGCTTTGTTGTAGTCGTGCATAATTGCGTTGATTTCCTTTTTATTGGTGTTGTGAAAACGTTAGGTATTGTAATTTACGTCGGCTGTGCTATGGAAGTGTTGGCTGTTTTATTTTTGTCGTGTATCATTTTGTTGACCGTTTTATTTCTGTGTTTTGAAGTCATTAGCTACAGCATTGGGTACTGCATTAATGAATGATTATTATATTTTGATAAATGAAGTTGTTTTGAAAACGACAGTGATTTTGTCTTTTCATTTTTGACATATTTAGTTACTTTAATTGTGCTGTGAGATATTAATTTTTTTTCTAGATCAATCGTTAATCTTTTTATGTTCTTTTCAGATGTAGTGATCAGTGTTACCTTGTTTAGTGGATATTTATTTCTGTTGAGCTAAGAACAACAATGAATAGATAAGTATACATTTGTAATATAGGGAGTCGCTTCAAACTTAATTTAAAAAGATACGCGAAAGCACTGATTTTTTACATTGTGCTTGTACGGCTAAGTGTTACCTGTTCAAGCTCAATTTGCTAAGGAAGCTATGTCCGTTTTGCTTTAACTGTACTGTAAAAGGTTTTACTGTTTTGACTGGTTATAACGCAAAAGAGCTGACTAGCCAAACAAGTGTTTATTTTAAACTCTGTAGTAAGTGTTACTTTTAGATGTTGTGAATGGTTTAACGTATATCGTTTTAGTGAAACTTTCAGCATTTGGATAGAACTGCCCTGTTAACAAGACATGATGTTGTTGTATTTTTATATTTCGTGTCCGTGATGCGAAACCATTAGCCGTTTCATTTCTGCTAAACTTTGAAATGTTGTCTGTAATTTTTTTTTGCCGAGTTCTTTCCAAATGAAATGTTTATATGTGAATTAATATTTTCAGATGGTGTGCAAGTTGTAGCTTAATGTAGATAGTAAGATGGATATGTAATTCATATAAAACTTGGTGAGAACTGCAATGAAAGATAAGTATACTCTTTAGTATCAAGCTATGTGTCTATTTTACTTCAGCTGTGCTGTGAAAGCGGTGAGTGTTTGGAAAAAATGACCGTTTTACTTTGGTAGTGCTGTTAAAGCGTACGCTGTATCGAAAAAGTGACCCTCTTTGGTTGTGCTGTGAAAGCGTTTGCTGTAAAAAATGATATTTTGCTTTGGCTGTGCTGAGAAAGCATGGGCTGTACATTTTAGTCGTGCATTATTGCGTTGACTGTCTTTTGAATGCTTTGTCTAGGTTACATTAATATTAGGCTGTGCTGCGTTTACTTTGGCTAGCGTTCTGAAAACTTTGGATATTTCTAGAAGAATCTTTTGAATTTATTACACTACAATTACCTTCTTTGTTTAGCTCGATTGGAATGCTGTCAAATACTTAGACCTGTATCCTATATTTTTGTTTGTTGTTTTTGTAGTTAGGAACATGAAATTAGTGAATAATTGATTTACTCACGACATAGAGTGAGTAAATTAAATTATTCACGTTTTTCATCGTCTGCTAACTATTTTTGTCTCAAGTTCCCGGTAGTTATTTTACGGCGTTTTCTGCTTGCAATTCACGATTTTCTCATGTTTTCAGTGCACTATATAAGTGATTGTTAACTGATATTCTTCACTCGAGGTTGAATATTTGACAGCATAACAAGTATTTTGATTATTTGTTTATTCCCGCCCACCCACCCTTACAGACATTTCAGTTTTCTTAATAGTTATTGCTGATGCCTTGTAGCTGTATTCGAATATTAAAGGCAGATTTGACTTTTTGACTGTGATATAAACAAGAGTAATCATATAGTTCTAGAGAGATATTTCAGGCCAGACATTATGTCTCCTTTATGTTCTGATAGAAAATAAGGTTCACAGTTACGTCCCTTATATTTAAAGGGTCTATAGACATGAACAGTTCCTTGCTATTTATTACTGTTGAGTATTCATGTATAACTAGAACTTTAAAGGCAGATATACATTAAACATTATATAAGAACATCTGAATTCTTTATGCCAGACTCGGTATCTACATTTAGAAAAGTAACATTCACAAGTACGCATTTAGTTCTATATCAATATATTTTATGCTGTTTTCCCCATGCAATGTTATTCTTTCGTTATCAAATGGAAATTGCCGTTATCCTCTTTTGAGCTAGTTTTCATTGTATTTTGATTTTAACTTGAAAGAATGTAATGTTTTACACATTGCACTTTTTTTCTTATTTTGTGGTTATTCAACGAAGCTGAGAGAGACCAGAATGGCCATCTTATATGCTGTTTAACTATTCTAGATTAGATGAGTTCAAGTTATTACATTTGGTTCATTCGGGACCTAATAGAAAACACATTTTACAATTTAGATTTTCATGTACATCTGATTGTATGTTTGTCTAAATTCTGATAGTATGTTTTCAGGCTGTGTGGTGTACAAAGATAAAGATAACCACAATTACCCCACTTCTACTGGTCGATCATCGCCACATCGCACAACATCGTACCATCTGACATTTGCAAGACAATTATATTCGATTTTTTTGTACATTGGAATGCTGTCAAATACTAAGACCTGTATCCTATATTTTTGTTTGTTGTTTTTGTAGTTAGGAACATGAAATTAGTGAATAATTGATTTACTCACGACATAGAGTGAGTAAGTATTTTTACTTGTTATGACGTAGTTTACATTTTACTAAAATAATTGTGCACGGATGCCTCATGAGAAGACATGATAGTGAGTCCAGTTGGACCTCTTAGCACTGAATCAAAATTGTTAACATACCTGATCAATGGCACAAGGGATTAGACAAGGTACGTCCTTATTACCATGGAAAATTTCAGGAAAAGAAGAACTGAAACTTGGCGCAGCTTGTGTTGCGGGAAAACAGATCTTGCCAACATTGTCGCTTGGACCAAATCCAAATATTCCTTTTGCTTGATTGAATGTAACATGCTTCTGAATTTTGCACATGTTCATATAAAAATCTCTAGAGAAACTGTAAAGAAAAAGACAATGAACAGTTCATTTAGAAAATATCCAGAGATTGGAAAGACACTCTACGATGAATTCGCCCTCGTGCAATTATTACGCCCGACGTATAACCGCCCATCGTGCATAAATAGTGTTAAAGCACTCTTCTGCTATACATTATGTCTTAAATAACCTACGGTCAAAAACGTTGTTAAGTTGTTTAAGAGAAGGTGTAATGATATATTAATGTTTTATCATTGTCATTACTTATATTTTTATTGTTATTATTAACATTATTATTATTATTATTATTATTATTATTATCATTAAGTGATATACCATACTAATATAGTGGTTTCATTTTTCTCAAAGATGATGTTTCATTAAAATGCATTAAATATTCATACATATTTATAATACTTGATTAGCGTATTTTATTCAAATTATTACTATTTTTGGCAAAATCATTACGTTAATAATCGGTTACCTTATATACTCTACATCACTGAAGATGAATGTTTTGTTGATGTCAAACCCCAAGGCAATGATGTCTTTAGCGTTCTCATGTGCCAGTCTGTTGGCTTCCTCTAGCGGCAAATTGTCTTTCACAAGAAATTTTTCATCGTCTGTCATTTGTATGACGAGTGGGACATCAAATGTGTCTTGTAGCCATCTGAAGGAAGATATTGGTAAAAGTTGATAAATGATTGATTTAATTCTATTATTTTGTGTGTATCGAACCGGGGACAGTTATCAGCCTTGTCGTCAAAGTATGGTAATGAAGTTAAAAACTTACGGCCTAAAATAGCTGAATGTTATATACGCTTTCAATGATAGAAAACTAAGTACTTTCTAACAATTACTGTTAGTTAAGAGAGGTATACATATTTACTGTTAGATATGTAGTCGAAGAATGCTTATTTGACTTACTTCGTGAAAATAAAGGGGATAAGGTGTCCCAGATGCAATGCTTCGGAAGACGGTCCCCGGCCTGTGTACAGGAAAAACGGCTTTTTCTGTTCATAAAGCGTCAATATGGTCTCCAAGTCTCTGTTAAAACATGTTTAATCATGTGACTTATTTTGATCTGTTGACTTGAATAACATTTAGTGGAATGATTGTGCTGTGTCGTTATGTCCAGGATTTCTTAATTCCTATTTTGCGTTGGATGTTGGGCAACATCCTGTGTGTCAGTAACCTATCAAAACGTCTTTGAAAGTTTGAAATGAAAATGTACTAATTCATGTAACTTTCTCATAGCATTACGTTGAGGTCTTATATATGTAATTCATATTGTGGCAACCTATTCATATTTATTTTCATGTTATTTGATATAAAGAAAGCACTTAGATATATATATTCTATTGTTTCATAATTCAAAGTTGTTTGATCTTAGATACAAACCTCATTGAAAAGAAGACTCCTCTTCTCAGATGATGGTGCACAGGTTTTTCTGTTGCCTTTTCAATTCTGTTGATCAGTGCCTCGTCTATCCTGGTGCTGCCAAAATCGCCTGTAATAATGTACACAATGTTTAGAAAATGTGAACGAAAATCTCTCAAATAAGTGTCATATGAAGTCTGTATACAAACAGTAACAAACGGTTGCTATCCACATATGAATGTTCACACAAACACATTTACGTTATATGCAAACGATAAGCAGTTTCTATAGTCAGTGAATAAATAAACTATAAAAACATGTTTTAAAAATATGCAGCCCTTTTTAACACCAGCAATAAACGATCAGTTTTTTTCATTGATAAAGAACTCATATTGTCAAGAGCTGTCTCCCTTGGACAACAATCATTCAAAAGGTATAATTATATAGAAAATGACGGATACCTTTGAATAATTTAAATTGTAATTTCGACAAATACCTGATATGGAAGAAGTGTCATTCCGCTAAGTTAACATTCTAAACTCAGACATATTAAGAGGAATACACAACTGTACTATTTCTTGCAGGAAGAAATTACTTCTTAAGTACCACATGAAATAACTTTAATTGCTTTATTTGATAATAATATGTTGGCTGACGTGTGCGATAATAATCAAAATATCAAAGTGAATGCTTCAAAATTTTCTCTTTATTTATAATATAATAATATTCTTATAACGCTGTTACTATGAAAACTTAAATAAAAAATAAAAATAATAATTATAATGTAACTGATAAAAACTTAACAACATACGGATAAGTTTATCATAGTCAATCCCAGTTTCAGATTTTGTAAACACTTCCCATGGTGTTACAGTTTGTTCCGATTGCTCTTCCGCCATTTTCAAAACAAGTTAAAGCTTATGGAAGTTGATGAAAGTTAAAATGAAATCCAACTATCAAATTATTAAAATTAAAATATTCCTCTTTTGCCGACAGGTAAAGAAATGTCCGCTTTTAAGAAATAGTGCACGGGTTTGCTGTACAGCAAACCGATCAATATTCTAACCTTGAATATAACCGGGTTGGCAAAAGTCTGCATGTAAGTTTTCGTGGAAAGACAATCTGATTTTAACATTGCGTTTTGCAAAATCCGCGGGTAATCATGTGACAAATAAAATATATTTGCTGATAAAGAAAAACACAACCTTGGAGAGACACCCAGTGTATTTGCTTTCTACTTATTACTAGTTTAAGTTATAGGATAGTGTCATCACTACAAACTCCGGTCTTGTTTGATCGTTTGAATTCACACTTTATAACAAGACTTCAGAGATCTTTTTTTTTTGGAGAGACTTTATAAACACTCGAGAAAGAAAAAAAGTTTATTTCTAACAGTGACCTCTGCAAAATAATCAAAACACACTAAATAATGTTTAAAGATAAAAATATAACTGAATTAAGCAGAAATATTCAACACAGACTTTCGAATTAGTCGTACACATTCTGTAAAATTTAGACATCCCTTTTTTGCCTATAGTTTCTTAGTTAAATATAGTTAAGTCATAATTGATATCAGTTTCATTTTAAATAGAATGCAACATTCAGCAGTTCTACAATGCATCAACAGACCTTATATAGTATAAAGAAATTATGTTTAGAAAGCGATTTTATTTATTTTATTTTTACTTAACTGTTCGCGAATTGCACTTTCTGTTTGCACGTGAATGCCTACATGTAGGTGTAATGAAAATTACAACGGGAGTAGTAGTGGATTTATAGACATGAAAATTTAATGTATTTTATATAGCTCTATTAAAAAGAAAAAGTGGACAAAACATTTTATTTGTTCCTTGTAAAAGTTAGTAACATGCAGAATGTTTCAATAAGATAAAAGGTATGTTTGAAATACAGGCATTGTGACGTAGTCACTTGAATCAAAAAGTTTAATCAAAAAGTTTGATGCTTTGTCAATTCTTTATCTCCATGTTCCGTAACTACATTCGAAATGCCAGAAACTGTAAATCAGGCCAATCTGTAATTGCTAGGTTTCATCTCGTCCCCAAACCGACCTCCAAGAACACAAATATAGGACAAGTACAGTCTTGGATATCAATCGTGACATGACCTATATGATGTCTCTTTAGTTATATAACATTTATAATTATGTTTTCTATCTCAGTTAAAAATAATATTTCCAAAGATTTATTGCATTGCAGTGTAACTGCCTAAATAAACATGAAAATAGGTGTACACAACCTGACTTATTTTGAAGGAGCCTGTTTATGAGAGGTTATGTAAAGCAGAACGCCATTCATGCTCTATTGCAATGTTGTTGTTTTTTCTTTGTTTGTTTTTTTTTTTATTTTAACCTATTTTTTGGCCGCCATAGGTAAACAATATCAGCGAATACTCATGTAGAATGGCACAATATACAGAAGACGTTCCAATTCTGAATTTACCTCCGTTCTTTACCTTGCAAAGTGTAAAGTACCTATAGACGGCACTATTATCCGAATGTTAGTAATGTTTGATGTAGGAGCGGAAACTTGAACTTTCGAACCATAATCTTTGATTTCTTGTAGTCACTAGGTGCTACCACAGCGTCAGCTCTTATAGCATTGTCATAAGCAAAACTCTGCAATAAAACATCTCTGAACGGACTGCCATAAAAATGCTTTTTTGCAAACACGATTGCACAGCAGGCCTTCATATATAATGTTGAACTATTCAATCGGTACGGATTTTATAGTCAGTACTAGGCTTTATCTGGACATGTCTAGTAGATAAATTACTGGTTTTGTCGACTGTTGGTACTTATCGACAGTCAATTTGATTTCACTTATTTGCTAATTTCACTTGGTCTGTTTATTTCCCCTTATGTTTATTAATTTGGTTTGGCTAAATTTAGTGTGAAACTAACCAATCAAACGAGAGAATTTTGTAAAATGAATCTTAAAGGGTCAATAACTGCCTCCGTTATCTATGGCTGAGATAATGATTGACGTTTGTTCCTGTTAACCGTAATAAGCTGTGACATTATAATTATTGGTCCGATAAACATTTTGCACATTTCCAAGTTGTTTGCATGACAGAAAAAAATGTTTTTATCGAACATACATGACGTAACACAATCAATGATATATCATGTCTATATATGTAACAATGCCAACCATTAAGAAATATGCTATAAAATGCATGGATTCTATTATTAAACATTCGACGTTTGCGTTGTCTTCGAAGTCTAGGGTAAGAGCGCGGACAATGCCAACCGATATATGAACTGTTAGCTACATGCTGTTTCATGCACACAGGCTTGACAATGCATGACTTGTGTTTTATTCAATACATTTTCAAGTGGGTATCTATCTAAAATTACCATTTTGTCAGATATATATTTTATAGCTTGATCAATAAAACACTAAGCTGACATTCCACTAAAGCGTGATAGTTACTGGGTACACGTGACCTTCGCATGCCATTGAAATGATAAATATAACTACGCAAAGAACAACTTAAGGTATTGGACCCGTAATAGAGTACCTCCTTTTTGAAAAGTATTCACTTCCTACCATAAGCCTACTTTGACTGCAATTTTCAGGGGGGCGTAGGTTCAAGCCCCACTGGGAACAATTTTGTTTTCCATATTTTCCTTTTTTTCTAGTAAGTTTTTACTTCTTTCAATACTTAATATGTATGTCTTGTACAAAAGTGGAAAATTTTCATTTTATAAGCGATTTCTTACTGTTCAAAGTGAATATACCTCTGAATCAGGAGGGGTAGAGTTAGACATCTTTAAAATACTGAGTTACATGCGGTAAAAGTTCTCTATTTTGCCTTCATTCTTTAGATTACATATTGTGGAAGAAATGCAATACCTCTGCCCCAAGGTTATTTTAGAATGAAGTGAGCAAAATTCAAAACAGACATACAGGATTCGACCTTAATTTTTCAATGTTGGAGTTAGAATTCTGTCTCATTAAATCTGTTTACTTGTGGCACCCTAGAAAGAAATGATATTTACAGTTTTATTTTGTGTTTTATAATTGTTTAACAATAGTTTGATTTTCTTTTATCAAAATAAATGCTGTAGTGAATTCTCTGCAACGTTTTAAATAGTGGCCATCACATTGAAATTTGTCTATACTTGAGCTTGAGGAAATTCCATAAATTATGTAAAATTTAGAAAAAAAACGGCATGGTAAAAGTTGTATAAAATTTGCAACACAGTGCAAAACATGGTCAACTTCAAGCAAGTGCCATTTTTTAAATATTACTATTAGGGGTCTAATACATTAAATTGATTTTAAATGCTAGAAGTGAGAGATTTAGGTGCACATTTTTTCGCTGTAATAAAATAGGACTTATTTAGAAATGGAATAATCTGAGCAATACATACAGCAAGTCCCTAAGCCCATTAAAATGCTACCTCCTTTTTCTAATACAAATGCATTTACAGCCGTCTTTAAAGGCTCTATGTTTTCATTAACTATAGTTTTTGGAAATGTTTATACACATATAAATTATCATACTCCTACGTATATGTTTAATTACGAATCATGTTAAAAACCGTTTACCAATATTAATCACGTGGTCGAGTTTCTGCAAGATATTATACTTACAGATCTGTTTTGCAATGTTTGTCGTTACTTCATATCTATATATCCTTTCCACACCTGTAACGTTATATAACGTATAAGCGTCTGACGACCCTTTCACACTTCCGTAGAAGCAAACCTCATTATACGAAATTTATTTTGAAAATATTTCTGAAAGCTCTCAAATACAGAAATATCTTACATCCAATGCATACATTGACATTTTCAGAAAACATCAAAAGGGACCTTTTGAGATATTTGACAAAGTTTTTTTTCCTTGCAGGGGCCTCCGTGGCCGAGTGGTTAAGGTCGCTGGTTTCAAATCACTTGCTCTTCATCGAGTCTCACTCGGGGTGTTGAATTCTTTATGTGAGGAAGCCATCTAGCTGGCGTTCGGAAGGTCGGTGGTTCTACCCAGGTGCCCGCTCGTGATAAAATGATGCACGGAGGGGCACCTGGGGTCTTCATCCACCATCAAAAGCTGGAACGTGGCCATATGACCTATAATTGTGTCAGTGCGGCGTTAAACCTAACAAAATAAATAAAAAAAACTATATACCCTTGCTCCGTTACGGACCCCTTTTGGATTTGTGTTTATTCCATGTTCAAATATTTTTTCGTAGATGAAAAGCTAACATGTCGTGCTCATGTATTTTCAAATCATTAAAAAGTGCTGAAAATCGACTCCCCATTAGCAAAGAGATTTTAAAAAATAAAAACAAGTCCATGCGCATACATTTAGACGGAGCGACCCCTTCGCGTGACTCCTGATTATCGATAAATGCAAAGGCGACTTTCGTTTTCAAGTTTAGACTGTCTACTTTCATTTTCGTTACTTCCGGAAATAGCTGTAGGTGACGTCATTTAATGCGTTGTCGCCTGGCGAGATTGCATAAAATTGTGCCCGGTGTACTAAGGATATATAGTGTACGATAAAAAATGTTATATGACCTACAACGTTTTATCTTCCGCGTTCTTTTTCGTCATATGTTATTCTAAAGTTTAATAATTTTCGACTGTTTGGGAGACGTTTTATCGTGTCAGTGTTGTTTAAAATACATACAAAATATATGTTTTTCTTTTCAAACAAATAAAACTTGGAATATAGTTTGATAGATATTTTGACATAAAACAATTACCGGAACTATGAACAATGGAATTCAAGGACATAATTATATTTGTAAACTTTGTAAAGTGTTTCTAACAATGGCCGTGTTTACACCTTTGAAGTGGATAACGTATTCAATAATTTGGACTTGGTATGGTAACTGGTCTTGGTAATATTGCTGAAACAACACTTAGGCTTTAACCTGTGGAATCCTGAGAAATATCATGAAGTTGATCACGCTGATAACCAGTGTCGGAAAGCTTCAAGTATGATTTTAGTCAACAATTTACTTTATTCTGTGAACACGCATATATGTTTTATATCCTCTATGGTAGCTTTTGTCTGTAACATCCGCCCAAATGTCTTCTTGCCTTTTCGTATGTTGACATAGACGATGTTATCTCCTTCTATAAGACACAGTTTTATAACCGATCCGTAAAAAATATTTTGAGACCAAGTTTCTGCCGTTCCTTACAATTTTTTTTCAGACCTTTCAGTGGCATGAATGACCCTATAAAATGTAATAAATTTGTTTAGAGGTAAGGATTAGCGGAGATGTTAATATTCGTATGAACACATTGCATAGAAACAAAAATATGACAGTAATATTTGAGTAGAGCACTGAATAGTCTGAGGTTATGTGTCGTGGCTGTGTCCTGTTGTATGTTGTAGTAGGGACAATATTCAATAGTAACAGGAATAATGAATCATTTTAGATCACTTATATATCTACATATTTTTAAAACAACTTATCAAGATATATATGTATATGTTTTAGAATTATAGCTTACATGTTCTATAGTCGGGTTAGAATTGATGTTGAAATTTTAGGAATGTATAATATTGAGTGTTTTAATGACTTACTTATCAGTCTCTTCTACTTCAATGAAATGAATGGAACTGTACTTTTATGAATTTTATATTTGTATGTATGTTAATATACAATGATAAGACTCTAAAATACTTAAGCTTATTTTACATACGTGATTTATTACTCAAGAATAATTATTGAGAATTGAGAACTTGCATGAGAGAAAATACAATAACTGATTGCTGTTTTCAGTCATTTAGGTTTTATCAAACAAGAAATAGCTGACAGGAAAATGATAAAAACTGCGTGGATATAATTTTTCTTTATCATTTTAAGTACAATGCTTGGTTGCAATTATCATTTTATGATTAAGACAAATATTTCTTGTTCTGTAGCCTTGTGAACCTTGTGAAATACAATTCCTGGAAACAAGTTGCTGTGTCAGATTCAAGGAGTGGAATAACGATTCTTTAATCAGATCTATTAAACCATGATAAGGTGTATTAAATAAAACTTAATTTTAAACGACCAGTAAAGCAATGTGCATACAATGCACTTCTTTTGATGCCCTCCAGTAAGTGTTTATATCAAAGGATCATATTCAAAGGATATAAATGTAAATGAGGAAAGAATAACTTATTGATATTTTTATACGAATGTGATATCCTAAAAAATGAACATGATTAAATACTTTTCATGAAGTTATTTGTGTAAGGTGGAATAAATGTTTATAAAATGATATGAAAGCTTTCTTTCTCAACCTGTCAAAGCCTAGGAGCCAGTCTATATATCATACTTGACTTTTAAATAAAGAGATTAAGCCAAGGCAGCTTTATGTCTGAAAAAATGCTTTTGAACTGGAACTGTTTTACATGTTTCCGAAAGATATATTATGCATTGATGAAAAATATTTAGTATTCTTTATGTTATCACTTTAAAAACAACTTTGATGGCAATCTGTTAAAATATATACTTTAAGGATGTACGAGCGTCTTTTTGTCAGGATATCCGCCATTTTGAAATTGCTTCTTTGAATATTTTTTCTGAGAAATTTATGCCGAAAGTTAATGCAAAATATGGCAAATAATGTACCATTTAACCAACGTGTTGCGAAATAAAAAATTCAGCCTTATGTTTTCGCCGGTATTTGCTTTAATATAATGGAAGATGCACAATGGGACAGATCAGGTTTTTTCTGATATTTTCCTGGCTGATAAATAAATATATATACTAAGCTAATTATTGAAACAAAACTTTTCAGCATAGCACTTTATATTTTTGAGACGGTATTAAGTAAACCAAAAGAACTAAAAATATAAAAAAAATCACAAGATGTTTACAGTTTTTTTTTCTAAATATATCTTTTAATTGCACAATTGAAGCGCCATTTAAACAGCAAGTTTTTGTTACATCTTCACAACAGTTTTTTGTACATTTAATAACATTTTTCATTGTAAAAGTGGGTGCTATGATTATGTAAACATATTAAAATGAACGAGATACTGATATCAACATGTATTCAAAGTGTAAGACCTAAAATCCATATAGAACTAAGTGGACTATTATATTTTTTATAAATTACACCAGTTTTATCAATTCCACTTAATTTCATAAAATGCTTAGACAGTGGGTGAAGAAAATGACCTATAAATTAAAAATGAGTGGCGTGACATGAGCTTTTTTCTGCTCTAAGTTTTCTTAGAAACTAATGTCTTTATATAGTATTAGCTCACAGAGTATAAAAATCTTAACTTTAGGAAACATTTGATAATACATACTTAAATGGTCCGAAAGAAAATAATAATATTACATTTTTGCCGATTGTATGCTTCCGCCGATGGGATACACGAACGGCAGTGAGTTATTTATGCCCAATCACAGAGTATTGCTGCGAAGGAGGCTGTTGTATTGATGATGCTTTTGAGATACGACTTAGATGGTAAAACAATAAGACTTGTCTTAATGTCGCCTCCGAAGACCAGATACCTCCATACAATGACTAATTATTTCTTTACTGAAAAGAGATTGCACTGTTTATATTAAAATACTGTGTTTCAATATTCCTCCTAGTAACTGGTTGATGTGTTTAGTCAAACCGACACAATTCAGTGCATAGTTTGACCTTCCATCGTTAATGGAGGAGGAATAACCACTCAATACATTAGTTAAGACAGGGGAACCATCGTTTGGTTTCCTCATATGCCTCTAGAGAGGAAAAACACATAGAATTGAGTTGCAAGTTAAACATAGCGATCATAACTACTCAACCAAAGAAGACCTTTCTTCTTCAATTGTAACAAAGTAACATTTTAACATTTTATGGACCCAACTGCCATCTATAAGTCCAAAATAGCCAAAACCAGTACTAACATCAACTATATACAGCAGAACAATATAAAACATGACGAATTACAACCACATTGCATTTAAAACGAAAAGGTCATCTTCATACAGCTTAACTGTCTAATCTATTAGTATATTTCCATTACACATTCAGGATAGCTGGGTTCTTTCTGGTAGCCCTGTTGATAGTCGTCGTTATGTACGGCCTACACTGGATATGTGAAGTGCGCAAATGTGTTTGCGGAATCACAGGACCGCGAGAGGTATTGATAAAAGCTGCACAGCGCCCACGACCTGCTCCTGGCGAAGACGGAGTTGTTACAATTCATCTACCAAATATCAAGATGCTGAACACTAATCATATGTTAGTGACTGAGAAAATACATTGTCACAAAGAAGGAAAATGTGCATTCATGAAATGTTTTATTTTGAGAACAGTTTTATCCAAAATACTTGTTGACCTTCAGTGATATGTATATGTGTGTGTTTCTTATCATTTAATCATATATATATTGGATATTTGTATGATCAAAAAATTTTGCACGTTTTGCAGACATTCTTTTATAACTTTGTATTCACTGCTTTACTAACGGGACGTGGACGATTAAGCTGAATTAAGCTATTTTCTTGACTGAAATTTTAAATTAATGTGTTTTTATAAAACTTATATTCAGGCACACTTGAAAATCTCATATTAAACAGTATGTTGCCTAACTTCTCAATTATTTAATTGCAAGATTTTTGAAAGGAAAAACAAAACCACCACCACCAACAACACGTTTGCTTGTTTTAAAGGCATTTATTTTGCCATGGTAGATTTAAGAATAAATATGGAGATCACTGAATTATTGAACAATATCTAGCAGTTATATTCTCATATTTACGTATAGACAAATAGTAATCCAAAGTTATTTTCAAAGCGAAACAAGTTCATCTAGTTTACTTAAAACTATGAACTAATGCATTAAAAAAGAAATAGATATAAAATATTATGAAAATCTGTCGGGTATTGTAATATCAATTTTTAAACCTACTACTCCCGCACGATGATTTAAACGACAGCATGTTTATATTATCGTTTGATTGGTATGGTTCTCATGCATCGTTATACTCAAGAGGGTGCGAATGATAGAAGTTGCATACTGTTATGTTATACAAAAATATTTTTTGTATTGAAACGTTTTAATGAAGAAAAATAATAATTATCAAACATGTTATCGTTTGAGTTACAGTGCGGGATTTATAAGTATACAGTATTTCATAGAATACACAAACAATAACAATGAATTGTATGTATGTGCAAGTTAACTAAAAACTGATGATATGTAATGCTCAGCTCGGAAAATCTGTGCTTGTCATTGTAACTGAGGACTCCAGGAATCCACTGACAAAGCTGGTGATATACCATGTTTAACGCTTATGAATGGCATCTTACATTTAGATAAAATTTAAATTGACTTAATTGACAATAATCACGAAAATAAATGATAACAAAATAAAACTGAAATCATGGTTATAATATAATTACATCTCGAAATTTTCAAATGAAAACAATAGCACCGCTGGAGTGTTAAATTCAAGCCACCTGGTTGATAAGCCAGTGTGCAACCATTCCGCCATTCTAAGTAGCTATAAGGGGTTGTGGTTTTAATCTAGATCAGGTAAATCAAACCATACTGATTTCCTTAATCAATACCTTAATCAACAGACGAGTCCATCAATTGAAATTTCAAGCGTCACAATAAAAATACACAAGGATCAATTCCTTTTTACCATTTTGGTATTTATGCCTTATAAATGGGGTTTCCAATTCCTACACTGTGTGTTATAGTCATACTTTCACATCTGCTTTGGTTTTATCTGTACATTTGTTTGTGTTATATTTAACCAGTATTGCTCTTTTATTTTCTGCGTCTGTAATAGACATTTTACTAACTTTTGAGTCTCTTATTTTACATTGTTCTCATTGATGTGCATTTCACTTAAATAGTAATAACTAATATTATTTTGAACAGCATTTTGTTTTACCAGTTTAGGCCAACCAGATATCATTTGATCAAGGGAGAATGAAGTGTATATTAGTTTGCCAAACAATTATTTTCAGTGAAAATACAGACAATACGAACTAGATTTATATTCAACACAATTGTTTTAGTCAAAATACTTCAGTCCTTTCTTTGATTGTTCTTTAGTCTTTGTATTTCGATACAAATAGATAAAATAAGGTCAAACTGGTTCATACATTATAAATTAAAGAAAAAATATTTGTCTACCATTGTTTAATTAAATGACATAAATGACAACTATTCTGATGTTTAGATACACATTAAATCACATTATGCATTCTTGCATCATGGTAATGCTTTTGAAATACACTTTTATAAACGTAACTTTCACATGTTCAGTTTACTTGGGTACAATTATTTTTTCTGTTTTCCACGTTCTTACTTTGAATAAAAGTTCACTTGTGTTTTTGTGTTTTTTCTTCAACATTAGCATGTATATCGTTATAAACTGCATTTGTGATAGGCAGCCAACGTGAAGAATGAAGCAAGCAACTTGTTCTATACCTCATCCTAATGGGCACGCAGATTCCTTCGCATACATAGATTCATATATGAAGTATAACCAAAGTATAACCGATTTGTACAAAACAATGTTCAAGCCATCAAAATAAATATTTTGACTGTAAGACATAATACATTTTGGAAAAACTGTATTGGATTTGGTAATAAGACATGGAATAGATATTTTACCTAATCTGTCAAATCTAACGATTCATGAGAGAACATGCGGGTTTTCGTCACTTAAAAGGCATGTCTTTTATTGCAGGACAATGCAAAGAGAATGTTTTGTCACGCTATATGTGAATCTCCCGCAAAGGAACAACGTTTTAGCGTTAACAAGTTGGCAAATTATCATTTTTTTTTAAAAACAGGACATACACTACAATTTTTATACATTTAATTCTTAAATGCAAACTTATCGAAGAGAAAAAATGGTCTCTGAAAATATCTGTTCTAATTTAAACGATGTTTCATTATAACTGTGAAAAGCGTTGCCACTCTACTGGAATTTAAACAGAATAAACAATCACATTACACATTCATATTCCTCAGAAACATTTGTTTTTCATAAATTTTGCAATTCTTTGTTTAGATCTCTTCATCTATCATATCTAAACTTCAAAGAGCTGGAAGTTTTTATTATCATTTTATTATTTTATTATATTATTCTAGCATAAAACTGCTGTTCTTGTCACTTTTTGGGGGTGTTTTAACAGGAGAGAAAACGTGTGTTAACAGAGAGATTCTCGCGCGCACGTGCTGTTATAACACCTTTTTATATATGCGCGTTCCGTGGCAAAGCGTTAACGCATTACGGCCCGAAAACGGATAATTCAAATTGAAATGACGTCAACGTGAAAAAACAACTCGGATATTCCCGCGCATTTCATGGAAATTTAATGACGTTGAGGGATAATGTATTCATTTATTCGTTTTTTCGCGTTTTATGCTAGAATAGCATAACATTATCTCCTCTCTCCACAATAAACATTTAAAACCAAATGTATATTTATTTCTTTACTGACGAGTTTTATGGTAGTTTTAACAAGCAAGGCGAAATGCGCCTATGATGAAGTTTGAAAGTAACTTTGGTAATTTTGATTCAGAATTATGTTTGACTGCTTTTGTCATTCGTGTTTTTTTCACCTGCGAAAGGATTATTTTTCTCATCTTAAAATTGAGAGAATTTAAATATTTTAAACATTCTTTCTTTTTCTTCTAAATATTTTCATGAATTTTTCTGAAATTTCGATAATGCGTATACCTCAACATACTTATCCAAACTGATATATAGAAGTGTAGTTCATAGGGTTCGTCCTAAATTTACTGTATTTTCATTTCTTTGTTAAAAATACCAATACCAAATAGTGTAAAAATATTTGTATAGTGTTTTCTTATTCAGTTTGTCTTTATTGCAGCTGCTAACAGAAAATAACTTTCTGAAATCTTACAAGATTTAGTTTTTTTTTTGTAGCAAAATTACATCGTTACATTTTATGGGTGAAACCGATATGCCCGAACAGCACTACATATTATATCCGGTTCAACACGTGCATACTCAAAATCTACTTTCCTACCTAACTATTGATCGACCTATCTATCTATCCACCCACCTAGGTCATTGAAAATTTACATGTTTAAACGTATTATTAGTTTACTGATTTTCAGCATAGACTTATGCTTATATTTTTGTTAGCTTAATAGCACATTTTGTAGACATTAAGATAGGTTTGTTCTTGGACATATGCATGTAAGATCTTGCAATAGCATGAAACGGTATTTTGCTAATAGACCCGCTCTCCTCAGGTAATGGGAAAATACTCCCTTCAAGAATAGATCACAACAACATACAGAAAATCGGTTGGAAGAATAAAAAGCTACCAAGCAGACTGGGATTCAGTTGAATCATCTGGATGTTATACGTGTTTAAATTAACAACAACCGGGTTATCAAATATCGGGATGTAGATAAATTGAACAAGGCTCCTCCTTTAAGATCAGCTTAGAATACAGAATTTAAAATACATCAACCAATGCGAAAACAATATGTCTTTGTTAATTGCTATATCTGTTCATTTTCAATGCATATTTCGACTTAAATCGTCACCTTCTCTTTAATATGCGATTGATTAAGTGCATAGAATGATGTCTAAAAATACCAAGCTGGTTTACCAAAATTCAAAGATAAGAAGTAATCAATAATAGATATTGTCTACTTCGTGTAACAAAAAACGGAAAATAGTTCTTTAAACATGTAATATACAGTTGATTAAACTTAAACTGTAAGACAATGGATTCAAGACGTAAACCGTTTTCAGAACATGTTTTCTTGCATCCGTAAATGTTTGGTAAAGCTATTTATAAATCAAACACATGACTATAAAATCTCGAATTGATTTACATTACTTGAACATCTAAACGAAGCCATTTATGTGTTGATTGATATAAATCAACCGCTCTTTAATCATAATAGAAAGTAGATAATGAAAGGCAATAAGTAACATGTATCTTATCGACAGCTCGGGAACAGATCATGTAATACTTTATTACTCTAAAGTTTATTTATCTTATTTCAATGATTCTTCAATTTTACAGAAAATAATAAATGATATCGGTAAAAAACAATGAAGTGTAGCGATATAAGCGATTGTGTTTTGGTCTTAGAATAAACAATGCAACAGATTTCTAGTCTAGGAATATTAAAACCTGATGGCAGAAATGTAAATTTCTTTGTGTGTCCAAATGATGGAAAACAATCATTTTTATACTATTACAGATTACATGCGTACACCAGTTCGATGGATATAATGAAACACAGTTTAAGTAAGTTTATTATGTGACAAACTCTTGGCACTATGTTAATTGCCGATACCGCGAAACCAAATTTATTTATTAATTGATTTGATAAAATTTATAACACGCTTTGTCAGGATGCATAGAACTCAACTAAGCAAAATAATGACAGAATCGTATGATTAAATCTTGAAATTGGAAGTAATATATTCAACATTATCTCTCACACCCGATAGCACGTCGTCATCATTTAGGTGTTCTATGCAATGTGTGTTCTGGAATAATTCACTCGTACACTGCTTTTAAATTAGCGTTTCTTTTAGAGGATTTAGAGGACTGAAATATTAGAACATCGGTGACCCCTTTTAAACTTATTTAAACTTCAATGTTTCTCTGGAGACAAGGTGAAATACTGCATTGTGCGTTTTGTTACAACTAATATGTCATCACACTCAGACTTCATACATTGCCAAATAACGGCCTTCTTGCATGTTACAAAATTTTTATAAAAAGAACACGTTTCCATTTATTTGGAATCATCGCATGAATTATAGAACATATTGTCTGGATGTATTTGAGAAAATACATACCCGCATTTTTTAAAAAGACAGACTATTTATATTACCAATAGACTGACCACTAGACTGACAATAAAGAATTTATCACAAAAGTAAACTTTTGTAATTTTCTTATATTTTATGTAATAATGACAAAACCCAGTCTATTTTAGAGATTTTCTCAAAGATCATATTATATTAAATATAAGATATAGACTGGCTACATTCACAATTTAAAAAAACAACAAAAATTCCAAAAAAATGCATCATACTCTAGTAGCTAATCTATAATTATAATCTATAAAGTGATTTTCTATATCATAGTTGTATAACTATAATGTTTCGAATATTGTGTAATTGTCTTTTTTTTAATCGCAACTATCTTTGCCTGATGTGAAAAATAATACAAAAATATAAATGAATACCTTACAGATGCAGCAGCAATAAAATGTGTTGTGGAGATCAGTGTTGCGGTATTGATATCACCCTAAACCCTCTTTTCTGGTAAGTTTGTTAGGAACGTAAATATATTTTACGTGTTCTATTTGTGATAAACACATAAGACGACAAAAGGAATAAAACACTGATGGGTTTATTTTGTAGCACATACTGATGACAGTCTTCTCAGTTTGGAGCAGAAGTCTAGTTGTTAAGATGTAGTCCTCTCAGTCGGAGTGTCTGGGGCTCGGGCCTTACTGTGATCAAGACCGCACCTTCTCATATGACACCTAGGACTGGTAATTTCAGGAAGTGGAATCTACAGAGGTTCAAATAAGGCTTTCATAAAACAGATTAATTTTAACCAGTTTGATTTCAGTTCTTCTTGTTATTTTTTTCGTAAATTTGTTTTAATATGTGTTAATTAAATTTATACTACATCAAAATATACATACGGATTATATAATTGACAAGTTTATTTATATTAATAGTACATTTACAGTACTGAATATTCGGTTTAAAATTGTACAAATTATATAGCTAAACACAATATATATGTATATTACCGCTAAACACTGGAACAGTTTAACAATCATGTGCTACTGCATCTAATCTAAATTTGAATGTAGCTCTACATACACAATTTATTTATATATTTAGTGTAATTATAAACAGTTGAAGAGGACTTCCTTCATTTAAAATAAAGATCTAAAGATAAAAGTTGAAGTGGATATCCTTGGGACACCGGGCACATTTTGATGCAATCTCGCCAGGCATATGTATGTTTTTGACAACACAGAAAATGACGTCACTCGACCTTCAGCTATTTCCGGAAGTAAAGGAAATGGAAGTAGACATGCAAAACTTGAAAACGAAAGTCGTCTTTGGATTGGTCGATAGTCAGGGGTCACGCGCAGGGGTCACTCCGTCAAAATGTATGCGCGTGGACTTCTTCTTTTTATTTTTCGTTTTTTTTTTGTTTTTTTTTTTGTTTTTTTTTTCCTTTTTTCCTAATGCGGAGTCAATTTTCAGCATTTTCTAACGATTTGAAAATACCTGAGCTTTAGCACAACATGTCAGCTTTTCATCTACGAAAACATATTTGAACTCGGAATAAACACAAATTCCACAGGTGTCCGTAACGGAGCAAGGGTACATAGAGATTTTTGAAACTTCGTCAAATCGCTCAAAAGGTCCTTTTTGATGTTGTCTGAAATTCTCAGTATAAGCCTCTGGTGTAAGATATTTCGTATCTGAGAGCTCCAGACCTAGACATTTCAGAAATATTTTCAAAATGAATTTCGTATAATAAATATTGATTCTACGGAAGCGTGAAAGGGCCATCAAACGCTAATACGTTTTGTCACGTTACAGGTGCTGAAAGGATAATTATCTACGGAAGTTTGTTTAGGAAATTTCAATCTTGTATCATATCCGTAAAATATGAAAGTGAAAAGTAATAAAGGCAAATTAAGATTCTTCTGTTTACCCTTAGATAGTAAAATTATAAAAAAAATAATATCTACCAACACATCATTATATTGTAACCAGCATTGGCAGGCATTGAAGTATACTAACAAATATATATGTATGACCTATCCTACCCTCTTGAGAACTACACCGTATTTGAAACTATATGCAGGATATAAACAAATATTTACATTTATATAAAGGGCTGTCGACGGGAGCTCAAACTAGATTGAAAACCTTCCATATATGGTCACAAGAGTGAAATATCCGTAGCCCAACTTCCTTTCACCTCTCCTCAAGTCCTGGAGCTAGCAGGTGTATTGTTTCAGTAAATCGTGTCAAGCTATAGCTCAGTAATACACTGCATGCAGTGGACCTCCACTAGCAGGTGTACTCACACCTGTATATTTATATTGTAACTGCTAATGTCTACCTTTCTCCGCCATATCAGCTCAAATTTGATCGTAAACAATAGTGACATTTTTAAGAACGAACGCTGCCCGATCATCTTATACACCATCAAGTCCTACCCGATGTTGTTTATTTATATGAGAGACAAACACTTCATTGTTTTACTTATACTCTTCAATATATGTAACGTATAAACTCAATAAGATACAATCGTGAACTACTCACTATATGGTTAACATTATTATTAGATACCTGCTGTAGCACTTAAGTTACGCCCTGAAGGCGTGGTTTCATGTGTTTATTATACATGATATATATCATTTTCTTCCCTTTTTAATTTAAAGGTCACAACATTCAAATATTAGTAAAATGTAACATAAGCATAATGTTGAATTCAACAAAAGAAAAATATGAATGAAATATTTCCAACAATGATTCATTTCTGTAACATTTCCAACGTACTTGTTTACTTGAACTAATCTGTAGTAAAATGAGATATGTCCTCGGTTTCAGCATATTGTTCTAATTACATTTAAGATTAACATATCAAGTAATTGTTTTTATCTTGGGGATGTAATATCACACTGTTCCTACATAATCACACTTTAATCAAAACCGTATCTGTCTGGAGGTTTCTTTTTGTCCCGTAATGGGTACCTCCTCTCAGTACCACTGTCCTGTTTACTGCTTATTACGGCAGGTGACTTATCAGTTTTCTCCGCATTATCTTGTTTCTCATGATCAGTACTTATATCACGCGGCATGTTCTGAACTTCTGGGATGTAAGTAGAATAATTTTACAGTAATTATTTTGATAAATCCGTGTCAATTTCATGCGGCTGATTTGTCAATTGCGATTCATTCATTTCAGTTTTTAATCCCCCGCCGTGGCGGAGGGATTATAGGAATGGTCTGCGTCCGTCCTTCCGTTCTTCCGTCCGTCCGTCCTTCCGTCCGTCCTTCCGTCTGTCCTTCCGTCCGTAACAAAATCGTGTCCGGTCCATATCTCCTAAACCCCTTGAAGGATTTTCATGAAACTTGGGTCAAATGATCACCTCATCAAGACGATGTGCAGAACCCATGAGTCAGCCTTGTCGGTTCAAGGGCAAGGTCACAACTCAAGGTCAAAGGTTTGAGCCTGCCATTTTGTGTCCGCTTTATATCTCATAAACCCCTTGAAGGAATTTTATAAAACTTGGGTCAAATGATCACCTCATCAAGACGATGTGCAGAACCCATAGTCAGCCTTGTCGGCTCAAGGTCAAGGTCACAACTCAAGGTCAAAGGTTTGAGTCTTCCATTTTGTGTCCGCTCTATATCTCCTAAACCCCTTGAAGGAATTTTATCAAACTTGGGTCAAATGATCACCTCATCAAGACGATGTGCAGAACCCATGAGTCAGTCATGCCGGCTCCAGGTCAAGGTCACAACTTAGGGTCAAATGTTTGAGCCTTCCATTCTGTGTCCGCTCTATATCTTCTAAACTCCTTGAAGGATTTTCATCAAACTTGGGTCAAAGATCACCTCATCAAGGCGATGTGCAGAACTTATGAGTCAGCCATGTCGGCTCAAGGTCAAGGTCACAACTGAAGGTCAAAGGTTTGAGCCTTCCATTTCGTGTCCGCTAAACCCCTTAAAGGAATTTTATAAAACTTAGGTAAAATGATTACCTCATCAAGACGATGTGCAGAAATTATGAGTCAACCATGCCAGCTCAAGGTCAAGGTCACAACTAAGGGTCGAAGGTTTGAGCCTTCCATTTTGTGTCCACTCTGTATCTCCTAAACCCCTTCAAAGATTTTCATCAAACTTGGGTCAAAGGATCACCTCATCAAGAACTCATGAGACAGCCATGTCAACTCAAGGTCAAGGTCACAACTGAAGGTCAAAGGTTTCAGCTCTGTATCTCCTAAACCCCTTGAAGGATTTTCTTGAAACTTGGGTCAAATGATCACCTCATCAAGACGTTGTGCAGAATTCATGAGTCAGCCATGTCAGTTCAAGGTCAAGGTCACAGCTAAAATCAAAGGTTTACCCTTTCACTATCCATAGCAGTGGCGGGGGATTTAGCTGTCCTTCAGACTGCCTTGTTCTTAACTGATTCGCATGTCTCCGTCATAGTATCTTATAACCTACATCTATCTCATACATTAGCCGTCCATCACGAGAAATTATTATACCGCCTATCTACTTTCCTTCACCGCGGTAATCACGCGCTAGAACATTTTCACCGATTTCAAGTTCACGGTATTTTCTGTCGTCGGAAAATGAAGATTTCATTTGGTTATCAGACATATCGTTTTGTTTCAGGTCTGACAAGATCTAGCCTACATCATAAATTTCTACCCATTAAAAGTTTCGCGGGCGACTCATTAGTTGTACTGTGTGGTGTGTTACGATACCGTAAAAGAAAACAATTAAGTTTCTGATTGAAATCCCCCGTTTCGAAATGCATAACTCGTATACCTGCCTTGAAAGTAACTACAACTTGACAAGTACCTTTCTGCAAGTCCGTTTGTACTTGGATTGTATGGCGCAGATTTAAGATGCAAAATACCATTATCTTTCGTAAATTTTGCAAAAATATCTGATAAGAACTGAAGTCCATCCGCACTAACAATGTGTGTAGGTAACCCGTTTTAAGCAAACACTGTACGCAAAACATATACTGTTCGTTCGGATGTAATACTTTTCATTTCAATAACTTCTGGCCATTTCGAATACGCGTCTACAATTATTAAAAACATTCTACCTAACAATGGTCCGGCGAAATCTATATGTACGCGCTCCCAATGAGAACTCGGCCATTCCAAAGGGTGAAGGTTAATAGCTGAACGTGCCTTCTGCTGACAGATCTCTTTCAATAACATCCCACCATACATAGCTTCGCGCTAGATTTTTCATTTACACTATGCCTGGATGGTTAGCATGTAACACAGCTAAAATTTGCTGGTATGACCACTCGAATTCCCCAAATGAGACATCCACGTCGGATTGATAATTCACTTTTTTAATTGGAATATGCTTTCAAGAGTGAATCATTTTCATCTGACTTCCAACCGTTTTGAACATTTTCAAATACGCGTGATAAAATGTTTATCTCGACGTGTCTCACGTGCTATTTGAGCGCTAGTGACCGGTTACTGCTTGATTTGAGAAGTGTTAAACACATCCTCTCCATCATTACAATCATTTTGATCTGTACGCACGGGTAAACGCGACAATCCATCGACATTCAAATTTTTCATTGTACTCTTATACTCTATGTCATAATCAAAACCTTACAGACATATAGCATATCTCTGTACGCGTACCACTGTCGTTACAGGTATGTTTCTCTTCGGACTGAATATAGATAAGAGAACTGTTACGAAATTTTCATGACTGTGTTAATTCACAATCAGCAATCTACAATACTAATTTAGAAATGGTAAACAGCATTTAGCAAATAGCAAATGGAAAATTGCAACTGGCATGTCCCAAGCTGCTTTCTATTATCACAATGAATTTATATGTTTAATAGAATTCCACTGAAGCCTGTGCTACGGGGCATGAGACGTGTTTCATATTCTGTTACCTCAAATCCCACCGAGTCTGATATTGTTTTACATGGTTGCGTTCTATACATTATATGGGTATTCTAATAAATCTTACAAACATTTGACTAATGGAAAACTCTGACACCACTTTGACTCGCGGCCGCCATTACTGTTTGAAACAAAAACAAGCAGCAAATAGGAAATTCTACGTTCCAAGAACACAAACCCCCTAAGTTCAAAACCATAGAATCAGAACTACTCCTTTAATTAAAGGTCTGAGTTTTAACCATACATGATGTTCATAACAGGAGTAACATTTCATATTTGGCTGATTGAATGAAGTATGATCTTATAAAATTGTAAAGTACAGAACAAGTTATATCAGTAAAAATCTAGAAACATTTTGATGTGAAAACTCGTTTTAGAAGTTAAACATTCAACTTAAGTGATGGAAAAAATATCACATTATTCTTGTTTCAGTAATAATCATTTCAAGTTATATTTTTTAATATTCAGCCTAGTAATAGATTGAAATTTTTTCAGATAAATGCGATCTTCAGCTCAACAGTAAATATTCAGAAAGACCCGATACTACTGACAGTAATGAACAATGCAGTAACACCAGAACAGCTTTATTCGCGTAGCACTCCCAGTAATTAAAATGATAGTTGATAACAACATACCTATTTCAGATTAAGATTTTTTCGTTTTGCTAGGACATTTTGAATTTAGTTAGTTAGTTGAGGTGACTTTTCATACTTTTTCACGTGTATCATCATAAATAAACATTACCTGCCGAATTCCTTGTTTCGATAAGGTCTATAAACACCTTATATACCACTTAAGAGGTCTATAACAATTACCAGACCTGTCCTTCTTCTATTGTTTACCAGAATTTTTTTATGACGAAAAATCCCAACTGCCTGCAGCGGGTTTCGAAACCGGATCACACGGATGCTAGTCCAATCCACTGAGCCAAAGTGTCGGCACATTTACACAGTCGTCAGAGATTAAATCTAAACTATCAGATTATGCGTAAGCTACCGTAACAATGCAGTATAATCATGAAAAGTCCGTGCATGTAATTAACGGTCTGCGCACGATTGGTGTTATCACTTATTTGAAAAAGGTCCGTTCTAAGTAAAAAATTTCGACCAGTTTTGCCTATCTTGAAAATTAATCTAAACGAGAGTTTGCTGTAAAATTCTAAAAAGTGATAATGGGTGGGAGACTGGTCAAAGCACAGTTCCCGTTTCTGAATATTGTTCTTAATTTTGCTGAATATCGTTAATCCAATATCAAATAAACGGTTGACATTTTTATGCCTTTAAATATCGAGAACAACTTTAAACGAAATTATGCTTTTTCCAGTCGTTACCAAAGAACAAAGGCCTTTAACTACAAACCTCTTAATTAGTAGTAGTATGCTATCACTTTGAGTTCAATAAATGATATCGGCTTAATAAAATTGCACTGATTTTTGAAAAAAGGTACATCTTGTAGTATGTCCAAGACATACTTTTATCCATAGCTAGCTATTGTCAAGTATTAAATAAAAGAAAAGAAGTAAATTCGTATTGAGGTATGTCCTTATAAACTATACATCTCTGTTTGTACCCCCACCCCACCTCCCCAACCCAACTTTTATACATGTATCTTGCAAAATTGTCAAGATGGTATGGGCATTGGCACTTTTTTAATAATCATTCATCAAAACTTTAGTGTTTTCTATTGTTTCTATGTTACCCTCGTTACACTGATTGGCGTATATTATTTATCCCAATCGAGATTATATACCCCTGAGAGAAATTCCCAGCCTTGCTAAGATTATTTTACCAAAAGTGTACAGGAAAATCCAGTTCTGCGATTTGTGTGTATCGTCATGGGCACGCCCCATTCACTGGCTAACGTGATACGGATGGCACGCATTTCTTATAATAATGTAATGATAAATACATTTTACAGCAATGTAAAGTAGCAAAATAAAAGAACTTAATAAACTTACAGTTTCTTCAAAAAATGCAATTCGCATCAAAGTCTGACCAATTGACTACACACACATTGCTGACCTCAGAAAGAGATAATAATCTTCTCAATGTTTTCCAAATATACACATTTTTCATGCAATACAAATGTCATGTCCAAATTGCTGACAAATATATTTGAAGGTGCGTAGCAAGTTGGGCATTTTGTTATATTAGTAATATCAGATAAATTGTAGCACACATGGTCTTGTTCCTTATTCTAATTATTTGTTTTTAATTATACGTATATGTTACAAACGTTTTACAAATCCGAAACAAATCTGGACTATGTAAAACAAAGGAGCATGTAGGTAAGTCAGTTATCATTCACGCTACGCCCGCTAGGTTCACAAATCCCACACGATGCAGACCTATTCCTCGAACAATAAATATTACTTAATTGCACAATAAAAATCTGACAGTTTTATATCCTTATATCCATATCTCTACAAAGATATTAAAAACGCGGTAAGGGATCTGTAGATTAATATCGGAGTACAAATTTAATGCACATATACTACAAATATTCCGTTTACAAACATTGTTATCTGTAATATTAGATATTTTTTGCTATTTTCAAAGTACCTGTTACGTGAGTTTTGTTTTCTAACTTCCGTTGGTCTTTCATTTTCACGATGTTTTATTATTTATTGACTGAACTTCAACTTCAAAAATATAACCAATGTATTTAAGAACAAACGTAAAACATAGGGATAAAATATCAAAGAGTTTTCAGTGTTTAATCTTTTTGACATACAACAAACAAATCAATTTGATAAGAAGTGCCGCAGATTTATTGCTTAATATGAAGAAGGTTCCTAATCCAGACAAATTTATCAGACAGGGAAGATCATAGTACAAAGGAAGGTTTAATCACCATTCGCACAATTGATAACAATTCCAATCAGCTATACGGAAATAAACATCAAGTCCCTTTTAAAATCTTTCACAAGTTCACAACGTATCAAGTTGTTTCGAATTTAGTATCAAACCTTGCTATTTTTACAGCTATATTAAGGTATAGCTATTTTGAAAAAAAAGACATGTTTCGACTGCTTTGTCACTTCAATATCAGCTTAGTTTATTTACGGCAATGTATATATTAGCTTAGTACATAATTTATGGTGACAATACGTATAAAATGCCCCGTCTAACAAGTACAATATGATTTGATCGTTGAAACTAGGAAACCTTTAAGAAAAACAGAAGACAAAATCACAACATAAACTTGATTACTCATAAGTCTTTATCAAGTTGAAACTAAGTTATTAAATTTTACGCAGTATGCTTTCACTGGTTTTAAAACAACAATAATATTATGCTTTCTCAAAAAAAAAGAGCAGCTTTTATAATTTATGTTGACATATCTGAACCTAATGAAAAGAAAACGAGTTTCCATGATAACGGCGAACAATCGTTTTTTCTGTGATAGAAATACGCAAAAGCAGGTACTATAGGGCGGGAGAAGTGTTGTTCAATGCTTCCAAACGATCTTTTGAATCTATTCCTAATTTTTTTTTAACACAAATCGAACTTTTCTTTCCTGAAGACCAAATTATTTGATGTTTGAATCCTTAAACTCTTTGCCATGGAGGCCCTTTTTAGCTGACGGGTTTAAAAGTAATTTCACAGCTCTGTCAGTCAGTCGAAAGAGTTTTAAGCAAATGCTCATTGACTGAAATGTTTAAACACAATTCCAGATTTTAGGGATTGTTTTTCAACTGTAATTTAGGAAAACTACTTATCATTAAGATTATACTTATGAAAGAAGTGCTTATTAAAATATGTTGGTTTGAATTTATCTGTACTTAGTATATTATCTTGTAAATGTTACGTAAACGTGTTTTGTATACTTAGTCTAGATACTTTTTTTCATACTCCTGATGTTTTCCCGTTAATGTTGGACTTTAATACATTTTGCAGTTTAAAGTTTAAATGAGCAATACAACTTTTTCATCTGTAGAAGATCATACTGAGCTTTTTCCTAGCTTTGAATTCTATCCTTATTATCATTATGTGTAATCTGCCATTGAAAACTAAATTAAAATTGACAAATTAAGCATGAAATAAATGCCCTTATTTGAGGTCTGAACTTAAAAGCAATTTGTGTCAGAGTTTAGACAATTTGTTAATAGTACGACAAATAGCATACCTAATAGATCAATGTTCACCTCAGATAACACATGTCGAGGCATGATCTATGTTTATGAATGGAATCGGACGTTTCATTTATTTATTTTTTATGCAGTCTTTCATATCTGGGCAGAAAACGTTTTTAGATCGATTAATGTTAAGTATGATTATTTGAACTATCATACGTTGAAAGTTGAAGTAAAGAATATTCAACAACTCCTTACCTATAAATATCGGAAGATTTCTTTGAAAAAGTAGTACTTGTACTTTCCTATCAAAACGTTAACTGTGGCGTTGCTCTTTTCATATTTGTAAATAATGGCCGAAGGAGGAAATAGCAAGATGGAAACAAAGCTTGTTAAAGTGAGTTCAGCTTCAGAACACGAAAATGACGAAGTTTCATCTTTTGTTGCAAAAAGTAAAAGAACACTGGGATTTAATTACGATAAAATGATTAGTAAGTTTCGTTTATAATACGCTGGCTAAATCAATATCATATATTCATAGTTGAAAGATAGCTATTTGTTGATTGTAATTAGATTTATTATTATTTTTCACACAAACTACGTGAATTATCAGATGATGAAAAAAAAACATTATTTTACTTTATTTATAAAATTATTGATATACTATTGTCAGAATTTGATACAGACACGTCACTAGCTTTTCCATTTTGATTTTATTTTTTATATATTCATTGATATTCATGTTGATTAATGCAAAAGCATACACTTTTATATACATGCAAATGTTATTATTCATCCTGTCAAAGACATTGTCGTCGGAAAATGAAAACTTTTAGTTTTTCATCCTAAGAAAACAAAATTAATGAGGATCTTAGAGAAAGAATAAAAAGACTAGTGGGGAGCGAAAATGGCAGGCGTGTCATCCACTTCCTGGAAAGGGGCATATTTTTTCACATAGGTATGTTTGTCTCAAAACAGTTATAATGCTGGAACCAACTCTTTGATATTGTAAAATGTGAACATAATTATTTCAGAATGAAATTAAGTTACAATATACTCAATGAATAATTTTATGTTGCATAACCGATAATCTTATGAAAATATTATTACAAATGTATTTTGCATAAGCACTGTTTTCATTCTGGTATCTAAATGTTTCGATATATAAAAATAGCACATGCACTTAAATATGAATGGATATTGTAAATCTATGAAATAATTTTTCTTGGTTTCACAATTGCCGATTTCACCCTTGAGTGCATTCGATATTCATAAGATTATCATATGTAGTTTGATAGGGTACTACAAAAGCAGATGATTTTACATACCATATTGTAGAGACATGGAGAAAATAATAGACTCGTACGAGAAAGGAGAAAGGTTTTATTTGTACACTGGTAGAAGACCATCATCAGAAGACATGCATATTGGACATCTTATTCCATTCGTGTTCTCGAGGTAAATTACCACCATTAATAAACATACATTTACTGTTACATTTGAAATGTCATATCCTACATTAGATAACGCCGCAATCCTGTTGTGAGACCCAACAATACAAACCTTAACGATAGAAACAGAAGTATAACAAAGGTGATGCAGTTATTGTTATAATTTGGCATTTTTTAATACCTAGAAAAAATTGCTATATATACATGTGAAGTCAATATAATGAAAATAACACAAACAAAGAAGTTGTAATTTGTTTTTAGTTTTCTTTTTACTGGATTTTGAGTTACTACGACACTATTTAGCTCATATTGCGGCTTTTCTACAGCTTTTGATGGTAGGTGAAGATCTTAAGTGCATTGTTTTAGGCATGAGAGGAACCAACGAACTTCTTAAGGCAGCTGGATGTCTTTCTTACATAAAGAATTCTAACCTTTATCGAAATATATGATATTAAAACGTTACCAGAATGTTATATTTTAGGTGGCTACAAGAAGCATTTGATGTTCCTCTTGTGATACAGATGTCTGATGATGAAAAGTACTTTTCTGATGACTTGCAAAATGGTGAAGAACGCGTCTCAATAGAAACTATAAGTAAACAAACACATGAAAACGTCAAGGATATAATAGCGCTAGGTTTTGATGTCAACAAAACATTCATATTTAGTAATTTTGAATACATGTGGTAAGAAAATTTTATTTGAATTCGTAAGCGTATTACTCTGAATATATTAAATTCGAGCAAAATGATCTGACTGTTATTAAGCAATAAATTGTCCCTATGCAGTTACCGTCTGTGTATAAAATACATTTGGCTGTATAATTGGTGAAGAGGCCTAAGGCAGCCATCCACACTTACAGCAACTCAATATATTTCATACATTGTTGGTAACTACATATTTAAGTCCTTATATTTACATAACAATGTTTTTTCTTTCTGTAACATTGTTTTATTTGATTCAACGTTGAATATTTTAAAGTAAAATGTCTCTGAAACAACAAATTTGTTAGCTCTACTAACGGCGGCTGTTGAAATAGCAAACGACGGGTCATATCATCTGCTTCACGCTGAGACCGTCACGTCGGAGAAAATGATCGTTTTTCAAATAACAACGTGGCGACCGTTAATAATTACTCGTTCGAGCATTAAGACTTCTGAAATGTTCCCCCGATAGAGTCACATGTTTCGTCGGAATTCGGTATATATCAGCTTAGTATATCTTTATTTAAGGAAACGCATTGTAAATATTTATTGGTGATCTGATTCACTCAGTCAAGTGATTTGTTTTATTTTGTTTTGGTTGCAGTCCTGAGTATTACAAAAACATATGCCGAATCCAGAAGCGTATCAGTGCGTCAAAGATGAAAAACGTCTTTGATTTTAATGACGAAGGTAACATCGGAAAAATAAATTTCCCAGCAATACAGGCTGCTCCCTGTTTCAGCTCATCTTTCCCTCACATATTCCACGGCAATAGAGATGTGCCATGCTTGGTACCATGTGCTATTGATCAGGTCAGTGCAAATGGCGTGTCATCCGTAACTTCATAACTACTAATGTTTCATATCTGTTCATATTCATTGTCCTTAGTATTATTTACGAGGAATGTTCTAACAGTTAAACTACTGGTCACATAATGTGTTATAAATGATCGGAATTAAGGGCAAATACATAAATATAGTAGTATATTTTGAAGTTTAAAATTATATATATATATATAAACATTTAGAGTTATGAACGTGGTAATGTCCAATGCCCTAAGAATATCAAAAATGTGTACTATAGTTTTTAAATGTATAGTTATATATAGCGTTAAAAGAGATGATTATCAGCACATGTACAAGTATCAGGAAAAATAAGGAATCACTAAGATCTCGAGCTTAAAATTAAATCTGAAGCTGCATTTTATAGGCTTGAAATGTCCGTAAAAACAATTACTATTGTAAGTTTGTGACTAATTTTGCTAAGTGTTTATAAATATGAAACTATTGACTTCGATGATATTATAAAATTTAACATCATTTTAAAATTTCATTTATTAATTTCGATAAAGCACAATCTAAAGGGAGTAAAAGAAATTAATAGAATGAAAAGAAAATTAAAGCAAGCACCTGTTTGAGCTTTATTAAACCAAATACGTACTTTTAACAGCTTTGGACAGCGTATTCGACTGTAGAACGCTTGTAGCTCTAAATGTTTATGCACCATAGAGCTATTTACCACCTGTTCGTGGTATCATTTTCAAGAATACAAATATAGTTTTCTTTCGATGCATCTTACACACTTTTTTATCATGCTATTCGCTAACGGTTTCTCTGTTTGCAATAGGCTTTGAAAGCGAACATTATGGATCCTGACCAGACTGTGCGGATGCGCAGGCTGGTCTGAATTCATGCTGGTCGCAAACGCCAGTTATATATATATTTTCTCTTTTAAGACGAGACAGGTAGCCACCATATTGGATTGTAAAATGCCAGCTCTTATTCAGAGCAAATTTGTGCCATCATTAGCTGGAGGACTTCAATTTAAAATGAGGGATAGTGTGCCTGAATCATCAATTTATTTGACGGATACAGACGAAGCAATTGAAAGGAAGGTAAAACATTCGTATTTACCACTTATAAAAGACTCGCCGTAGTTCATATCTACAAAAGGACAATGATTAGCACTGACAATTATGAGATCATTATAAATGCAATACTTCCATTGATTTTTAGGCACTAACGGTTATCCCTGAGAATCGAATATATATATAACTTTATGTGACTATGAAGTTGAATCATTTGATTTCAAAACGTTTCGAAGAGAGTGTCGTTTTCATGAAATGACTTTTATACCCTGGATGCTAGAGACATGAGGGATGCTGCACATTTTGTTATCCATCATTAGCAGATTTGATAAAGCAAAGTCTGCTATTATGTTGCTTGATTGTATTATATTCTTCTTTTCAGAGTTTAACACTAAATGTATCAAGTTTTTTTTTATCATAGGTTTGAATTAAAAATAAAAAACCCCATTTTCTTCAGATATGTGAGTAAAATCCAAACCAAAACCTTGAGGGGAGTGCTGTTGATGTCATTTGACATTATCTATGCTACTTCATGGAAGATGATAATGAATTTGACAGACTCAAAACGGTAAAACAACAAAATTTTCTTCACTTGGTATAATTCTACAAATAAATTCGTTTTTGCCATCATAATCATAAACATAAGCACATCTTAACGAAAGTCATTTGACATTTAAAAAAACGACAAAGTAAACACATTACCAAAATGATGTCTATCGATTCTCTTTAAAAGTTTTAATGTTTCCTATTTAAGAAATATTTCCTATTGCAGAATGCAGCATTTGTTTGAAACTGTACATCCTTTTTAACATTTATTCAAGGTAAATTACTTTCGAATGAACACTACTGTTTACCTCATAGACAGAAAAGAACAACAGCAAGAAATAGCGGTACGGGTCTTAGCAAACAGTAGTAAAATGCTAATACTACTAAAGGATGTAGGATCAAAGTTTTTCTATTGTTAAGAATATTTTCATACATTGTGAGCATGAAGAATATTAGTTTCTAAGACAAATAAGGGCAGGGAAGGCACAGTTTACCGCACTCGTTTTTATGTTATTGGGAGTTTTATTTGCCCACTTTTAAGATTAAGTAAGTTTGTGAAAAGTGGGGATATACTTGTAAAAACAAATTGTATCCCATTTAATGTTATAAGGGGTTCAGGTCATATAGGTTACTATGAAAACAATATATTAGTATCATATACGCATAATGTTACTAACAAAACTCTTTTATTTTTACATGTTGGCATATTTACTCCACCCGCTTTTTTCAATGGGTAAAACGTATTTAAGTCTACCAAACAAATTCTGACGTTAAGATTTTAAAGAATATTGTGCTGCTTTAGTGACACACAAAAATGCTTTAAATTGAAAGAAAGAATGTTGGCGTAACCGTGCATCCAAGATATATATTTAGAACTATTGAATTTTGATATGTTTTGTTTATTTTTGTTTGATTTATTCTTCCTGAATATTTGAAATTAAAGACACTACCACAGTTGTACACCTTACATCAATTTTAGGCAAATTCCAGCAAAAAATATTGTTGAAACAAGAGCTGTCACTAATGGTGACAAATGCCCCCGCATCACCTTGGCCTTTGACCTGCTTACCCTGACCTTTGACCTGGTGACCCCAAAGTCAGTATGGGTGGTGTACTCAATAAGTACTGTCAGCATGTGAAGTTTGAAGGTTCTGGGTGAAGTGGTTCGCGAGTAAAGTGCCTTCATGCAAAAAGTTAACGTTGGACCCTGTGACCGTGACCTTTGACCTGGTAACCCCAAAGTCAGTAGGAGTGGTGTGCTCAGTAAGTACTATCAGCTTGTGAAGTTTGAAGACCCTGGGTGCAGTGGTTCGGGAGTAAAGTTCCTTCATGCAAAAAGTTAACGTTGGCCCCTGTGACCTTGACCTTTGACCTAGTGACCCCAATGTCAGTAGGTGTGGTGTAATCAATAAGTACTATCAGCATGTGAAGTTTGAAGGTCCTGGGTGCAGTGGTTCACGAGTAAAGTTTCTTCATGCAAAAAGTTAACGTTGGCCCCTGTGATCTTGACCTTTGACTTGGTGACTCCAAATTTAGTAGGGGTAGTGTACTCAGTAAGTACTATCAGTATGTGAAGTTTGAAGGTCCTGGGTCAGTGGTTCGCGAGTAAAGTGCCTTTATTTAAAAAGTTAACGTTGGCCCCTGTGACCTTGACCTTTGATCTGGCGACCCCAATGTCAGTAGGGGTTGATGTACTCAATAAGTACTATCAGCATGTGAAGTTTGAAGGTTCTGGGTGCAGTGGTTCGCGAGTAAAGTGCCTTCATGCAAAAAGTTAACGTTGTTATGAACGAACGAACTAACGTACGAACGGACAGTTGAAAACTAATATGCCTCCCTTCGGGGGCATAAAATGTTTTTGCAGCAGGTAGAATCTAGTCAAAAGGTACATTGAAAGCCATATTTTAACTATTTGGCATTAATGCTTGGCATAAATTTTGTTAGAAAGAAATATTCGAAGACACGTTTTTTTCTTAAATGGCAGATATCCTTTAAACGTTCTTACATCCTTAAATGTACAGGCTATCAGCTCAACAGCTATAGGATGTCTTAATATTTCTTTGTTTGTCAGAAACACGATGAAGGTAAAAGTCTGGTGAGTTGAAAGAAAAACTGATTGAGACTCTGAGGACAATAATTGGCGAAATCAGACAAAGATGGGAACAAGTCACAGACGGGATGGTTAAAAGGTTCATGACACCGAGACCACTAAACTACAAGTACAATCATGGATCCAAAAAAAATATTTAAGCTCAAAAACAAAAACTTAGTGTGATTTAAACATTGTTTTCCATTCAAATTGAGCGGTATGAAAGACAAACATATACGTGTAGTATGTCTCCAGATAAAATATCAGATTTCCGCTTCTACGACTTCTTCCATTATGTTTATAATTTCTAGTTTATTATGCTATTTTTGTTATATTACAATAACTGTCTTCTTAACATTTAAAGCAATTAAAATATAATATTATGGATAAACAGTAAGAGTGGAAACTCTGACCGTTTTCACTACATGTCTTAACTTGCAAGAATTATGATAATAAACTACAAAGCCTGTGTTGTTAAATATGCCAAAAAGTGACAGTTACTGAAACAGTCCATTGACTTTTTAGCAGATACGTTTGCTTGTACTATCTGATGATACATGCAGTTAAATTAGCAGTTGTGTCACATAATCAGACATATAAATACATATTATGATGTATATTCATGACATGTACAGAAATGGTTATATACGTATACAATGTGCAACCACGTTGCAAGGCTTACATGACAGAGTGTCCATATTGTAAATATATCACCTTTCTTCAATTGCTTTATCATCATTTGTAGTGAATAGTATTAATTCAGATCTAAATTATACGTTTTCCTTTGATTGTCATTTACGGTACATACATATTTGTTTTTCTATCTGCAAAATATGTTTGTTATACAATTAAAATACGAGATTGCAAACTGAGTGAACTGTTACAAAGCACCAAAAACACTTTATACGCTTAATTTCGACTATAATGGAGTGAACGATTTACGGAAATACAAGTCGAAATTAACTTTCATATGACTAAATCTTACCTTGAAATGGCGCTCGTAAGAGATTTAATGCATAAGAGCGGCAAAAAGTTTTTCCAGTGGCTATGTTTGAGATTGCATATATATTGTTTCTAATATTAGTTTGACGATAACTAAACGGATGTTATTAAAACGAAATAAAAAGATAAAATACTGAAGTGTTTGTTGCTGATGTATGAATTAAAGCAAATTACCTGAAATTGATGTATCTTTCGGCCGTATCAAAAGTAAAAGGCTACAAAAGAACAAGGATGTAAAAGAAAATGTAGTCGCGGAAGATATAAGTAAATAGCCGATAAGACCCGGCTAAGAAATGAACTTAGTTTCAATCAATATAAACAGTGCGCATTGAAATAGATGTTTGCAATATGATTTCTCTTACTCTTATTGTGCGTGGTTATAAATTCAAAATGTCCATATTACTAATTAGACGGCCTGCTGAACTGCGATCCAAAGTCCTCGAACAATGAAGACATTTTCATCTAAGCTATTCATCAAGGATATGCTTTATCTAAACTCATACGGACAAACATGTACAAACCCAAAAGTAGTCTGTATTATATCTACTATATTATAAATTTAATTTGTGATCTTATGCTTTAGAGCGACACATTGATAAGGCAATATGCCAACTTCAATGAGTAATTATTTAAATAATGATTCAAACAAGTTACAACAGTGACATTTCTTTGTTAGGACTTGATTGTCCTAAATTGGAAAGTATTATATTATGTTTTAACAGGGGAGAAAAGTCCTCTCGTAAAGTTTAGTTTATACTAATTTGTTTTAGCTCGATTGTGATGAAAGCTTCAAGCTTATTGAAACCACACTCGAGTCCGCTTCCTGGAAAAACCAGTACTGGTGTCACATGAGAAGTCATGGTCGTGAACCCAGTGGGGCTCGAACCCACGACCCCTGGATTGAGCGGCCGAAACCTTATCCACTAGACCACCGCTCCTCGTAAAGTTTAAATGCTTTGTGCGTCAATAATCATGTAAGAAGGACCGTCTTTCTATATACATGTATAGGCTGCTTTTTCATATTATGATACTGCGGTTTTAGAGAAAATTTAAGTATTAATGAATCGGTTCAATAAATTTGTAAAGTTAGAATGTATATTACTTCAAACCATTTGATTGGTTTAAAAAATAATGAAACCATTGTTTGTAACTTGTTTGTATTCATACGCGTGTTTTGGCAGTACTACACTGGTGAATTGATAAAACGGCGAGAAATTTCTTATTTCTGTGAGTATTTCTTAGATCATTTCCTATACGATGACGATGGTTTTGATTCAAACTGAAAACAAACGACATTTTTTATGCGGAGAGGAAAATCAATAAAAAAGTAAAAATTAGCGCGGAAACATGTTTACTTGAAATGAGCGACCTAGGGAGTTTCCAATTTTATTTATAGAATATTAGTAATGACTTAAAAGTTTGAATGTTTTATTGTAATCATTAGTCTTCAATATTCTGTTTCACAGCAAATAAAGAAAACACTTTTACCTCACTAGTCACACAAACCGGACAAAATTTGATACTATCTATCAATTTTAGTATTAGTTATAACTTGTAATGTAACTTAATTCTTTCTGTCTGTCCGTCCGAATTTGAGTTCACAGTTTAAATCATGTAAACATCATTGATACACGAATTGTTAAGGCAAGGAGACAGGGGGAAAGTTTTGTATAGTAAGTTGTGTAAGTTTTGTTTTCATTTGACAATAAATGAGCATGTGGCACAGTTGCACCATACATAAATGGCAACAGTAAACAATTTAATCATAAAACAATAAAAAACGAACATATTCGTATAATATCAAATCGATTGTTTTATATATGAGCCGCGCGATGAGAAAACTAGCGTAGTGCGTTTGCAACCAGCATGAATCCAGAACAGCCTGTGCTTCCACGCAGTCTGGTCAGGGTCCATGCCGTTCGCTTTCAAAGTCTATTGCAATCAGAGAAACGGTTAGCGAACAGCATGGATCCTGATCAGACTGCGCTAATGCACAGTCTGGTCTGAATCAATTCTGGTCACAAAAGCAATATACTGGTTTTCACATGGTGCGGCTCATATTATTACGCACAATAAAGAAACATCAAGATCAATTCCACTTAATGTAATATACCATTATACAGTATGACAAAACTACATTGGTATTCCAAGAATGGCCTGTGTTGTAAAGAAAGTGATAGAACCTTACAAGATTCAGCATGTGGAATCTTTATCCACAATGGCAAAACCATTGTACTGACATTTGTGCAAATAGTCTGATACAAATAATGATACAATACAATACAGTGAAAATAATGACAACTATAAATGATAATCGGGTAATTAATGCGTTTCAAAAATAAAATTGAGCTGAGGTAACTATGTTTATTAAATGAAAAATAAATAATTAGGAAAAAAGGAAGACCACACAAAACCTACTTGTATTCAAAATAGAGTTGTACTGTATATGTTGTCTCGTTTCAATCTTTCAATGAATCAAATGCAATTAAATTCCCTAAATATTTTTATACTCACTGACTTTAAAGTAACAAAATGCGAAATCAAATAAACTGGAAACATTTCTTAAATAATTCAAGATAAAGTCATAGTTCTAAAGCAGCTGTGCAATTTCTTTCATTAATACATTTAAGTACAAAAAGAGAAATATTCTATAATCATTTAACTTTAAGTTATTATTTTCATACTCAACACTTTCTGTAATTGCGATCTGTCATTGCGTCAAGTTATATCAAATTCGATTTCAGTGATGTGAAGTTTTTCTTCGTAAATGTTTCGTGACTGACAGATGGACTTTCAACATTTAGGGGTCATGTTGCTAAACCATAACGCATCTTCAAACAAAGCATGTAAAGAAACATAAACTCCAGAAATTCACATAGATTGAAAATGTTCAAGCGCCAAGCTATATGCCCTAATCTTACTATCCCAGCCAGTCCAGTCTCATAAACCAAAATATTAGCTCGATTAAAATAATTACTATAAAAGCTACCAAGTATCATTTTGTTAGGGTATGATAATGTCCCTACAGGCTTTCCATAGTAGCCGTTGCATATACACGTTTAACATTATTTTTCTTGAGAACATTTTATTTGTATTATATACATTATCTGAAAATTATGTTTAACTCCATTATATTACGTAGGTTTTTACTTTTGCCTAGTACAGTAAAGATATGTTTCATATTAACATACATTCTTGTAACAGGTTTAAATTGTAAACACACGGTACATGATCAATATCGAACTACTTTACTAAATTTAGAAACAGAAAATAGATAAAAGAAATTTGCGTATCGTTGTTAAAGTTGTGAAACAGAAAGGAGTGAAAAGCAGGATTTAAAATTAAAGATTGATAAAAAGAAAAGGAATACGTTTTATATTGTAACGTTTTGACGCTACATTGTCTTTGGTTTTGTAATAACTTTCTTTTAAATTTATATTTTTTTACAAAAAACAATGGAATCTAAAAGAAATCCTCAACAGCTGTACTACTTCCTAGACAATGAATTCTACTGGTCAGCTTTTGAAAACAAATACTTTATGTTTCCTTGGCGTGTATACTACTGGTAAAATATTGTGAAAAAAACAATTGACAACATCATCAAAACATTTCAACACATTCGTACTTGTAACGGCAAGATGGACAAGATCAACAATCCCGGAACACTAAAGGTATTTTTGAGTAAATATTACACTAAATAAAAGTACATAAAGATTTTACGGCCATCAAATGGCTCTTTAGGACCGTTGCTGTAACGGTTGAAAACCTGCGACAATATCATTTCTTAGCTTCGAACATGACATGAAAATTATCAGCGAACTGTTGCACAGAACAGTTTAAACCGGTTTTCCCTTAAGTGATAATAGGAGGGAAATCAGTATTTTATTCTTAGTCGTTTTCCACATTTTGAAAAGAAGGTATAAAATTAAATAAATATATTGTATATTACTACTGACCACTTGACGGCGGAGCCCCACTCTACTGCTTTCCAAGTTAGATATTTGGTTATTCGTTCGTGGTTCTTAAAGTAATTTCAAATGAAATTTTATCGTTATATCGTAACGCTATTTAACTTCTTGGAGGCTGCACAGTAGTGAATAAATTTGCTATATGCTCTATATAAATTAACAATATTCTTCTGAGAGCTGCAACACATAGCCAGGCCCATTTACAAAAAAGAATAACTAGCCTTATGTCCGTTAATGACCTATAAAACACCAACATTTCCAAGAAAAGTAGGGTTTATGTATCTTCTAAGAGAGATTTATTTCTGACAGGTCAACACAAAGGAATATGTTTCAAACTGACGGCTAAAAGTTTGGCATGACCTCTGGGTAATAAGGTTTGTTTACATGTCTATCAATGCAAACAAATTCTCCTTAAATGTTAAGTATAGATCCACAATGAATAAAAATCAGAACTGACTTACATAAAACATGAAAATGCCACTTTAACTGGGGAAAAGGTAAGGATTTTCTTTCCGCCAATATCCGAGCATTACCTATTAATAACTATTAATTGTACCTGCATAAGTAAAACGCAATAATTTCCTATTTCTAAAAAAATATACATGTCGTGATAAAAAATGACAGAAATTAGTCAAACAAGAATAATCAAAGTATTGTTCTGCTAAATCCTTATAGAAATAAGAGTAAATTTCCAATAGAAATTCCGTTATCAATTTGCCATGAATATTTTGCAAAAGATTTTACAGTTAGAAAAGAAACAAAAATAATGCCAAGGCAGAACACATGACAATTTAAAAAATTATCAGACATTTATTCTGAAACTTTTAATTTCATTTTATTAACGTTTATATATGCATATTAATGAAACATTAAAGATTTTAATGTTTCATGCAAGAAATTTGTATAATATAAATTTAGAAAAATTACAAACTTCTGTGCTAAATAATTGAATTAAAGAGTTGTTAATTGAGACATATAATATTTTTCTTAATACCTGTTTTATGCTTTCAAGATACTGCTTCATGAGTTTTGTTTCTAAATCAAATTTCTGTTTGTAAATTCAGCAAAAAATAAATACATTACAATAAATTTACGAGACAGTATTTTACATAGTGCTTTCAATTGAAAAAAATCGCATACTCATTACATATTACAAAAATCACTTTAACTTTAAAAAGTATCATATTCTGGGCGTTTGGAATGATTAACCCTCCAAATGTTGAATGCTTTCTTTTGGAAAAGAAAGAAGTGAGTTTCAAACATCATAATACTTATTTGCTGAGTTGATCTCCATAAAAGATAACTCGCATTCAAAGCAGATAAATCATAGAATATCTTACGAAATCATGTACCTGAGAATTCCTATAGTTTTTTTTTTATTTCATAGATTTGTTTTCAACATCACATATCTGATAGGAAATTTTGTGCTGAAAACAATCAACAAATAAAATCAAAAGAGCCAAGATGGCCCTAGGACGCACACCTGAGAAACACAACATAACAGTGTAAACATATTTGACCTAGTGATTTTATGGAAACAAATATTCTGATCAATTTCCATTAAAATTGCAGCAAAAATCTTAAGTGTAAACAGGTATTTTCATTGATTTGACCTGGTAACCTAGTTTTAGACCCCAGATGACCCATTTTCGAACTTGACATAGATTTTATCAAGGCTATCATTCTGACCTGACCAAATTTTATGAAAATCAATCGAAAAATACATCGTCTATCGCACACACTAGGTTTTTGTTTGATTTGAGCTAGTGACCTAGTTTTTGATTCTAGTTGACCCATATTCAAACTTGACCTAGATTGTATGAAGGCAGCCATTCTGACTAAATTTTATGAAAATCCAGTGTCAAATGTAGCCCCTATTGTATAGACAAGGGTTTTCCTTGACTTGACCTAGTAACCTATTTTTTGACCGAAGATGCTCCATTTTCAAACTTGACCTAGATTTAATAAAGGCTATCATTCTGACTAAATTTCATGAAGATCAGTTGAAAAATACAGCCTCTATCGCATATACAAGATTTTATTTGATTTGAACTAGTGACCTAGTTTTAAACCCCAGACCTAGATTTTATAGAAGCTATCATTCTGACCAAATTTTATGAATATCTAATGCAAAATGAAGCCCCTATTGCGTACACAATGTTTATCTTTGATTTGACTGAGTGGCCTAGTTTTTGACACCAGATGACCAACATTCAAACCTTACTTAGACATAATCCACACAAGGTTTTACTTGATTTGACCTAGTTACCTAGTTTTTGATCCCAGATGACCAATTTTCAAACTTGACCTAAATTTTATCAAGGCAATTATTTTGACATAATTTCATGAAGATCAATTGAAAAATAAAGCCTCTGTCACATACACAAGATATTTTATTTTTCTCAGTGACCTAGTTTTTTTACCCCAGATGACACATTTTTGAACTTGGCCTAGATTTTATCAAGTTAATAATTCTGACCGAAATCATGAAGATCAATTGAAAAATACAGCCTCTATCGCATACACAATTTTTTTTCTTTGATTTGACCTAGTGAGCTGGTGTTTGATCCCAGATAACCCATTTACAAAGTTGGCCTAGATTTCATCAAGGTAATCATTCTGACAAAATTTCATGAAGATCAGTTGAAAAATAAAGCCTCTATCGCATACACAAGCTAAATGTTGACAGACTGACAGACGACAGACAGACGCCGGGCATCGAGCGATCACAAAAGCAATGCTCAGGTGAGCTAAAAATGGGTCACCAAACTTGTTTTTGTGAAAAATTGTTTTGAACACACCCACTGTTGCTAAAACTACTAGCGTTGTTTTCAACGTTTCCATAATTTTCTGTTTTTTTTTTTTATAAGTACCAACAAAAACATTACACAAAACAGCACAATTAGGTTTATTTATCTATTTCATATCATAGTCATATTTGTAATACAATATCATTACAATGATGGGTACAAATAAAAATAAATCTTGTTTAATTTTCACATTCAATGAAAAATACTCATATAAAGAATATTCTTTTTAAATTTTGAAAACAAAAAATGTTTCATAGATTTTTTTTGTTTTCCTTAAGTATTGATAATTGTATTGTGAACATAAAAATAACCAAAAAGGTATGGGTAACCAGGCTTAATTACATGTTACGACCGCTTGAATCAACACCTGTTCAGACGGACAAAAAAATAAACTGAACTTGACCAAATGGAATAAATCCGCTAGAAGTCAAAAATATTCTTAAATCTTTCTATAATTGAATACCAAATGATTTGAAAGGAGATATTGTCTTATCAATACAAAGATAAATGTCTAACATTATATTAACAATACTGTCTTTGTACTAAAACGCGCTGTCAGAACACGGTCACAAATGGCAAGTTGCATGATACATGTCAGGCATGATACGTGACAATTCAATGAAAACAAGTATCAACATTTGATACTGGTAAAACTTATAGAAAAATGTTATTTTTATACAACATTCCTCATATCTAAGATTGGCTATCACATGTTTCAACAAATGTTGACTTCACTTCACTTGTTCATTGATAGAATTGTCTGCGCAGAAAGATGCGCGTAAAAAGTATAGGAATTCCCATCAACTGATGTATTTCCATTTATTCTGTACCTTTTCATTATCTGTTGGACCAATTTTCCTCCTTTTAACATGAAAATAGTTTTTAATCGCTAACTTGCCACTTGACAAAATGAATAGTTGAAATATAAGTGCATTTTAAATCAAAACGAATGCCGGTCCAGTCAGCATACTTACTTTGCAATGACAAGAACATGTCTTCGGAAGTCATGATTAAAAATCAATGAATTTTTGATAAAATGTATATAATGTTTCAGTTTGAGACAATTCGTATTAGTGCTGAAAGAAATGATGGGTGTTTCATTTTCCATTTCGTCTCATGAACAAACTAGGTCAAACCGAGTGCGCTGTTATTTTGCTCGGTTTCAGTCTATGCTTCAGAAGAATCGTTTTAAAGATTATAAAGTAAATAATTGATGTAAATTATCCCTATTGTGATAATTCACATTATGTATTTTACCCGTTCTCCGCTTTTATGTGCGTGATATCTGATTACTGTGCAGGTTCCAGTCGAATAAAACACCGGAATGACCTTATCACTGTTTTGTTTGCAAAGTTACTTTGTACACCTGAATTTAAATATGTTATAACATGGAACTTACTTATATTTCAGATCACTAGGAGATGGCACCAAACGACACAACTGCTTATTAATGATTACGTCTAATGTTTGTTTTATTGTGTTTTAGACAATTAGTTCATGGCACTGACAGTTCAACATTTTTATGGGCGTACTGTTAACTCCCAACGAGAACTCTTTCATTAGTTACAGGGATATAGCAATATTCAAAGATAATCAATCCTAGTTCGTATCGGTACATGAGTTTCTTGAAAAATGACACAAAAATATTAATGCATTTGATATACGTTGCTTTCAGAAAAGGAGTATCTCTGAGCACTAAGCATTTTATTACACTATGTTTTGTCTAGTAATTGTATATACAATCTTTCTATTTGTAGCTATCTCAATGTCATGTCTGTGGCTAGTTAAAATAAATGTCAGGTGCTGATGTTTACAAATAGCAGAAACACGTTATCTTAATTGTGTTAATTAAACCGACTTAAACGCTTCAGATTTCGAAATAAATATTATTATAAAAACAAGTTGCTGTCTCGATTTATTCAGTATTTCAATAATAAAGGTTTCAGGCCATTGTGAAAAGTTGTAAACTGTATCTAGCTGCGGGGGAAAATACCAACACTAAAACGTTTTAAACTATTAATGTATTTTTTTGTTTTTCAGCTCAAAAGTTAATTGTTGAAAATGTAACAATTGCTTTATTGCATTAAACGTTTTAGATGTACATAGTTACAGCATGCATAAAATATTTACAAACCCATTTGCATAGATTTTGTTACAATGAAATTATGTTATAATTGTTCAATATGTTCTGTCATACATAGAGTCAAATAAACATTGGTTTGCTGTGAAAATTTCTTGTTATTTTTATGAAACATTTTGCAATATCTGGATATATTTTAAAATATTTACAATAAAATCTTGCATGCAAACACATCTGCGATTGAGTGAAATAAATACATTTCGCATATTTTAAACAAGCCACGTAATATTTTACAATGATGAAATGAACTGTCTGAAATAGAGAATTTGTTTATTCACTTTATGACCTCATATAACTAAAGATAATCATGAGAAATTGTTTCTCAATAAAATACATTCATAACAAACTATTTTCATTTTATTTCAAAAATGAAACAAAGAAGAAATATAGCGAACAATCAATTAAAAGACTGAGACAAATCCGAAGTGCTAACTAAAAGATACTTTCGAATGAGTACAAAACAATGCGTGTATTGACATACAATATTACACTTGTCTTGCTGACTATACACAATATAACAATAACAGGAAGAATTGTTTATTCAAACACATTGCTATTTAGACCTATTTTAACAGTCATTAATATTGGTTAGTTGCAATAAAAATAACTTTAGTTTAAATTGGAAGACACATACACCATGACCGTATGATAAGTAAACAACAATGTCTCGAATTCCTTCATCAAAGACATAGTCAATGACCCTGCTGTATCTGTTCTTTCATAAACACATTTTCAATGTTTAGTCAAATCATACGATACTGTCATATACAAGTGAACTATACGAAAACAATTATTTCTATATTTAGGAAATATTTGTATATCGTAACGAAGATATAAATAGGTATGCACTGATTGAAAAAGAAATTCTTTTCAATATAAAACACATTTGGTCTGGTAATTTGGAAACGTCGAAACGAAACAAGGCTGTAAAGTTAGAGAAACATACAACGTGCTCAGATAGAAACATTATGATTAAGAGAAAACAGTTTCAGTGCTGTTTTCATATTAATTTCTAATGCATATTTATGATGTACATTTATCGTTATTACTATTATATATGATATATCTAGTGTATCTGGGACTTCTTTTTTGCCTCAAAGTTATAGTTTATATGATCAATTATTAAAATAATTGCTGCTGAGTGCTGTTTTCAAATCCTAGGATGAGAAAGGTCTTGATTTCAAGAAAAAGTCCTACTTGTCAAATTTTCATGAATTTTCTGAATAGCATACACATGCAACGTCATTTCTTTTTAAATAAAGCCATTAATTTGAACATAATTTATTCAAAATATCTATTTCAATAGTACATTTGAAAGTCTGATGCATAGTATGACTCATAAGCAAGGGATTACGCAATTTTCATTTTCGATATCGCGTCGCGACAAAATTCTTTGAAACAAGGTTTTGACTGAAGGATTAATCATCTGAAAGAAACAGTGTTTAAATTTAAACAAATATTGAAAGTATGGTCATCATCTTTTAAATAAAACATTGGGTAAGGTAACCTAGGAAATCCTCAGTGATCCTCCAAGATACTATTAATTATTTTTCAAACTTACCACTGTAAGAATTTGTAAACAAGTATTCAGACGGGGTGAAATGCCGTCAACCTCGAATATATTTACAAGTGGTGATTTTAGATCTTTTCCTATATCTGCTACACAGCAGTTTGTTTAGCATACACGAATACACGTACAAACACGCACATTCACTCACAGACAAAGCAAACACACGACGACAAAATGAAAAGACAAAGAAACAAAGTGGCGCACCGCCTTTAAACGGTAAATGGTTAATCCACCACTGGGAACCTTAAACCGTTTAAAGGTGCGCACCTTACCTTACTCTTACCCCCACCATGTTCCAAAGTCACAGAACATGGAAATAAAAGTAATTCCCGCTTGGTGAATTCCTAATACACGCTATGGCACGAGAAAGCATGGAAAGTAAAACACAAAACAAATGCTCTTGTATTGTCATATTTAAAGCAAATATTAAAACCGTAAACGCATGTATTCAATACTTTTGTGGAAAGCAGAGCAAAGGAAACACCCTTAAGGATCCGACAAAAACAGGCCAGTTGACAGATATCGAAACAGCTCAGTACCGGAGAGTTTAAAATGTGCCTATCATAGAGTCCCCGCCTCTTCACTCAGACAGTCAAAGGGAAAAGCATAGCGTCCAAATACAGCTGACAAATTACCTTGAAACAAAATCTTTTGAAGTTTCTTCTCATAGAATTGTCTTCTTATTGATATTAAGCTTAAAACCAAATCTGAATAACGATAGTAAAATTTAGCAAAATATTTACGTTATTTATGATAACACAGCCTTACTTAAACGTAGATTACGTTCATTGAAAGCCGCAACATGACTACACGCTCTGGCAACCCAAATTAACTGAGAAATATATATTCTATTAGATGTCGGGGCACATCCCCATTCAACTGGAGGAAATCAACAATAAAAAAGCCATATTTTACCTGATCTTTAAGATACTATTCGGTCAGAATGTCTGTCTTCATCTAAAACACTGTCGAAATAAGTTCTTTAGGTAAAATCGTAGAGAAACCTTGTAAACACTCAAAAAGCCAAATTGTCTGCCTTATTTGTAAGAAACATAGTCAGAACCTTGGTCCTTATCATATATACTTAGGTAAATATTGAAAATGATTTACATGGAACTAAAATCTTGAAAGCATTGTACAGGCTCCAAATTTTGGTCTTTATGACAACTATAAAACTGCGCTTTTGAGGCGTGGCATTCCCTGTTTGATATTTTACTTTGTTTTTTTCGTAATATAAGGTCAAAAACTAAGACACTGGGTCAAATCATATAAAACCATACCATCATGCTAAGGGCCAATTCTTTAGCTTAAATGAATTCTAATGACTTTTCCGTATTGGGTCACCTTTGCATCCAGGTCTCTCGGTCAAATAAAAGATAATGGTTAACATTGGAAATGACATTGAATAGTTTAAATGATTCTAAAAGAAACTGTTTTGATCTGGTTTCTTTCTTGATGGAATTGTGTCCTTTCATGATAAAGCTTTTATGCTTTATATTCAAGGATAAACAGTCATGGTCAGATGATTCACATGGTCATTACGCTTTTGCTCTTACTGCATAACACTTTACGTTTTTTGCTGTACAAATCAAAATAGACGCGCAGTAAACTTTTAATAAATATTGCCAAAATAAATGTCACTAAAACTATTCAGCAATGTTCAACGACTGCCACTTTGTAGTTCTTCGCAATAAACGTAGTTCAAGTTCCTTTAAAAACAAAATAAAACTTTGTCAAGTATTTGATAAGTGCTTGGATCGTTTTAGTAAAATGATGTGATAACATGCTTTTAATATCACTGTTTACACATACTGTACACTCAGTTAAAGTTAGGCTGGTCTGCTTTTTCTGATAAAAAAGTGGATTTTAAAATCATGAAAGACTAACAATTTTACCGAGAGGCGTGATTCAGTAGCATTGGGAGAAAATGGGTGTTCCTTATTTGTAGCCCCACCTTAAACACACAGACATACACAAATCACAATTAAGATACATATCAATCATTGGCTAATATTATGATGTCATGACTTTGAAGATCGCGTAACTCCCTTAAGCGGGCACAAAGCGGTTAATACTAAATGTTCCTCCTCAGTGACTTACAATACACAGGTACAATAAATGCGGCAATTATAATTTGCTAATGTATAAGATTTCACGTGTCCTTGCAATAATGTACCTGATAATATTACCAATAACATTGTATTTACCTTGTTTATCCCCACAACTTTTATAATCGTTCATTCATTATAAAATAACAGGTCATTGCTTAAATGATATACATGGCCTTAATCTATTGATTTATAACATTTTCTTCTAGGAAAAGTATTTATGTAATAATTCCTTGAACTGCATTGTGAAAGTTATGTTTGTTTTTGCTATTTCAAGTTTATTTTTACTTTAAAGAAATGACAGTAAGCATGACTGTAATTGTGCTACATAAACGTGTTATTTTACCTATGGTACATAGTTATGTACTGGCTCAAAGATGGAATAAGCAATTTCACAAGGAAATTTCTTTTGATAAAGAGTTTAACTTTTGTGTCAGTTATCAAATAATTTAAAACAAAATGAAAAGTGGAGAGACTGAATTACCTGAATATAGTTCTAGTGATGAGGATTTCGTTGATCCTTGGCATGTGGCCAGCAAATCTGCAACGGGGATTGACTATGACAAACTCATAAGTATGTCGTATTATTGTTTGACATACAGAAATTATGTTATTGCTCAAATATTAAAAACAAATTGTATATTGAATTGCATAGCTGGTGTAATTAATAGCATTACTCAGTTTTTTAAGTCAACAAGTCACAATTGTGATGCGTGCATATATTCATAAACAATGCATACAGAATTCATACTTACTATGTAAAAGTCATTTTGCAAACCATTGTATTCAATGTCTTGATACGTTCCGGTGATGTGAATTTTATTTAAGATGTTCTTGCCTGTCTCATTAACGTTGATATTTAATGACTAAGTATATAAGTATCTTACACATTCACGTCATAATATGACGTAAATTTTTTTTTTTTTCCCTTTGGAAAATCAGAAATCACTTCTCGAAAACTTGCAAACAAAGTTATATTATTATTTTGGATAAATTAAAAATTGTATTTTAGCAAAATTTGGCAGCCAAAAAATTGATGATAACTTGATCACGAAAATAGAGAATTTGACAGGAAAACGAGCACATCATCTTCTACGGCGGGGTGTATTCTTTTCCATGAGGTATGACATCAGAAAAATCCAAAAACATTTTATTATTTTATTTCTATGCTTTCGTACAAACTATATTATTTGAATACAAAATCAAATGATAAAGACAATAAATCAAGCTTCCGCCGATTTTTATGTCGTTATGAAAAAAAAATGGAAAGTTATAACAAATGTGTGAAGTGCTTACATTCACAATATAACTATGACAAAATGATTTCAGGAATTTCGAAAGTTTAATACATTTCAATACCATTCATCAATACCATTGAATATTACGGAACCATCTAAGACTCTATTTGATTTCCTTGTTTGCTTATCAATTATATCTTGTGAGATTGAAATGTGTTTTATAAGTATAACATATATTTTATTTGATAGAGACATGCATGGAATTCTGACATTGTACGAACAAAAGCAACCATTCTACTTGTACACAGGCCGGGGACCATCTTCAGAGGCAATGCATCTTGGGCATTTAATTCCTTTCATATTTACAAAGTACGTGAACATTGGTATTATACTGCATTAATTTCAAAACATATATATGTGTAACAGTCACAGAATTTCATAGAGATGCTTTAGAAAAAATCTTCAAATGTATGTCGCGTGACAAACTTCTAAAGATGAAAAGACATGTCTTTTTTCTAAATATTGTCTAATGTGACGCTTCTCAAACAATTTAAATATATCGCTTCGATCAATCAGGGTCTTTAGAAATGAATTTTGAGTGACCCTGCACCAATTGATATACAAACAGTTAATAATTTAAATGTATGTACCTGTTATAAGGGTTAATACTTAAGATTGTCTTTTCCTCATCATTTGCTAAATCCATCTTATCAATTTTCTCTAAATACCCTAACATAGTGCCACTTAGATTAGGAAATAAACTGTAGGAACTGAAAATAGTTGTTATCATTTTAGGTGGCTTCAAGAAACATTCGATGTACCGTTAGTAATTCAGTTGACTGACGATGAAAAATTCATATGGAATGATATAACAGTAGAGGAGGCTAATAGATATGCTCATGAAAATGCAAAGGATATAATTGCTTTAGGATTTGACATCAATAAGACATTCATATTTAGTGATATAGAATACATAAGGTGAGTATATTATGGCATATAACAACTGAATGCGTCTATAAGATCAGTTAAGTGTATTGACGATAAGGGTTTTAAATGTTAAATAAGCGATTTATTTTCATTTAAATGGATTATCATGCGCAATATTGATTAAGAAATAATAGCAATACCATTTCACACCTACATAAAATATAGATAAAAATAGTTTTTCACAAACTTCTTGTTAATCGTTTAATTCGTTATTTCTCTACTGTTATTGTTATATTATTTTACTACATCATCATCACCACCATTTCATTTAATAAAATCTTTATCATAATTGTTGTTATAAATGCCATCTTTATTACAAAACGAATATAAAACCATATATTAAAAGTTATCGTTGAGCATCATCAAAACAATAATTTATATTGTGTAATTTCTTTTATTCATATCTGCTCATCCAAAAGAAATAAAAGAATACAAACGTCTCTTAATATATATATTAACAAAACCTGTCCTCTGAGCCATGTTCAACGGAAAAAAAACGCGGTATTATTGAGTCTTAACGGTCTATTGGGCCTTTGAATGCGGCTATGGACAATGTAATTATGCAATGAAGATTAATAGTATCAATATCTGAAATGCGCTACTCTTGACAATTTGTCATGAAATATGAAATATAACACACATTACCTCTTTCTGCTTCATTTCATTTGAAAAGTATTTTTTTGTGTGTTCATGTTAAAGCTCCCTGTAAGTCCGCTTACCGGTATTTCTATTTGAATGTATTATTTCTAATGTGCATGCTAAAACGCACATAGAATTCTAATGATTTTTGAAACACTTCAAAAAAAGTATGAACAATATATTTCTGAATCAGGTATATGTGTATGAATGTATTGTAATTAATAACAATAAAATAAGAGTAATAATAATAATGATAATAAGAATAGTAATATTGATAATAATAATTATCATTATTGTTTTCTGAATCACCATAATTGGTGTTATTATTATTATTGTAACTGTGATATATATTGATAATAATAATGATAATAATAATGAAATAATACTGATATAGATATAACATTGATAATCTTGATAATGATAATAGTATTGATAATTAATAACATAATGATAATGACTATTATAATGATATTTAAAACCGTTTCAATATTACTTCTGTTATCATCATTATCATCATCATCATCATCATTATCACCATTACCATCACCAATATCTTCTTTGAAAAATATTGCATTACTAATCAAAGACATGTTTTTCTTTCACCTTTTAGCTCTTGTCCTGAATTTTATATGAACATATGTAAAGTGCAAAAATTAGTCACATATAGCCAAGTGAAGGGTATATTTGGTTTTGACGTCAGTGACAGTATTGGAAAGATCAGTTTTCCGGCAATTCAAGCTGCACCTAGCTTCAGTTCTTCATTTCCAAGATTGTTCAAAAGTAAGAAGGATATCCCTTGTCTGATTCCTTGTGCAATAGACCAGGTGTGTACATTTATATTAATTGCCAGTTAACCGAAATTTAGTTACACACGTAAATATACAATTTGATTTTGTTCAATCTTCAATACTTATCAGTGCTTTTAGAATTACTCTGTTGTAAATCTCGGGAAAAAAATTATTAGCGTGTTTCCTTTCAGAAGATGGTAAATCTCCGGCAAGAGAGAGAAAACTCTTCAAATTAAAACTTGAAACATTTGTTTTTCGTAGTATTTTAAAGATATGAAGATGGCAGGACTTTGAAAGGTTTGACTACCAAAAGGAATAGAACAAAAACAAGTTAGTTTAAATAAAATGTTTTATTTCAATGATAAATATAAGAAAATAATTTCTATTGCAGGATCCTTATTTCAGAATGACAAGGGATGTTGCCCAAAAACTTGGAGGAGTCAAACCAGCAGTTATCCATTCGACATTTGTGCCAGCTTTGCAAGGTGTACAAACTAAAATGAGTGCTAGTGACCCAAATGCGTCCATTTTTCTAACAGATACAGACGAAGAAATAAGAATTAAGGTGCGTGTAGTTCTGATGTAGTGAACATTTTGCAATGTTGTAAAAGTATAGGATTTCATGAAATATTTAGTATCATCCTTAAATGCATGGTGTATATGGTCATACTTAGTTTCATTGAAAAACTTCATGTCAAATATACCAAATGTCAACGATAAATGTATCGTATTATCTCAACAACAGTCTAAGGTAATATTCTTGCAGTAAATTTTAATTGATTTATGGAATATTCTAGATTAAAAGATACGCAGATTCAGAAGGCGGTATAAACATGACAGACGAACATAAGAAAAGGGGCAGCTACCTTACAGATATATCATATCAATATTTAACATACTTAATGACAGATGATGATAAATTCACACAGATTGAAAGGGTAATTGGTACTTTCAAATTAAACTTTAGGTGGTTACCATCAGATAAGAAGAAAGTGCCACAGTACATGTTATACCTTATCACTAGGATTACTCTAAGAACCATGGTCATGAACGGACAATATATCAACCGATTTCAGTCGCACATTTCTCATCTAAAATGCGTAGTTCGGTAAATGTGTACTATGGATATTGAGCAAGTGGTAATTTATCTTCCATTGTTTACCTATCATATTCCTTCAATATTTCATATCTCAGAGAAATAACGCGTAGTTTATAGTTTCATTAATTTTATAAACGTTACAGAAAAAATATGGATAAACCTCCGTAATAGAGTTCCGGTCTAGATTACAAACTCGTTCTGACTTGCTGATGTGAAAGTGTATTTCAGTCGTCGTTTAACTACACGTGTACGCTATAATGTATATATGCGGTATATGTGCATTGTGAATTAGATAAACAATACAAATGCGTACCTATGTATGCCTTTAAATTCAGAATATTTCTACGATTAATTTCATTCAACATTTCGAGTTTTATTGTATAACTGGGTATATTTTGTATACTGTTTTTGTTTGTTTACTTTTCGCCTAAATTCATGACCATGGTTCTTGCAGTGTACCCTGGGGTAGGGTATAAAATGCATAGTGTCATTTCTTTCTGGTCTAGTGCCAGTGACCACGTACACAATAATTAATCACGATACGTATTACTTAACTGTTGAAAAAAATCAAATTTGATATGTAATTATGTATAACATGTGGTAGTACAATTTCTTTTTACATTTCATGTCTTGCGCAGTTTGATTGCTACAAGTGAAGCAATTATTGTAATTTTTATTTTGATACCACTCTCCTTACCTGAATGTCTTGACCTTTCGTTACTCATAATAAATATAAATATAAAAGTTTTTATTATTGTATTAAAGAGCTTTTGACTCTTTTTGCCAGAGATTGTAATATGGCCTTTAATTCAAAACCTGTTGACAAATTTGCGCTGCTGTTCAGCAATACAATGTATTATGCCGACTTAATCAATTTCATTCGTTTGCAGGACTATGCATGTGGCGTTTTGGCACGAGAACAGTTGCAGGAGATATTAATAAAATTGCTTCAGAAGATCATTGGAAAACACAGACAGAATCGAGCATTAGTTACAAAAGAAATGGTCAAACAATACATGACCCCAAGAAACCTAGAATGTTCAATAGTTACATAACAAATACACTTGTTAACTTGTATCTAAATGATACCAATAATTTGATATATATGTGCTTGAAACGCGTGTATATTACTTGTTGCAAATTTTGTTTGATGTTAATCTTGTATCCATGAAGACTATTCATAAAAGGTATTATAACTTCCTAAATTATTTATACTGTAGGAAAGCACTGGTGTTATTCTATTATGAATAAAGCCATTTTGTTTTGAATAGGTTTTGAAGAGGTTGTTTAAATAGAAGTTGTGAACGAGATTCGTTGAATTATATCTGGAATATGATTGCCGTGTTCATATAATATGTCCGTCTGATAACGTTGAACAGATATTGACTGATTTTTATGAATATAAAATTTCCTGTTTGTGGTAAAGAACTGATACGAAAATAAACGATCGATATAATTTTAATTCAATGTTAATATTGTAAGCTCTTTCATGTTGACTGGTTGGCAGTAAACTTTCAATGACATGACCGAAAATTGCTTTTATAAAACATTAACTAAAAACACACTATGTGCAGTAAGACGTGCATAGTGCCACATTGAATATAATACGCCATATGCATTTACAAGCTGTGTGATGAAGAATACTTTTTAATTAGAGTATTATTTCTAATCCTTAACACACTCAACTTTTTTTCTTCCTTTCCAGAATTGTTTTGTTAGTTTATTAGTCGAAAAATATTCAAGAAATACTACTTGTTTATCTTCAAATATAAAAGCCATAACTATTTATAGCATTTTGTTATTTCTTTTTTTGAAAGGAGTACAGATAATTTTGCGACTATTCATATTAAACATAGAGTTATATGTATTTAAGCATATTGCTTACACCAGCCCCTCGGAACATTCACACTTAACAGAAATACACTTTCCTATCCGGTTTTTCCTTGACCTAAAAGCCACAGAGTAGTCTGTCCTTGATATACTATACAGACACCGATACTCTGCGCTACCAAACGCTCTTCTGGGGTTGTAGTGACGCCAAGTGGCTTTTTTCAGCAAAGAAAAGCGAAAAGAATGGTGCTGCTATTGCTCAAACTATTGGTCCTGTAAAACATTGCTGTACAATATTGCTTTTGTTCGCAGATGCATTATCATGAATAAGTACGCAACTTGTTTTAATAAGACAAATACTGATACAGATACAAGTTCTATTTAAAGACCGAAATACACCAAGATTGGTTTCCAAATAATATTACGCAAGTTATCTACGCAGTAAAACAAGTTATTGTTCTTAATACTTACATCATATGCATTTGTTTATTGTATTTTACACCACAACAAAAGTTATCATTCGTCGTTTGTCAAATATGTGATGTACTTTGCGAAAATCCATGCTATTATTTGTTTATCAGCCTTGTTATCTTGTGTAGGACTTACAATCTAGGGACTGAATTCTCTTGTAATATTATGCATTAAGGTCACTTAAATATAATTTCCTCTGCAAAAATGCACCACAGACGTATGAACGATGTTATGCTACAACGTAAGTTTATGATCTCTATAAGCAATGTTATAATGGTAAACTGCGATATCAGTATGTAACTAAATGAATATAATACGCTACAAACAGAAAATAATCGTTTTAACTAAAACGTTTAGCACTCGCTCCCAGCCACTGTGTAGAAGAAGAAATTAAATGATTGAAAAAGAATATAAAAACAGGAACATGCACCTTCAATTCCAACTGACGTTTGAATGATATTGCAAAATTTATTTTTAGATCAAAGTAATGATTTATTTTTAGAAGACTGATTTTATCTAAAATGCTTTCTGTTTCGCATCCATGTATAAATTCCACAATAATGTATAAAACTTATGATTCATTTCAAATGTATTCTGTTTTGTATGTTTTACCCGAGACCAAATGTATGGCAATTGAGTTTCAAGTAGACAAATAGCTTAACGTCAACAACTTGCATTCAGTAAAGCTACAATAAAAAGGCTGAACGTTTGAACGAGTGGTATAGCAGAGTTAGAAGTTGAAGTTGCATCATTTGTTGCAGAGAGGTGTTTTCTTCTCAATGCGCTACGAGCAAGTTTCATCTTATCATTATATGCAAAAAGAACATACGAGTAAGGTAGTCATTTGCACCTTTTTGTTTAATTGAATACGGTTGGTAATATCACCAGTAATTCACGAATCGTGAACATTCGGATTGTAAATTTCAGTAGACTAAGTTAAAACTAGCCTTACTGTATGTTAACAAAAATATTATAAACTAAGTAAAAAATCAGTTAAATGTTGTTGTTTTTTTGACATGCATGAAATTCTTACTTTGTATGAACAAAAGAAACCATTTTTCCTCTACATATTGTCGTGGACCATCTTCAGAAGCAATGCATATTGGACATCTAATTCCTTTCATCTTCACGAAATAAGTGATAAACTACCATTCCATACCCTTAACATTCAACCTTGAATGTTTCCACTCATACGTTCTTCACGCTTAAAACGCTTTGTCCTTATTCTTAAGAAAAGTGAAGACAAAACATCTATCTGACAGCATAAAATATTTCATTCTTTTATGCAAATATTTCATATCATTTAGTCATCCTAATTCTTTAAATTAAATCTAATATGGTGGTTTCTTTTGAGCTACACTAAACATGTACATGTTGCGCTCGGGTTGTAATACGTGTAATTACAGAATGCATTGCATGTATTGACAAAAATTAAAGCAAAATTGAGCCACGATTTTCTTTTTGAAAATTTAGCCACATATAGTACGTAAATATATTGGGAATAATTTCGACTATATTATAGATAAAGGTCAATATATGGTTTGGCTGTGCTTTTGAAAATTCTAGCCATAATTGCTACCTTGTATCATAATATGCAGACGGTTTATCATAGGTGTGCTATTATGGTAGAAGGCACACCTCCTAGTATAACTCAATAACTTAATAAACACATCATAAATACATAAGTAAACCTCTATAGAATTTGTCACTGGCGAAATAATCAACAACCTAGTATTTAACAAAATATGAAACGCTTGACAATGATTGTATTTTGAATACATTTTATGGTATTTGAAAGTAATGTAATACATTTGTTTATTTATTTATTTCGTGTATTTATTGCATGTATTTTCAAAAACTAAAACATTAATGAATGTAATGGTGAACCGCGTTTTTTTTTTAAAAAAAAAAAATCTTTTAGAAAATTTTGCGACTAATGGTAAAATCGTTACCGACTTTTATTCCTTTCAAAAAAGGAGCTTTAAAATATGTTTATGATGGGTTGCAACAAGACAAATTAGCCACCGAAACTATACCGGGCTGATTACGATATATGAAGCGTTTTTATATCAACACATCAGCCTTTTCAATCACGTCAATACGATATACGATAGTGATTAGCAACAATCATTTTATAATTTCAATTTGTAGATGGCTACAGAATACTTTTGACGTGCCTTTGGTGATACAGATGACTGATGATGAAAAAATTCTAGGGAAAGATATGACAATAGAGGAAGCCAACAGGCTAGCCCATGAGAACACGAAGGGCATTATTGCTCTTAGCTTTGACGTTGAGAAAACATTCATATTCAGCGATGTTGAATATATCGGGTATGTACTGCAATTGATCATTTATAGGTATATCAGTTCGCTGTATTGTTTGTTTTTCTTTTCTAATTTTCGGGATAAAGGTTATATAAACAGTGTCATGATAGAAAAAGAAGTTATACTGTGAGAATTGTTTTTAGTATAAAATTAAGAAACAAAAATGTTAAGTTACTTTCATATATATATCTCACGCGTGCTTTTTGTAACGACAGGTCTTGCCCAGAATTTCATATGAAAATGTGCAGAAGTCAGAAGCTGGTTACATTCAGCTAAGCAAAGGCGATATTTGGTTTTGCTCCTAGTGACAGTATTGGAAAGATTGCATTTCCAGCTATACAAGCAGATCCAAATTTCAACTCTTCATTCCCGATGATCTTCAACGGCAAAGTAGATGTGTCGTGCCTTATTCCATGTGCCATAGACCAAGTACGATTTCCATTTATTTGTTGAATTATAATATTAGCTACATTATATAGTTTTAATTAATAAATCAATCGGTCATAACAATGGTTATGACCGTCTGCAAATGATAAAATCAATAAAGAGATATTACTTCTTGTTGATTACAAGCAGTTTTATTTTAGGACCCCTACATTAGAATGACATGAGACGTAGCTCCTAGAATGGGATGTTTCAAACCTGCCCTGATTCACTCAACATTCTTTCCTACACTGCCGGGAGCTCAAAGTACTGAGTGAAAGTGACCCAACCTCTTCAATTTTTCTGACAGACACGGACGAAGAAATCGACAATAAGGTAACCATACGCTTTCAATTGTAAATTCATTCTGTATGTTTCGTTTTTGCAAATACGTCTAAAGATGCCGAAAACTTTGTTAAATAGACCATTCGACACGTTTGTCTAATAATTAGATTAAGATTCTATGCTTCCAAAGGTTCCTCATATAAATGGTATAAAATGAAACAATCTTGAAATATATTTTATCCAATGAAAACAATTAATTTGTATATTTCCATAAGATTAAGCGATATGCATACTCGGGACGTGGCGCAAAAATGGAAAAACACAAGCAACAGGGAGGCAACTGTGACACAGATGTTTCCTATCAATATCTCACATGTTTCTTGGAAGATGTTGAAAAATTAGCAACAATTAAAAAGGTAATACACACTAGTACTTAAAATGTATTTCAGAATGTTGTCTTTTCAAACTTTATTTCATTAAACACGTCTAAATATTTGAAAAAATATCTAAATAGCGGTTATGCTGAATTTTGACATAAATGGTATTGTTGGTTAAAGGGGGGTAATAGTTGCTATTATTCTATGTCATTTGATTCAGTATAGGCTAATTTAAGAACAAATGACATTGGCTTTATTTTAGTGCACGTTAACAAATACCTCCAAATGATTCTTCCAGGAATATTCAAACGGTACACTGACGACAGGAAAACTGAAGGAAGAATTGATTACAGTATTACAGCGGCTTGTAGGTGAGCACAGTAGAAATCGAGAACATGTCACTGACAAAATGGTGAAAAAGTTCATGACACCGAGAAAGCTCAACCTTCAGTATTGACGGCATAAATAAACCAATTCATCATTACTACAAAGACTTCATATAACAACTTGATATAATTGATATATATAAAAAGTCGTCGCTTATGAATATTGTTGTGTTACTTTTAATTGACTGAGACATTGAAATACAATGTTCAATTTGTCATTGCTGAATGTATGTAGATCATTTAAGTATATGTATGCAAGTATATATATTTAAACGTTCATGGTCATGATTTAACTAAATGTTTTAACTGAAAAATCTTGGTTTGAACACAAAGCTATTAAGCAATAATATCTAAAATGTAAATTGGTATTTAATGATATAATTAACAAAAAATCAATGTCGAACAAAATAAATACTAACCGGTAAATATATTTGATAGATATGCATTTATATAATTCGTGGATAAACAATGTAGTACAAAGATGTTTTATATACTTAAACATGTTTTTTTTCCACATGATTTAACAGACATAACGTTTTATAGTGTAAAATTTGATTGTATTCTGTCTTATTATTTGATTGCATTCAGATAAAATTTAGAAAATCAATAGGCTTGTTCGCTTGCTATTTCGTTTAGCTAAAGTTGTTTTAAAGAAGCAGATTTTCAGGACTTTTAAGGCTTATACATAAGATTTGTCAAAGAAAATCGAGCTATAGCCACGATTGTACAGTGTAAAATTAAATAAATATGTTCAAAAATGTGAAATAAAATCGTGTTTTTCTATCACAGAAAAATTGTGTGTGTGCATGTGCGAATTTGTGTGTCAACATTTATATAGATTTTACGACTGCGGAAGTAACAGTGATTGTTATTTTTACAAACACGTCCTGAATACTTACCCTACCCTACCGAGCGAACTGTTTTATTCGAAGCTAGTTAGAATCTATGCAGTTTTAAAACAAAATGATAAAGATAAAACTTCCTGGAGTGTTTGTACCATTAAACCAGGCGTTATTTATTCTACATTGTACTTGAAATTGTAATAACTTGAATATGCTGGCATTAAAAACAACGTGTTTGACTTAAAAATCGTTTAATTTCATTTCATCCTGTCTGGGTCATATGATATCAGTAGAAAAATAGTTGAAACAAGGATCTAGACTCGATACAACGCATTCATTAGACTGGCATCAATTGTTAGAGTCATTAAATGCAACTGGCCATAAAATCAATCCTCTTTAATACCACTTTCTGGAAAAACAAAACAATATCTTTTACCCCTGTCGAGCCTAGAGAGAAAATGTTTTCCTGAAAGAAATTAATATTATTACAGATTATTTTATCTCAACAGATACAGTCTACACATTCCTCTGTGTTGCATTTATGTAAGTTGTATGAACTTAAAAGACTGCTTGATATAAATCATTATTAATTTTAAGTGTGTCAATTATTACAGTTGTTCGTTTTTATTGTTTATCTACCAAACTAGATAGCGTATGTAACAAGATTGAGAATGTTAAATAAGAGTCTTAACTAATAAAAGATATTGTTTAATTCCTCCAAAAGTGGGGCGGTAGCCTACTCTGAATACCAGAAACTCTAATCCATTTTCCCTGGCCGATGAAAAAATGTAAACATTTTTTTTCAGTGAAATATTATATCCATTTGGAAAGAATAGACTGTTTTATACATTAAGAGTCAATAATACCATGTAATTATTAATATTTCGTTTTAAATATAACATGAATAGGAATGCAATTAGCTGATAATTTCATACCACAGGATATACTGAATTGACCGAATAAGACGTTAGAAAATACAAAATGAGCCGTACAATGAAAAAGAAACAACACAGTGCATTTGCGACCAGCATGGATCAACGCAGTCTGGTCAGGATCCATGCTGTTCGCTTTCAAAGCCTATTGCAAGGAAACGTAAGCGAACAGCATGGATCCTGACCAGACTGCGTGGATGCGCAGGCGCTGGTCACATGGGCACCATGCTGGCTTTCTCATATTGCGGCTCAAGTATTTATTTTCAATATTATACATTTCATGGTTTTGTGAAACTGTATAAGGTATTGAAAAACTCTGCCTTCTTAAATCAGAATAATAAAAATAATGTAACACCCGTGAAATGTCTGTGGTTAAACTTAAAACCAGAATTTTCTTAAAACCAGACTTTCGACTTTGACAGGGACTGATGTTCACAGATTAAACTGTTATATAACAAACATTGTTCTCCTGCACATGCAAAACAACCAAAACTACACTTGGGCTCACAAGTATCTTATTATAGACCTTAAGAACTGTCAGCTTTTCATTTAATGGCTATAATTAACTTGATGGTCTGATAAGAAGATAAAACAAGCTATTTCATATAACTAACTCAATAACCTTTTCTACTTTAAATAAAAGCGTCAATTTTTTTTCAATATCCTGTTTTGCAATGCAAAGCCCTGCAAAAGATACGTGCCGTAACTTAGCGACAATTCATTACAAGGTGACTGGTGACAGTCTTCGTTTAGATTTGTATTTTGTTATGTTTTGCAAAGCCGCCCTATTATAATATTTCTCAAATGTATCTCATGCTTTTAATACAGGTTTCTCTTCTTTTCAATTACCGTCTTTAAATATTATTTGTACACACGCTGTCTTTCTCTAATTTCTAGTGTAAACAAAATGACGCACAACTTTCATATAATCAAAGAATGTTTGTTTGCATGACACGCAGATAAATATAACCTCTCTCATTGAAATAAATCTACAAAGTAGTTTAACATACTATTCTTCTTCAAGCGGCTCGTTAATCTTGTATAAATAATTTACCAAAAATCCAATTTTAGGATGTAAACCTTGGTTAAATATGGGCAATTGTCACTCGTAAATGCTGAAAGCCCACTGCAGCATAAAATGTCTAGGAAGTCTCAGATTACACCAGCGTTTCTATATATAGTTTGCAATAATACGAGTTGCAATGTCACCACAATTACATCATGTAGTAAATGTTGTATAATAGGGAATCGATCCTACAGATTTTTGTCGCGAAGCAACGAAAATCGGGATCGATCCCTCTACCGTAACATGCGATATATCGAATGAGATAAATACTATCGAATTAGAAACTGAGCCCTTCGGCACATGCATAGAGCGTCTGACACGGATTTTTTGGAAGAATACGCCTTTTCCTTGTGACTAATAAATGTCAATGACAACATGACTTGTCCGAACCGCAACGTCTTGCACATCTGTACTAATATGGGCAGTGTTGTTTTTATTTCAAAATCTACTTCTAAAATGATACGGAATCGATCCTTCTACGGTAACATGCGAAATACCGAATGAGATATTTGCTATTGAATTAAAACTGTGCCCTTCCGGCACATGCATAGAGCGTCTGACTTCGGCGTTTTTGGAAGAATACGCCTTTTCCTTGTGCCTAATAAGCGTCCACATAACTTGTCCGAACCGCAACGTCTTGCACATCAGTAGAAATATGGGCAGTGTTGTTTTTATTCCAAAACCTACCTTTTAAGCGGCATGCCTACAGATCGTTCGACAACAAAAAAAATATATAATATTTAATATGAAAATATTTTTTAGATATCTTGAAATAAATGCTTTAACTTAATTACTGACAAACTTTATGTTAAACACATGAGAGTTTGCTGTTTTTACTACTTTTTACGATGAAAATCGAAAAGCCTTTGTCACGCTTTCACTCCATGTAAACTGTCTCGATTATAAATATCTGTATTTTGAAGTCATTATTTTCTACTTCAGCTATAGCGCCATTGGTTACGACTAGGGAAAATGTTTTTATTGCCGCGGCGGTCCAGGGTTCGATTCCCGACGCGGTCATCTTTTTTTTCTTGAATTGGAATTTTTAAAATATTTTCTGGAGGCCTGCTGCTTTAAAATGATACGGAATCGACCCTTCTACGGTAATATGAGATATACCGAATGAGATGTTTACTTTCGAATTAAAAAATATATGTCTCCTTCCCTGTTGTTCTTTTCAAATCTTATGGGATGAGTTAAAGTCGGATCGATTCTCGATTGAAGCAGTGCATTATTTTATTTTATTTTGGTGTAAGCTTAAATTGGCTTTAATATCAGTTTCGTATAACAAGCTAGCCGAGATTAAAAAAGCCCACAAAACCTTCTGTATATCGACATTTACGACATTCTTAAACGTGTAATCAATTTTATTGTCGGTTATTTATATCAATCTAGATTGACATTAGGCTGTTTGTCGAGCTGGCTTGATATTGTGATAATATCCTTTGTTGAGCAGATTCAAAATTCAAACTTAAAAGTTGAGCTCGGCATCCAAAATAGTCAAATGTTTCACAACACATAAAAATGAGGTCAACATTGTAAACACATGCAATATGAATAGCTTGAAAGCGTGATAGAATTATATCAAAAGTCTTAAAGATGAGCTTGCACAAAATTGAATATAAAACTACTGATAATAGGCGCAATTCCACCCGATGTTAATGATGCGTACCTAATTTTTGTTTTATTAAAATTAAATTATCCTGATATTATACGTATGTCCACTTTATGATTGATGTTTTAAACCAAGTTTGAAGTAGATTGAGTTGTAAGAGAGGAGAACACAATGTTTAGATAAAGTCCATGAAACGGCCAAGAAATAATATTTGATATTAAGTCCTGAAAACCGTACTGCCAACTTCATGTTAGTTATGTTTACCATGTTTCATTTGAAAACTGTAGTAGTTGAGTACACAAGGAAATGTGACAGAAGGATTTAAACACATGTCCATCAAGTATAAGACACAGGTGGAAAGAACGTTTCAAGACTGTAAATTTCGACTGTCAACGAAGCACATATAAGAAATTTTCGAACGTTCAACTGGAATACAAAAATACCAGTCAACCCGTTTTAGTTGCGACAACGAGTACCTTGACAATGAAATGAGGTAATATGATACAGAAAAAAGAATTTTCCAGTCTTTAAAGAGGTTACAGCTTAACTTAAACACTTTATACTTAAATAGAATTTATAAACTGATTGGGACTGCTGTTCAAAGGTGCTGCGTCTTAAAAGTGACTTACCTTACTTTATTTTCTCATCAAAGAGTGCATTGACACTGAGATGGGAACTTTGATTTACGCAAGAACCAGTCTCATGTGCAGCAGATCATTTGATAAAAAGATACTCTATATGTTTATAACATTATACGATTTCAAACAAATCTGACGTAGTATTTGAATTCAAATGTTCAAGTCTTGACGTGGGCTGTGGTTATTTACACATGCTGTCAAACGTAGAAGACACAGTATCATTAGTACTGAATTTACACACATTCTGTTCAGTAACATAACAAGATCTTACTAAATGTCAATTTAGACTCGAATTTCATCGTCGTACAATACAAGCTATCTTATTAATTTATTTCGTCGTTGAGAAGGGTCATCAATTCTTGTACGGCTAGGGGGCATGAGAGGTGTTGCACTTTCCATTACCTGTCACGATTAGACTAAATCAAGCTGAGTCTGCTTGGTTGCATTCTATGCTTCCAAAGGATCTTTTAACACCTTTAATTACAAAAAACAACAGCAGTGTATAAGTGCAGTGTGGCAGCTATGAAAACTTGGATTCAGTGTTTTATATTTTCTGGTCCTTAAGGACCTTGGAGTCCTTTCAATTATTTTGTAATAGAATTCCACTTGAAATAGCCTAGTCTCTTTTTTATTTTGATTGTCAGCCTGTTTCCTTATCTTCCTGGTGTAGAACACCCCTACACGATTTCCTGGACACCAGGGATTATAACCAGTACTGTTCTGTTTAAGTGAGAAATATTATTATCAGTAATTTAGAAAGTCCATTGTGTCAGCGGAGAATCAAACAACCCAGGTCCTCTGGATAGACCGATCAAGTGTTGTACCAACCATCCACCTTAGCACATGTACCTGATAATATTTATTTTGTTGCATAAATGTGTTTTAAACATTTTTGAATCAATTGATTTTTGATACCACAATTGCATAATTGCTGAAAAAATGTGTTATTGTACTAATTAATGAATAATTATTATGTTTGAAAGGTACAGTTATATGATTCATTATAGTTTAAATAAACACGAAACACGATCTCTGTCAGTAAAACGATACATACAGATCAATATCGAACTATGTATTGGTTTCCCCGAGTTTACTAAATCTAGATAAAAAAGAAAATTGCATAAGCCGGATTTGTTTGTTGTAGTTTAAAATTAGATACTGCGTGGATGTAACATTATACAGTGACAAAATAAAAACTTATTTAAAAGGAAAGGAGTTTGTTGAAAACTTAACATTTTGACGCTACATTGTCTTTGATTTTGTCATAATTTTTATTTTATATGTTTTAAACACAAAACAATGGAACATAAATCTGATCCTCAACAACAGCACTATTTCAAAGACAATGAGTTCTACTGGTCAGCTTTTGAAAACAAATACTTTATGTTTCCTTGGCGTGTGTATTACTGGTAAATATACTAGTGAAAAAGGAAAATATATTTGACATAATCATCACATCATTTCAAAACGTAATTACGTGTAACTACAAAATGGACAAGATCAACAGTCCCGGAGCACCAAAGGTATTTACTCTGTTTATCTTCCCTTTTACTACCAATTTAGTTCTTTTTGCTTTCATTTGAAAGAAAAAACTAAAACTCTTAGTATCGTAAAAATTGTATTTAACTGACCACTTGGAAAAAATGTTTACTGGTTCGAGTGATACACAAACTAGTATGCAGTTTCTAATTACATATTTTAGTCCATACTAAGTGTGGGTGTTTACACAAAAGTTTAACCATTAGGAATATCCAATAGAGGGATTTTACGTATACTTTGTGAGAGGCAGACTTTGCTCAGTCCAGCTGGTTCAAATAGTAAACAATGTGAAACTAAAGACAAAGCTAATTGTGCCTATAATGAATGCATTTAATTTAGAGTGTATTTTCGTGATAAAATAATTACATTTCAAAGACGTTTTAATGAAACGTTATATAATAATAATGCATAGTCTGCAGAGTATCTTTGATATCATAACTTTAGTAAATAGTTGCTGTATGGATGACAACGTTCTTTGAATGTGGTTGTACCTCCCGTGCGTTCGTCCTTTTTTAAATATATGTCGGCGGATGTAGCACATCTGCGTCGATGCCGTCATACATAATGTCATCAATATGTTTTGAGACGAATGTAGTAAATAACATTATAAATGTCGCAATCTATGTTTCTTGTGACTATGCAGTATTGCCAACAACAACGCTCTACTGGTACTCTTGATCAAACTTAAGTTTATATTTTGCTCTGCATTTTTGTGGGTATGAAACGTTTATATTTTAAGTATTATCAGCCTGAAATGAAAATACACCCAATAATTTTAACGATATTACCGACTGAATCTCATTTTATTTTTTTCATCTTAGTCTGATTTCCGCTTGCAGCATGAATTTATGCCTCCCTTGGTACATGGTGGTAGATATTAATCTGACCGTGCGTTTTTCTCTCCGTCCCTGTAGTTTCTGATTTATAACTGAAGAACACTCTTGCGAAGAAACCTCACAACTGGTAGACAGATAGGATGTGAGCGGCAGATGAATCACATATGGTTCGGTTGCTCAAAGGTCAAGGTTAACACAACCTTCAAGTTGAAAACTGATTTAATTTCCAATCGATAACTGAAGAATGTTTCAGCCTACAGGATAATTGCCTGTAGTCATTAGTGACTACCATTATTAGCGTCATTAGGTAAAAGGTCAAGGTCATTGTGATCTTTAGCTGTAAATCGGTTTCCGATCGGTTACCGAAGAACGCTTTGACCTACAATCGTAAAACACCATATAATTGCATGTGGCCGGTAGATGATTCCGGTTGTTGTGGGATTAGTAGGTCAAAAGTCCGATCGATAATTGAAGAACGTTTTGGTGGACAGTTGTCAAACTTGACAGGATTATTGCATGTGGCCAGTAAATGACTTTTTTGTTATAGGGTTTAGTAGGACAAATGTAGATACAAGTTGTGTGCAAGTTTGGTTAAAATCAAATTATAAATAAAACTGCTATTGTGCAGACAAGGTCAAAACAGCTAATTTTGACCTTTTCAGGGGCCATAACTCTGGAACCCATCATGGGATCTGGCCGGTTCAGGAAAGGAACCAAAATCTTATGGTGACACAAGTCTTGTGCAAATTTGATTAAATTCAAATCATAAATGAAGCTGCTAACCTGGAGCAGACAAGGTCAAAATAGCTCATAGGACTGGTAAAAGACCCATATTTTTTATTTAAGATCGGTATGTCAAACGTTCAGTGCATAGTGACTTAATGCATCAAAGGAATATTACGTGTTTCCAGAGCTATTGTTTTCCTTGCTTCTTGCGATTTAAACGTTATACTGAAGGATTCCAAACCAGTCTTTTAAAGTCAATAATTTATTTAATAAGATTTTTTATTCCGCTGAGATAACAGAGCCATCTGTGTTATCAATGTAAAATCAATGAAATGCTTGGCTAAAGGATTTTCCATATGATTTGCTAAAACATGTTTATATTTAAGAAATAATTTGACATTAAAAATGAAACAGTCAAAATAAAATGTTCAAGAACACCTCAAATTTGATACCTAATCACCCTTGTAATGAACATAAAGTGAATTTATAAACTAGCTTTAAGACTGTAATTCCATTAGTTTTAAAGAATACAAAGTTCAGACTGGCATATCATATGTAGGTTTAGTATATATATTCCCAATTAATTTAATTTGCTAGAGCGTTTAGTCATGTCAAGGATTTCAATGAACGCAATCAATATATTACAAATAAACTTCTTCAGCAAGGCTACGGGCATTACAAATTGCGTAAATATTTTGCTAAATTTTACTATCGTAATTCTGATTTAGTTTTATAATTCAATAGTAAATTATAGACACTTCTGCAAGAAAGTATTTCTAAACGCTTTTTATTGGGGATGTGGTTTACAAACTTCGTGAGATCTTGGGTCATGTTAATTTTCCAACTGTATTTGGTAAAATCATTTGCAGACAATTTTTAGCTATTTTTGAGACAAACCGCATGTTTAGTGTTCAACCCGGTTACAGTTGGACACTACGCTTCCCTCTTTGATTGTGTCTGACGGAAGAGGGGGACTCTATGATAAGCAGTTCTTAAATCCTACCAGGACTACACTGTTTTGATATCTGTTCCTCTGGCCTGTTTCGTCGGGCCATTAAGGGTGTTTCTCTTGTTGCTCTATCTTCTAAAAAGACATTGAGTACATACGTTTTTGGTTCTTAAGGTTTGCTTTTCATATATTTATGCAAGGGCATTTTTGTGTTTTACATGCCATACCTTTTTTGTTTCCATTACGTGTGTTAGGGATCTACTTTCCAGATTTTATTTACTTCACAACAGCGGGTGTTAAGTGCTGTGTGGCGGCCGAAAAACTCGCCCCGACTTCATCTCAGTGTTGTTATATTTTCTGGTCCTTCGGGATCATTGATTTCAACTTATTCAGATTTGAAGATTGAATACTGCTTAAGCCTGTGCTAGGGGGCGTGGGCAGTCTTGCATTTTCCATTTCTGCTCATGAACAGACTCAATCAACCTGAGTCTGCAATTTTCACAGTTTTCCTTGTTCTCGGTGCTTCCGAGGGATCTACTTTCCAGATTTCATTAGAGATTCACCTGGCGGGGATTACTTTTATTTACACTGTCCCTTATCTTCGGAAAATGGTGGGGCAAAGAGTGAGGTTGGGTGCGCACCATAAACCGGTTTAAGCTCCCTAGTGCTGTTTTTGCCACTGACCGTTCCAAGGCGGTGCCCTACTGTGTTCCTTTGTTTGTTCCATCGTTTTGTCCTGTGTGCGTGTGCGTGTGCGTGCGTGTGTGTGTGTGTGTGTTGGCGCGCGTGTGTGTGTATGTGTGTATGTGTGTGTGTGTGTGTGTGTGTGTGTGCACGTCTACGTGCTGTGGGGTTCGTTTTGTGGAGGCTGCGTTTTTAGTACATGTTATTACTTGTTTGATATTTGTCTTTGTTTGTAAAACGTTTTTACATTTAATATAAATTTATCAAAATATACTTCAGTTTTAATTTTATTTCTTATTAATCTTTACTATACTGTGTTCCTGATTTAATAGAGAAAAGAAAGTGGAAACTTCACAGGTCGCTCAACACGACAAAAACGAAAATGTTGCAGGCTCGGTTTGATTGAACCTGTTCATGGACGGTAGTGGAAATGCATGCTACCGTCCACGCCCTCTAGCCCCGGATTGAGCAGAACTCAAAATTTACACATGCTAAAAGTGCAAAAAGCAATTTAGAGACATCCGCAGATGTATTCGAACGGCGGTGAACATGAAACCTGGAAATATAAATTAAGCTATTGTATTTTTGTCAATTTTGATAAAACGTAATAAATATTTTGAATCCCCACTACTCTCTCTCTCTCTCTCTCTCTCTCTCTCTCTCTCTCTCTCTGTGTGTGTGTGTGTGTGTGTGTGTTTGTGTGTTTGGCACAAAGCTTGTCCGCACTCTAAGTTGAACATTTCGCATCCGATCTCCACCAAACTTGAACATAATATGTCTGACTCGGCCAAATTCGATAACTAGCCAAATCGGTCCAGGCACTTCGGAATTATGGCCCTTGAACATAATTACCAACAACTACCGGCGCAGCATTGTAGACGGTTACTCCCCTCCGCTACCGCCGAACAGCATTGTACACCGACACAGCATTGTCACCGGTTACTTCAACATGTGAATACCAATAGGCCACAAACAGTATACAAATACAGACTTACTATTCAGATGATTAGGCTGTTGTGGGAGACATGCGCTGTTCTCAAAAGCACCGCTAGTTCTGAAATATTTTAAACCCCTGTCCATTCTAAGCATCATTGAATTAAATTAAATTACATGTATATCAAACTATTTTGCAAGTTATATTTTGTTACCTTTCTATTGAAATAAAAACACTGTTTTTGTCAACCTTTTTTGTGAATACGTTGATTATTATAACAGCTATTTATATTGCAGATAACATGTACCTATCAATTAGATGGTTACACAGAAAAACAATTCCAGTAAGTATATAAATAGACTTTTCAGTTTACACATTTATTGGCGTCAAAATGTTTATTCTTAAGGATGTAGGATCGAATTATTTCTAACTTCATGAATGTTTTCATACTCCGTGAGCTTAAAGAACATTAGTTTACAAGACAGACAAAAGAAGAAAAACATAGGTCACCGAACTCGTGTTAATTTTCTTCACCCACTGTTTAAACATTTCTGAATTTTTGTGAAATTTAAAAAAAGGTGGTACTTTATAAAACGTAACTATATTATCCCACTTTAATGTGATAGTGATTTCGGGCCTTTCAGGTTAATATGAATGCAAGGTGATGTTTATATGATATAAGCATAATTGTCACTAACAAATCTCTTTCCTTTTATCATGTTGACTAATTACCCCACCCACTTTATTTTCAACGGAAATAAACGTATAAACGTATTTAGATTAAACAAATTTTGACATTAAGATTTTCAAAATATCAAAACCAAACCTCATCTACTTTAATAGATATTTGAAATTACATACCCCTACTCCATTGTAAATCTTAAATATCAGCCAAAAATAAGGGTGAAACTATTTTTGTTCGCAAAAAGTAGAATATATTTGGTTAAATGGTATTTATTTGGTGAAATGGTACATTATTAGCCATATTTCAACTATTTAGCATTAATGTTTGGCACACCTTTTGTTAGAAAAAAATATTCGAAGAAACATTTCTTATTAAAAATGGCGGGTATCCTGAAAAAGAACGCTCAGTCACACATACGGTGCGGAAAGCTACGTCTAGCTACTGATAGAAACGTAGTTATCCGTATCGATCCGTACTTGAGCCGTACCATAAAGTAGTAATCCGTATCCTTACGGCTCAGGTACGGATCGATACGGATTACTACGTTTCTGTCTATGGCTAGACGTAGCTATCCGCGCCGTGACTGGGGTATTAAATGGATGTCATGCGCAGTATAGAAACCCGTGAAAGCTTTATTTTACATGTATATAAATTGTACTAAAATTATATTTAGATAGTGTACACGTGAATTATTTCAGATGTAATGCCATACAGAGGTGTTGTGAGTCGCGGTGTTGCGACAATGAAAACTTGGATACATATCTCTTCTGGTATGTCTGTGTATTTATTTTCGACAAAGTGTGGTTCTTAAATTTTGCAAAGATTTCTTAAAAACAGAAACTTCCTTTTTTACAAACTAACTATGAATATGAGAAAAAATAGAATAACTAGGCAATAGGAAATCTAATGATTAATAGCTAATTGTAGTTTTCAATATTCTATCTGTTTGAATAAGAGTCGAAAAAAAATTACTGTCTATGAGAAACATTTCGTTTAGAAAGCTAGAACAAATAAGAAAATGTTTGCTATATGATTGTGACAGAATAGCTGATGTCACCCGCTTTGTCTTGAACTTAGTGAAATATTAATCAAAAACGTATTTCAGGGGTGGAGCAGCACTACTTCTTTTGGTACTTGTTATCAGTGGAGCCTGCTGGTATATCATGCATGGACGTAAAAGGAACAGAGGTACGTGTGCTTTTACAAAACAGATTTATTCCATGGTTTGTAATTGATTTACCTCAAATACTTCCCATGTTCACTGATATTTTGAAACGTCAAATCAATATAATGATGATTATGTACATTGACCGAAACCGGGCTTTATTATCTAGTAATACATTGAACAGTATGTAACGATTACAAAGCGATTGCATTGCGATTGAATATGTCTTTGTTAGATCTTACTTCCGCTTCTACCAACGTCATGTATAATTTCATTGTTGTAATAAATGGTTTTATACCTCCTCAGAAATCCTTGGTTCGCAACAGCAACGCGTGAGCAACATGCTTTCAGCAAATCAAAACCCTAAGGAGTGTGTTGTGACCATTCAAGTTGACGATTTTGGGAAGGGTAAGAGTACCAAGACCTTTGTTTTACCAAGGAACTTCTCGAGCATCTCGTTCACAGAATCGCTGTTCAAACTACCAAGCAGCAAAATAGAGAAATGCATTGCTAGTTCCCATGATCAGCAACCACTGCTTCATGATTCCCACTGGGATGGGAAACCCGTGAGTGTGACTTCCGAAAGTTCCATGCATGAATAAAAATTACTAGTGTGTGACATATTTTTCTGTTGAAACGTTTACATTATGCAGTGCTACAAGTTTGTACAAGTGCTTTTCTCTTGTTTTATATGTAAAAATGTTGTACTAAACTTTATAATTATTGTTCTTCCATATTCATTCAGTGTTGTGTTGTTCGTCTTTTTCAACATTTTGACCATATGTATGATAAAATAAGACACTCTTCATTTCAATACCTTTGTTTGAATGACGCATCTCGAACTTAGATGTTATTCGGGTATATAAACGTTACATAGCTAAATCCCCAGCTAAAAATGATAGTTGCAAAATAGCGGATTCATACAGTTTTCAAGTTCTTTGTTTTGCATGTCATTTACCCTTATTTTGACACAATCTTGTTGAAATCATTTAGTGTGTCTTTGCCTGTCGGTTTTTATGATATATTTGCATTTCAAAATTCAAATTAGACACAGCTTTAATCTGGGAACTTTTTGAGCTAGTTTTACAGCGAGTGCCTTTGACTGAAACTATTCATCATCACATTTCATCAGTACTGACAACGTTTTACACGAGATATCAAATACATTTAAAAGGGTCAATCTTTTAAATAAGTTCCATTTTACATAAAGCATAGGTGGTAGGTTATCTAGCGCGATTATGACTAGGACTGAACTGAGGTAAAATATGATTTGTCAAGAAGAGTATGTATTACTAAATGGTCTAGTTTTTTTTTCAGGGTTGAAAAACAAAAAAAAATATTAAACATGTACAGTATATCTAATTTATAGTATGTGACATAAGAAATGTCAGCTACATTCTGAACATTCTGAGTTGTTTCGTTTACACTCATTTGATATATATGTAATGTATTATATATTAGATTTATGACCAGGCATTTGGGTGGAAGACAGAATTTAAAAATCCGATAGAAAGTCAGGATGTGTTACGTCATAAGTTTAAAACTTGACAATTAGTCCAGCTTGTTATTTATTCATTAGTCTTTGAGATGTCATGTGTTTGTAGTATACGCCGACAAATGTTGGTTTTGAAAGATAAATGATGCATCACAGAAAACATATTAACTTTATCATTCTTTAAGATATTAGAATTTAGTTAAATGATTTTGTATGTGTTGTGTGATCATTTAGCAAATTACAAACGAAAACGCTATAACATAAGTACCCTGTTTTAGATAGTAATGAAGAGAACTCTTAAGGGTCAGACCAGTTGTGAAATAATGAAAATACTGTTTTGAGTGATATCAATACAGATTCATCATTTGCTGTTATGTGTCAGAAAGTGTTCAAAAAGCAAAACATTACTATTCTAATATGTTGGATCTAAAAAGATATATATATAAAGATATAAGGAAGTATTCTTAAAAGACTCCGCATAATATTTTCTGTACGCATTATTCTAAGAAACTAATCATTCAAAATTTCATGCAGATCAACCTTATTATGTCACTCTATTCAACATATAGATAGATAGATAAATGAACAAGAGCACCACCTGCGGGTGTCATCGCTTGTCTGCAAGTGCTGGAAAATATGCAAGAAAAGAGCTATGGTTCTTGGCCTTCTCACTCATCTTAATTAATAAATTTGTTTCAAAGCTAGAGTAGGTATTCAAGAAAGTGAACTGAAACAACAAACAACCAATAAGTACTGATTTTCTAAGTCAAAATGGTCTATAATGCTGACAAATTCAATAGAGAGCTATTGTTCTTGGCCTACTTATTAATCTTATGATAATAAACATTTATAGTTCTTATAGAATTCAAGTTACGCGGACCGCAGTAAAAAGAAATTTAAAGTACACAAAGGCTCTCGGCCTACATACTCATCTTATGATTTGTTTGTCTGTTTTGGGTTACCTTTGCAGTTACTTGTAGAAAACAAGTTTGTAATGGTACAGAATCCAGGAGCACTGGTTATGTTAATACTGAATCAGACGTTTAAACAGCCGTTTTTTAACAGTATGTCAGTTTCTCTCAATCCTCTAATAAATATTCGACACGTCATACCCCCCTGCTGACTATAATACAGGCGTAATTATACTAGGTTTAACAGAATAATATTGCATACAAACGTACTAATCACTAGGGACTGCATGTTTGTAAATGACATTACGCATAACGTTATTTTCATTTTTTTTTGTACTGTTGCAAAATTCTAGGAAAGACAGGTAATCATCTACCTGGTTAAATTAAGTTTCGGTAAGTACACAATCTTTATATATAGTGAGACATATAAAGGAGATTTAGTCGTACTTTATTGAAACAGTTTTGAATAAAAACGCTATAAAATTTCAGAAATCAGAAGTTGTATTATTTTATATTAAAGGACCCAACTGGAAATAAGTTGAAAAACAGTAATGGGTTATCCTGTGTCATATACATGTCTCTAAACATATAAAGCTTTTAACTAGATTGATCCCTTTTTATGTGACAATATTTGTATCAGCAACTATGTGACCTTTGTGATAATTAACTACCTGTGATATTTTTGTGATTACCATTAATTTTTATTCACGAATAAATCTCATCTTATCTTATTTTGGTTGTTTTGTTCTACTTTTTGTTTACTCTGCTATGTAAACCGTTTGTAAAGCTTGACAAAGCTTACACAACATCCGTGATTTAATTTAAGAAATAATTCATAGCAAAAGCGTGCTTTAACACTATGTATGCATCGTGTCGGGCGTAATAATTTCACGAGAGCGCAGCCAGAGTGAAATTATTTGAACGACTTATTACCTACCGAGTGTGTAAAAAGTGTTAAAACACGCTTGTGCTATAAATTATTTCGATTCTAATATCCCTTAATCTCAAACACTAGATAAAATACAGAAGCGTTTTTTCTTGGTCGCATCAAAATCTTTGACGTCATCGCACGTTAACGTGACGGCATTGTCATTGTAATGTGTTTTGACAGAGAAAAGCATATTAGAATGTAGCGAACATGTTCTGATTTGAATAAACAAAACAGATTGAACTTTGAAAATGAGATGGTGTAGAATCCGAGTTCCCAACATAATACATCAATTTCGACGTCAAGCTTAAGCTACTTGGAAAAAAAATAATTATAGCAACCTTATGTTTAATGTATTATTTTAGACCCACAGTGAGCCTTCTTTATTTTTACTTTACCGGTTTCCCGTGACTGTATGTGATCTTAATATATTTACCGAAACCAAAAGTTCCGATTAGTTTGTGTTTACGAGTTTTAAAAATGATAACACAGAAGTTTTACTTTATCAAATTGCCTTAGGAAAATAAGGAACAGTGCTTGAAACAGATAAATATACATCATCTGTTCATATATAATGTTTTCTAGGAGAGGATTATGTGAAACATCTAGTTTAGATTTTACAATTATTAGTATCAACACATATTCTACAATGGCAATCACAACAAAGAACACCCTCTTTTCATCATTGTGTGTGTCAAAATATTATTCTTACTCTGCATTGAACAAGTATTACTGGCATGTTTTAAAAAATGAACATTCATCTTTAATGGTGTGTATTTGATGATCGACAGAAAGAAAATTTGGCCAACAGTCATTAGAGGGTTGGCCAACAGAAAATTTTTATTGGAGTTGTTTTCATTGCCCCGGGTTTATCCTCAGACCTGAAATTTAACTTTGTCCAGTTTATCTTTACTGGTTTTGGAAGCAGGTACCAATAAGGTTGATGCGTACTCTGCTTCGGGACGTACGTTGCCTGTGTAGAATTGCAGAGGATCTTTGCATTTACTCCCCAACTTGTTCCAGCAAGTTTTTCCATAATGGCGAGATTTTTGAAAGCCCTCATCTTGGACCTTTAGTGTCAGATTTGACCTTGTCTAATTTTTCATTATTATTTCAAGAATGATATCATCTGTTATATATACTTTAAAATGAATAATAATTAGTTAATAGTTTTCAAATACCCTCAAAAAATAATGAAAAATCATTGCAAAAAAATCTGTTTTTTTTTTGGCTAATTATCACGCAAATTTGACCTTTGACCTTTGATCATAGGTTTGGTTTTGCGTTATTTGGATAAGACCTACATTCCTGACCTTGCTTGACACGTATACATTAAAATAAATTGCTTACAGAAAAATTGTAACAAGCGCTATTATTTTTGAACAAAGTAATGAGTAAGTATGCTATAATTCGATCTTTTACACAAAAATGACTCCGGACCTTTCATACCAGGTTCGACCATGACTTATTTTCTCTTCCATGACATCGTCTGACATATATACAGTAAAATGAACAACGATCAGTTACTAAAATGACAAAACAAATACTTTTAAACAATAAAAATTATAACAAACAGGTGATATTATTGCAACATTTTACTCATTTTTTTACCTTTGACCTTTGAAATTGTGCTTGACCTTGAATGTTTTGTAATAGTAAATGCATATCAGACATCGCCTACCTTTTATACATTAAAATGAATTGATATTGTTGATTAATATCTACAAAATAGCATTAACAAGAAGAAAAGTTAAAGAGCTATTTTTTCATCCTTTTACTTGAAAATGATCTTTGACCCTTAATATCACATTTGAACTTGTCTGATTTTAGACGATATCTTTATTACTGACATTGTGGGACATATATACATTAAAATAAATCACGAGCAGTTACAAATAATGATCAGAAATAGCTGTTTTATTTCAAACAGGAAACTATTCATTCAATTTTTCAAACAAATTTGACCTTTGACCTTTGATATAAGCTTTACCCTTGGCAGTTTTGGGGTTACCTTTGTACTGCTGACTTTGCCTGATAAACAGACATTTAAACGGATTACATTCAGTGAATACATATTAAAAACGTTAGAAAAAGTAAATGTAACATTGGTTAACATATATACATTTACTGACAATTAGATAGTTACTGTAATTAAACAGTGAAAAAAATGGTCATAAACTTTACCCTATCCCTTAAATTTTAACAAGTGATTTTTAGCTCCCCTATCACAAACATAAGTGAACGAAATATAGATAGGCACGGCTTTGACACTGGGTTTTCATGGAAGATATGAAATATTGTTTCCAAAAATTATAAACTTCTTTTGTTCTCAATTGATGCAATAGAAGTCCGCGAGCTCTCGGACCAAAAGCAAATACCACCGATAGCAGCTCGGTAGAACTATTCAACATTGATTGATATCAAGTTCATATTGCGTCGTAATAAACGTACAAGTTCGATAAAGTATCTATAAATGGAGGCTCCTCCGGGACCTAGTCGTTATGTCTCTGACTTCGGGTAACTTACCCTCACCTATGTTTGTTCGAAACCTTACTTTGGATATAGAATTCGTTCATGTGAGGAAGCCATTCAGCTGGCTTACGGAAGACCAGTGTATTGAGCGGTAGCTTGCAGCCTTCTTTGGATCCTTCTCTTTCTTATTGATGGGGATCATGACTGCCTCTTTCCATATCTGTGGAAGCAGTCCAGCTGTAGTTGTAAATTTCCAGGAGTTTGCAAATTGCTTCAGTGCCTAGATGGATCAGCATTTCATTTGTGTCTCCATCTGGTCCAGGAGACTTCTTTGTCTTCAACTGCCTAAGTCTGGTGTCACTTGGCTTGTCTGCCTTTCCCTTTTTTCTCTTCGGGCTTCCCTTTGCCTTCCCTGTTGATGGGGATGTTGGAAACATCTTTGTTGTTAGAGGCAAACGTGTTTGCCGCTTGTTTATCCGTCAACAGTTCTCCATTCTCTTCAAAAGTTACTGAGCCTCTTCCTGTTTCTTCATCGTTCAGCTGTCTCGTCAATCTCCACAGCTTTTTGCCATCTCGCTCTAGGTTGAGCGAGGCTGTTTTGTTTCTCCAGCTCTTCCTCTGTGCTTCCCGTTTGTACCTGGCCTTGGCTTGCTGTAGAGAGAGGTTACTTTCTTGTAAGGGATTGTTTTCTGCTTCCTCCCTGGCTTCTGATAACTTTGCCTATAGATTCTCCAACTCATCACTGCAGTAGGGCTTAAAGTTTTTTCTTGCTCCCCTTGGAATGGCGCTGTAATCAGCCTTAAGTAAACTGGCGTTGAAGTCTTTGACAACCCGGTTGATGTCTCTACCTTCCACTCTGATGTCTTTACAGAGCTTATCACTCAGACTTTGGTAAAATGTCAACCTGGCCTTCTTGTAGTTCCATCTGCGGATGTAAGGTGAAGTAGAGGCTATACTGTACATTGTACGTTGGACTTGGCGATGGTCGCTACCTCCTAGTTGTTCATTGACTTCTCACTTGACATATCCATGTATGTCATCAGTACATAAAGCAAGATCAGGGGTTGATGTTGTCCGCCAGCTTCTGGAGTAAACAGTTGGGGGGGGGGGGGGGGGGTCGTCTGGCTTGTTGATGAGGTTTAGCTTGTTATCATCTTGCCAGGTCTCCACTTCCTCTCCACGTTTATCCAGGTGATCATCAGCTTTGTGAGTGGCTGTTAAAGTCTCCTACAATGATGAACCTGGTTTCATCAGTTGTAACTTTGTCAAGGGACAGAGCTTTGTCACTTGGAGAGTATATGTTCACAAGTTTCAAACTAATCTCGTTCTTTCTGAGGCTCAGAACTTGGAACTCGGAGTCATCAATATGCGTGTTGGTCTGTTGGCGCTGATGTTGTTCCTGACCAATGTCATGATGCCTCCTTTTCGTCTGCCAATTCTGTCACAGCGGAAACACTGGTATCCTCTGACTTTGAAGGATTTCTCTGGCTGTAGGTGAGTTTCCTGAATGCAACAGACATTGATGTCTTTCTCATGGAGGATATGCTCAAGTTCAGCTTTCTTCTTGAAGACACCCTCCGCATTCCAATGCATCAACCTGAAAGGTTGATGCGGATTGATTCTTCTCCATGGTATGTTCCTCTTTCTTCTCTGAAATTGTGGATTGAAGGAGGGACCCTGAGTAGCTGTGGGTGGACTCTGTCGAGGCTCAGAGCCGCCCGGCACTGAATCCCCCTGGAGGGACCTCAGAGATTCAGCACCACATTGTTGAATACCGGATGGCTGTGTAGTCATAGCGATATTGCATGGTGCTGTGGTTCGTTAAGAGAGTACCAATGGCCCAGCACCTCTGTCTTCATCTCTCTAGGTTTCTTTCTGGGTTACCTCACCCTTAGTTCTGAGTTAAAACCCTATCCTGGGAACACAGGAGCTATTTGTCCCATAGCTGGGGGTCTGTTCATAGGCATCAGTGCGTGTTCACACACCGGTGAGCCTGGCATGCCACATGTCTGAGGGCAGACCTCGTCCGAGTCCCCTGTAGTTCTGCCTGAAGCCGCAAGGTGCTCAGTTACCGGATGGCTCCAACTCGGAGGCACTGCAAAAGGGCTTGTCTGCAGAGAGGCTATGTTCTTGCAGGGAAGACTTACGCACTCGGCTCCTTTTTCACCAGAAGGCTAACCAGCGGCGGAGACTGAAAGCGGAAGGTGACAAGCACACAACACACCACACTTGACGCAACAGACCAATTGACATACTACACCGACATCTGTCTTCAACCAAAAAATATGTTTCTAAGATACTAGCAAGTTGTGTACGTTTTAACCATTTTGACTGTGAGAACGTTCTCTCTATTACATTCAGAGCTGTTTTCACTTTCACGATGCTTTCTTACACGTTTGTCATGTCGATAGGTTTTGAGTAGAGGTCAACAACAGTCTTGCAATTAGTTATTTTGACACTGTATCCAAAAGCACGGCTTTGCATTTAAAATGTTACTTATAGATGGTGGAAGTTATATGCACGAACATGGAATGTTGTAGACCTTCTTGTCAATAAATACATTGCATATTTTCATCGTCTATCAAGCACAGCTAGCGATTTTGTTTCATTTTTACAGTCTAAAGAAATTGCATTCTAATATGCATCAAAGTTGCATTATACTCGATAAATGTCTGAATACGCATTTATTTTGTTTAAACTGAAATAAAAATGAAATTCCACAGGTCGCTCAACACGAAAAAGAAGAAAATGTTGAAAATGTTGCAAGGAAGATTTGATTAAGTCTGTTCGTGGACGGCAGTGAAAGTGGATGCTACCGTCCTTGCCCTCAAGCCCGGCTTTAGCAGAACTCAACAATTACACATGTAATACTATACAAACAAAACAGTAACATTTTACATTGAGTAATAATACATAAAACAACGACACATTAAATGATTACAATAATACATTAAATAATACATTTTACATGCTATATGTTGGAATTGAGCCATACTAGAAACAGTAGATAATTATTCAACAGTAGTATCCTATACTAGAATTCATGTCCAGAGTATTTCTTGGAATTTAGCAACACTTAAATAATATGTCCATGTACTCTTGGTAGTATAGCTTAAATGAAGTTCGGCTAAATTCAAACCGGCGGTTGCTAAAGAATACTCCGGACAAGAATGGTACTATAGTATATCAATGTTGAAACGCACAAGAAAAATCATCCAACCGGAACACGAAGACAATATGCGCACCTCCCTTTGATTGTAAAGCTTCCTATGCAGTTTAGCGTAATCCAACCAATGGTTGCTGAGTAATACTCCGGATAAGAATTATATTATATTAAACATTAGTAAACTATAGCACTATCCTAATCTGGAGTATTTATAAACATCCAAAGGCTAAAATTCAGCGAACTCTCACAGGATGCTTCACTCTTAGGGGTGATGCGCATTTTTTCTTCATGAACTGTCGGAATGATTTTTCAATGAGATATTGCCCTTTGATTATTCAACATTCGTAAAATATGTAACCAGTCTGTGAATTATACTTAGGGAGCATCCATTACTTTTACAGATATTTTCCTCTTTCACTTAATCCGCCCGTGAATTATAAAAATCATGTATTAACAAGGCGATTCACGTGCTCTTAATATATGCCTTTTATTTTTGAAGTGCTTAGCCAGGGACGGACATTCATTCCTGCGCAGATGGACATCTGGTATCTGCGTCTTGTTTCTTCCATAATAATATCTTTTTGTGGCATAATCTATAGTATGTTTTACCGTAACAGTTACCAACCCTAAACGCACTGACACCCCCCTACATATCTAACAATGTACTTACTCGGTACTCCCTCTTTTTACTACCTTTTTAACTCAGCGTCTGTTCAGTTTTTGTCGATAACCGTGAGTGTATTGAATCGCAAGTATCAGGCGCTATGTTTCTTATCTTATCTCTCACAGAATTCGTATAAATATTGAAAAGTATGTCAAACAATCGTATTCATCCGTATTTGAAAAGTGTATGTACTCAAAAATCCCGAATGTTAAGTTACTTTTACCCGACAACCAAATTTTATGTAATATGCGAAATGTCATATATGTGATGACGAGAATTTAAAAAAAGTCTAAAAACCTTCATTACATGTTTTTGGAAGTGGTGTTGATTTGTTGACTCTGGTTATAGATATTTTAAACATGTTTACCGTTTCCAAATACAACAGAATTGAAATTAAAAATTGTACCGGAGTCGTAAGATCATCATGCATTAAATCAATAAATTTAGTCTTCGTGCGAGAACAGCGATAATACTCGTTTGTTTGGATATGTGTGTAATTTCGTGGTTCGGCTCGGTCACAAACATTTCCACGGACTTCTGCTTAAATTAATACACAAAAACATGTATTATCTCTGTATTAATAGTTTGAAACACTGTCATGACGTCATTCATTTGTACTTTTATTACTGGACTGCTTTCAGTGGGGCTCAATACTGTTTTCTTCCACCTGCAGTCCTGTTTTTTCCACATGCAGTCCAATATTAAATTAGACCTGACGTAAATGGGAGGGTTGAGCTTTTCATTGATTTCCATTTATATGAAGACTGTTTAAAAGTTTCGTTAAGGAATGGGCATACCTTACATTCATGTGTTCCAGTCTGAGCACTATCGTTAAGTGTTTAGAAATTTCCGAACAACTCTTTTTCAGTCTAAAAGACTCGACAAAATCCAAGGTTTATGCAAGTGTCTTCTGTGAAAGCTTTAATCGTTCGTTTTCAACAGATGTGTCATTTTGGAAATTTCTTGGTTCTACGTTCCTTTTGGAGAGAAATTAGACGTTTACTAGATATGGGTGAAAAACAGGACTGCCTAAAATACAACAGGCAGCTGTAAATTATGTTGGCTATCGAGAATACAAGTGCACACGGTCTAGTTGTCATTTTAAGATACCCTACTCGTGCATATTTTTGGTGACCTGTAGAGTTTCCACTATTTCTAGTTTTGTAAATATTTTATGTATCTTTAATTTGCAATTTCTTTTGTTTTTATTTGATTATACGCGTGCATACGCAATCAGTGTACACGTTTCTATATACTTATGAATGATCCCTTCCTACTATTTCTAATAATGTCTTGATAAACACCATTTTAACCGCCCTGCTGGTCACAAAACAGTGATTGTCGCTTGTTCCGTACATCCTTGCGTCCGTTCGTCTGCAATTTCTTGACCAGGTTTTCAAATGACTTCACACAAGTAATATCCATAAATTAAGGATATACGATACACATTCAGGTAGGTACCTCTTATGCAAAGGTCACACTTTGGTCTCTAGTATGTTGCTCAGTGTTATATATTGTGTCCTGATACCTACCTGTATTAACCAACATGCAAATTTTACATTACTTCATCAGTTTATGAAGCACTAATTCTTGTCCGAAACTTTGTTATTTTTTTAAAGATATTGACATATTTACACAAACGTTTACCATAGCAAGACGGTGTCGTACATGCAAGGCCCTGCTCTAAAGTCAAACTATGAGTTCAAACCTCTTATTAGAGGATATAGAAATACTTTGTGTCCGGAGCATAACTTTGTTTCGCAATTAGATAATTGTATACACATTTTACACAATTTCTTAACACAGTAAGACTCGGGAAAATTAATGTTGCATTTTGGATCCAAATTATTAATTTAGTATTATATAGCAGAACCTGAAATATCACACTCGATCGTATTAAAGGATGTACCCGGAAGGAAACTTTGTATTGCAAAGCAATTTCACTTATTGTAAGATGGCCTTTTTCTGAGACTCTTGTTCTTGTTAAAATGAAATAAATCATCAAAGATTGAATAGCTGGTTTACAGGTTGCTACGTACTAATATTATAGTTAATGATATGATTCTAGTCAGATCACATCTAAATACTATTAAACTGCAGGTTGTTTCGGGATATTGTATACAAATAGCTTACATTCGATATCAGTTAGAGGTTATCTGTCAAAATTACTCAGCGGTGTTAGAGGATTCAAAGTGATTTCGAAAGACCGACATGTTACCATAGAAAAGGAAGTCAATCTTCTACAAGGGTGAACGAGCATCGTTGTACAGTAAAAACCCATAAATGATTACTGTATTAACAACATAATTGTTGTTATTGCGTATGTGGATTTAAAACATTCATCGATGTAATGAACATTCTGAAAAGTTGAAGTGCTGACAACAAAATTTGATTTTCGAGAGCCAGAAAGACGGGTAATCGGAAACAACACGTCAATGGAACTATCAATACATAGTAAATAGTAATACTGAGACAAATGAATTTTCAATGACTGAGAATGAAACTGGTATGCCTTTAAATATAGAAGCGGATGAAAAAATCAAGGAGCTGCAACTAACTCTCTCAATTTTTCCTTTAGCAAAATAAGAAAAAAATCCTTTTTTCTTTCATGAATATCTTATCAATATAATCTGGAAAGTAGATCCTTCGGAAGCACCGAGAAAAATGCAAACAATGAAAATTGCAGACTCAGTTTGATTGAGTCTGTTCATGAGCAGTAATGGAAAATGTAACACGTCCCCTGGCACCGGCTTAAGCATTATTCAATTTTCAAATCTAAATGAGTTGAAATCAATGATCCCCAAGGACCAGAAAATATAACAACACTAAGATAAAGTCGGGGCGACATTTTAATACCCGCTGTTGTGAAATAAATGTAATCTGGAAATTAGATCCTTCGGAAGCACCGAGAACAATGCAAACAGTGAAAATTGTAGACTTGGTTTGATTGAGTCTGTTCATGAACAGTAATGGAAAATGCAAGACTGCCCACGTACCCTAGCACCGGCATAAGCAGTATTCACTCTTCGAATCTAAATGAGTTGAAATCAATGATCCCGAATTAACACCCGTATTAAAATTTCGCATTAAAATGTAATAAAACTATGTTTTTGTTTGTTTTGGGTTTAACGCCGTTTTTCAACAGTATTTCAGTCATGTAACGGCGGGCAGTTAACCTAACCAGTGTTCCTGGATTCTGTACCAGTACAAACCTGTTCTCCGCAAGTAACTGCCAACTTCCCCACATGAATTATCAGAGGTGGAGGACGAATGATTTCAGACACAATGTCTATAATAAACCTATGTGTTGTTAATGATCAATTGATCAATTGTCACTGGCTAATTCATATAACTACTTTTCCGCGCACAATAAAAAAATCAACGATAATCCAAATATGTTGAGCTCAGTAGTCAGAGTATAGATGAATAAGAGTTTCAATATTGATTGGTTGTATTTCTTTCCTATCAGTGACAATATGTAGACATTTCATATTATGATGCAATTACTGTGTGATAATGTCAGGCAAAGCGAATGCTTGAAATTTAGAGAAAACAAATATCAAAAGAAAATAAAACTGCTAATATGCCAGCTGTATGCCTTTTACTAATATCATTAATGAATGAAGGTAACTGAGGCGATACACTGGTGTTTGACATTCGAACCTCATGCTTCGTACACATTTAAGCGTTGAATGCCAAGATCGAACTCGGAATGAGAGCATCTGTTTGTCAATCAAGCAGAACAAAGGACCACTTTGTGACAATGGAAATTGTGTTGTCCGCGGTGTAGGTGTGGTAATTATGATCAAGTACCATTTGAAAATTTTAATACCATGACTTCAGATTTAATAAGCTATGTATCATGCATTTCTTAACAAAGTTATTTTATCTGTGTATAAACGGGTCTGTTCGAAGAGAGGAGTACTCTTTGTCGCTCTCAAGTACATTTAACAATTTTATTTTAAAACATAGTAAGGCTGTAAGCCCTACCTCTCGAGTAAGGCTACATACATATTTTGTTTGTATCGATTTTGCACATCGATTCTTTAATATTTTTAATGCGAAATCCAAGGGAGAATTATTTGAATGTACATACATATTTTTGTATCTTAGCGACATTTCATCATTATATTAATCAAATCGATAAGATGCAAGTTTAAAAAAGGCATATTAATTGATACTTATACTTACATATATTTGTAATGGGTCTACTAATCAATTTTCGGAATTCAGTTACGTTTCCACGAAAAATGAAGGACGATCTATAAATAAAAACTAGTTTTACTTGCACTTGAAACACATTTCTTTGTGTGATATTGAGAAATAGATACACTAATTCAAGGTCATCGAATTACTCTTCTAGCTTTATACTGCTTACATTTATGACAATGTCTTCTTTGGGTTTTTTTTTATAGTTTAGACCCTCTCCTAGTTAATGTTCTTTTACAATTTAATCCGCTATTTCGTTGTTTTCTGCCTTTATTCAAAAGCAAACATACATAACTAATGTGACAAAACATTGACCAAACTAAACTGTATTTACATATTTTGGGTAAAAGTTTAAAATATCAATTGTACTTATATTGTTGAAGTAGTCTCGATATGCTGAAAGGCTTTGAAATCTAGATACAGCTTTTTCACACCCTACTGATTTTTTGTTTTTATCGATTATCATTTTATATGTTAGATTTATACAATATTATACAAATATTTTCATACGTTAGGAAAAGCATTACAGTAGACATAAAAATATAAAAGACCATAAATCACTTTAACTATTCAGACATAAAACCAAACAAAAGACACGGATATATGATATAAAACGTTAAATTCAACATAAAGAAGTTTACGAATGTTCTAATTTCATAGCTAGTAAAGATAATAAAGACAACCTTTCCACCACGAACTGCATTTTAAAACCTCGCGGCTATTTTGAAATTTTCGAAAGTCGTCTTCTCTTAAAGTACTTCTCTGATTTCAAAATGATTTCGCAGAGATATATTTGGTGAATTCCTTTTTATAATAGTTTTTAATTGAAAAACTTGGCCGCCCCCTTACTTGACGCTAAAAACTTCCTTCCAATCTTTCAGATTCTTAAAAACATGGCTACCAAATGGTGAGGCTAGTGATTTTCTTTTTTGCATTATTGAACATTGAAAATCTTCTCTAAAACCACTGGCCCTAATGCTAAATAATTGCTAACCTTTTGTGACCCTCAAACTCAAATCATTCAGTATAAAATTCTAACCCACATATCCCCCGACCCTTAAGAATCCTGTCCTCAAATATTTTTATGATATTATGCCACAGCATCTGTTGTCGTCTTCTCCGCCACCATCCACACACACCACCCGTTTGTTTAGTTTTATAAGTCTTCCTATAGTGCGTTTTAATCGACCTGGCGGGGCGACGGTCCACTGCATTATTGTGCAGAACATGTAGTATATTCGGCAACCTGATTTCTTATTCAGTGGTCATCTACCTTACATTGTAACCAAAGTAGCGTTGAATTTTAGTCATCGGTTTGCTGTACCTATTTTGCTCGGTTCTTTATAGATTTCCATTATGTGCAAAAGTCAGAGATTAACTTCAACGGGTCGAATAAAATGCATTATATCATTAACACAAACCCTATTTCAAAATCTTTTCACAGATGTTTTCCCTGCGTGACCCTGTCAAAACTGTGAAACGCAGGTGAGCGATGTAACAAAACATATTTTCTGATATTAGTTTTTTTAGTTACGTTTTGATTGTATCAACAAGCGCTATGATTGTTTGTTTCAATCTCCGACTTTCGCGAATTGCCAGCGTTATTTTATATTAAATATATGGGGATATGCATGTCTCGTATGTTTGGAATTCACCACACGGGAATCCATTTTATTCATATTGTCACGTACTATACAAATGATTAATATGGATAAAGAGTGAAGTATGACACAAATAATTGGCTTAACCTCCTCAGTTTCACAGACCGTTCCTATGCAGTTCCCTGTTGTAATCCTACTTAATGCATGTTTTATCTATTTGTTAAAATGTGTGTTTTATTATTCCATTTATCTTTCATTTATATCGTGCAGAACTTTACATGCCCATGCTTGAGACGGTTTAGTTATCATTGTGTTTACTTTTGAACCTACCTTTTTTTGACGATTTTACTTTGATTTCATGCTATATCGACCTCACTCTATTGGCACATTTCCAAAGATTTTGCCATATCATTTTCTGTGTAAAATCTTTTGCTCTTTCTATCAAGTCGAAACCTGATCGACTGACAACCTAATAAATCCCGCTAAATTTACAAGATTATACGCGAATAAGTTGATTCAGTATTTTCGTTTAGTACTTCGTATAGCTGTATTAATACTTTTGTTGTTATGGCAAATAAAAAAGCTGCTGTTCAAGATGTTGTTACTCCGTGGGAAGTGGTAGCAACCTCGGCGAGTGGAATTGACTATGAGAAACTCTTAAAAGGTAAGCTCTGTTCTTGACGATGCAATGTCTGTTACTTTCTTGTATTTGTTTGATTATTTATGTCACTCAGGTTAAATGTATGTCACTTTCTTGTATTTGTTTGATTACTCTATGCTACGCCCTTTATGTCAGGTAAATTGTATGTCACTTTCTTGTATTTGTTTGAATATTCTGTGCTACGCCCTTTATGTCACGTGAAATTCATGTCACTTTCTTGTATTTGTTTGATCTTCCTGTTCTGTGTCATTAATGTAAGGTGAGATCAGATATTTATGATCAGTTAAGCCCAATTCTATGCTACATCTTAGTCGTAAATATTAGGAATTAATCTTTTAATCTACAACCATTGTTGCAGTGACATGCTCAGACCTACTCAGATTTAGGCTTTATTCAAATATACGTATAACATACATTCTTCAGGAGAACATTATGCAGACTGTGAGAAGATTAATGAGGAGTTGATAGAAAGGATAGAAGATATAACTGGAAAACCAGCCCATCACTTTCTGAAACGAGGAATTGTCATTTCTCACAGGTATGCTTAAGCAATAGTGAAATTGAAAAGACAATTATTTACTAAGTCTTGAATGTGTCCAGGGAGAGCAGGCATCATTGCTTTAAAATACTTGTAGCATTGACTACGATCTAGGTTGTTTCGTAGGTAGCAATGTCTTATATCAGGTGTCAGCCCACACTTCATACGTTATCCTTTGCAGCAAATAGCACGTTCATTTGCAAATATAGCAAAAAAGTAAACAGATGGTTTAATTGTCAGTTTGAGTGTTTATTGAAATAATGCCGGACAGTAAAATATCATCGCTTTATCACATATGCATTTATATGCTGAGCTGTCATTATGATAAACAAAACCGTTCATTTCTTATTCAATTTCAATGATGTAAACTAAATGTAAAATTCTTAACTTGTACTGATATGATATCTGGGCTAGTTTTATTTTGGCAGTATGATGCATCACATCTTGGATTTGTACCAAGAGGGAAAGCCATTTTACCTATATACAGGACGTGGGCCTTCGTCAAAATCCTTGCATGTTGGGCATCTTGTACCTTTTCAGTTTACAAAGTATGTATTGTAAAAAATAACTACTAATTAAAGTCATTATTGTTAAGTTACGTGGTTGTGTTCTTCGAGTTCTTCATATTTCAAATATTCATAAAAAAGGTTGTTCAATTGTTCAAAAATATTAATTTAGAACCACATAATAACCATACTACAGCACAAATCCAAGTTCCAAAATAATCTTTTGTTTTACTTGTGTTTTACTTTTGATTGATTTACTGAGATCTTATGTATATATCCATGTTATAGAGGTAAGAAACAAATAACGAAACGTGATTCTAAATTGACTCCTTTAAGAATAAAATTACATTCCAGCTAAGCTTGAAAATATGTGAATTAGACAGAAACGTATACATTAGAACTTATGGCAAAAATTACTTTTGTCTTTTTCCTTATTATATTTTATTATTTTGAGTTTGTTCCAATAGAAAGATCAACATTCGTTCAAAAATGTTAAAGGTCCTATACTAAGGAAAGTGAACATTTTAATTTCTTTTAAAAAGCACAGAAACTATTTCATTTTATTGGAAAATGAAAGTTGGTATGTAGAAATTCGAAATAAATCGCAGTATATGTACAATTATTTTTCTATGAAGTATGGAGAAAGTTAAAAAGACCTGGGGGGTCATTCTGTCGATTCATTGAAATTTCAACATAATACACATACATTTCTTTGAGTTCCAAAGACCTTCTGTAAATTTTGACCTGCCAATCTTCATTATTTAGTGTCTTGCAGAAGTCTATGCACTGGCTATGAAAAAATTGCCAACTCACTTTCCCTTAGTAATGGACCTTTAAGCTTGCACAAACAATGTCAATGAAGTATTAAAGCATACTTAAATTCAATTCCAATGGCTGCGAATCATATTATTGATTACAATATTTGCTACATTCAGGTGGCTGCAAGATACATTTGACGTACCTCTTGTAATACAGTTGACTGATGATGAAAAATATTTGTGGAAGGATATTCCTACACCAGAAGCAGCAATTAATCTGTCACGTAAGAATGCGAAAGACATAATAGCATTTGGTTTTGATGAGAAGAAAACATTTATATTTTCTAACTTCGAATATATGTGGTAAGTAAATATCATTTTGACTTGAGTTATTCTGCTTATTTTTATGTTCTGATGTATTTGTATATTTTTGGGTTCTAAACTATGTTTTATTCGCCTTGAGTTGAACGTTGTTTATTTTAACAGCAATGCAGTTACGTAACGGTGGGTTGCTAACCCAATCAGTGTTCCTAGATCTTTTAGAAGAGCCAACCCGTTCTTTGTAAGTAATGCCAACTTTTTTTTCATGAATCAGAGGATTAGGACGAATGACATGGGTAACATACGCCTCGACCTGAAATTGAACTCGCGATCACATACTGAAGACAAGAGCTCCGCTAAACGGGGCAATATACGTTATATCAGTGGACGACGGAAGTAAAATTTAAAGAAAGAATAAAATTTAAAAATTCATTTTGGAGTGTGTTGGAGGGGGTGGGGGAGAATGCTGAAGCAGTGTGCGCATGTGTGTATGTTTTGGGGACGGGGTTAATGTGTTGGGGAATGTAGATTGTTGCAGGTTTCACATAGTCTCATCACCATCTGCCTATATTACAAGTGTCCATACCTCAATAATTTTACATTATGCTCTAGACACAAAGTATGAATGGCATATTTGACCTCACTGTGACATTGACCTTTGACCTTCCACTTTGATTAATGCAATGTAAACATCGACTTATCACCACCTACCTACATCTAAAGTTTGAAGTCAATACTTTGAATGGTTAATAACTTATGATCCGGACACTCAATATGACGGACAGTTTGACCTTTTAGCTCAGTTTGCAACCTTGGTGATTAACCTACGGACCAAGTTGATATTCTCAACACATAGCCTCATCACTACCAACCTACATGCCAAGTATGAAGTCAATACCTTGAACGAGTAATAAGTTATAACCCGGACACACGAAATATGAAGGACAGATTGTCATTTGAACTCAATTTGTGACCTTTACCTTTAGTCTACAGATCTGGTTTCTGTGCTCTTTACTTTAACTTTCAACCACCTACCTACATACCAAGTTTGAAGTCAATACCTTGCACATATAATTACTTATGCTCCATACACTAAATATGGACAGTTTTGGTCGTTTAGCTTAATTGATGATCTTGACATTTGACCTACAGAGCCGGATCAAGCAATCTGCACATTGTCACATCGCCCTGTACTACATTCCAAGTTTACATTCAATATCTTCAATGGTTAAAAAGTTATGCTCCGGACAGGATTTGTAACGAACGGTCAGACAGGCAGACGCATGCGCCATCACACAATACGTTTATTTCAAAACGGGCATATAATAAAAGTATCTGGTCAAACAAAAAGTACGAAAATAATTGAAGAACCTAGAGTACACACGTCAAAAACGTTGAAAGTTTTATATATTCATATGTACTTATGTTTTCATGCCCAGTTGAGCTCGTATAATTCCTAAGTTAGTTATTTTTATGTTCATATGTATAATAAACATATCGTTATAATAACAGTCAATTATTTTACACATTACTATAGTCCCCCTTTTTACAAGAACATCTGCAGAATTGAGAAATTAGTCACAAATGAAGAAGTGATGAACAAATTCGGAATTAGCAAACGTGACTCGATAGGCAAGACCAGCTTTCCAGCAATACAGGCCGCCCCAAGTTTCAGCTCTTCTTTCCCTGGAATATTTCGTGACAGTGAGGACATGGCGTGTCTTATTCCTTGTGCTTTAGACCAGGTTACTAATTCTTACAACAATATTGGTATTTAACGTAATTGTTTGTTGAAATATCGACCTTAAAATACTCCTTTAATGAATTTATTCGTCTAATAGATAAAGGAGATACAAGTAAAAAATATATAAAGATTTAATGTCTTAGAAACCTTCATGTAAATGGTTTAAAGATTATATTTAAATGAATTATTTTTGTAAAATTCAGTACCTTTTTATACGAGACCATTTTATACCCATTCCAGCACATTTTTTTTGAAGTAACAAAGGAAACGTCTCGATTCATGAAAGTTAAAGAACCAGCTTTAATCCATACTACTTTCCTTCCTGCTCTTGGTGGAGCCATAAAGAAAATGAGCGCTAGTGATGCAAGTACTGCAATTTTTCTCAACGACGGAGAACACGAGATTGAAGAGAAGGTATATTTTGATATTTAAATTTGTTTTTCATTAAGTTTAACAACATGCGGACGAGTTCATTTTCAAATAATAGCGTCGCAATTGCGACACGTATTTGAATACTGTCTCTTCATGCATTTTTAAGCGTGTTCAATTAACGATTTAAACAGACAATGCTTATAACTTAATAAAATGATTTTGAAGAATGGAGAAGCTGACGTGTGCTTCAGGAATACATTTTTCGTGATGTATTAAGCACGAGTCACTAACTTTAGTAAACTGTATTGTACATGTTTAAGTAGTTATTACCATATGGACTGCAAATCGGATGATATGTGTGTTCATCATCTGTAAACAGATATCTAGTAGCCTGAATGTAACGTCGGAACTGTGTATTTAATGTTTACATTAAGATACATAAGATACAAGACGTGAAGGTTCAGGGAAATGACACAGTTAGCAGCGAAATGGGTCCAGTTTATGGTAAGAGCCTAGAAGCAGACATCCCTTATCAATTGGCGAAGTTCTTTGTTGAAGATGAAACGGAATGGAACGGAATCAAACAGGTGATACTATTTTTGTAATTTCAATAAATGAATTTATCTCTGCATTACACTTAAATAGTCACATGATATAAAAGCGAATTTAAAAAATCACAGAAATAGTAGTTCCTAAATAAAGCTTCTCAAAGATGAGTGACCTCTTATTTGTAAAGACACATTTTATAGAGTATTTATTTCAATTAATATGGTATTTTATAGGCTTACGAAGAAGAGAATTTATCATCGATGGAACTGAAGAACAAATTGATCCTAATTCTCAAGAAAACAATCAGAGAAATTCAAGAGAAGCGTGAAAACGTCACGGACGACATTGTGACAAAATATATGTCGCCAAGACTACTTACTTACAAATAGAAGTAAACACATTTTTTTCTAAAACGTTCTTGAAACAGCGGCTTTTGTTTAGTGTAAATTCTTGTAACCAGAATTTAATATAACATTTGACGAGTGTTATCATTAACGTGCTTTGTCAAATATCACAGTATGTGCAAAAGCTATGGAAGAGTACAACGCAACCTAGAAAAGAATAGTATCTCATTGACATTGATTTCCCTATAGAATGTTATTCCAAACAAATCAATGAATTATATGTGTGTATATAACAGGTTTCTATTCAATAATGATACTGAAAACCTACACTTTTACAATGCATTGTAATAAGAGTCTTCTAGTTTGGCATCTCCTCATACTAAATAAAGTGATGCTCGTATTCAGTATGGTTAAAACAGTTAGATGTGCACATTGTGTTTCCGGCTGAGCATTTGTTATGTAATTTGTTTATGTGAAGTGATTTTACTTATAATGTTTGTCAAAAATATTACTAAAATATAAAGATAACCAAAGAAAGTCAAAAATTATCATAATCATATTCACGAGTGTCTCTCGATTTATATAGTAAATTAGTTGTTTTATTTTACTGTTTCTGTCTTGATGTTGGATCATGCTTATTGGATTAACTCTTTTCGGCCAACTCGGTATGCCGGTCAAATGAGCAGCAATGAAATAATCCCGCTGGTTTTGAATGAACAAACGCTCCGGCGTACGTCGGCTAAGTGAGCTGCACGTAAACACTAACAAATTTGAGTTCTGTTATTATTGTGGCCCGTATCAAATAAGTTAGCGACATTTCGTTGCTTGCCCGAGTATATATCCCGAAAGTATACGTTTTACTGCGACTGGCAACTTGCCCAGCGAGTGGACGGGTCTACGGTGAACTACGTTGAAGTACGCTTAAGAACGCGGGCAGCCTCGGATAACTACGTTCAACTACGTCAAGGTACGTTTCAGTAAGGATAACTACTCTTTAGTACGTTTACAATGTAACTACGGATGAATATGTTTTAACCAAGCTGGACTAAATTCACGCTCAAATGGCTACGGATCGCTAAATTTTTTGCGCATGTTCAAAAGTTGGAGAAAGTTGCAAGTTTGGGATAAGTCTTGAATACATTTTGTATGGGCGGCGTTTACCGCCAAAATTAGTAAATATACAATCCATTCATAATCAAGTCAGTCAGTGCAGTGCATTTCAATGACGTCTAGTCTAAAACTCCATCCCGTCCAATATATTTGCATTCAACGCATTGTATTTTGAAACCATTTAATACATAACTTCATTCCATCCATTTAAATATGGAACGACGCATTGAAAAACTTATTGCGATGCACCGAAGTATGAAACGATTCATTAAAGTTTGGCGCCTTCTAAACTCATTTCATACTGAAACCGTGTTGTATGATTTGGAGCGGCAGTAGTTAGATACATGGGGTTTTTGGCATTTTAACCCCCCCCCTGACCCCTTGTTCCTATTCTATAAGTGGACTTTAACCTTGCCCTAAACTTAGAATACTACTTAATACCCTGAAAATCTTTTAAATCTTTAGTTAAACCGAATGAAAACCTTTGGTTTAACCAAAAAAAGATTTAGTCTTTGGTCCGAACTGACCAATGCCGGACAATTTAAAAAATAAGAAAAAAACAGGTTTTCAGGTTGCTTTAACTTGACAAAACCTTACCAGTTAACAAAAATGAGAACAAAATCTAAAATATATTAAAAATAATTAACTATAAAATGTACCTCCTGTAATATTACTTTCGAATTTCTTATTTATATACTAACTATTATACCGCAGTTAAACAGACGATTCATTATCACATTCCTTTGATCAGCTGTTATTTGCAATAATCAATAAAGCGGCACCGGTGCATTAAACCAATATTTGTTTAAAGTTGTTGATATTGATAAACTTGAAAATGACACCGGTGTTGATAAATAGTTTTTGTTGAAACAGTTTATTGAGAATTACGCTGTAATCCGTCTGCACTTAATGACCTTAGTATAGAACGTTTCGCAGACGACATATGTGTCAGTTTTTGTTGAAACAGTTTATTGAGAATTACGCTGTAATTCATAAAAATTTTTAAAACCATTAAACGTATAGATTATAGCTTTGTAATTTGGTGACACACGGTGTGTTTACAATCAATATTATAAGTTAAACAGATAATTTATTGCATTCCTTTTAATATAAACATATACCGAGGAGTTGTTTATACAACATATTTGATCTTATTTTCAATTAGTAAGTATATTATTAGGGTACACATAGTAATTAAAACTTTTAATTAATCTTTTAATTAAACCTTTAATCCAAAAGGCTGTTTCTATCATAGGATACAGGTTCATCTGATATGTAGAATTTGATGTAACTGCCCATCAAAAGCATAAATGTTAATTCTGTAAATGCTGAATCGTAAATACGGTGAATATCAAACATTGTTCCTTGTTTTAGATAAATTTTAATTTTTTTTTTATACATAGATATTAACTTATCAGTATCAAAGTCCTCAGCTGCCTCAGCTGTTATATTTACATTATCAAATATACCAAAAAGTAAAACATCATCCTGAGGCCTATTATTTCGCCACCTAAATATAAAATGTGATATTGGGCTTTTAGTCGGTTTTATACGGTTCACCCGGGAGCTTGCACCCTTTAATAAAATCTTAATATCTATTATATAAGTTCCGGTTTTTCTGACTATAAACACACACCACTCAAAAGCATATCTAGTACATCTATTTTATATTGTTGGTTTATGCTTATAAAATCTTTATAATCTAAGATAATTCCAGGTCTTATTTCAAATATATTTAAATAGTTCAGATCGGCCATATTTTTATATGTTGAATGTATCCAGGCACCACGACGGTCAAAATACTTTTTCATTTGTATGTAATCAAAAGTATGATTATAATAGTATTCAAAGAGAAACGCTTCATGTCTCACTTCCTCTACCCTTTTTTCTATTTTCCTGTCTTTCTTTTTAAGTTTAAGAATTATTTCAGCTAAATCATCAACTCGTTTTGTTGTAGCAACTTCAGAAGCAGATAAATTGTCAACAACACCTTTTGTTCTAGCTAATTGTGTTTCTTGTTTTAAGAAAACATTTTTTACTTTTGTAATTTCTTGGGTATTAGTGGTAATTTCTTCGACATTAGCGGTTATTGCTTTAGTATTAGCAGTAATTACTTGGGTATTAGCAGTGATTGATTCTCCTTGTTTGGCTGATATTTTAACTACAGAGTCCAAATCATTTATTATTTTTTTAATTTTATCATTAATTTGATTATTAAATTTATTAATATCTTCTTGTAATAAACTTTTAAGTTTACTTAACTCTTCGTACTTTATATTGTGACTTGCATCAACATTATTAATCAGGTCTACAAGTTGTTTCTTCAAATTTTCTATCTGATTAATAACTGTGTTAATTGCTTTAGTATTAGCAATAATTGCTTCAGTATTAGCAGTAATTGACTCTCCTTGTTTAACTGATTTTTCAACTACAAAGTCCAGTTCATTTTTATGTTCTTCAACTTTAGCATTAAGCTGTGTCATATCTTCTTGTAATTTTTTTGTAATATTACTTAAGTCTGCATACTTTAAATTATGACGGTTGTCAACAATACTAACCCAAATTTCGAATTTGTTTTTTTAAAGTCATCTATTTTAGAATTAATTTCTTCTTTAAAATCCTCTAATGCTGTGTCATGATCATCACCTCTTTGTGAAGCTGCCTTTTCCAATTCAGATTTATATTCTGCAAGTTTATTTGAAATTAATTCTAATAAATCTTTATGCTTTTTTTCAGTTTCAGTATTTAGTTTATTTATTTCTGTTCTAATTTCTAACTGATACATATTTTGTAACTTTTTTTCAGCTTCAATAATCTTGTCTTTTAGTTCTTCATGTTTAATCATACTATCTTTTAATTCTTGAACTTGAGTGTATAACTTTTCAAAATTATTTTCTAAATACTTTTTTTATATTGTCATCTGTCAAATCAGATTTCTCTTCAAGTTCTTTAATAGAATCAGTCATAGCTTCATTTCTTCTTCAATTTTACCTTGTAATTCAACTATTAATAATAAAATTCTTTTTAAAATCTTTTGTAATTCTTCAATATTCTTTACTTTTGCTTCTAGTGTCGGGTTTTATACTTTTAATATCTTCAAGATTATAGTCATCTATTACACTTTGAATTTTTTTATACACAAACCGTCTTGAAACTACATCGGTGGATTTATCTGGATTTCCTAGGTTAATTATTTTATTACCTCCCATATCTAATGCTCTGTTCATTGTGTTATCAAGTTCCTTATTTCTGTGAAGATATGATTCCATGTCCTTTCTAAGCTTTTTATATTGTTTTTTAGTAGCATAATCACTTAAATCAATATCAAATTTAACTTTACTTACACTTTCAGTTTCACTTATTTGTTTTGTATCATTAAAAACTCCCATTATATATTACCAGTAAAGTTTTTTCTTAAAAACTTCCTTGGTTTGTCAATATATAAGAAATCATATTTTTGATTTGTTGCATTAGCAAAAGTATCACGATCTACATTTGTTCATTACAAATCATATCATTTCTCGTTTACCTGGACTTTCAAATAAAATATAATGTGAACAGTTAATTCGAATATCTTTGGTGTTTTATAGTAAGACTGACTTAAATAAATAACACAACAGTTTTTGTGACGTCCTTGAATAAAGTATTTTGTTATTTCATTTTGAACTTTTTTATCTTCACATACAAAATCATCAAATATTACTACTTTTTGTTTTTCTGATTCAAGATTCTCACAAGGTTCAATTTGGTTGGGATCAGCTGAACATTCAAGTACTTCATTTGGATCTACTTTAAATTTTTTTGCAATTTGGCTTAAATGGTTAATTAAATCTTGATATTTAGATTGTTCTAAGTTTTTAGCATACAAGTATAATTTATCATAATATATAAGAGGTTTTCGAAGTATATGCATTAATGTATTTGTTTTTCCAGATCCAGAAGATCCACATATTAACATTCTAAAACATGAATCTGGCATAAAAGGATAAAATTGTTTAAAGTTATTGGATTTATCACTTTTTGTATCATAATTTGGAATTTCCATTTATATAATTAAAAACTAAAGTTTTAAAACTTTATATTACATTATTTTACAATATCTTACATTATTTTACAATATCTTACATTATCTTACATTATTATATATAAATGCAATCGAAACTTAATGAAATAAGAATAAGAAAAAAATTAGTCGGACAAAAGATGAGAGCTCTTAGAGAAGAAATAATGAGAGAAAAAATAAGAAAAGCTACAAATCGGGATATGTATACTGAAATTTATAAACCAATTACTGAAAAGATAGAAAGTCAAAAAGAACAATTATCAAGTCAGTTAAAAGCATTACCTGGAATAAAACAACAATTAGCATTACTAGGTGATGAAATAAAAGACATACAAACATACCAGGGTGTACCACAGCTATTCCAAGAACCACCACCAATTACAGGGTCTCCTGGAAAAGTTGAAAAATCTAAAAGACAACAAGAATATATACCAGTAGATTGGGGGGATGAACCTGTCGGATGGGTTCCTCAAGATGAACTTAAAAGATTAGAAGATTACGGAAGAGAAAAGATGGGAATAACTGAAACATCTGATGATACAACTAAAGATACAATTGAAAAATCAGAAGAATTTGAGGTAAATTTAGATGTAAATATTGATAAAAATGTATTATCAGATTGGAAGTTACCTGTATTATCAGAGTTAATAATAAACAAAAATAAAGATGATTGGATAAAAACAAGAAAAGAGGTTACCGAAAAATTAAAGAGATGTACTCGTAAAATAAATGAACACAGTAAAACAAATCCAGATGAAATAGTTGAATTTACAAATGCAGAACCTATGGCTGCAGGTGAGTATGTTTCGGAGTTAGAATTAGACAGAAAAAATCTTAAAAGATATGGTGAACGCTTAACAAAAATGATTGATGAATCAGAGGTAATTAAAAAAGGAAAAGGAATAAGATATCATAACCCATATAAAGTTTCACCAAATGGACAATATGGTAATTTAATTATTAACTTAAATAAACTTTATGGCCAAAATAAGTTAATTGCTAAGGATAGAATAACTGGAAAAGAAGTCATTAACACTAAAGTTGATGATGATTTAATTGATTTGATTAATAAAAGATATAACAATAAGAAAAAGCATTCAATTCATTCAAGAAAAATATTTAAAGAATTAACAGAAAAGTCAGGATTACCTATCAATAAAAGATCTATGAAATTTAAAAAAGTAATTAGGGGACAAGGTTATGACGTTTGTCCATGTAATCCAAAAGAATTGGTTAATGACTTGGAGTTAATTTGTGGTTCAATTGATGCTGGAAATAATAATGAGGAACTAAAAAATGAAGGTATTAGAATAATTGATGAACTATTAAAAATGAATTCACTTTTACCAGAACAACATGAAATGTTATATAAAAATTATTTTTCTTGAATATATAAATGGAACAAAAAATAGTATTAAGTTCTGAAACAGTTAAAGATAATAAAAATAAACCGAGTGATTTTACAATCAGATTTAGTCGTTCTTTAATTTTAGATAAAAAAAAACTTATGTTGTTGGTTTGGATAGTATTAACACTATGACCTACTCTTGGCATAATATTAGTGATGAATATGACAATAAAAAAATTCGTTATCATAATGGTAAAGAATGGAAAGATATTATATTTACAAATGGTTCTTACAGTTACACAGATATTAATAATTATATTAGGGAAACATTAATAAGTAATGATGATTTTGAATTTAATAAATCAGAAATTGCTCCAATAAGTTGGAATTTGATTTAAGTAGTTTTTAAGATTTTGATTTCAATTACAGATAATTTTATGTTGGATTTAAGAATGTCAAATTTCATACATTGCTTGGATTTGAGAAAAAAAGCATTGAGAAATACCGAATGGGGAACTACAACACCAAATATAACTAACTCTGTTGATACAATTTACATTCATTGTGATCTTATTGATAATTCACTTGTTGATGGTAATTTCAGTGATATTATCTATGCTTTAAGTACTGCAGATTTAACAAGAGCTTATCCATTTACAAAAGAACCACAAAGAGTTGGATATTCTGAAATTAATAAATATATTATAAATTCAATTAGAATATATATTACAGATGTATTTGGTAGAATAATTAATTTTAATGAGGTTGAAACAAGTTTTACACTAATTTTAAAAGAAATTAATTAAAACTAAAGTTTTAAAACTTTAATTATGAAATTATAAATTTTAGTTTTATATAATGTACAAAAAAGTTTATGACAAAAATAAAGGAATATTTATTTATGTTGATACTCACACAGGAAAAGAAATCATACACGGAACAGGTATCTTTGACACTTTAACGAAATTGTTTTCAAGCGGAGTTGCATCTTCAATTGGCACAGCTGGAAAAAAAACTTTGGAAACAGCAGGAAAAGCAGCACTTGAAAGTGGAACAAAAAAGGTTGGCACAGAAGTTGGAAATTTAACTGCTGATAAAATTGTTGAAAAACTTAAAAAGAAACCTGCTCCGGCAGTTGGTAATTTAATTGCTAAGGAATTACAAGAAAAGAATAACAGTAAAAATAATAATAAAAATAATAATGATAAAGAGGAGGATATTAATATAAGATTAAATAGATTATTGTCAGGATCTGGGGCTTTAGCTCGACAAAAACGTATTAACAAATTAATTTATAAAAACTAAAGTTTTAACTTTAATAAAAAATAAAATAAAAAATAATATATAATATATACATGTTTAGAACAAAACAATATTGTGAAAGATATGAATTAACTCCTATTCAATTAGATACAGCATTAATATCTGTCCTGGGAAATAATGTTAAACAACAAAAAAACGGATATCACTTTACAATTAATGATAGAAGTTCATATTTTGATTGGTTTAATGGTTATTTTGAAGTAAGTTTTAAAGTAAATAAGCTTGCTAATGGTAATAATTATGCTGATGACCAAATTGCTCTAATTAATAATGCAGCTTCATTAATTGATCAGTTAGTGGTTAAACAAAATGGAAAAATTGTTTATGATTGTAATAATTTATATAAGGTAGTAAATGTAAAAAATTTAGTTGAACTATCTGAAGATTATGCAAAATCAACTGGAACAAATGAATTTATTTATTTAGATACTACTGATACTGCTGCTACTGCTGATAATTCAGGTTTCAAATTTAGAAAAGAATTACTCCAAGGTGGTAAAGAGGTAAATGCTAAAATTCCACTAAATAATTATTCATTTTTTTCAGGGTTTAGAAACTAATATTATACCCTCAAGTCAAATTCAAATAACACTACAGCTGACAGATGATGATGAATTAATTTTTAGAGCTAATGCTGCTGATGCTGGTAGAGTAATTGTAACAAAATTAATTCTATGGGTTCCACGTTTGATTTTTAATGAATTTGGGTTTGATCTAATTGCTACTGAAAGATTTACAAAAGCAAGATGGTCATACCTTAGGGAAATGGTGACACAATCAACTGATACACAACAAACTAATATAACCTTTAGAATAACAGCTGGTGTAATAAAACCACAACACGTATTTATTTATTTACAACGACCTGATAAAAGTAATTCACAAGAACATAATCCACATTTGTTAGATACATTTAAAATTAATGCAGCAAATGAAAATTGCATTTTGAGTTCTTGTCGTCTTGAAGTTGGTAATGGTGTTTTTTATCCAGAAACAGAATACACAAGTATATCAAGAATATATGATGATGTAATTAATTATTATTATAAACAAAATAACAAGACTACTGGAAGTCTGCTAAATAGATTTAATTTTCAAAGTTTGTATGGATTTGTTCATTTTAACTTGGAATATAAAAAGGAAGTAATAACAGAAGATCCTAAGCATATTACATTAACAGCTAAATTAAATATTCCACCAGCAGCTAATATTCGTGTTTACGCAATTGTATTATATGAGGAAACAGTTGAAATAAATACTATTGGAAATGAACTTGTCATTGTTTAAATGAACTTGTCATTGTTTAAATAAAATAAATATAAATTAAATAAAATAAATATAAATTAAATAAAATAAATATAAATTATATATAATGACATCAAATTATATTGAATATAAAGTTAACCTTACAGATGGACAAAAGAAAAATTTAGCCCGAGCCTACAACAACAAAATTCCACATACTTTTAGATTAAAACATGAACAATTACATGGAAACTTCCCTTTACTTTTAACAAAAACACAAATTAATCAAATTAAAAAAGCTGTTGCAAATAAGAAGGGATTAGAAATTATAATTTCAAAAAGCCAAATGTCCAGTCAAGGTCAAAATGGTGGATTTTTAGGAGCTTTAGCTGGTTTGTTAGGAAAAACAATTCTTCCAATGGCAGCAAAAATAGCTCCAAAAATATTAGCCCCTCTAGGCATTGGAGCCCTTTCTGGACTGGCCAGTACTGGTGTTAGTAAAATACTTGGAAATGGTATGATTTCAGTAGCTAATGATAAGAGAAATATGATATCACCATATCTTACACCTAATCAAAGAAAGCAACTAGTAGGATCTGGAGTGATTAAATTAACACAAAAACAAAAACAGAACGGTGGGTTTTTAGGTATGTTGGCTGCTAGTCTAGGGATACCTTTGATTACATCTTTGTTAAGTGGAAAGGATTACAGATTGATTCTCAACGAAGACCTTACAGACGAATTCCTATAGTAAAAAAAAAATAAAATTTAGTAAAAAGAAAATAAAATTTAGTAAAAAAAAAATAAAATTTATAAACAAACCAATATCTAACTTTGAAATTGAACAATGGTAAAACAATTAAAAATTAAAAACTTTAGGGGTGTGTTTAGTAGAATAATTTACCAAGAGTGAACTCTCGGAGACCACAGGTCTACCAAAATTAAAATTAAAAGTAAAGGGCGAGTGTGGAATTATAAATTTGGACGATTCTATTGGTCCTGGAACACATTGGGTTTGTTACTTGAATACTTTGTACTTTGACCCATTTGGACTTCCTCCGCCGAAAGAAGTAATTAAGTATATACCAAATGTAAAATACAACAATGTTCAATATCAAGACAAAATAAGTATGCTTTGCGGATATTATTGTTTATTTTTCATTAAAATGTTACAAGATAAAGTACCGTTGTATGATTTACTGTATAAAATACTAAAAATTAATAATGTAAAACAAAATGAACAAACTATTATAAATTATTTTAACTAATAAGGACATTTATTTAACTGGAATAATTAATATAATGGGAATATTCAATAATATAAATGAAAAAGTAAATAAAATAGAAAGGCAATTAATAAGAAAACCTCCATTGTTTTTAACAAGTTATACCCAAGATACTGATGGTGGATTATTTCAATGGAAAACTGTAAATGCTAGTCCTGGTTTAGTTCAAAATGGTAATAATGTAAGAATTAATTTTAATTGCATTTTAATTATTCTTGTTGATGCAATTAAATTAGATAAAGAGAAGCTAAATTACAAATAAAAAATAAAGAAAATGTAATTCTTTTAAAGTTACATGCAAAAAATAACAGAAAAAATAATCTATTTCTATTAATTATGCAAATGAATTTAAAATAAATGATGTTATTTATATTAATTCTTTAAATGTTATGAATATTCAATTAACAATTTATGGTTCTATAATTTAAGAGTTAATTTAGATTTTAATTTAAGAGTTAATTTAAGTTTTAATTTAAGAGTTAATTTAAGTTTTAATTTAAGAATAAGCTAATGTATCAATACCATTATCAAGAATATATCTTTTATCATCATAACATGATAAAGATGTTTTATTTATAACATAACTGGAAAGATTGTGTTTATTAGAACGAATAACTTTAAAAGTGTGATTACTTTGGGTTGAATTAAACAAAGTATCTTTGTAATTTTTATGAACTATTGTTTTCTTAACAACAAGTTTTTTAATTCCTTTACATTTTTTAACATTAACTTCATTTTCTAATAAATAAGAATACATTTTACTTCTTAATCCGACAAATTCAACAATGGAAATGCCGGCAGCTTCATCTTTAAATTTTCCAATTACTTTTTTATTATTATCAAAATAAAATTTTGAATTACTATCGTAATCACTATTATCAAATAAATCTTTGTCCTTATAAAAATCCTCATATGCATCTTTGGTTTTTATTTCATAACATAATGAATCAGTGTCAGTGAATAGTAATTTACAATTATCCTCGTACTTTTCCTTAATGTAATTATAATGAAAATCATACATTAAATATTTTGATAAATCTAGAATGCACATTCCAACATAACAAGGTCTGTTTAATAACAAACTTTCTTTTATTCTATGAATACCAAACAAATTCTTGTTAAACATCGTTGAACTAACAAATGAAGGTTTGGCTATGTATTTTAATAAAATATTTTCATCATGAGTTAATTTAATATTAACCCTCTTGCGTAAATTCTCCATCGTCTTACCGAATACAGAATTGTTCATTAACTTAAAAAAGTCCTTTTCAAATGAATTTTTTGCTTTAGATCTTTTTTGAGTATTAAAATCAATATATTTTTTTAACCAAGGAGATGAATCAAAAGTTAATATTTTATGTATTTTTGTTACTTTTAACCCTAATTGTGTATATAGTTCAAGATTTTTATAATGAACTACATAATTTTGTTTTTTCATTAAAGTTGGAACTAATTTTTTTACATTACTTTTTCCTATTTCAAATTCTGTTTTAATATTTTTACTATAATCAGAAAGCCATTGATCTGGTATAATAATTTTTTCAGGAGCTAAAGGATAATCGTTGTGGGTTTTATGTAATTCTTTTGGATATTCAAGATCACATTCAACTATAAAGTTAGTTTTACCTTTTGCAATTAATTTCTTGAATTGTTTTTCGGATATAAATTTAAAGTTTCCAGAGGGTAAAGGTTGACACATAGCCCAACCGTAAAGATTATTGGCGTCAAGGTACATAATGTATTTGCTTTCTTCTTTTGAATTATAATCTTTCATATATTTATTGTTTGCTTTACTGTATCTGTTTGAAATATAACTTATTCCTCCTCTCAGTCCCTTTTCAATAAAAAGATACATATCAATATCAGTTATTAAATCTAATTTAATTCCAGTCATTTTTAACATTGCATCCCAAGCTAAACCAGGGCTACTAAAATAATGACAAGGATCTAATTTGTAGTACTCCAAACATAGTTTTCTAAAATTTTCAAATACATCAGCTAAAAGTAATACATCAGTTTTTAAATATAGATCATGATATTCTCCCATTGTTTTAATTTTAAATTTATTCCAAACATTTTTAGCATGTTCGTATTCATTATCAGAAATATTAGTTTCATTTAAAATTGAATAAAACTCTTCTTTAGAAGGTAATTCTGTTTCTTTGAACTTTTTAAATGAATCCATGTAATCATATGGATAAACACCTTTTGTTTTTAATAATTCTATTTTATTAAATTCTTGAGATAAATATTTAAATTCTGGAATATTTTTTACTAAGTTATCCAATGATTGAGACATAAATTGGAATGAATCAATAAAAACCAAGTCAGAAATCATAAATGCCATATATCTTTCCATATTGTTAGGAATAACATTAATTTCTTTTTTAAATTTCCCTATTTGTTGCATAATAAAATGACCGTCATAACCTCTTAAATTATGAAAAATAACAGGAATTTTATGTGTTAGTTTAAAATTAATATTACATTCTGAGTGAGCACTTCCTCTGAATTTTCCTGTTATATGACAGTGATCACGTACTTTGATTGAATCTTCTATATATTCTTTTTCACAAATATGACAAAACTTTTGTTTTTTAAATTCAATTTCATCTTTTTTAGACATTCTTAGTTCTTTGTTAAAGTTAACACTAAATATTTCTTTACAATATTCCACTTCCTCAAGCATTTTTTCAATAAACTTATAAACTGCATTAGGGCCTCTATAAATCTGGGTTGGTTTAGTATATTTATCGTCATAACAACAAACAACTTTATAGCCGTAACCGCAATCTATATGATTTTGATATGGTTCAGTAAATGAAGATTCAGTTGATGGTAAAGCAGTTAAAACTTTTTTAGTTATTGATTCAAAATCAGCATAAATTACAAAAGGTACTGCTAAACCTTTATGATAATTTTTAAATTGTACTTTACTTCCCTCTTTTGGCATTTTTACACCTTGGGTACCATTAATAGCTAAACAATTTGGAATATGTTCATTTAATATTCTTTCATATGTAAAATGTTGTAAACAACTTTTACAGAAATATTTTTTTTCTTTATGTTTGGTTTTGTTAAACATTAATCTATTAAAGTCTTTTATCCAAACATAATGTTGGACTACAGTTCTTGAGGGCTTACAGTCATCATCATTTATTTTATCATTAGTAATTAACAACATATCACAGTGTTCTTCGTATTGATATTTTGATATGTACAATGGATAAATACTATTTTCTTCATATCCAAATATATTAAATGATATTTCATTTAAAACTTCTATTTTAGGTATTTGATTTAATGTAACAGGAAATTTAATTCCAGTATAATCAAGATCGTTTATATGTTTTTTATATTTTGAAATATTTTGAGGATTTTTTTCAACAGGAAATTTGTAAGCTAAATGACACCATCTAAAACATTCGTTATCATCATTCTTTATATTTATTAATCCTTTCATTGGATGTTGTAATGGTTTTGGTAATTCTAAATAACTTGAAGCAGCCAATGGACTATACTTATATCTATTTATATAATGAGCATCAACTGACTCTATTCTCCAGTCACTTCCTTCAGAAATCCAATTACCAATTCTATTTATTATTTCATCAAAAGCTTGATGTAAAGTTTTTTTTATTTCATTTGTGTTAATAATTTCTAAAGCCTTTGATTGAAAATAAGCTGATTTATATATTGTATCAGTTTTATCCATTTTTGCAAAAGTTATTTTTAAAACAACGTTTATTTTTATACCTTTTAAAGTTTTTAAATTCAGATTTAAGTATTTCATAAGAGTCGTTTATAGTTAAATATAATTGATTCTTTGGATCTTGTCTATATGTAATTTTAATTTCAAATTTCTTATAATATTGTTTTGTGGATCTCTCGATTTCCATCTATATATTATATTTAGAAAATAAAATTCGTTAAGCAAAAAAGGATTAAAAAAATAATTAAAAAATAATAAAATAAATAAAGTTTTAAATTATCTTTAAGAAGAAATAAAATATTTAAATTTATATCTTTTTCCATTAACTTTTGATATTCCACATTTTACTCGGTTTTCTCCTTTGCAGCACATTGTTATTAACCCAGAATTAATGCCAAGGTCTTTAGAAGCTGCATAATTGCTTTTATATGTTTTTTCTTCATTAGTATCACAGTCGGTTACAATAACTTTTTTAGGATTGTTTCGAATATTATTTGGTCTGGGACAATCACATAACTTTTTAAAACTAGAGGTTTTAGTACTCGAGGGTACAGCATTTTCTTCTTCAGTTAATAAACAACCACAGTTCCATTCAAATAAAGTTCTTTTACGAAGATAAGGATCTATAACATTTTGTAATTTATCAATAACATGGTTTTTATATTCATCGCTAACTATTTGATCAAGTTTTGATTTAATAACATTTCTTCTTTTAAGAACTTTCTTATATGAATTTTTGTCTGGATTCATTATTTCTCCTAAAGTGCTAGATAATTTTGGCATAATCATTCTATCTACCTTTCTATTAACCATCTATATATAATATACTTATAGAAAAAAATCTCTAAAAACACACGTAAAATTTAATACAGCTCTTCTTCTTTTTTACTTTTATATCCGTTAAGTTTAAATTCCTTCATATACGTTTCAAAAGGCATTGAATATTTTTTTCTTTCTGCATTTCTAATAGTATTGTAAAAATATCCTGAATAACTTGTTTCTCTTCTTCTTTATTTACTTTTCCAATCCGTGCTTTTGTTATTAGTTGTTTTATTTTGTGATGATGTGCTTTTAAAATAAATTTCTTGTCGTCAAGATTTAGTCTGTTAGTAAATATGGTAATTACTGATGGAACAGCGCCAGCAACTGCTATAAATATAGGAATAGCTGGAACAAGTGCTAATGCAGCTGAACAACCAAAGACACCGGCTGTAATATATAATCCGGTACTTACTCTCCCACAAAATTTATAACTTTTTCTGTAAGCAGCAGCTAGTTTAGTTAAGTGAATGATTAACTGATCTATTGTTTCTATTCCATTATTAGAAATTAAATTTTTATGGACCATTTATATAATATATATTTTAAATTAAATTTCTTTTAATTCACTAAATGGTACCCAACTATTAAATTTTTCATTGTAACCTTTCCATTTTACTAAAGCTTGTTTTTTCTTATAGTCTCGTCTAATAACTTTTTCTATTCTAAAAACTTCTTGTGTAGTAGGTAAAAGTTCTTGTTCATAAAATGAACCTTGAATTATTTCATTATTTAAATCTTTAATAGTGTACGTTCTGGGATTTGTATTATTAATTTTATAAATTATAAATATTTCCTCTGTCCAGTTTGGTGTATATCCTTTTTCAAAATGTCTTTTAAGTTTGCTTAAACGAACTCGATCACCAATTTTAAATTTTGTTTTACTTTTTGGTATTTTTAAATCACCATATAAAAATTTAAAGTAAACAGTACCTTTATTTAAGTTTTTACTAGCTTCGGTTGGTGTCATTTTTATACTAGAATGTTTTGTTTTGTTATATTTATCAACCATATCCTGCAAATTATCTAAATAAGTATAAGTGTTATTTGCTGTAAAATATTTCCACATTATTCTTTTTAAACTTCTATTAAATCTTTCAATAACTACAGCCTTTCCTTCATTAAATGTATGGTACATATTAATCTTATTTTATTCAAAAATGATTCAAACTTTTTATTATAAAATTCTTTTCCTTCATCTACCCATAAATTTACTGGTAATCGTCCTTCTAATATTATTTTTTCAAATGCTTCAGTAACAGATTCTCCAGTTTTATTCTTTAATGGAATAACCCAAGCATATTTACTAAATATATCAATAACGGTTAACAAGTACTTACTCCTTTATTATATTTTGAAAAAGCTTGCATGTCAACTAAATCAGCTGACCAAGTATCATCAATATCATTAACTATCACTCTTCGTTTCCTAAATTTCCTTTAATTGGTTTGTGTAATTCTTCTGCTAATTCATCGCTCCATGTGATTCCGGGGTATACTCTACCCCCTTTTCCCGTTTTTGACTTTTGTTTTTGTCCCAACCCAAGTGTGTATTTCGTTTTGATAGCTGGTTTTACAACTAAATGTTTGCAATCTTTTCTCCAAATGTTTTTGATTTAGTTTTATTTAAATTGGAAAGCATTTGCTTATCACATGTACCCTTTTTTACACCACTGTCATAGCAAAAGTCATGGTCCATACATACTGCATCCAGTTCATTGACAGGGGGTCCATTATCTAGGGGATTTCCTGGTCCACAATAATTATATCCTGGAAGTGTTAAACCTTTCTTAGGTAATAAAGGTAACATTGCTTTGTGAATATCTAAATTACCCCCTGTACTTTTAACAAACTTTGATTTTATTTTTCCACAAGATGAACAAGTAGCCTTTATCATTTTTCTCCCGTTTTTTGTTATAACATAATGAGGATTTATATTATCAGTAAATCTTCTTTCTTTCAAACAATATATTTTATTCTGTAAACTCATCTATATCATATGTATTTAAAACTTTTTAGTTGGTTTTTACTGGGTTTGAAACCTGTGGGTTTTTAATTGTCCGGCATTGGTCAGTTCGGACCAAAGACTAAATCTTTTTTTGGTTAAACCAAAGGTTTTCATTCGGTTTAACTAAAGATTTAAAAGATTTTCAGGGTATTAAGTAGTATTCTAAGTTTAGGGCAAGGTTAAAGTCCACTTATAGAATAGGAACAAGGGGTCAGGGGGGGGGGGGGGTTAAAATGCCAAAAACCCCATGTATCTAACTACTAGCGGCGTATCAATATTTTCATGCAGCCAAATGTGAAGCCGTTTAACGAAACACGAGTACGTGCATTGTAAAAGGTTGATAAGATTATCAATTCATAGGTTTGCCCTGTTATAAATATAGATTCTGGATCAGTTTAACATAAAAAAATATCTTAAAGTTTGTCCTAAAACCGACCTTGTGGTAAAATTCTAACATTTGATTTTAAACAGTTCCTGCCATTTATCTGAATATTAAAAGGGACCTGATTTTCGTGAAACATCATTCTTCTCAGTTAAAGCTTTGTCAGAAGTATGCTTCATGAAACAGACTCTGTAATAGAAATAATAATGGCAAAATTGAGTTAATTATTAATCATATAAAATCTATGTTAACATGTTTATGCTTTTAGACAGTATGTCAAACGTATATGTACTTCATAATTTTTGTTTGTTTGCTTGTTTTTTCGGGGGGGGGGGGGGGGGGGGGGGCTGTTGTTTGATTATTTTGGGTTTAACGCCGTTTTTCAACAGTATTTCAGTTATGTAACGGCGGGCAGTTAACCTAACCGGTGTTCCTGGGTTCTGTACCAGTACAAACCTGTTCTCCGCAAGTAACTGCCAACTTCCCCACATGAATCAGAGGTGGAGGACGAATGATGTCAGACACAATGTCTTTTATCAAATCGCCACAGAGAACATACGCCCCGCCCGGGCATCGGACTCGCGACCCCAAGATCCGTAAATCTGCGCTCTCCCTAATTGAGCTAAGCGGGCAGGTTGGAGGGGGAGGGGCGGTGGAAGATCTTATGCCGTTTTTAAACAGTACTTCATTTAAAAGTTGGACAGTCAGTTTCCTTGATTTCATACTAGTATTAACTTTATCTCCACAAGTATCTGCTACGTTCGCTCGGTTCACGAATCCCCTCACAGGTCGTATGATATCCAGGAAATTAACATTCATTTTATATGACTAATAATTAACTCGGGAGATTTTTAGCGTTTGTTAATTTTGTCATTATTATTTCTATTACTGAGTCTGTTTCACAAAGCATACTTCTGATAAAGCTTTCACTGAGAAGAAAGATGTTTCAAGAAAAAAGGTCCCTTTTAATATTCAGATATATCGCAGTAACTGCTTAAAATGAAATGTTAGAATTTTACCAAAAGGTCGGTTTTAGCACAAACTTCAAGATATTTTTTATGTAAAACTGATCCAGAATCTATATTTATAGCAGGTCAAACTCGTGTTTCGTTAAACGGATTCACATTTGGCTGCATGGCATCAAATTTTGATACGCCGCTTCAAATCATACAACACGGTTTCAGTATGCATTAGACGGCGCCAAACTTTAATGAATCGTTTCATTTTACACTGCACGAACTCATGTTGCGTTAAACGTCTTCACATTGGACTGCATGGCATCAAGTTTTATACACCGCTCTTAATTACACAAAGCAGTTTAAATATGCATTAGACAGCGTCAAGTTGTAATAAATCATTTCATTTTACACTGCACGTACTAATGTTGTGTTAAACGGCTTCACACTGAGTTGCATGGTTTCAAGTTTTGTTGGATGATTTCATATTACGGTGCATCACAACAAGTTTTTCAATGCATCGTTCCATGTTTAAATGGATGGAATGAAGTTTTGTATTAAATGGTTTCAAAATACAATGCGTTGAATGCAAATATATTGTACGGGATGGAGTTTTAGACTAGACGGCATAGAAATGCATTGCACCGACTGACTTGTTTATTAATGGATTGTATATCTACAAATTTTGGCGGTAATCGCCGCCCATAGTTTTGACCAAGTGTTGGTACGGATTGACATGGATTACTACTTTTAGGTACGGCTCAGGTACGGATCGATACGGATTACTACGTTTCTATCCATGGCTAGACGTAGCTATCCGCACCGTATGTGTGACTTGGCTTTTTGTTGGGTTTATGGTCGCGCCGACACAATTATAGGTCATATGGCAACATTCAAGCTTTGATGGCGGAGCGAGACCCCAGGTGTTTCTCTATGCATCATTTCATCACGGACGGACACATTTGTGGAACCAGCGACCTTCCTTTAGTCAGCTGGATTGCTTCCTCCGACGGAGATATCAACGCCCCCGCCCCCACCCCGAGTGAACTCGAACCCACATTAGTGAGAGACAATTGTTTCAAAGTCTGCGACCATAACCACCCAGCCCCTTTACAATATGATTATGATAAAAACAATCTATTAATACAAAAGACTTATGAAGTTCCATTTTACATAGAGATACACATCCTGGCTGCAACTCATATTAAATTTTAACAATAGTTACACGTCACCGAATGTCTATTAAATTATACTTTTAAAAGAATGGCCCGTTGGAAAACCCAATTGTGCATTTAACGAACGTATGTGATAGGAACTAAGTATAAACATGTTGTTTTAAACGAAAACGTTCATGCAAATAATGTGCAGTGTATTGGATACAATTGCACTCATGTATATCCATTATTGTTCCGTATCACATATACACTTCGAAATACTACAAAAGAACTTAAGAAAGACTGATACGCTCATTATGTATTAGAAAAAATCCCTTTGGAAGTAAATGTAGTACTTATTCAAACAGAAATGATGACACTTTGTTTGGACTTTTCCTGCCTCTGCCTCTGGAGCTAAGTCTATTAAGATATTAAATGTGAGGAAGTATTTCAAATGACATAAGATAGTCCAGAAATATGCCTGCCATTGAATAATGCTTTAACTTTCAAACATTGAATTTCAAGCCGTGACCGTTGTGATATTTGCTCGTCATTGGATTAAAATATAGCAAGCACACATATCCCGTCTAAATAAACTATTATTACTCTTTAAAGCTGATGGACAAAGATATACCAATGCTTCTATCGGTAACATACATGTCCAAAAAAAATAAATCTACGTACACCTGTCATTTAAGTAAACTTATCATCCAATACCTAAGGTGTAGGTAAGTATCTGTGACGTTTTGTCAAGCTTTATCACGAGTAAATGAAACGTTTATTTTCACAGACATAGGCAGTGGCCTATTTTTATTACACATTTAACCACGAGGTGTCAGTCAAATCATGTTTTCAGACATAAAGCCAAATACTGGGTCTACAAGCCATCTTGAAATGTTTACTTACGAGGATTGCATTACATGCGAGTAGAAGACTATTTCTAATCTCGGGTCTAGCATTAAGCTGCATTTTCTTTTATAGTAAAACTATTACTTTTACCGTCATCTCGAACAGTTTTTAATGGAATTTTTATACCCATCCTTTTGAGTAAAAAAACGAGAATTGAACATTCAGTTCATAACACAACTGCAAAAGTTATTAAAAACGGTGAAAGATAGAAACAATGCTATTAACTGCAGAGACAGTACTGACTGTTGGCATCACAATGTTTATGCGAGTAACTATGCATATTGTAGGAAATATCTATATATTTAAAGGTCCAATACTAAGGAAAGTGAACATTTTAATTTCTTTTAAAAAGCACAGAAACTATTTCATTTTATTGGAAAATGAAAGTTGGTATGTAGAAATTCGAAATAAATCGCAGTATATGTACAATTATTTTTCTATGAAGTATGAAGAAAGTTAAAAAGACCTGGGGGGTCATTCTGTCGATTCATTGAAATTTCAACATAATACACATACATTTCTTTGAGTTCCAAAGACCTTCTGTAAATTTTGACCTGCCAATCTTCATTATTTAGTGTCTTGCAGAAGTCTATGCACTGGCTATGAAATAAATTGCCAACTCACTTTCCCTTAGTAATGGACCTTTAATGTACAGTATCATGCAAACTTTTATACAATCGTCAACTATTTTATTCTTTTTTCTGTACTGTATAAAATCCTATAAATAGAAAGGTGTACTTATATAGCAACAATTATCATAGTAACTTTCATTACAAATAAAACAGTACATTAAAAGGATTGAAACAGCTAACTTACTTAATTTTAAAACACCTGTAAAAACAAGTTTTACTGCGTTTGATAAAATATCATCTTTTTCAGGGAAACATGCAATTAAATTACGACGTATGCCTTCTTGTTAATGTTTTATCCATGTTCAATTGTAATGTGTTATTCAACAGTTATATTTTGGTTTTTCTATAGTCTATTTTACTTATGTTAGTTTGTATCTCACTAAATATGCAAGTAAGAAGATCTAAATCCATGTCTTTCTACTGAATTGAACACACAACATGCAACTGACTGACAATGCATGTGAATAGCAGACGTGTTTATTTTAGTACCATGTATCAACAGAATAAACATGTGCTCAAATAATAAATCAGAAATATATAATTACCCTTAATAGAAATATATGTAATAAGACAACTGACACAAAGTTGGACAACAAAAAAAAAAAACACGATGAAACTTTCTCATCAAAAAAGAAACTAACCTCATTCCGACAAACAGTGTACCTTAGTAACAACCAATGATAATACTGGTTTGTAAACTTCTTGTATATATCTTTATGCTACTGTAAAGTATTATTTATATATATATATGATAATTTAAATAAAGATCGGCGAAATATTGGACGCAGATGGGGGCTAGACCTTTAAAGTTTATACATTCCCGGGAAGTCAACTAACTGTCTTCCCTAAATGGTACACTGGCAAGTTAGTGACCTAGGTTGAAAAATTTTGTGTCAGTTCCAAAAGTTGCACATCTTAATGAGGATGGTTGTATGCCGGCAGCCCGACTGAGCTACTGTGGTCCCGGTAACCCTTCTCTATGTTTTCCCTCCATATATAGAGATGGATAAGATGCCAACGTTACCCTGGAGTGCACCCCACCAAAATACACAAAACTAATGTACACAATGAACCTGTAAGTCAGGCCAAGAGAAAAGCCAGGCTGATGGACCCGTATCCCCTTTTTCGCCGCCCCGGACCGCCACAGAAAATAATATTATACCCCTTCCCCATGAGGACTGAGCTGTTGTGTAGTGGTTAGGATGGTGGAAAATGATAATTGTCCTATATACCAGATGTTTGTTACTTAGTGTAACAATATAGGCTCTGCTAGTTGTGTTAGTAGTGTAAATTCTGTATATACAATCTGTCAATCTCTGATATTCGAATATGAGATTATTATAAATTTTCAAACAGAGATAATCTAACAAATTCTTCGCGACTGAAACAAAATCTGTTTGTATTATACAATATTTACGAAAGCTGCTCTAATCATTTATCTTTTAATGGTGCAACGACTTAAATGGAAATTTGATATTCTTTTCCGACGACCACTCATTATATGATAATAAAACAAAACCTAATAAGAACTTGGGTGGTAGGCACTCTTCCTCATGTAAAGAGAAATTATTACCGTTATTTATTATGCATATTTCGTAGTACATATATATGTGTGTATATACATTATTTCCAAATACATAGACTAGGCGTTTTAAAGTTCCTTATTGTGTTGTCTGTATATCCCTATTATTATAATATTATTTATTATTTCTATTCTAAAAACGCAAATTATTCACATTTTACAGTACTACGTTTTCAGCATAATACGTCATTCGTTCATATGCTGTTACAATTTAATTCGTTCTGATGCGAATAATTAAGTCAATCATGCTACGCACTCCAGATTTAATTACTACACATGCTTACTGATAAAATATAACAACAGATTTATTATTTCTATCTAAAAACGCAAATAATAGTACATTTTTCAGTACTACATTTTCAGAGTAATAGGTCATTCGGGTCATATGCTTTACAATTTACCCCTATGGTTAAAAAGTGTTGCATAACTAATGGAACGTATAGGTATGTGTTTCTTTTTTAAGCAGAATTTTGAAGTATTTATAAACTAGTAATCTAACAGCTCGAAAACTTTTTATGAACAAAATCATCAAATTAGGTTAGTTTGCTCTGTGATAACTTTTGTATGACATCACATCATTATGACATCAAACTATATGTCATACATTTATGGCGTCACCGTCAATCATAATTGAGCTTATTAAGTTCGTTCGTAAAGATGAAAACGTGTTTTACGACCCTACACATAAGTCAGCATAACTTTTCATCATAATTACGTTTCTGAAATGTTGTTTTCAACCGTTTGGTCCTGAAATAATACGTTAATTCGTATTTACTAGAACAGATGTAGGATGTCTTTCCATCGTGAAGGGGGTAGGGGTGCAAAATGTATCAGTCAATCTTATTTTATCGGAGATTAATTTATAGGCGATTTTGCTATATGTCAATAAATATTGTTGCGGATTCGTGTTAGAATTTCATCTATTAAACTTCAGAAAAAAGGAAATAAAGACCAGAAAATAAAATATAAAAGCTATCTCAAAATATAACAATAAAATAACGCATGGCGTTTTTTTTCTTTTATCATAAAATAGCCAGCAGTGAAGGTATTTACGGTCATTTTATTACTTGATTGAAAGATTTTTATAGTTAAAAAACAAATAAAACTACATTACAGTGTTCTTAAAGTATAACTTTATGTCACCTTCGTTGCGATCATATATTATGTTGACACAGATAACTTCTAAAAAGTTAAAAGGGATTTCGTGTTTCACAGCGGCTTGGTAGATTTGTTTTACAACGCACATATGTTCTGTGGCATACATTATAATTCATATATAGGAATAAAACGAGTTTTAGCAAATTTCACAGCGGCGGGAGTTACCACTATGACTTTAAAGCATACTTCAGCACCTTGCCATTGTCAGATCGATTTCAATGTTTGATAATTGTGTCAGAAAGCATTCCTTAAGTATATGTTGATATTATTTTGTATTACCGACATTTTATAGATTAATCTCTAGAAGCAGTCAGTTGCTACCTATCACGCAGGATATATCACAGTTGAAGTTGTATATCAGCAACGATGCCAAAAAGAAAGAAGCGCCATGCTAAGCGGAGACGACGTAAAAGAAGATACACTGATAACACTTCCGTAGAAACCTTTGCCCCTGGTAATAATTTCTTTTTACATGTTCAAAATGCTTAAAGCTTTCATTTCACTATCAGTGAAACACTGCAATTTAATACATTCGGCATTGTATAACCATCACCTGCATTTAAAAATACAATAGCTATGCCTTTAACTGTTGTTGTGATTCAAGCAATGCGACAGAATTCGCTAAAATATCTGCATGCTGCATTTTGCCGTATCTATTTACAAGAGAATTTTGTCACAGATTTTGCATATTGACAAATAAAGACCTGTAAAGTACTGAGTTCAATATAACGGGCTAATTTAAGAACAAGAAGGACACACTTTGTGAAAATCTTCGTTTATGCTATTTCTTGGACTGGACCATTGCATCTTAAATCTTTTGTTCAATCAGTGCTATTATATTTTGGTCTCTTCAGATCGTTCAGCAAGACATTTATGTTGTGTTTAATGTACCGTTTAATTTTTCGGCTTGAACATTTCGACATGGGTGGTTCCAATACACCGCTTTAAAAGCATTGGGTATTGTTTAATTATCTCATGGATATGGTGCCTGCTTTTTAATTTAGTCTTTTGGCAGTTTCTGTGATATGCCGGCTCCGTAACCACATATTTCCTCTCTACATTCCAGGTTATTGGTTCTGCTTTCTCGTTTATTGGTCCTAGAGCTCACGGACTTTTATTGCAAAAATTGAGACCAAAAGAAGTTTATAAATTTTTGGAAACAAAATTTCATATCCTCAATGAAAACCCATTTCTTAAGTGTCCAAGCTGTGCCTATCTATATTTTGTTCACTTATGTTTGTGATAGGGAGGTAAAACTTACTTGTTAAAATTCAGGGGATAGGGTAAAATTTACGACTACCAGTTTTTTCACTGATTTATTACAGTAACTATCTTATTGTCAGTAAATGTATATATGTCAACCAATGTCAGCAAAGAGGAATTTATCAAAAAGGAATGAAGGGCAAACTTGATATTTAAGGTCAAAGGTCAAATTTATGTACAAATCACAAAAATTGGCATATTTGAAATTTATTTTTATTCTTAAAAATATGGTTGTTATCATAAGTCACTCAGCTTTATATATACAATGTGTATATATCAGTCAACATCAGAAATGCAAATTTTATTGCAAAACGTCAAGGTCAACCCTGATAATTGAAGGTCAAAGTTCATTTTCATGCAAAAATGTGAAAAAAATGTTACCTTTACTTTTTTAATCTGTTTAATATGTATTCAAAATATAAGTCACTGAAGTTAATTTGTTTTAATGTCTGTATGTCAGGCAAAGTCAGCAGTGCAGATGTAATCCCGAAACTGCCAAGGGTGAAGATTATATCAAAAGTCAAAGGTCAAATTTGTGTCGGCGTCACTCGAAGGAATTCCGTCAAGTGACTCGGAAACAAAAGAAACCAATACAGGTGTGTATCCCGCTAATTGGATTTCATCTCGAGTCACTTCGAGGATTTCCTTAGAGTGACTTCGCATAAATTCTTGGAGTCAGATAACGAAATTCCTTGACGGAAAATGGCTGACTCGAAGAAACTTCGAGTCGGATACTTGGTACTCGTTTTGGCCATCCTCCGAGGATCGGGTAGAATGGGTTTTCCGCCTGAGCTGATCTGTATATATGTCCCACAATGTCAGTAATAAAGATATCGTCTGAAATCAGACAAGTTCAAATGTAATATTAAGGGTCAGAGGTCATTTTCATGTAAAAGAATGAAAAAGATGGCTCTTTAACTATTCTTCTTATTAATATTTCGTCGGTATTAGTCAAATCAGTTCATTTTAATGTATTTATGTTAGGCGATGTCTTGTATGCACATTAATTTCAAAACATAAAAGGTCAACCTTAATATCAAAGGTCAAAGGTAAAAAAAAGTTGTAAAATGTTGCAATAATATCGCCTGTTTGTAATAATTTTTATTGTTTAAAAGTATTTGTTTTGTCATTTTAGTAACTGATCGTTGTTCATTTTACTGTATACATGTCCGACGATGTCATGGAAGAGAAAATAAGTCAAGGTCAAACCTGGTATTGGAGGTCAGGGGTCACTTTTGTATGAACTAGAATGTGTCTGTAGGACACAGGGTGTGCCCCCCCTGGTACATTTGTCACAAATAAGGGGAAATCATTCAGATGTTTGCAGACTTAATGGGGTATAGCCTCAAAAAAAATTTATGAAATGGATTCATTATTCTATACCATATACTTTTTGAGCTACGAGCATCACAAACAAAAGATCCACTATTTTGGCTATTTCAAGGGCCATAAATCTGTAATAATTGCTAAAATTCGCAAGAAGAATGCCAAGTGTGCAACGTCATATTATGATCAAGATTCAAGCAAGGTTTCATGAATTTACATTAAATACTTTTTGAGTGAGGCACATAATTATGTGAAAATGTGCATTTTTTACTATTTCAGGGGCCATAACTCTGGAAATTGGGTCGGACCCAGATGAAAAATAGAAGGTGCACAAGTTCATATCATGATAAAGATTAATGCAAGGTTTCATCAATTTATATCAAATACTTATTGAGCTAGGCGTGTCACAAGGTGAAAATGTGCATTTTTGACTATTTCAGGGGCCATAACTTTAGAAATAGGGGGCGGACCCAGATGTAAAATAGGAGGTGCGCAAGTTCATATCATGGTTAAGACTCATGCATTGTTTCATGGATCTATATTAAATACCTTTTGGGTTAGGCGTGTCACAAGGCGAAAATGTGCATTTTTGACTATTTCAGGGGCCATAACTCTAAAAATATGAGGTGGCGCCAGACAAAAAATAGGAGGTGCGCAAGTTCATACCATGATAAAGATTAATGCAAGGTGTCATCAATTTATATCAAATACTTTTTGAGCTAGGCGTGTCACAAGGTGAAAATGTGCATTATTGAATATTTCAGTGGCCATAACTCTAGAAATAGGGGGCGGACCCAGATGAAAAATAGGAGATGCGCAAGTTCTTATCATGATTAAGACTCATGCAAGGTTTCATAAATTTATATCAAATACTTTTTGAGCTAAGCGTGTCACAAGGTGAAAATGTGCATTTTTGACTATTTCAGGGGCCAAAACTCTAGAAATAGGGGGCGGACCCAGATGAAAAATAGGAGGTGCGCAAGTTCATATCATGATTAAGACTCACGCAATGTTTCATCAATCTATAGCAAATACTTTTTGAGCTAGGCGTGTCACAAGGTGAAAATGTGCATAATTGACTATTTCAGGGACCATAACTCTAAAATTAGGGGGCGGAGCCAGACGAAAAATAGAAGGTGAGCAAGTTCATATCATGATAAAGACTCGTGCAAGGTTTCATTAATTAACATCAAATACTTTTTGAGCTAGATGTGTCACGAACTTCAGACGGACGGACGCACGGACGGACAAGAGCAAATCTATATGCCCCCACCATGGGGGGGGGGGGGGCACACAAATCACAAAATTTACCATATTTACTCATTACTTCGATCCAACATATCTTGTTGTTATAATTCACTGTTGGCAATTTACTTTATTGTATACATGTCAAGCAAGGTCTGCAATGTAGGTCTTTTTCTTATAGGTCAAAGGCAAACATATTATCAAAGGTCAAAGGTCAAATTTGTGTAAGAATTCGCAAAATAACTAGAACTTTACAATGATTATTTTTCTTTATTGTGTATGTTATGTTTGTCACTACTAGTAAAACTGATCAGTATTCATCTTAAAGTATATACAACTGACAATATACTGTTGAAATAATAATGAAAAATAAGTCAAGGTCAAACCTGACATTAAAGGTCAAAGGTAATTTTCATGTAAAAGTTCAAAATACAGCATTTTTAATTTCTTCTTCGTTACAAATTATCTTGTCATTTTGTTCATTGAAAATAAGTTTGTCTTATGTTTATTTGTAAATCAATGTCAGCAATGCAGATCTAATTTAAAGTGATTGGTAAAGCTTATTTCAAGTTAAAAGGTGAAATTTGCGTGAAAGATCGCAAAAAAGCATTTTTGCAATAATTTTCAATGTTTAAAGGTATTTTATCATTATTTATATCTTATGGTTATTCCTTGGAGTTTCATACATTTATATATATGGGTCAATGTCAACAATGAAGATATCATAAGACATGAGTCCTGATGTTGAAGTTTAAAATTCATTTTCGGGTAATAAATTCAAAAGATAGCACTGTTATTTTATTTCTTTGTTCAAACATAACTTGTTATAACTTGATGTTATTTCATTTTAATGTTAGCCTTTACTTACTTATTTCCTTACTGCCTTCCATCTTCTTATGGCCGTCTTATATCTTATGTTTAGATGCGGCAATGAACTGCGCCGTATTCTGCAAGTCGCTGGCATCTCTCCACGGCTTTGTCTGTTGGTCAAACTTTCTGCCGTGCTTCTTCCAGGTAGGAACAGCTCTGCAGAATGTGAAACGGTGTGTGTTCCTCTGATCCGCACTTACATTTACCTTTCTTTGCAACTCCCAGCTTCTTCATATGTTTTCTCATGCCACAGTCTTCAGTGCGCAGACGGAAGGCAGTTAATTAGCTGTTTAGCTTGTGTAGACAGTTCTGATTTGGCAAGTAACCTCTATTTATAATCTTCCAGTCTGACGCAAAGCTGTTCTTCCACAGAGTGTGAGCTTCTCTATATGAAGTTGGAGGTTGGGGCTGTATTTGCCTGGTTGCTGTCTTTGCAAGTTTGTGCGCAGCTTCATTTCCAGCTACGCCCACATGTGCAGAAATCCATCGAAATGCTACATTGTTGCTCTCAGGCAGGAGATTGATGTTTTTCAACAGATGGCTGATGAAGTTGACTGATGGACCTGCAGAGAGAGCCTGAAGAGCTGATTTGGGGTCTGTTAGGAATATATTGTCCCTTTTCTCTTCGCTCATACAGTTCGAGTGTCGCCGATATGAGAGCTTGTATCTGGATCTGTTGTTGGAGCATCTCTTGCCGACTGGATGAGAGAGTATGAAGGAGGAGCTGTCTGAAAATTTGATGTAGGCACCGCTCCCAGCTTTCTGAACTGCCTATTCCACTGATCTGGATAGTGGTTATTGATCATTTCTAGCGTAAGAGATTATTGGTAAGCCTGATGTTGCTTTCCCTTTTCTTCTACACTCGAGTTTTGAGTGGAGCGGGTGGGATGGTAGTCTCTTTGCCTTCTCTGCATGCACAAAAGCTTTGTACTCTCGTCTTGTCTCTTATGGCTCAGGGTTGGCTGTGTTTTCATTTATTTTATTGGAGTTGTTTTCATTGCCCCGGGATTTTCCTCAGACCTGAAATGTAACCTTGTTCAGTTTATCTTTACTGGTTTTGGAAGCAGGTACCAATGAGGTTGATGCGTACTCTGCTATGTGCCGTACGTTGTTTGTGTAAACTTGCAGAGGATCTTTGTATTTACTCCCCATCTTGTTCCAGCCAGAATTTTTTCATAATGACGAGTTTATTTAAGGCCCTCTCCTTTAATGTCAAATTTGACCTTGACTAATTTTTCATTATTATTTCAAGAATGATATCATCTGTTATATATACTTTAAAATGAATAATAATTACTTAATAGTTTGAAACACCCTCAAAAATTAATGAAAAATCATTGTAAAAATACTGTTTATTGGCTAATTTTCACACAAATTGACCTTTGATAATAGGGTTGGCTTTGCCTTATTTGGATAAGACCTACATTCCTGATCTGGCTTGACATGTATACATAAAAATAAATTACTAAGAGAAAATTCTTACAAGCGCTATTATTTTTGAACAAAGTAATGAGTAAGAATGCTACAATTTAATCTTTTACACAAAAATGACCCCTGACCTTTAATGCCAGTTTCGATTTTGACTTTTTTTCTTTTCCATGACATCGTCTGACATATATACAGTAAAAAGAACAACGATCAGTTACTAAAATGACAAAATAAATACTTTTAAACAATAAAATTATTACTAACAGTTGATATTATTGCAACATTTTACTCACTTTTTTTACCTTTGACCTTTGAAATTATTGTTGACCTTGAATGTTTAGACATCATATGAGTATATGCATACCAGACATCGCATACTTTTTTTATACATTAAAATGAACTGATATTGTTGATTAATATCGGCAAAATATCATTAACAAGAAGAAAGATTAAAGAGCTATTTTTTTCATTCTTTTACATGAAAATGACTTTTGACCCTTAATATCACTTGTCTAATGTTAGACGATATCCTTATTACTGACATTGTGGGTCACATATACATTAAAATAAATCACGAGCAATTACAAATAATGATTAGAAATAGCTGTTATATTTCAAACAGGAAACTATCCATGCCATGTTTTACACAAATTTGACCTTTGACCTTTGATATAAGCTTTGCCCTTGGCAGTTTTGGGGTTACATTTGCACTGCTGACTTTGCCTGACATACAGGCATTAAAACAAATTAACTTCAGTGACTAACAATGTGAATACATATTAAAAACGTAAGAAAAAGTAAATGTAACATTTTTCATATTTTTGCATGAAAATGACCTTCAATTATCAGGGTTGACCTTGACGTTTTGCAATAAGTTTTGCATTTTGGACTTTGACTGATATATACACATTACAAATGTATGTTTGAAATTTGAAAGGTTATACTTAATATAACTTTATAGTATTATTCAAACACATTGTACTGATAATAATAATAACTTGTTTTCCTGAAAGAAAAACACAATGTGACCAAACGTTTACACTAGGCAGTAAAAAGTAACTTTATTTTGACTCTTATAATGCTGAAACATGAAAAAGCAGCCCATCTGACTGTCTCCAAATGCAAAATGTTGAAGGCCTAAAGGTATTGTCTAACTTTCTTAAAGTAAATGAACTTGAACTGAAATAGATTATCATTAATTCAGAACTCGGTTTTAAAAAGTAGCCTTTACTTTTCAAATAGAAAAGTGACACTTCTTGATATTTTGTTTATCCTGTTCAATCTTTGTTATTGTGGTTTTGATATAGAGAATATTTTTATTTATAATTTTTTGAAATAATGAACTGTGAACTGTGCACCTATTTTGTCATAATATCTTCTATATTAAAACATTTTTGTCATAATGTTATATAATATTCAGCTGTTGCGGTGAAAAAAATACAACGTATAACATCTGAAAATTGGACAAATGGAGTGTTAAAGGACTCATTTTATTTTCTGTATTTTTGCAACATAAATGAGAATAATTCATCCATGTAATTGTTACATGAAAGGTAAAATGCTATTTACTTGTAGTTCATAAAACACAAAAAAAAAAACATACCTGCAAATGTTGAAATACAAGGATGTAATTATTCAAGAGATATGTGCACATTTCAACCTCAAATTAGCAATAAAACACATGAAAGAATTTTCAGAAAACGTATAAGAAGCATACACATGTACTTAATTTCTAATGAGCCAGTCGTTAATATAATACGTGCAATTCCATGTTAAAAAAATAGGTGCGGTAGGCAACGGAATAGACGATAACAATATACCAGTTCAAGAAAGCCCCAACAAAGATTGTGGTGATGAAGTTGACCCGTGGACAGCATTTAGCAGAACTGAAACTGGATTTAACTATTACGAAATAATAAATAGGTTGAATATTAATTATCATTATTATAAGTAGGTTTAATATCTTTATTGAAATAAGTAACTACACAATTTTTATTTCAAATACTAGACACGTCTACTATGAATGAAAGGAAAGTTGACATGAAGGATAAATGATATCGAAGAATTAATCAAGATGTGTCCATATCACTATTCCCGGGTTGACAAAATAATCCTTAAACTGACCAAACTTAAATGGAAACAATTGTCTTTTCGAAGAAAACAAACACTCAAAACTTGATTGAGAAATTAGTAAATAGTTTGATACATTTTCCAGCTTCCAATGTTTTATTTCGTTTTAATGCAATAAAGTTACTTCTGAAGTTTAACGAGATTTGTCTCCGTCAACAATTAAATGGGACATTTTTCACACATCATGCGCCTACGTTTAAACCATCGATAGGTAAATGATACAGAAAATCTGATTGCACACGCGTAAATGTTTAATATAATACTTAGTCTAAAAGAATAATAAGCATAAATTGTAGTTTCTTTCTATTTTCTGTAAGAACATCACCAAAGTAATTTAGCTCATTTGTGTAATAATGGACATATTCATATATTATATTTCAAATCCCTCGGTCCATCATTTGCAAGAGCAGTCCCGCGAAATAGGTAATTCAAATTCTTTGTTTAATGTCCAATTTCAGTGCGGTTAAAAAGTAAAGATTGACAAGCCGCCGATTGAAAAGATGGAAGCTCGGGAAGAACGGTCCATCATCTGATTTCCCGAAAAATTGTTGTTTCCCATATTAGGTAAAATAATTAACAAATCTCAGTCTATTTTCTCCTGTAATTGTTTCAGTAACTGTAGTTTGCTTTTTATTAATTGTAGAGATGGTACCTAAAATTTAGATTCGTTTTACAGGTTTTATTTTCAGTGTGAAATGATATGATAGCTAAGTGCACTAATTTACAAAATATATTTCTATTTTTTCCTTCCCTCAATGTCACAGTAGAAATATTTGATATTTAAGAAATGACCTCCTAAATGTATCTGAAGCAAAATGGACAACTCTTTTAAATCGCAGGCTTTCATTTATTTTGTGATTTCCATAATTATAGTTATAAATAAATTCAACAGAGTATAGTATAAATTTAGTCTACTTTCAACACTTTGAAAGAGAATATACTAACCATTCTTTTGTCTTTTAGTAAATTCAAAATGAAAGACTAGCAAAGAGTCTATGAAAAAATTCTGAGTGAAAGAAAATGACATGCTTTTTATTATAAGCTAACCAAAACCATACCAAACATTGACTTGTAAGAAGTTATTAAAGATTTTATAATGTACACAAACCCCTACAACATTTTGCCATCAATATGTCCACTCATAAATGCATTCAATTCAGGCGATGACTGTTGATATAATTGTAAATAAGAGGCCTCAACAATTTCTTTTCAAGTTGTGTGAACAGTTTTGTGTTATGCTAAATGCAGTGAAATTCTTCTGAACGGTTGGATTTAATATATCAAATTTTAAGTGAACCGAGTTATCATTGAGAACAAAAAAACTGCAGCTAAAATCGCTTGGTGAAAAGCAAACACTTGAAAATATGAGGTAACGTTTCTTCATGTCGTACAATTTCTTGAAAGAAATTTATGCATTTTTTTGAAGCACTACAAAAATTTCTAAAGGAGCCTTAGCACAACTTATAAAATGATTGTCAGTGTAATCCATTAGAAAATTGTACATGTTGTATATGAATATAAAGAGTTTTAAAAAATGAAGGTCATATTTTGTCTGCCTGATCAGTTGTTGGAAAAAGGGCCTATTTGATTTTTCTTTCACTTTTGACCACTGTTTCATGCTGGCTTAAGTTTAGTGGTCAATTCAGAATTGTTCCCTTTTCTAGAGTAGGTACCATCTCTATTAATTGAATGAAATTGTAACAATTAGAGTTCAGAAACTGGTTGATGGATTGGCTCATAATTCCTCACATGAAAAACATCTACATCCTAATCAAAATTTCGAACCTATATCGCTAAGAAACAGGTAATCCGAAGTCAACATCCTATACAACCGAGCCACGGAGGTAATTAAAAGTATATTTAGAGAGTATATCATAACATTCGAGCTCAGGATGGAAACAATCTAGGCAAACCAACCACAAATAATTCACTATAATCCTGTACTTAAAACTTCTCAACTTATGAAATGAAAGTTCTTAACATAATTATGTTGTGCTCTTAATGAATAATAATCATATCACCCAAAATGTTATATGCATCAATATGTGCTAAGTATATCTAGAAACGCAGCGTTTTTTTTTTCCCTCGATTTTTTCATACTTCCTTTGTACATGTGTATGTAAATTTTGTGTAGTATTTTAAAATCGTGTGGAAACCTGACCATCATCCAAAACTAAAACAAAACAAATCAGGTACGTGCAGTTCAATTGTATATTATCAGGTTAAAAATATTGACTGTAGACCAAGTGTTGCGTTTCTAGATGTACTCAGTATTGATGTCTATCCTGTTCAAGTAATACTGTCAAAATTTATTATTCATTAAATTTCAAAATTAACATAGTTTCAGTTAGAAAAGCGGACATTTGCATGTTTCAATATTTCAAACGTCATGTCAACAGCATTTGCTGTCAGCCAAAAGTTAAACCATCAATTATACTCCTTTACATACAACTGTTTAATATCATATCATGATTGAACAATATATTGCAGAGACATGGACAGCATAATGAAGAAGGTCAAGGCGTCACAGGGAAAACGTGACAGGTTTTACAGTTGTCAAAATCAACGCATCTTGTCCGCTCTTTCAGTGTGTCTGCTCTATATCTTCGTAATCAATGGGAAGATATTCATTAAACTTGACATTCCAAATATTTAACCTCATCAGGAATACGTGCAGAGCACACAAAACAGGTCACAGGGTCCAAGATCAGGGTTATGCTTGGAGGTTGCTTTGCTTAACTTGTCTACTTCATACTGCTTGGAGGATTTTTATATAACTATCATAAATTTTTTACCATTAGAGCGTACACATCCGGATACGGAGTCAAAGACCAATGTCATACTTGGAGTTAAAATACAAATATCTTGATTTCATAGACTTTGATAAAACTATCATGCATAGCGCATAACCCAGGTCCAAATTCAAGGTCAAACTAAGAGGTCAAAATCAAATAGCTTTCCTTCCTAACTGTATATCTAAAATGTAATATGCAAAAAATATGTCAGGAGCATTATTTTCGTTGGACAGAATAATCGAATGGATAAACATCGCTTTGATATTAGACAGCTTTCAGATCATTGTAAATTTTCTCACATTGCAGCGCACTTTAATGCCCTAGCACTTTCAGTTGACGATTTATAATTTGTATCATGAAGAAATTTGTTGTGTTTATAAAGAAATGTTTTAATACATAAATTTATAACGAATCGAAGCAAAATTATTATACAACATGTAGTTTTCTAATAAATCAATGTTTAGTATCGTTTGTTCCTGTTCTCCTTTTCCTGTTCTGTCTACAAATATGTAGTACATTTGTCTATACTGGCCACATTAAACGTGAATCTTATTTAAACAACAGCAATGATATATCTTAAAATTATAAGTACATTTCATAGATGGTTTCAAGATGCTTTCAACATCCCTCTTGTAATACAAATCACCGATGACGAAAAGTTCTTGTAGAAAGATATTGAAATTGACGACGCAGCCACGATAGCTCATGAAATGGATTTGATCCCAAGAAAACCTTTCATTTTCACCGACAAAGAATATATGCGGTATATATCATTTTTAGATTAATTTGCCAGTTGCAGTAGATTTAAACAGAATCTCCGAAAAACAAGCGTGAACATACAAAATTGCGAAAATATGCTCTTGCCTTATTAAGTTTCTTTAGGTTAATAGAGGAGAAGACGTATAGTTTGAAATCTCATTTAATAGCATTCGCAAGACAAACCTGAAGAAGGTGAATAGGGGATAGCGGAATAATTAGCAAAAAACGCCCATGGTAAATTGGTCAAAGTCGTACAACTTGTGTTTTCATGCGAGAACATCAACTCTAGAATGTCACTATCTGATCTCTAATCTTCTACGGAAGCCAGTGCTCAATGCCAAGTGATAAATGACAAATACTTATTCGTTTCTTTTCTATTTCACAACAACGTTGGCTTTGATTGTTTCTGAAAAGAGTGCCCGAACCCCAACAATCATTGTATACATTACTGAGATATTGTGTCCTGTAAAATACGATATTGCTACTATAAAGAATGCCTGTATAAATCACGTTTAAATTTGATTCAATTTACATTCTTTATTTGCGTATATAGTTCCTTAATACACCAAACATGTTTACCTTGGTTTCCTCTGCATTGACATCAAACGATATCTAGTAATTTATTACAATCTGGATATGTATTCTGATCCATTTAATCTTTCGTTTAGTGTAAAATGCATGCCGAAACTATTTAATTTTACAGGCCCGAATTTTACAAAAACATATGCAGGATAGAAAAACTGTGCAATGTCATGGACATCAAAGCTCGGTTTAGATTTGAAGAAGACGACTGTATCGAAAAGCTTACTTTTCCCGCTATCCAAGCTGCTCCTAGTTTAAGCTCGTCTTTCACAGAATTCTTCCACGGAAGGAAAGATATTCAGTGTCTGATACCATGATCAGGTAATAGTAAAGGTACATTTTTGCTAGTTTGCTTTTTTTGTGTTGAAAAAAGTGTACCGTAAGTAATGGCCTTCAACTGTGATAAACGTTTAGTTTCTTTGAAATTCCTTAAAACCTTGCTATGGAGTTTGATCTTCATCTAGAAAATGAAATCATTTATGAGATCCATTTGAAGCTCAGAATAGAACTAAAGCATAATCGGTTTTGTTTGAATTGGTCTGTATAACTCTATGTATTCGTATGCATCAGCTGGAACTGAAAAAAAATATTTCAAAGGAAATGTAAACTATCTAAAATATAGTTTAAATAATTTAATGGTATTATCATAACAATGCTGGAAAAAGAACATATGCCACCACTGCACTTATTTCTTGATTTCACTGAAGACAATTTTACAGCTTTTAGAACACTGACATTATAATAGCTACTGTTTTAATGACTATCTACCATTATTCTCCATTTTTATCGGGATTCGAACCAACGATTAAGAATCAGACGCTGTGCTCGTCGTCACTGTGTATCTTTACTTTTGGAACCTGTGACTAAACGGTTACAAGGACGAAATTTTAGACTTACGCTGCAAGAAATTAATAGCAAAAAATGTGATTCATAGCTCATAAACCACACACACAAACACACACACACACACACACACACACACACACACACACACACATATATATATATATATATATATATATATATATATATATATATATATATATGCGCACTGTTTTGTCGCCTTATCGTAGAAGTATTTGAACAATGCACCGCAAACACCTGTCCGTCGCAGTAAAGTCGCTATAAAGGAACACACTGAAGAAGAAGAGGATTTATGATCCTTGCACCTAGCCTTATGGTTTTTTTTCTACTCGGGATCATATAACAACGCGTCAGTTATGATGTAGCTCAGGTATTCAGGTTTATGTAATAATGCAGGCCTTATGCTACGCTAGAGTTGTTCCTGTAATACGAGATATGAAGGGTATTCTAACGCTACAAAAAGATCGGCTTCAATTACAAACAAATAAAAACATATGCATAAACTATTACGAAATTTTAAATTTATGCTCACTAACTACTTTTTATTTTTTATTTAACAGATACAAACCTGTGATAGAGAGATATCATTTCAATATCTTTCTTACTTAATAAAAGACAACAGAAGGTTGGAACAAAAACAGGAGGTTATGTTAAAGAAAATGAATAGCAATTGTCCGATGGTTTTAGTTGAATATACAGTAACTTAAGATAAAAAGAATCAACAAGAGTTACAGTCTTGGAGACAGCTGTTGACCCTGAGGTCATATTCCCTGTAGAAAGAGGATCCGACCCACTGATTATTATTCATTTGGTCTGCTCTTCTATCCATTTGAACGGATAAATAGGATATTAAACAAATAAAAAAAACAGAAAATAAATCAGCGGCTTTTAATTCTGATAGTTTTATTTTCATGTTAGTGTTTAATTTTAATTTTTCCAATTAATCGCCTTAAGAAATATGTGAAACAAAAAAAAAAACAAAAAAAAAAAAACAAAAACAAAAAACGATCAGCATAATAAAACAGAAGATAAGTGCCGCATGTAAAAGAGACTATTGAAACCATGGGTATATTATCTAACTGGCATCTTAAACATTAAAAAATAAAAAGTATTACAGAAAGCTTTTCCGTTTCGTTTTTAGTCTGTCGAAATCTGTATTGTCATATACTCTGGTCCTTTGGGATAATGGAATAGCTTTAACTTAGTAATAGAAGTGCTAGGGGAACGTTGCACATTTCATTTCTTTTCAGGTACTAGCATACTTAAATAAAGTCAGCACTTACTTTGCTTTATTGCGTTCTATGCTATGTAAGATAATTGAACATTTTTTACAAGAGTGTCACGATAACCCTAGATCGCTCACTTAGGTTATATGAGCTGAATGTTTCAAATGTCAAACTGATGCTAAATGATTAGGAAAATAAGTCAGTAGGTCACATTATGTCACTGAAAGTCACTTTTAAGATCGGTGTGCAAAACTTCACTTATCACAAAAATTTCAAGACTGAATCTTAACAAAACAAGAAAGTAGATCAGTAGGTCATATTCATAGTCAATCAAAATCAGTTTTAAGATCGTTGTGCAGAACTGTACATGTCAGCCAAATTTAAAGGCTGTATCTTACAAAAATACAAGAAAGTAGGTTAGTAGGTCAAGGTTAAAGTTGGATGACCCTTTATCTTCTTTATAACTAAACAGCCTAGGAAATTTGATCTGATATTTTAAGTATTCTTTCCTATATAACTCATATAACAAGTGACCCACGAGTAGGGTTTCTTTTCACCTCAGGGGCATAATTCGAACAATTTACTAGGCAATGATACATACAAAATATCAAAGGCCTAGGCCTTTAACTTTCAGAGAAGAAGATTTTTTTAAGATTTTCCCATATTATAAGTCTATGCAAAACTTTGGACCCCCAGGGCATGGCCTCTTTCCGCCCTAGGGCCATAATTTGTACAATTTTGGTAGATGACTAAAAGGCAATGCTAAATACCAGATATCAAAGGCCTGGGTCTTGTGGTTTTAGACAAGAAGATTTTCTAAATCTATTTCTATTATAAGTCTATATTAACCATGTGACTCCAGGATGAGGCCATATTTGACCCTAGGGGGATAATTTGAACAATCATAGTAGAAGACCACTTGGTGATGCTACATACCAAATATCAAAGCCCTAGACCCTGTGGTTTAAGACAAGAAAATGTTCAAAGTTTTCCTATATAAATCTATGTAAAGCATGTGACCCCAGAGCGTGGCCATACTTGACCCTAGGGCAATAATTTAATCATTCTTGGTAGAGGACCTCTAGATGATGCTACATACCAAATATCAAATCACTAGACGGTGTGGTTTTGGACTAGAAAATTTTCATTTTTTGTCCTTTATAAGCCTATGTAAACCATGTGACCCCCTAGGGCGGACCATATTTAACTCTAGGGGGATAATTTTAACAATCTTGGTAAGGGACCACTAGATGATGCTACATATCAAATGCAAAAATCGTAGGATCTATAGTTTAGATAAGAAGATTTTTCAAGTTTTCATTTTGGTTGCCATGGCAACCAGAGGTCAGCATGGATTTCATTCTTTGGGCAATTTTGAAAGAGAGCCACCCAAAGATCATACCTGTGAAGTTTGGTGTTAATCTGCCCATTGGTTTTGAGAAAGAAGATTATTTTAGAAATTGTTGACAAACGACACATGACGCACGATGCACATCGAGCCTTTAAGTCAAGTGAGCTAAAAACGGTATTTTGCTTTTGAATGTTTTTATAATTACTATAATTACTACCTAAACTTTTGTTTTGATCTAATATGTGTCTTAGATAAAAATATTTGTAAGCGTATTTTTATGAACGTTTTGCTTTGAACACTTTTTTAAAACATGGACTGTCATTTTGAATTAAATTTCGAAATTTAACAGATGTATATTTTTAAATGAACCTTTGTATAGTCATAATTATGGCCGCCATCTCGTTGTTTTCAAAACAAAACAACTTCAGTTAATCTGAACAGCTAATTCTGTTAAAGATACGGGCCGACAAGTACAACGTAAAAATATCTAAAATGAATGTCTTATAAGATGAATGTTTGGTATACATCCCTATCCTTTTGAGTTCCAGACTGTGGCATATTCTATAAATATTTTACCATGACGTTTTTCTTTTCGCCTTCCATTCTACTAAAGATAGTTTTGATCGCTATTGGGAATTAAATACTCTAAAAATATGTGAAATGCAAATATTCAAGTATAAGCAATTATGCGAAAGCAAGTATGCTTTGATATAAATAAGGAAAGTAAATGGAACCAGAATTATGTTTTTCTATTTCACTTAATATAGGGCATTGTCATTAATTAAAAATCAAACATTTTTATGACAGTTATACAAGACATGTACTGCCGTTGGAATTTCAGGAATATTCATCAGACTCTCTGACTGCAGCAGATCTCAAAAGGAATTACTTGCTGTTCTCACAAAATTGTAAGGGAATTCAAAAGAAGACGGAATATAGCATTTCGGAGGAAAGGTTTCAAAAGTTTATGTCACCAAAGACATAAAAATGTGTTTAAAATGTATACGATTTTGTTTTGACAGTGACACTTTCAATTTAAACATGATAGCAAGATGATATGTAAGAATGTGACCTTCCTTTTATATTCGGCAGTTTGAGCTTACTTTTTAAGCGGCATCAACAACACATACTTTCATCTCAATAAAGAATGTGTCATTTCTATCTTTTAGAGAGAAACTTGTCTTCTGAATTTAGATAACTAAGAGCAGACTGGTTTTCGTGTAAGCATTTTGTAAAATACTAGAGAAAATTCTATTTGAAACTAGCGCAGCTTTAGCACAAACTTTCCAAACTATTATTTTCCATGATATTTAATAAGAATAAGTAATTGATATTTTTATTGTATTATAACAATCACTATTTTGCATCGACAAAAAAGACAAAAGATAAAGAAAAAGTTTGATGAATTATTTTTTTATTTATAAACTTTTACACGGATTATCATCTTGGATGTTAAATAAATATGCCGAAAAATATATATTGTTTTATTTTTATTTCGTACCTAAATTTTGAAAAGTCGTTTTGGCAGATGCTGATTGCTTATCTATTAATTGTTTGACGTTGCTATAACAATTTAGCACTATTTATGTTAAGTTATCAAGTGTCAAAACACTAAATCAATGTCATCAAATATAAAACTTCCTAACAAAGTTTGGCTTGAGAACAAATGAATTCAGAGGCCGAATTCATAAAGCATCTTAAGTATAAGTTTTGACTTAAGTTTAAGATTTTACTTAAGTTTGTGGTGATTTCAACTTAAGTCTAAGTTAAAACTTACGTTAAGCCTAAGATACGTAAGAAATGAGAAAATAAGTCAGAAAATAAAATAGCGCGGTGAGTACGATTAAAGTGTTGTTTTCAGATAAAAGCACTTTAAACATAATTGTGCATGTTGTATCTGTTTGAAATTAATGTTGTTTTTTTAATGTTTTCGTCCACAATAAAAACAAGAATTACTTATTAAGTTGTTTTATGAATAACAAATATACTTCAGTAAAATAGATTTCTAATCTAAGTAATACTTAAGTAAATAATCAGTTTCTTATACTTATACTTAAGATGCTTTATGAATACGGTCCCTGATGCACACTCACTGGTCGAATTGTCACTGAGATAGAACTCGCATCATTTTGACTGGGCCAATCAAAATGATGCGAGTTCTATCACAGTGACCATTGAAATAGCTCATATGCGGATGATGTTTTTGTTTCAGTTGAACATTATTTTAAACTTTCTAATATATATCAGCTCAATGGATTTTACTTTCGGACAACCGGTGCACTCAAGGAAATAAAACAATATAATCTCTGAAGCTTTCGCACTAAGCCCCATTATTTTGTCCGCTACAAAGATGCACTTTTGAATAGCATGCACAGTGTATCAAACGCAAAACAATTCTACACAGCAACGATAAATATAAGGCATTTGAATTTCAAAGGAAACAGTTAAAACAGGTATTGTCTGAAGCGGGAAAACAGACATTGAAGACACGTCAACAATTTAGAAATGAAACACATCCAACTGTCACCATTTAATGTCCTTTTCTCAGATTATGTTATTACCCAAGAGTTCATTCTGCCTCAAAGTGCATGGGATATGATATCTGAGGCTAAAACGTCTTTTAAATACTGAAATGGAAAACCTTCAATTCCTAAGAAAATTGTTCTCTTTCAACACTTAACTTTATAATATAGGCATGATTGTCCGTCACAACCAAATAAACATATATTCATAACAGTTTGAAATTTGTTAAGTATCGGATATTAGAAAAAAAAACTTTAAAATTATGTGTGCTGTTAAGAGCTTATGTGAACGTTTTCATTTGAAACAACGCACGTGACAAGGTACTTGAATATTGCTTTAAAACTTGTTTATCACTTTCCTGTTTGTTTTTTTATGCCATCCAAGTGTAATATTCGTACCATTATTCAAACACTATCGATCTACGGCATTATTTGACAGAAAACAAAACTTTGAATTTAATGTATAATTTGTTTGCACACATGTTTTTTTTATGTTTTTAAGGAATATCAAGATTTCAAAGAAGTAAAGATTTAATTCTTCCTGAAAGAATGATTTTTTGTGGGTATGCACAAATAGATAAATGACACTTGCAAAAAAAAGAAAAGCTGTAGATCGTCATGTTTAAATGAGCCAAAAACATGTTAATTGTCTCATTATGTAAAAGTATCTCGCTTCAGACCAGAATGTAGTCTTATTTGCCTAAACATTTAATATACTTTGTCCCAATATCAACATTTGATAATATTTTTCTTTATCTATTTAGAAATATTAAGAAAAATTTAGTGTGCAATAATACCTTAACACTTTGTTTAATGTGAATAGATTATGTGCATGTTGCATTTGAATATTTAGATAATTGTACATACCGTGTCTATACCGTTTCAATGTACTATGTATACCATTCCAGTATATGAGAGTCTTAATCTTATCATCTTGTTTCAAAAGTTCAATCCCATATAATAAACAAAGGAACAAGGATTTTTGTTTAGAGGATGGGAGTGAGTGGGGACAGGTGGAGTGATGTGTTTCTGGGCTTGTCCCAATGCCTAGAAAAGTCTTATATCTCAAATGGTGCAATGTCACGTTTAGTTGACCTAGTTGGAGCTTGTGTATCTGGCAAGATGTCATCTTTTCCAATTTGCATTTTCCTTCTCAAAAGAGCAATCAAAGCAGATTCATATTATTCTAATACAACTTTCACAACATCAAAAAATTATAAATACTACACATTTGCTTTTGTTAGCAGGCTGATGGCTGATTTAACCATTAAATAGGCATAGGTATTTCATCAAGCAGTTTATTTGCGTAATATAATTACTAGTAATTATATCCGTTGACATTATTTTGATTATCGGCACTCCAACACATTATTAATTTAAAAGCTATTATTACCTTATAAGTTAAAAGTTTTCAAGGACCATTGAGTGCAGTACTTTGTCATTTTAAAATAGAAGTAATGTATTCGGTTCTAAAATATGCAAATTTGTTCCATGTATGTTTTTAATGTTTTTCAAGGAATTGCAAGATTTCAAAGAAGTCAGGTCTCTAATTCTTCCTGGATGACTTCTTATTGATATCGCATTTTGAAAATGAATACTTCCAGCAAATTAGGCAATTGATCGGCATGAATATATGTTTTGCTAAGCGTGATAATTCATATTGACTAACACCTTGAAATTGTTTGTGCACACAATTAGTGAACTTTTATTTCTGATTATTAAACCATTGCAACTTTTTCTACCATATTGTTTTCCAAAATAATATAATATTTATATGAAGTGCGAAGGTCTGCATGATCACAATAAAGGTAGACATATCCTTAAAGTCGAGACACGTGGCCACGATTTGTTATTAAATATTAATGTACTAATAAAAATGGTAGTTACCTCAAATGTGGATGAATAGATTGTTAGGCTTTCACATTCCGACGATTTAATGTATAATAATCTATTTATTCATTTTGTTAGATTTAACGTCACACTGACACAATTATAGGTCATATGGCGACTGTCCAGCTTTGATAGTGGCTGAAAACCCCAGTTGCCCCTCTGTTCATTATCTTATCACAAGCGTGCTCCTGGGTAGAACCACCTACGTTCCGTAAACCAGCTGGATTGCTTCCTCACGTGAAGAATTCAACGCCCCGAGTGAGGCTTGAACTCACATCGATGAGGGGCAAGTGATTTGAAGTCAGCTACTTTAACCACTTGGCCAGGAAGCCCCTATAATAATTTGATATAATATATTATTATATATATTATAGTTCGGTTTTGAGGTCAGCCATGTTTTGCACTTTTAATAATTGAACGGTCCGCTATTTGAGTAATGTTTACAAATGGTATGATTTAGTCCGGCATTTATGCGATAATTCAATAATTGTGTAAATAGAAAAACATGAAGGGAAATCAACCGTCTTAATTTGCGTGAAAGTACAGGTACATGTAAGCATTGAAGTCCTTGTGTGGGTTCGATATCCGTCAGTGTTGCAATTTTATACGGATTAAGGGAAATAATAATGGCAGTCTGCTTTTTTTCAAAAGAGGTTTAATATATCGTAAAGAATACACAATCGTTGTATAATGTGTAAATAGTTTATATTATAATTTTATGTAATGCTTGGCGTCAATTGTTTTTTAATGTGGACTCTGAGTTCCGGATTTAATTACAAAGTTGGCAAAACTTAACCCTAATGTCGCATTGTGAATGGTATTTTAATTAAAATGAAATGTACCATAATTGGAAGTCTCAAACGTCACAATCAAACTGTATATATACCGACGTATTTTCGGACAGAAATAAAGTATTTCAATAACAAATACAAAATTCTGTAATAATCTCCAATCGGATAGAGACATATATTCAATGGTCGGATTACTTGTGTTAGTTGTGACGTCTAAATACGCTCAGCTGCTTTATAATAAAGTTCAGCACAGGCAAGTGATTTCTAACATTTTCTTAGAAACACCACTAATACAGTAATTTATAGGTATTAAGCTTTTGCTTTTTACATTAAGACTTTCTTTGGGGTGGGGATAGGGTGGGGGTTTGTGGGCTGGAGATATGTGGTCTTTAAAATGGTCACACCCAGTGTCGCAACATATAGGGGCACTTATATTATTCGTCATACATTTTAAATCAACAGCTGGTTCAAATCAGCTTGCCATAGGAGCATCTTTATACTGCGGGAGGCGAGAAGGTTGTGTTGTGACACACAAGTTATGGCCAAACTTCGAAACATTAAATACGATCTTCCCATTTCAGTAGACTGGTCTTAATCAATTATCAAATGATCTAATTACTCTAAATATTTTTTAATGCTTTGAAAACTTTTCCTTTATATAAATGAATTTGTTCGAGGGATGGAAGTGGAGAGGAGGGACAGCGGGCAAAATTATGTATTTGCAAAGTTTGGGTCTCCGCACCCTAACCCGCTGCTTAATATAATTATGCTATCAGTTTTCTGGCAAATCTGTCTAAGATGATGAAATGCAAGTTTAAAAACACTATACAAAAGAACAGTTTCTGTTTTTATTAAAGTTTATTGAAGATACGTATTACACAGAAAGGAAATGACAAGAACTGAGTATATTTACGAAGAGATTAATATATGTGGTTTCAAAGTTCTTTTGTAACAGTCAATAATGTATGTTCAGTTACGCTTGTAAATTTCTTTGAGCAAGTCGTAAATACATATTCATATTTCAAATAATTGATTGCAAACTATTTTAAAACAGAAATACCCTTGACCTTTATTCATAACTGGTTTTGAACGCATGCTTTTTATTTGTTCAAGCAACTGCAAATTTTTACAGAATTAAAGTTCTTCTTGGAAGAATGATATTTTAAAGTGTGCAAATTAATCAGTAAAGTCGATTGTTGTCAGCAAGATTTTTGTCTATTACCTACAGCAGTTTGAAGTAAAACTTTTGAATAGAATTGCTGAACCCAGTATTGAAATTCATATTAATAACTGACATTAAGAATGTCTATACGGACAAAGGAATGTACATTGCTATTTATGTGTATAGGTATTCCATATATAGTTTTGATAGCACAAAATATAGTAACTGACAAAATGATCCTATGGCAATTTATGGTTTCGATATTTCAGTAAAATTTGCTTAGTCAGCTCAAATAAAAGGTTTGTGGACCATGAATATTAATATTTAGTGCACCGAAATTTATACGAACAGAATCTTTGAGTCAATACAACTTATTTTTATCTTAGACTTTTGATGTTTATGTTAAGAAATTATATTTTCTATGTATAAAGATATTTCATTTTGAAAAAAGAAAGCTGATGTATTGCACATTAAATCATAAGAGCAAAGTGTATATGCGCTATTGAATAAAAACAAAGAAGTTATAATAAAAACATAATAAGTCACTACAAAAAAATACAGACACAAAAATAAACAAAAACAATCTGTTTAAAACACTGTTGAACTCACATATTCGTACTATCCCGTACATAGATACAACTAATGAGGAATACCTTTCCAGATCATGTTAATTTACTCGATCTTTTAACAATTATGTTACAAACTTATCGTTTTTTGTTCTCGTTTTTATGTATAAAACTGACGTCACGTCATTAGTATGGATAGTTTAACTCTCTCGGAGACATAAATTTCTTCACCATCAGGTCGGTCACTCTTTCACGCTTTTGTCTGTGCCCGGAAATAAGCTTCTGCAGTACAGAAATCAGCTCTGCCTTCAAATCTCCTGTAGATAACTTGCCGCTCGTGTAATTCTGCAAATACAGAGTAAAAGTGAAATATGTACAACCACGATGTTTCAATGTCATGGTGAAAAATTCATAAATCATAAGTTATAAATTTAATTTTTAATTAATGTACTTTAAGATTCAATTTGCTGACGACACTTAATGCTGTACGTGTTTTTCATGCTCATACATATATTTTACTCAACGACAAGTGACGAGTGAAAACTGAAAAGTAAACATTATGATATTGCCTAGGGTGTTTATGGTCTGCACACTCCTTTTAAAGAACATTGCTGGTACCTGTTTGATCTGTTCCAGTTTAGTATCATCTTCCATAAAGAAAGTCAGATACTGATAAGACACGTCCTTTCCACAGTCACCTCCTGTCTTCTTATGTTCTTCTGCTGTTGTGCCGCCGCCCGAGTATGCATACTTTTTTATCTGTTTTGTAAACGTATTAAAGTTATAGCTACTATTTTTAGATTAACTGAACTGTAAAACGTGCAAAATGCGCATATTAGGTAATTTAATTTCTAAAATGTGTGACACAATCAAATAACTTTGAACTCTATAATTGGATTGGTATTTTCATTGTGCAATAACAAAATTAGTGATCACCACCTTGATTGGAAGAAACTTCTTTTGGAGATCAGATTAATTTTATCAACGAACATATTACCTTATTGCTGATTTGTTCGTCCGAATCAGTTACAAATATAACGCTGTTTGGATCACCACTAGCATCCATCTTGGACTGCATTCCACGTAACCCAGGAATGAACGTGGAGTGAATGAGAGCTGGTTTCTGGTAACCAAGTTTAGGAGCTACATCTCTTGTCATCCTAAAGTATGGATCCTGGTTGCAGGAAGCAAAACATGAATAATATATCTATTCTAAAATACTTAAACTAAAGGTTACGCCAAATCCCGCATTCTCTGATTTGTGACGTGATACAAGATTTTGGCAAAGTTACAAAAACGTAACATAGTATTTGGTGAAACTTTCTTCTTATTTCAATCGAAATATTTAAATCAGTTTTTATTTAATATACAAACACTTTACGTTTAAATAAACCCATGTAAGCATTGTGACTTGTAATGACCTAGTTGACTTTTTATTAATTTAAAAATAAGATGCACTGATATCTCATAAGAAGACATGGAAGTGAATCCAGTTGCACTTGTTAGCACTGAATCAAAATTGTTAACATACCTGATCAATGGCACAAGGGATTAGACAAGGTACGTCCTTTATACCATGAAAAATTTCAGGGAAAGAAGAGCTGAAACTTGGCGCAGCTTGTGTTGCGGGAAAACAGATCTTGCCAATATTGTCGCTTGGACCAAATCCAAATATTCCTTTTGCTTGATTGAATGTAACATGCTTCTGAATTTTGCACATGTTCATATAAAAATCTCTAGAGGAACTGTAAAGAAAAAGACAATGATAACTCATTTAGAAAATATCCAGAGATTCGAAAGGCACTCTACGATGAATTCAAATTCTATTTTCGAATTTATTTGTGTAAGTTAAATAATATTCAAATATGTTTGTTAAAACACTCTTACACTAGAATGACGTCATGTTAACGTGCGGTGACATCAAAGTTTTTGTTGCGACCAAGAAAGAGCGCTGGTATATTCTATCTACTGTTTTATATCAAGGGCATATTAGAATCGAAATATTTTACAGCAAAAATGTGTTTTAACCCTTTTTATACACTCGGGTGGTAATACGTCTACAAAAATATTCACGGACTGTGCCCTCGTGCGATCATTACGCCCGACGTATAACCACCCATCATGCACAAATAGTGTTAAGGCACTCTTTTGCTATACATATTTTATTAAATAACCTACTGTCAAAAACATTGTTAAGTTGTCTAAGAGAAATGTATATTGACATAATAATGTCTTATCATTGTCATTTATTTTATTGCTATTATTATTATTATTATAATTATTATTATTATTATAATTATTATTATTAGTATCATCATGATCATTATCATAAAGTGATATATCATACTAACGTAGTAGTTTCATTTCTCTCAGAAATAATAATTCCTTAAAATACAGTAACATTCATAGATATTTGTAATACTTGATTAACGTATTTTATTCAAATTATTACTTTTTTGCAAAATCATTTCGTTCATAGTCGATTACCTTATATATTCTACATCACTAAAGATGAACGTTTTGTTGACGTCAAACCCCAAGGCAATGATGTCTTTTGCATTCTCATGTGCTAGTCTGTTGGCTTCTTCTAGCGGCAAATTATCTTTCACAAGAAATTTTTCATCGTCTGTCATTTGTATGACGAGTGGGACATCAAATGTGTCTTGTAGCCATCTGAATGAAATTATTTGTAAAAGCCGATAAATGATTTAATTTTATTATATTGTGTGTATCTACCCGGAGACAGTTATCAGCCTTGTAAAGGTAAATTTTATTAACGTCGCTCTGTAGAGCTTTTGAGCAATCTTATTTTAAAAACGGTTAAAACCAATTATACCATACCCCCAACAATTTGCTGGTACCCATTTACAGCTGGGTCGACTGAGGCAATCGTGATAAAGGGCCTTGACCACGGACACACCACAAAGAGACTAGCCAAAATTCGAACGTGGGGCCTTTACCTCTGTAGGAAAGCGTCCTAGCCCTCTCGACCAATGCATCCACACAGAGTGTCGTCAAAGTACGATGATAAAGTTTAAAACTTAAGGCCTTAAATAATTTAATGTTATATACGCTTTCAAAGACAGAAAACTACGTACTTTCTAACAATTACTAATTAAGAGAGATATAAATATTTTCTGTTAGATATATAGTCGAAGAATGCTATTTTGACTTACTTCGTGAAAATGAAGGGGATAAGGTGTCCCAGATGCAATGCTTCAGAAGACGGTCCCCGGCCTGTGTACAGGAAAAACGGCTTTTTCTGCTCATATAGCGTCAATATGGTCTCCAAGTCTCTGTTAAAACATGTTTTAATCATGTAATATACTTTGATCTGTTGACTTGAATAACATTTAGTGAAATGTTTGTGCTTTGTCCACGGTGTTTAGTTCCTATCTTGCGTTTGATGTTTGGAACAATCCCTGTACTAGTTTATCGAAATTTCACTAAGCATTACGTCAAGGTCTTATATCTGCAATTCATATTGGTATTTATTTTCATGTTATGTCATGTAAAGAAAGCATTTAGATATACATATTCTGTTGTTTTATAATTCAAAGTCGTTCGATCTTAGATACAAACCTCATTGAAAAGAAGACTCCCCTTCTCAGAAGATGGTGCACAGGTTTTCCTGTTGCCTTTTCGATTCTGTTGATCAGTCCGTCGTCTATTCTTGTGCTGCCAAAATCGCCTACAATATTGTACACAATGTTTAGAAATTGTAAATGAAAATCTCCCAAAAAAGTGTCACGAGAAGTATGTATACAAACAGTAGCAAAGGGTTATTATCAAAATACGACTGTTCATAAAACAACACATTTACGTTATACACAAACGATAAGCAGTTTCGATAGTCAGTGAATAAATAAACTATAAAAATTGTTTTTAAAATATGCAGCCTTTTTAATACAGGCAAAAAACGTTCAGTTATTTTTCATTGATAAAGAACTTATATTGTCAAGAGCTGTCTCCCTTGGAGAGCAAATATTAAGAAGGTAAGTATAGGAAATGACAGATACCTTTTTGAATTATCTAAATTGTAAACTCGATAAATACCTAATATGGTACAAGTGTCTTTCCGCTAAATTGTTAAGTTAAATTCTAAACTCAGATATATTAAGAGAAATACACAATGGACAATTTCTTGCAGGAAGAAAGTACTTAATTAATATCAAATGAAATAACATTAATTGCTTTATTTGATAATAATGTGTTGGCTGACGTGTGAGTTATTAATCAACATATCGAAGTAAATGCTTGAACATTTTCTCTTTATTTTAATATAATAATATTCTTATAACGCTGTTACTATGGTAACTTAAATTAAGAATAAAAAGAATAATTATAATGTAACTGGTAAAAACTTAACAACATACGGATAAGTTTATCATAGTCAATCCCAGTTTCAGATTTTGTAGACACTTCCCACGGTGTTACAGTCTGTTCCGATTGCTCTTCCGCCATTTTCAAAACAAGTTAAAGTTTATTGAAGTTTATGAAAGTTAAAATGAAATCCAACTATCAAATCATTTAAATGCTCAGTCTTCCTCTTTTGTCGACAGGTAAAGTAATGTCCGCTTTTATGAAACAGCGCATGCGTTTGCGGTACAGCAAACCGATCAATAAATCTAACCTTGAATTTAACCGGGTTTGCAAATGTCTGCATGTAAGTTTTCGTGGAAAGACAATCTGATTTTAACATTGCGTTTTGCACAAACCACGGGCTATTATATGACAAATAAAATATCTTTGCTGATAAAGAAAACACCCAGTGTATTAGCTTTCTTCTTATTTCTAGTTTAAGTAATATCATAGTGTCATTACTACAAACTTCGGTCTTATTTGATCGTTTACATTCAAGCTGTTATAACAAGACTGCAGGGAAAATTTTTGGAGAGACGTTATAAACACTCGAGAAAGAAAAACGTTTATTTTTAACAATGACCTCGCAAAAAAAATCAAAACACACTTAATAATGTATAAATATAAAAATATAACTGAATTGATCAGAAGTATTTAATACAGAATTTTGAATTAGTCGTACATTTTTTGTAAAAATTAAACATCTCTTTTGCCTATAGTTTCTAAGTTAAATATAGTTAAGTCATAATTGATTTTAGTTTTACTTTAAATAGTCTGCAACATTCTACAGTTCTAAAATGCATCAACAGTAATTATATAGTATAAAGCAATTATGTTTAGAAAGAGATTATATTTATTTATTATAACTGAACTCTTCACGAAGTTTACTTTCAGTTTACACGTAAATGCCTAAGTGTAGGTATATTGAAAATAACCACGAGGATGGTAGTGGATTTATAGACATGAAAATCTAATGTTTTTATATATATCAAAAAGAAAAATGGGACAAAACATTTTTTGTGCCTTGTAAAAGTTAGTAATATAAAGAATGTTTTAATGAGATAAAAGGTATTGTTCGACTTAGGGGCATTATGATGTATTCACTCGAACATAATTAAAACGTTTGATGCTTTGTCAATTATTTATTTCCATGTTCCATATTATAATCGAAATGCCAGAGACTGTAAATCAGGCCAAACTGTAATTGCTAGGTCTCATCTCGTTCCTAAACCGATCTTCCAGAACGCATGAATAGGACAAGTACAGTCTTTCTCAACAATCGTGACCTGAACTATATGATGTCCCTTTAGTTATCTAACATTTTTAATTTACAAATTTCTATCTTTGTTAAAAACAAAAGATTCTCTACGATGCAGTGTGACTGTAATAAACACCAAAGTAGATGTGCACAACCTGACGTATTTTTATGGAATTTGTTTATGAGAGGTTATGAGGAGCAGAACGCAATTCGTGCCCTATTGCAAAGGCTTGTTTGTATCTTAACTTATTTTTAGTCGCCACAGGTTAATCATATCAGCAAATATTCAATAACACGGTTAATAATTTTAGTTTTTTTAGTTGGAGAATAGTGCAAAATACAGAAGACGCTCAAATTCAGAAATTATCCTCGTTCTTTAGCTTGCAAAGTGTAAAGTATATATACACGTCACTGTTATACAATTGTTAATAATATTTAATGTAGGAGCGGAAACTTAAACTCTTGACCAATAATCTTTGGTGGCGTCGTAGTCAGTAGGTGCTACCACAGCCTCAACTCTCATAGACAAAACTCTGAACATGCTCTTTTGCAAACACGATTGTACAGCAGGCATTCACATTTAATGCTAAATCTGTAGGATTTCTATAGCCAGTACCAGGCTCTGTCTTGACATGTTTTGTTTTGCTGAGATTATGGCAGACGGGTGTTTAACCATAATTAGCTACATGACATTATAATTATTGGTCCGCTAAACCTTTTGCACATATTTAGGTTGTTTGCATGTCGGAAAAATGTTTTATGGAACGTACATGACGTAGCGCAACCCATACAATATTATGTTTATACGTGTAAAATGTCACCTGTTAACAAATATGTTTTAAAAAGCATGGATTATATTATCAAAATATTCGATATTTAAGTTGAGGTAAGAGCGCGAACAATGCCAAGACATGTAATAATCTAAGAGTATACAAACGATATATGAACTATTAGCTACAAGCTGTTTCATGCACAAATGCCTGACAATAGATGACTTTTGTTATATTCAATACATTTTCAAGTGGGTATTTATCTAAAATTACGATTTTGTCAGATCTTTATTTCATAGCTTGATCAATAAAAACACGAAGCTAACATTCCACTATAGCGTGATAGTTACAAGGTACGCGTGACATTCCCATGACATTGAAATGATAAATATAACTACGCAAAGAGAACAATTTATTATAATAAATTGATTTTAAATGCTAGAAGTGAAGTGAGAAACTTATGTAACATCTCTTAGGTAATGCACGTTTTAGATGTAATAAAAAGATACTTTTTTATGAAATGAAGTAGTCTGAAGAATACACACAGCAAGTCCCTAAGCCAATCAAATTTTGGTAGAAAGAAATGGGAGAGGATTTTGTATTTGGTGAAGTGAAACTCAATTGAAGAATGAATAGTACTTCCAGGTCATAGCAATGTGATTTTGATGTGGTTTTACAGTAAGCAAATGTGACAAGAGAAATCTCTCTAAAAAGATACGTGATCCTTACTTTTCTTTTCATTTTATTTCAGTTTTACCACAACTCTTTAAAATGATGTAAGTATTTGTTGTCGAAAATGGGTCTGGTTATGTTTGGTAGCTCTTTAAAAAAGGTCAGTTTTATTTAGAATATATAGGGAATATTGTTCAGTGTAGTGTGACCTATAAATCACGTGTTTAGTAGTATATTGTTCAATGTTTATCGTTACTTCAAATCTATTTATATATACTGTATGATGAAATAATGTTATAACAACTACAACGTTTTATCTACCGCTTTCTATTCCGTCATGTTATATTAAAGTTTAACGATTTTCGTTTGTTTGGGAGACTTTTTATCGTTTTAGTGTTGTTTGAATATATCCAATATATGTGTTTTTAAACAAATAAAACCTGGATTATAGTTTGATAGATATTTTGACATAAAACAATTACCGGAACTATGAACAATGGAAATCAAGGATATAGTTATATTTGTATACTTCCCGACAAAGTTTCTCTAACAATGGCCGTGTTTACATCTTTTAAGTGGATAATTTATTCAGCAATATGGAGTTGGCATGGTAACTGGTCTTGGTAATATTGTTTAAACAACCCTAAGGCTTAAACCTGTGGAATTGTGAGAAACAACATGAAGTTGATCGCGCTGATAAATAGTGTCGGAAAGCTTCAAGTATGAATTTTTCGCAACGATTTACTTTATTCTGTGAACAGACATTATAATCTTATATCCTCTGTGGTTGCTTATGTCTGTAACATCCACTCAGATGTCTTCTTGCCTTTTCGTAAGGCCTAGATTATGTAGTCGACCTGTTTTAAACTGCTTTTATCTGTAAATCATTTTTGTTTTTAACACTATCAACGGTATTCATACTTGCAATACACACCGTGTATTACTTTAATCCTCCTATCCAATCTACTTTTAACTTCTTGTACAGGCGCGCAGCTGCACATAATACTCGCAGGGAGGAGGGTTGCAGTAAAAATAGATAGATAGATAAATAGATAGATAGATAGCCTCCTATAAGACAGTTTTATAACCATTCTCTTAAAACAAATTTTTAGGCCAAATTTCTGCCGTTCTTTACAAATTTTCCAGACCTTTTAGTGGCACGACTAAGCCTGTAAAAAGAAATAAATTGGTTAAAAGGTAAGAAGGATTAGCGGATATGTTGATATGCGTATGAATACATTGAATAGAAATAAAAGTATAACAGTAATGTTTGAGTAGAGCAATGAATAGCCTGAGGTTATGTGTAATGACTGCGTCTTATATTTGTATGAATAATATACAATAAGACTCAAAAATACGTCAGCTTATGTTACATACGTGATTTATTAGTCCAGAATAATTATTTAGAATTGAGAATAAAGACTGATTCTTGCAGCAGTGACGATACAATAATTGATTGCTGTTTTAGTCATTAGGTTATATCAAACAAGAAATAGCTGTATGATAATATGTCATCTTTGTTTTTGTTTAGTTGAATATAGATGAAAAATTCCTAATGACAGGAACTTGATAAAGTACTTTCTGGATAAAAGTTCTTTATCAGTATAAATCTACAATGTTTAGTTGCAATTATCATTTCTAATGATTAAGGTAAATACTATTTTTGTGGTCTTGTTTATATACAGTTCAGTAAAGCTTAATGTTAACCTAAAAGATAACTTGAATTACACTAGCTTGAATACATTTCATGAATCTATTTTTGTATGAAGAAATTGCTGATCAGACAATGATACTAAATCCTTGTTTCACAATCTGTCATAGTCTAAAAACTAGTCTCAATATTTTACATGAGTTTTACATGAAGGCATCATGCTACAAGAGCGTTATTTAAAAAAAATGCTTTTAAACTGTTTAAATGTTTCCAAAGCCTATTTTATGTATAAATACACAGAATGTTAAGTACTCCTTACGGTTTTTTTTTCCAAAACATATTTGATGGCAATCTGTTGAAATAACTACTGTAAGGACGCACGAGCATTCTTTTTCAGTATATTTGCCATTTTGAAAAATGTTTCTTTAGATATTTCTTTGCCGAAAATAAATGCTCAGTTATCAAGATATAGTAAATAAAATACAAGTTTACCAAGCAGATTCTAGTTACTGCGAAATAAAGTTTTTCACCCTTAGTTTTTGACCGGATTTGTCTAAAGTTGATGTAAGATGCAAAGTGGGACAGGGTAATTAATTTCAATTTTCTATTTAATTAGAGACTTACCCTAAGCCCCTTTTACGCAAGAGAAACAATCTATTGATGGAGTGAAATTTTGTTGAGTGAACGCCGTTTGTCAGTCATAATCCTGGCAATTGGAAAAGCAAGTTATCTGCCGTACCGGATAATACAGTCATGCATCTAACACTCCTGAAATTAATTTCTTTGATTTTATCATATTTCTAGATATTTTGCCCGTACTTTGACGCATATATATATATGAATAGCAGAGATAATTCTCTTTCCTGCAATAGCTTTCGTAACACATTTTTCCTTATGAAATTATGTTGGTTTTAACATTTTAAAAAGCGTCGGAGTTTTGACAAACTTCACCACAAAAATTTCCCCCAGGGTATTAAATGCTTTAATCGTTACATATTCTCTTTTTCAAAGTGCTGACTATTACTGTAAATATACATGCTTTGTTCGTGCCTAGAGGTAAAAAATGCATGATTTGCATGACATACTATGTACAAAGTCATTTAAGCCTAAATAAAGTTTTTGTGGAGTTGTCTCCATTTTGTCAAGATATTTACCCTGGTTCATTTGTTTTCAGCTCAAATAACTCTTTTGCAGAACATGACATCTTAAATATTTTATCAGACTGCGTACTTGGATGCAGTAAGCTACAAATAGGTCTAAAATAAATAGTGCCTATTTAAAGTTTGTAGTTTTTAGTTCCAGTGCCTAATCTAAATAGTTTTGTTCAGATATTTTGCCAAGTGATATATTTAACGATAAACTACGATTGAAACAAAATTTCATATTATCTAGGCAGTATAAATTAAAACAAAAATGAACTAAAGATATCAAACATCACCAGACATTTTTTTTTTCTATATAGATCTCTTAGATGCACATTAACTCCAACTTTTTTTTCCATTTTGAAGCATTTTTGTAAATCATTAAAGCATCAAATCTTTGTGAAATCTTTACAGCAGATTTTCGTGAGCTGATAACGTTTTTTTTCCATTGGTAAAAAAATGGAGAGGGTAATTATGTCAACTTTTAAAAATGAACGAAATATTGGTATCAGCATGTATTCATAACGTGGAATCCCTATAAAATTAAAGTTTGATATTATATGTTTTATAAAGATTCCATTTTTTTCAACTTTACTTAATTTCAGAAACGCTTAAGCTATTGGTAAAGAAAATAATTTATAAAACACAAAATGATTGCGGTCAAATGTGCTTTTTCTGTTCGTAATTTTCTTAAAAGCTAAACTTCTTCACACTCAAAGAGTATAAAAAATTTGTAGGTTAAATTTAATCATACATCCTTAAAAGGCAAGGAATGACTGACAATAAGTTAGTTTCTTATGAAAGTCATCCTCAAGCCCTTCTTAACGCTGAAAGAATATTTAAAAATTGGACCACTATTCAAGAGACAGTTTATAATTTAAGAAAATGATTGATCAAAGAGACAGCCATTTTAGTGTGTTTATGACGTCATTTTCACACTAATGAATCTTTATTTAGCAAAAAACCTTTTAAAAAGATTAATTTTAAAAATGTTTAAATTGGAAACATGGTAATTTCTTTATTATAGCTGGAAAAAGCAGAGAAATTACTTTACAGAAATGAACAAATACAAATATGTATCTTAAAATTTAATAAATCCGCCATTTTTTGTTTGTTGCCATTGAAACAAAACAGCACCCGTTTTCATGAAATGTTTATATGCTCATAACTGTTTCATTTATAAGCCGATTTTGAAGATTCTTTCAATACTTTAAATGATTTAAGAACTCCTATCTAACGGAATTATCATATGACCAACATTGCATTTGCCGTTGAATGGTCTTAACGGAAGTTATTACATTTTTTTTTGCAGGTTGAATGCTTCAGCCAATTGGATATACGAACGGCAGTTAGTTATTCATGTCCAATTACAAAGTATTGCTGTGAAGGTGAAGGAGGCTGTTGTATTGATGATGCTTCTGAGATACGACTTAGATGGTAAAAAATGACTTGTCTTAAAACCACCGACGAGGAGCAAGCACTTCCCTACAATGGCTGGTTATTCCTTTCCTGTTTATCCTTATTTTTATAATTAAAGTTTCCATCCGAGCGAAATTCAGTCGTTTTCCCCGCTGTAAAGAAATTGCACTGTTTTCATTTAAAGGCTGTGTTTCAATATTCCTCCTTATTATTTGATATGATGCGTTAAGTCAATCCGACACAATTCAGTACATATGATGACTTTCCATCTTTAATGGTGGAAGTATAACCACTCAATACTAATCAAAGCATGGCTTCCTCACATGCATCCAGAGAGCACAAAACATAGAAATGAGTTCCAAGTTAGTCAAAGTTAGCGATCATAACCAGTCGTCTACGGAAGACCATTGTTCTTCAACGGTAACAAAATAAAGTTTTGTGTTCAAACTTATGGACACCTTTACAATTTGTAAGTCACAAGTGGCCAAAAACCAGCACTAATATCAACTGTAAACAGCAAAACAATACTAAACATGACGGATTAAAACCACGTTGCATTTACAACGAAAATGTGATCTCTTTACAGCTCAACAGTCTTATCTAATAGTATATTTCCATTACTCCTGCAGGATAGCTGGGCTCTTTCTGATAGCTCTGTTGATAGTCGTGGTCATGTACGGTCTTCGCTGGATAAATGAAGTGCGCAAATGTGTTTGCGGAACCACAGGACCACGTGATATTTTGATAAAAGCTGCACGGCTTCCACTACCCGTTTCTTATGAAGGAAAAATTGTCAATTATATTCCATCTATCAAATATCAAGATGCTGAACACTAATCATGTTAGTGACTTGCTATTGGAAAATATATTGATACAATGAAAGAAAATGTCCATTTATGAATTGTTTTAAGTACAGTTTTAATACTTGTGCTGACCTGCAGTGACGTGTTTGTATGTTTTTTTTATTATTATTATTTAATCAGATGTATGATCAGAAAATATTGCACCTTTTGCAGACATTCTTTTATAACTTTGTACTTGCGGAATTTTACTAATAGCGGGTGAACAATTAATTGTATTCAGCTATTTTCTTAAATGAATTTTTAAATCATGCGTGTTTTCATTTGCAGACAAACTTGAATATCTTATTTAAAAGAGTATGTTGCCTTACTTATCAAATGTCAAATGGACTATTTTGAAACATTAGCATTTAATTGGCATGGTATAATTAGCAACACATATGGGGTTCGCTTAAGTAATGAACAATATCTTAATCAAAATTTTTTTTCAAAGAGAAACAAATTCACATAGTCTTCATTAAATTAACGAACTGATTTTTAATTGAATTTTATTATAAATACCTATGAATATTCTTGAATAATACGTCTTGTATTCCAATCAAAGCACTGGCAGCACAGACAGGTTGAAACCAGCATTTGACTCAAGTTACTTCCTCCATTAAACCGTATAACATTCAAACCATTTGAATCCATCTTACATTATATACTTTTAAATTCTGCTCTTACTAAAACTATCAAGTGTCTTGAAATACATTAACGAGATGGGTAAGGCAATCCTATATCAGATTAATTCAAATTTATTTTAATGATAACAATGATAAATACAGTCTGTTGTTTTTTTTTTTGTTGTTTTGTATTTTTAAACACATTATTCAAATTTAACAGTTAAAGGCATTGGCCTCCATATCGTTCGACAACAAAAAAGGGAAGATTATTAGTTATCTCGAAATAAAAGCGATATTTCTTAAGAATGCTTTGAAACGTAGTTTCTGACAGACTATATTTTACGGAAATACATGAGAATTAGTTGTTGTTTATACTTTAAACAATGGAAATCGAAAAGCATTTATTCGGAGTTAACTTTCTTGGTTATAAATATCTTTATTATGTACCTATATAAATTCTGTAAAATAAAACATCGGCATGTATTCCACAATTAAATATTAACTGTCAGAAACAAAATTTCTGTACCTTGTTGATTTTGCAAGGTCGGATCCTACTTGGCGCTTGCGCGCTTTGTAAGATCCGATCTGCCAAAACTCCACTCGAGCCGAATACAGCATACCCGATCGAGCTTCTGTTATAATAACCCTATATTATAATAACCCTATTATATTTAACACGCGTTAGACACAAAAGCCGGAAAACTTCTTTATTGTCGCGGCAGTCCGGGTAAAATTCCCTATGCGGTCATCTCTTTTTCTTGATTTGGCCTTTTTTAAAAAGTTTAGAAATAAAAACTTATATTCTAATGTTCATTATATGACAAAACTTTAATTTGAAGGAAAGCTACTTTTAGCCTCAATCTGGAGGTCAGTGCCTTTTACTTTGAAAGATATAAACAATACATTACGCTAATGTCTATAGAATTTGCTATTTTTAAACTGCAAGTGTGTCAAGTTTCTCTTTCGATTCTGTTATGTAAATTCATATACCATTAAAAGAAAAATGTCTGGTATCGCAATATCATTTTACAAATGAAAGTATAAATCCTTCATAAAATACACAACTGATGTTTGAACATACGAGCTATCTAAGAAATAATTGTATGTAATGCTCGGCTCGGAAAATGTGTTTTCCATTATAACTGAAGACTATGACTCCAGAAAACCATCGACACTGCTATTGATACTACATATAACGCAAAAGCATCACTGGAGTATCAAACCCCAGCTACCTGGTTGAGCCAGCGTGCACTATTGTGTCATTCTTAGAAGCTATAAGGGATGATGGTTCTAACCTAGAGAAGGTAGATCAAATTATGCTGATTTCCTTAATCAACACCTTAATCAACAGATGAGTCTATCAATTGAAATCTCAAGCGTCACAATCAACATTTACAGGGATCAATTCTTTGTTACCGTTTTTGTATTAATGCCTTATAGAGCAAGCTTCTCCGGAGGTTTTAATTCCTTAACTGTGTGCTATTATTATGCTTCTTAATCTGCTTTGGTTTTATCTGTACTAAATAAGTATATTACTATGTAGGTGTCTGGATATTCATATGTTTTTGTTATATTTAACCAAGATTGCTTTTTATTGTTATCTGCGTATGTAATAGAAAGAATGCATATTTTATGTAAACTTTTGAGTCTCTTATTTTATATTGTTATGTGCATTTCACTCAAAACAGTCATAAGTAATATTCTTTTGAACAGCATTTTGTTTTACCAGATTACGACTAGCAATTATCCTTTGATCAAGGGAGAGTGAGGTGTATATTAGAATGTCAAACTAATGTTTTCAGTAAAAATACAGAAAGTACGAAATAAATTTATTTTCAACACAATTGTTTCAGTCAGTATATTTCAGTACTTTCATTGATTGTTCTTTAGAACATAATCTTTGTATTTCGATACAAATAGATAAAATAACGTCAAAATGGTTCATACATTATAAATTAAAGAAAAATATTTTTCTACCATTGTTTAATTAAATGAGAGAAATGACAACTAATCTGGTGTTTAAATACACATTAGATCACATTATGTATTCTAGCATCTTGACAATGTTTTTTGAATTGCACTTTTCTTATACTACCTTTCATATGTTAACTTTACTTGGTAACAATTATTCTTTCGATTTTTTACGTTCTTACTTTGAATAAAAGTGCACTTGTGTTTTCGTTTGTGTTTTTTTTTCTTTAACATTAGCATGTATATCGATACAAACTGCATTTATGATAGGCAGCCAGCGTAAAGTATGAAGCAAGAACAATTTGTACTGCATCTCATCTTAATGGGCTCGCAGTTTCCTTCGCATACATGGATTCATATATAAAATATAACGAAAGTATAACCGATTTGTATAAAACAATCTTCAAGCAATCAAAATAAATATTTCAACTCTATGGAATAGACATAATACAGTTTGGAAAAAAAATGTATTGGATTTGGTAATAAAATATGGAATAGATATTTTACCTATTCTGTCAAATCTAAGGAAAATACAAAAAGAATGTTTTGACATACTATAGGTGAACCTCCCGTAAAGGAACGAAGCTTTAGCGTTAACAAGTTGGCAAATTACCATATTTTTGAACAATAGAACATACACTACATTTTTTTGTACATTTAAATCATAAACGCAAAGTTATCCTAAAGATAAAATGGTCTCTGAAAATATCTGTTCTCGTATAAATAATATTTCATTATAACAGTGAAAAGCGTTAGCACTCTATTTTGAACAGACTAAACAATCACATTGCACATTCATATTCCTAAGAAAAACATTAATTTTGTTTTCATAAAGTTTGCAACTTCTTTGTTTATGTTAATGCATATTTTTTCTTAAATAATATGATATGCATAATTGTAAGTATGAAAATATCAAAAGATTCCTAGCCTTCTTGATAAATAGTTTACTAGATATCGTCTTCTATCATATCTGAACTTCAAAGAGCTGGAAGTTTTTATTATGTAACACTATCTCTCTTCGAAATAAACATTTAAAACCAAATGTATATTTATTTCTTTCTTTATGTTCTATGATAGTTTTAACAAGATAGGCGAAATGCGCCTAAAACGAAGTTAGAAGTTAATTTTGGTAATTTTGATTCAGAATTAGGTTAGACTGTTTTTGTCATTCGTGTTTCTTTTCACTTGCAAAAGGATTATTATTCTCATCTAAAAAATGAGAGAATGTAAATATTTAAAGAATGTAAATATTTAAAAAAATAATCTCTTTTTCTTCAAAATATTTTCCTGAATTTTCCTGAAATTTCGATAATGTGTATACCTAAACATACTTATCCAAACTGACACATAAAAGTGTAGTTCATAGGGTTCGTCCTAAATTTACTATATTTTAAAAACACCAATATCAAATATTGTAAAAATATTTTTATAGTGTTTTCAAATTCAGTTTGTCTTTATTGCAGCTGATATCAGAAAAAAATCTGAAATCTTACCAGATTTAGGTTTCTTCGTAGTAAAAAGACGAGATCAAAATTATATAATTACATTTTATGGGTGAAACCGATATGCCTAAACAGCACTACATGTTATATCTAGTTCAACACGTGCATACTAAAAATCTACCTTCCTACCTAACTATTGATCGACCGGCCTACCTACGTATCTAGCCACCCATCTAGGTCATTGAAAGTTTAAATGTTTAAACGATATATTAGTTTACTGAGTTTCAGTATAGACTTATGCATATATTTTTGTAAAGGTTACTAGCACATTTTGTAGACATTAAGATTTATTCGTGGACATATGCATACATCATCTTGCAATGGCATGAAACAGTATTTTACTGATAGACCCGCTCTCCTCAGGTAATCGGAAAGTACTACCTTCAAGAATAGATCACATCATCACAAAGAAAATCAGTTTGCACAATGAAAAGCTACCAAGCAAATCTATAGCAGACTGGGAGTCAGTTGAGTCATCTAGATGTTATACGTGTTTACATAAACATCAACAGGGTTATCAAATATCGGGATGTAGGCTCCTCCTTTAAGATCAGCTTAGAATACAGGATTTTAAATACATCAGCCAATATGAAACCAATTATGTCTTTGTGTATAGCTGTATCCACACTTTAACTTTAACCGTCACCTTCTCTATAATATGCGATTGATTAAGTGCGTAGAATGATGTCTAAAAATACCAAAACGGTTTACCAAAATTCAGATAAGAAGTAATCAATAATAAATATTGTCTACCTCTTTTAACGAAAAAACGAAATTGTTCTTTAAACAAGTAATATACAGTTGATCAAACCTAGGCTTTTGTAACACAATGGATAATGGATTCTGGACGAAAAATGTTTTCATAACATGTTTTCTTGCATCCGTTTATATTTGGTTAAGCTATTTATAAATCGAACACATGACTATAAAATCTCGAATTGACTTTCATAACTTGAACACCTAAACGAAGACAAATATGTGTTAACTGATGTGAATCAAGCGCTCTTTTGTCATAATAGAAAGTATATGATAAAAAAGCAATACGTAACATGTATATTATCGACAGCGCGGGAACAAATCAGGTAATACTTTATTACTCTAAAGTTAATTTAACTTTCTTCAATGATTCTTTAAGTTTACACAGAAAATGATAATGATATCAGTTAAAAACAATACAGTGTCGGTACGTATATAATCGAATGTGTTTTGGTCTTAGAATAAACAATGCCACAGATTTCTGGTCTGGGATATTAAAACCTGATTGCAGAAATGTAAATTTTATTGTGTGTCCAATTGATGGAAAATAAATCCTTATTTTCTATTACAGTTTACATGCATACACCAGTTCGGTGGATACAATGAAACACAATTTATGTAAGTTAATTATGTGACAATTACTTGACACTATGTAAAGTGTTGATGCCATACCGTGAAACCAATTTTGTCTAATTTTGAATTCGATAAAACCTATAACAAGCATAGAACAAACCTAAGTAAAATAATGAGAGGCTCGAGTGACTCGATCTGTAAATGAGTCAAAATATATTTTTGCAACAAAATGGAGAAGTTAGAAATTAAAATTTTGAATAACTATCGGCGATTAATAATCCAATTGAACAGCTGGATCGATGCCTCTTCTAGATGGAACAAGCTAAAATGACCGAGAAATTGTAACATATGGCTTAAAAAATGATTTTAAAAGTGAACAAGGCAATTTGTATTTCCTTTATTTAACGAATTAAAATACAATTCTTTTGGTTAAAGAATCAAATATTTCTAAATTCTTTGTCACTTGCCACTCTCAGAAGGATACATTCTAACAAAATTAAACACTTTCATTGGATTCAGCGTTTATGGACCTTTAGGCGAGTGTATATGGAAAGGGCATAAATGATATTCATTAAATGAAATTTATCTTTCTTCCAGGGTAAAAAGTATGGTCAGGATTATAGTGCCTTTTATTTTGTCCATTAGTATGGACACTTGTTAACAAACTTCTCATACAATAGCAGTTATATATTGTTATATACGAATGTAATTTAAGAAAAAGTGATGTGTTATATCAGGGAATGTTCGTTACATGAAAGAACAGTTTTTGTTATAGGAAGGAAAACAATAACACTTAATTGGCTTAAAAGTTTAATAAACTTAGAACTATTAACTAAAAGAACAACAACATTGTCGTATAATATATAATAAAAAAAAATGCTGATCGTGTTTAACATGATAGTGTCAATAGTTTCATTTTTTGAAAATCTTTAAAATAATGTTCGTTACATGAAAGAACAGTTTTGTTACAGGAAGGAAAATAATTACACTTAACTGGCTTAAAAGTTTAATCAACTTAGAACTATTAACTAAAAGAAAACCAACATTATCGTTTATTGCGTAATTCAAAATTGCTAATCGTGTTTAACATGATAGTGTCAACAGTTTCATTTTTAAAAACATTTAAAGAATGTTCGTTACATGAAAGAACAGTTTTGTTACAGGAATGAAAATAAACACTTAACTGGCTAATTCAATAAACTTAGAACTATTAACTAAAAGAACAACACCAACATTGTCGTTTAATGCGTAATTCAAAATTGCTGATAGTGTTTAACATGATAATGTCAACAGTTTTATTTTTTTAATCTTTAAAGCTTTTTGCTACATCAAGGAAAATTGCAAAGAAACATTCTGAAATGATCGAAAGAAACCAATGAAAATCAACAGTCAAAGTCAGTGTTTGTGAGACTTGACATGAACAAACAAATGTTAACTTAACATTATTTTGAGTCACTGACTGTGTAGAATTGTTACATAAAGGATGTTTATGTATAGGATGAATAAACATTCCAGGATTTATCATCTAACATATACTTATTTGTAGCCTCTGACATTTTGTGAAGATTGACAGTCGTAATGATATGGCTAATATGATATCAATTCTGGTCTTTTATCATTTTGTGCCAACTGAAATAATTGCTATTTCTTTTGCCTGTTGTGTGCATACAGTCAACTAGCAAGTTTGGTGACATTACTTCCCTCACAATACCAACATATGGTTTCCCATTAAAATCAACGATGACATTGTCTCCGACAAGATACAATCTCTTTTTGTCATCATACTTCTCTCCTTTACTATCTGCAGAAGACTGTGAGTCAACATCATTCACATTGTCATTTACCGTACTACCCTGTTCAACATTGTCATCATCACTCACATTGTCCATCACCGAACTACCCTGTTCAACATTGTCATCATCACTCACATTGTCCTTCACCGCACTACCCTGTTCAACATTGTCTTTATCACTTACATTGTCATTCACCGCACTACCCTGTTCAACATTGTCATCATCATTCACGTTGTCCTTCACCACACTACCCTGTTCAACATTGTCATCATCATTCACATTGTCCTTCACCGCACTACCCTGTTCAACACTGTCATCATCATTCACGTTGTTTTTCACCGCACTACCCTGTTCAACATTGTCATCATCACTTACATTGTCCTTCACCGCACTACCCTGTTCAACATTGTCATCATCATTCACATTGTCCTTCACCGCACTACCCTGTTCAACATTGTCATCATCATTCACGTTGTTTTTCACCGCACTACCCTGTTCAACATTGTCATCATCAATCACATTGTCCTTCACCGCACTACCCTGTTCAACATTGTCATCATCACTTAAATTGTCATTCACCGCACTACCCTGTTCAACATTGTCATCGTCATCCACATTGTCCTTCACCACACTACCTTGTTCAACATTATCATCATCATTCACGTTGTCCTTCACCACACTACCCTGTTCAACATTGTCACCATCATTCACGTTGTCCTTCACCGCACTGCCCTGTTCAACATTGTCACCATCATTCACATTGTCCTTCATCGCACTGCCCTGTTCAACATTGTCACCATCATTCACATTGTCATTCACCGCACTACCCCGGTTCAACATTGTCACCATCATTCACATTGTCCTTCACCGCACTACCCCGGTTCAACATTGTCATCATCATTCACATTGTCCTTCAAAAAACTACCCTGCTCAACATTGTCACCATCATTCACATTGTCCTTCACCGCACTACCCTGCTCAACATTGTCATCATCATTCACATTGTCCTTCAAAGCACTACCCTGCTCAACATTGTCATCATCATTTACATTGTCATTCACCGCACTACCCTGCTCAACATCGTCATCATCATTCACATTGTCCTTCAAAGCACTACCCTGTTCAACATCGTCAACATCATTCACATTGTCATTCATCGCACTACCCTGTTCAACATTGTCACCATCATTCACATTGTCATTCACTGCACTACCTTGTTCAACATTGTCATCATCATTCACATTGTACTTCAAAGCACTACCCCTTTCATTATTGTCATCATCATTCACATTGTCCTTCACCGCACTACCCTGTTCAACATTGTCATCATCATTCATATTGTCCTTCGCCGCACTACCCTGTTCAACATTGTCATCATCATTCACATTGTCCTTGACAGCACTACCCCGTTCAACATTGTCACCATTATTAACATTGTCCTTCACAGCACTATCCAGTTTTCTTTGATGTCGCTTCTCGCGCTCAGTCATATCTTTTGCACATTTTCGTTTTCCTTTTCCAAGGTCTTTTATTTTGACTTTAGCAAGTATTCCCTTCTTGTATTTTCATCGGCATCTCGCCTTTCGGCATTTGACATTCCAATCCTGCAGTGATACAATAAATATTATTGTTTTAGCACATTTTGCTACAAATATATTCTTTTTATGAAATATCGTTAAAATTCGTAGCAGTTATTTTTCTGACTCATATTTGATAGATTACAAATGGATGGACAAACAGACAACTCAACCGGTTTCACCCGTGTACAGGATATTCAGGAGTAAAACAGTTTAATTGACGTCGGTAACGTCATTTGGTTGGTGACGTCACTTTATTGTAATAATGAACGTTTCTCTATTGGGATCTGTCAAGGGACGTCACCATGTCTTTTTTGATGCGTTATTTTGCATTCAGTTCTGGACAAAAAGTTTGAATTTAAAATTATTCTTTTCTTCTTCTTTTAAATGTGTCTGTTTCTCGTATTTCCTAAATTGACATTACCATGATTTTTAATGCATCAATAAAGACATGGTAACGTCCCTTGACAGATCCCAAAATAGTAACGCCTTTTATTACAAAAAAATTGACGTCGTTACCAAGCGATGTTACTGACGTCAAATAAACAATTTTTACTCCTGATGATCCCGTAAACGGGTGAGACCGGTCAAGTTGTGTTATTTCATATTCATTAACTAGAATAATTAAATATATAAAATATACTTTAGACATCTTTATTTATTTTTTCCGCTATATATGTATTATATTTCAAGCATTATTCTGTAACATTTGTTAAGTTGACTGTCTAAAGCAAAGCGTTTCCTTGATGTAACAATTGTTATTACATTGATTCATGCCTGATATACAAGATAAAACAATATAAAACAACTGAATTTAAGTCCATTTTATACTTTGACAATGGATAGGTATTCATCCATGATATTTTTATGTAAGTATATCTCTGATACAAGGTTATCTGTTTAAATTCACATTCCTTTATATAACGGTTTTATCACATTGACAATATGTTCAATGCAATTCAAATACAATCCAAAGATTACGTTGGAATCGTTTATAATGTAAAAACACAAATAACTGCAAGTATTTGCATTTCTCAATAAAAACAGAACTATTTTATATAAATTACTTGATGTAACAATATGCATTCTTTGGTGTAACAATACATTAAATTGAGATCTCTACTTACACAAGTATCAAAAATAACCATTTTAGTTGCAAAGAATAGATATATAGAGATATTTAATAAAAAAGTGGAAACAAATTAAGGTTTTATTAAATGCAGTAGCTAGCATATTAACATTTTATGTGATAATTTCCATAATGTAACAAATTCTCTTCTTTGATGTAACAATTTCTATCTCCAAAAATTGTTACACATTCACACGTATCTATGCTCTACTATTTTATGCAAATAAATGTGAAGCTATGACACACACAAAGGCTGTGATTTGTTTTGTACAGCTGTATTTACTAAAAGAACATATAATGCCAAGAATGCCATATTTCTTCCTTTGCGTAACAGTATGTATTCCTTGATGTAACAAACGTTTGTAATAGTGTAGATTTCCTGCGCATTAGTAAACACAAGGAGCGGTTTTTGCCATAAACGTTTGCAATATATTACATGTACTTCATGAGAAATAGACATTATCAAAAACATCCACCTTTAAAAAAAAGTCCGAACCGTTTTCTGGAATCATTTCTTTGACGTAGCGAATTCCATCCTTGCTGTAACGATTTTCACAGTAACATCACTGACTGTTACATCAAGGATATATTTAACTTTTATACGCCGCTTTCTACATCCATAATCATTGCAAGTGTTTTGTTTTCTTCTCAAACATTTTCATTTTGCTCAGCACATTTAATATTAAAAACATGCACGCTTTCATACAAATGTAAACAATTTTCAGACCGTTACGTCATTGATAGGATTTAATTGTATTCACTTACCTATCAACATAAAAATTGCCGTACGAAAATATTTCATAAAGAGGAAAACGTTTCCGTTTATTCTTATTTATAAAAATATACAAATGAATACCTTACAGATGCAGCAGCAATGAAATATGCTGTGGAGATAAGTGTTGCAATATTGATATCACCCTTAACCCTCCCTTCTGGTAAGTATTCTATTTGTGGTAAACACATAAGACGACAAAAGGAATAAAACACTATTTGGTTTATTTTTTGTAACACTTATTGGAAACAGTCTTTTCAGTTTGAAGCAGAAGTCTAGTTGTTAAGATGTAGACCTCTCAGTTCGAGTGTCAGGGGCTCGAGCCCTACTGTGATCATAAGCACACCTTCTCATATGACACTTAGGACTGGTAATTTAATGAAGTGGAATCTACAAAGGTTCAAATAAGGTTTTTATAAAACAGATTAGTTTTAACCAGTTTGGTTTCAGTTTTTCTTCTTATGTTTTTAAAATTTATTCTTATATATGTTAATTAAATTTAAACTACATCAAAATATGCATTCGGATTATATAACTGACAAGTTTATGTATAATAATTGTACATTTACAGTACTGCGTATTTGGTTTAAAATTGTGCAAATGGTATAACTGAATTCAATATATATGTATATTACCGCTAAACACTGGAAATATTTAGCAAACGTGTGTTATTACATGCTATTTAGATTTGTATGTAGCTCAACATACACAATTAACTTATATATTTAGTGTAGTTATACACACTTGATGAGGACTTCCTTCGTTCGAAGTAAATAGCTTAAGATAAAACGTTTAAGATCTACCGAAGAGCATTCGTGCTAAGTGTGATTTAGAAATTTCAATATCATATTTATATCCGCAAAACACGAAGTGAAAAGTAATAATAAAATGCAAATTGGGATTCTTCTGTTTACCCTTAGATAGTAAAGTTATATCAAAATAATATATACATCATTATATTGTAACCAGCATGTGCAGACAAGAAAATATACTAACAGATATAAATGTATCACCTATCCTGCTCTATAGTGAAGTACATCATATTTAAAACTGTATCCAGAAAATAAACCAACATTTACATTTAAATAAACGGGCGGTCGACGGGGGCTGAAACTAGGTTGAAAACCTTCCATATAAGGTCACAACAGTGAAATATCCGTAGCCAAAACTTCCTTTCACCTCTCCTCAAGACCTAAAGGTACCAGGTATCTGGTCTTTGTTGTACTCGTACCTGTATATTTATACAGTTATTGTCTACTTTTCTTCGACATATCAGCTAAAAATTGATCGAAAACCATTCAGACGTTAACAATAGTGACATTTTTAAGAACGAACGCTGCCCAGTCCTACTCGAAGGCAACACAAGGTAATCAAGCTTGGTCAAGACCTGTATATTTCGACTTACTTACTCTAAATGTCGAGTTTATATTCAAACGAAATTTTGACTTAGTTACTCGAAATTTTGAGATGCGTAATTTCAACTAGGCAACACTCTATTTCGAGAAATAATACTCACTCAAATTCGCATTTGATACATAACATGTAACATGCACTACTGCTCTACCGTGGTTCTTTAAAATGTAATGCCAATTTATTGATATAAAATGTTTGTTTTCGTGAATATGAAATAGATATCTTCCTGAGATAATTGATGCAAAAACTTTCAATTATAATTTTGCAAGAATGCTATCGGCCGTCAATTAGTTATTAAATGGCAATTAGTAACTGGCAATGGTATTAAGCGAATAAGCAATCAGAAGTGGGCTAAAAGCACTACATCAATGGCAAATGACAATTGGCAAATAGCAATTGATATTTAGTAATGTTCATGACCGTGTTAACCAATAATCAGCAATCTACAATATATAGAAATAGCAAATAGCATTTAGCAAAAGGCAACTATAAAATATAAACTGGCTTGTCCCAAGCTGCTCACTTTTTTCACAAAGAATTTATATGTTAAATAGAATTCCACTGAAGCCTGTGCTACGAGGCATAAGACGTGTTTCATATTGTGTTTCCTCAAATCCAACCGAGTCTGATATTGTCTATTTTGTATCGTCCTATGCATGGGTATTCTGATAAATCTTGCAAACCTTTGACTAATGAGACCGTCTGAGACCAATTCGAAATGCAATTACTAATATACAAAGAATTTTCAGGATCGGAGTAGCTTTGTTGTTAGCAAGCGTTCTCACTGGTTTCATTGCTTGGGCTACATGCGGACGACATACCACAAAGAGAGGTAAGTAAAATATATATCGACTTTATCATTTACCAGAAAGCTTTCGAGAGCTTTCGGCAGCTATGCGCAAAGCCTGTTTTTAAATTCATCAACGATGCAAGAATCAATATATTTCTCTGACTCGTACACGTTCCCTACTTCTGATTTAACTGTCTTTTAAGAAAGAATTAGTTTTGATTATGACTAGCCGCTGACTAAACACTGAACATAATAATAGTTATTTCAGAAACGAGGTCATTATTTTTTGATATTGTAGATTGAATTATCACCCTTTTTAGATAAATGGACATCAGTGTTCTATTCATATTTTCAGATAATGGCGAAAAGCACATAACATGCATTAATACAATTTTATTCCGTATTTGTCATATATTGATAGCATTATTAAAAGGAAAATGAAATATGTAGAATAATGTCATCACATTTTACCACTTTGACCCGCGGCCGCCATTACGGCCGATACATGTCTCCATTGCTGCCCTATTGCATGACTCCATCATCATTATATGTATTTAAAGATAAAATGGTCGTGTTCTAAAATCAGCATTCTCTACTAATTCCGAGAACGTTCTTTATCAAGTAAACACGGATAAGCTAATAGTTCGTTTTTATACTGTTTGGAACGAAGACAAATAGCAAATAGTAAAATCTACGTCCCAAGCACACAGACACCCCACCACCACCACCACCACTCTTCGACGCGTCTGAATTTTAACCATACAAGATGTTCATAACAGGAGTATCATTTCATATTCTGGTTGATTGAATGAAGTATGATCTTATACAATTACAGAACAAGTTATACCAGTAAAATCTAGAAACATTTTGTAATGAAAAAGTCGCACTTAAGTGATAGAAAAGTATCACTTTGTTCTTGTTTCAGTTAGAAACATGTTAAGTGATTTTTATATATTTAGCCTAGTAATTAATAATAGGTTGAAACTGTATTTCAGATAAAAGCAATCTTCAGCTCAAAAGTAGATATACAGAAAGACCCGATACTATTGGCAGTGATGAACAATGCAGTAGTATCAAAACAGCTTTATTCGCGCAGCACTCCCAGTAATTAAAATGATATTTGATAACAACATATATAACAATAGACACCTATTTCAGATTAAGATACGTTCGTTTTACAAGCATAAGGACATTTTGAATTTAGTTAGTTGGTAACTTTTTATTCTATTTAACATGACTGTATCACAATAAATAAACATTTATGCCATAATAAAAAGCTGACAATTTTATATCCAAATCTCTTCATAGATATTAAAATCGCTGTAAGGGATCTGTAATTTAATATCTAAGTACAAATTTATTGCATACAAATTAAAAATATTCTGTTAACAAACACAGTTATCTTTATTATCAGAGGATCTGGTTTTTTGCCATTTTCGAATTATATGTATCTGTCACCTGTATTTTGTTCTAACTTGTGCTGTGCTTTTATTTTCACGATGTTTCATTCTTTATTGACTGTACTTCGTGTCATATTATAAGCAGTGTATTTAAGGGAAAAAACATCGGAATAAAAGATCAAAGTTATTTCAGTGTTTTATCCTTTTGACATACAACAAACGAATCCGTTTGATATGAAGTGCCACCGATTTATTGCTTAAGGTATAGAAGGCACCTTATCCAAACTAGACAAATTTATCAGAGAAGGGATGATTATAGTGCAAAGGCCATTTAATCACCATTCGCAGCAAGAAACTTGATAACAATTTTATTCAGCTATAAGGAAATAAACTTAAAATCATTTTTCTTTCGCAACTCCAAAACGTCCAGTTGTTTCGACTTTAGTATCAATCCTTCTTATATATCAACTGTCGTTGGGAATAGCGATAAAAAAAGATATTGTTTTGACTGTTTTGTCAAGTCCTCAGGCAACTTCAATATCAGCTTGAAATAATGTTATGCCAGAATTTAATTGCAAGAAATTGAGTTTTCAATGATCTTGGAGAAACTTTATTTTTTAACAGAAACAGAATATTCGCTTTATAAGTCGGTACTAAGGGGCATGAGAGCAAACGGGCAAATGGTCGATGCCATTATTCCTAATTATTGGCCATGGAGACCCTCTTAGGTGAGGGGAGTATATATCACAGACCTGTCAATTAAACGATAAAGTTTTAAGAAAAAGCTTGTTATTTCATCGACTGGTATTTCTTTAAACACAATCCAGATTTTAGTGAGTTTCATCTTGGGAAATATTGCAAACTTCGTATACGATTTCGTATTTTCGTATATATATTATATATATTTTTGGACAGAAAACACTTTATGTTACTTACATTTATTTAAGAAATAATTTATAGCAAAACAATGCTTTATCACTATTTATACACGATGGGCGGTTATACGTCGAGCGTAATAATTTCACGAGGGCGCAGTTTTGCTATAAATTATTTCGATTCTAATAAGTTCTTTATTTTAAAATTTATATCAAATATGATGGAACTGTTTCTTAGCTTAAGCATGGCGCCACTAGTAGGTCATTGCTAATCCACGCCATAAGCGGAAATGGTTATACGTCTTGCGGCATTGTTCAGTTCGGGCGAAAATTATTGCAAAATTATTCAGCAAAGTGACGTCAACATAACATCGTTGTAATGATTAAAGCATTGTTAGTCATATTAGAAAACTGATAATAAGTACTTGTCATCAGTTAGATTATTCTAAAGGAATATTTTTAAAAACATGTTTGTTTGAATTCATCTTTACGCATTATCTTCTAATGTAATGTAGCCGCTTTCGATCCACGTTATTAATAGATTTTGATACATTGCGCATTTTTTAAAAATCATTAGATAATGAAGCAATATAACAAGTTTCGCTGAAGAGTATCGTTTTGAGCGTTTACCTAGCTTTGAAATCTATTATTATTTTCAATATTAATATGAATAACGTGTCCTTGAAAAGTAATTTGATATTGCCAAAAAACTATGAAATAAATGCTCTTTCCTAAGATTTGAATTCTATAACATTTTTTGGTTACTGTATACTATTTGCTAAACAATAAAATCGCAGATCAATACCGATGAGCATACATACTATATTTATCAATGTTCACCTGAGATATCACATGTCGAGACACAATCTAATCGTACGTTTTATCTTCATTTTTTGCAAGCTTTTATGTATGGGTAAAATATTGTTTAAGCTCGATAACTCCTAAATATGACCGATTGAACTTCCATAGGGGGTAAATTGAAGTAATGAATATTCAACAGTTACTTATTTATAAATATCGGAACCTTCCTTTGTAAAAGAAGCACCGGTGAAGCATTTTACTGTCTCTAAAACGTTCAGTGTGTCATTGCTCCCGAGTTATATTTGTAAATAATGGCGGCGGATGGAAATGTGAGGTTTAAGCCAGTTGAAGAGAGTTGTTCTTCAGAAGACGAAACAGACAAAGTAACACCTTTTATTGCAAAAAGTAAAAGCAAAAGAGGATTTAAATACGAAAAGTTGATCAGTAAGTTTAGTTTATATTACCTTGATAAAATTGATGCCATTTAAACATAGAAGAAAGGAAGCCCTTTATTGCATGTCATTGGATTTATAGTTATTTTAGTATAAATTCTGCAAACTATGTGGATAGTCAGAAAATTAAGATTTGAATTAAGCTTGAAACGAATTGATAAATGCAAAATATTATTCATATAAATGCGAATGTTACTATTCGTCTTGTCAGAGGCAGTATTGTCGAAAAATGATAACGTTTAATTTTGCTTTCATGCTAAGAAAACGAAATAGATGACAATCTTAGAAGCAAAATAGAAGAAATAGGGAGGAAAAATGGCAAACCTGTCAACCACTTCCTGAAAAGGGGCATATTTTTTTCGCATAGGTATGCTTATCTTCTTTAAGAAATAATTATAAAATCAATACAAACATTGGTATTGTAGACTTTGTACATAATTAACACAGAAAAATAGGTATGCGACATTTCATAAGCACGTTGTTGCATTCTGGAATATATATGTTTCGTTATAGTAAATTAAATATCTTATGCATTTGCAAATGAATAATGTTAACCTATGGCATTGTATTTCTTGGTCCCACAATAGTCCATTTTACCCTCGAGTGCATTTGGTATTTATATGAATATCATCTTTAGTTTGATAGGCTACTGCAAAAACCGTTAACTTTACTTCCCGTATTGTAGAGATATGGAGAAAATATTAGACTCGTACGAGAAAGGGGAAAGTTTTTATTTGTACACTGGTAGAGGGCCTTCAACAAAATCCATGCATATTGGACACCTTATTCCATTCATGTTTACGAGGTAAATTACCACTCTTAATCATTGAGAAATCTGGTTTGGGTTGTTTTTTTTTTTAGTTTTAAAACAGGTATTATAAAATACGATATGGCATTTCATATGTACAAGTAAAAGTGCATTTATATATACAGAAATATAACAATTTGTGATGCAGTTAGTTATATGGATTTAAGATCTGCACCACTAAAGAATATCTTTTTAACTGAAATTCGCTAATACCTAGACCGAAGTGCCACATGGTGAGGCCAATATACAAAGAAATTTTAGATTTTTTTTACCGTTTAGGTATGAGTAGAATAACCAAACTTGTAAATATGATTCCTCACATACAAAATTCTCACCGAAATTTACCAAATGAATAGTACTGAAACGTTACCAGAATGTTTCATTTCAGGTGGCTACAAGAAGCGTTTGATGTTCCTCTTGTGATACAGATGTCTGATGATGAAAAATACTTTTCTGAAGACTTGCAAAATGGTGAAGAACCTGTCTCAATAGAAACTATAAGGGAACAAACACGTGAAAACGTCAAGGATATAATAGCACTTGGTTTTGATGTCAACAAGACATTCATATTTAGTAATTTTGAATACATGTGGTAAGAATATTCTATTTGAAATGTGTAAACGTATTACTCTGAATATCTTAAATCCGAGAAAAACGTTCAGGTTGTTTTTAAGATTGTGATTATACAGTTACCATCTATATGTAACATACATTTGACTGTTAAATGGGTGTGGATGCCGAAGGCTATCATATGCACTTGCATCAACTCAATGTATATTATATTTATTGTTTATAACGGCATAACCGTAATTTAGCCGTTATTTGTACAGCTAAGATTTTTATTTTTTTATTTGTAACATTGATTTATTTGATTCAACGTTGAACGATTTAAAGTAATAGAACTCTGAAACAACAGAATAGACGACTCAACTAAAGACGACAGTTGAAATAGCAAACATTAGAACGTTGGGCTACATTGTCTGCTTTACGTGGGGAACGTCAGAGAACATATTTGTTTTTAAAATGACGACGTGCAGTCCATAGATAATTGTACTCTGAAATGTTCTGAAATATTCGGCCTTTGGAGTTACATGTTTCATAAAAAAAAATCAGTAAATATCAGCTGAATATAGCTTGATCAAAGGAAATGCACTATAAGTATTTAGTAATGATCTGATTCATTGAGTGAAGTTATTTGTTGTATTTTTTTGTTTGGGTTGCAGTCCTGAATATTACAAAAACATATGCCGAGTCCAGAGGCTTATCAAGCTGTCAAGGATGAAAATCGTCTTTGATTTTGATGACAATGGTAACATCGGAAAAATAAATTTCCCAGCAATACAGGCTGCTCCATGTTTCAGCTCTTCCTTTCCTCACATATTTCACGGCAAGAGAGATGTACCATGCTTGGTACCATGTGCAATAGATCAGGTTCGTGTAAATGGCGTGTTATCCGTAACTTCGTAACAGAAGTTTTGTATCTTGTCATATTCAGTGTCCTTATTATCATATACGATATATTTTAAACAGTTATGATACTAGGCTTTTTATAACTGATCAAAATTGTGGGCAAAACAAAAAAGGTATGATTAAACGTTTAGAATGATATATATATGTTTCTCGGTGATGTATATATATACACGGGTAGAGATATGAACGTGGTTCTCTCAATATTCTAAGAATATCAAACAATTTATACGATAATTTTTCGTTTACATGCTTTTATTTAAAAAATGTATAATAATATATAGCGTGTAATAAAGATGATTATCAGCACATGTACAATGCAACATAATTATATCGGGAAAAATAAGGAACAGCTTTGATCTCTGACATATTTTGTAATCGCAAGTGCCCCGTTCATAAATTCAAAGTTTCATATAATTCAATATTTACACGCAAGTTATTTCATTTTCAGTGAAAACAATTACTTTTGTGACAAATAAAGTTTAAAGTTGATAAATACAATCTCAATACTGCAAATATTGAAATTGACTTCATATCAATCTAATACGTTACGGTGACATTACAAAAGTTTATATATAATAAGTACCCACTTAAAAATCTATAAAGCACAATCTAATTGCAGTACATGTAAATTGTTTAAAATTTTTGATAAGAATGAAACCACATCACCGGATTTTGAAAAGTCGCATATTAGGTTCTATTCACAGTTTAACAGCAGTGTACGGACAGCTCATACGACTGTTCTACGCTTGTACTTCTATAAGTTATACAGCTACAGCTTAGAGCTGTTTTATTTATTAGATATGAATGTGTATTAGTTTTATATATTAACCGTTTTAGGACTGTTACTTTGACTTGATGAGAGAGATAGCCATCAAACTGGACTGTAAAAAGCCAGCTCTTATTCACAGCAAATTTGTGCCATCATTAGTAGGAGGGGTTCGATATAAAATGAGCGCCAGTAAGCCTGGATCAATTCTTTTGACTGATACAAATGAAGAAATTGAAACAAAGGTAAACTTTCGTACTTTAACACATATAAAATACTCGCTTTAGTTCATGTTTATAAAACAAAATATAATATCAAGATGAATTTAATTATTGTAATACTACAGCTGGTTTGTAGATACTAGCGGTAAACGTTTAGATAACCTAACATGAAAGCCTCTGTATGGTTTAGCCATGAGATAATAGTGTGCCATCTTAGAGGCTTAAAATTTACTTAAAAATGTTTTCAGTATTTACAAAATAACCAAGCAGCCGGGGAGCCAGGCTGTTATCCCTCATGAGCAGACAAAACCAACCCGTATGTGGTTTACTTTACGTTGCTTAGTTGCGTTATATACTCCTGCTTGGGGAGGGAGCACAGATTTTATTTCTGAAACGTTTCGTGTTATTTTATTCGGTGTAGTGAAATTTACCTTAATTTCTGCTTCAGATAAATGAGTACAATGCAGACCCAATCCCTGAACGTGGGAGCAGAGACAATAGATCCAAGAAGAGTGATGTTGATGTTATTTATCATTATCTATACTACTTCATGAAAAGTGATGAGTTTGACACATTAAAAACGGTATAATTTCCAACTGAATTGAAGATAGATTTCATAATGTCATCGTAATCTAAAGTAATGTGAAAAGTCTTAAGTGAAAACATAAGCTCATCTTACCAAGCAAATTTTACAAGAGTAATACGGCATTCAACACACGGCATCACCAATACAATATCGAAATAATGCCTATCTTTTTATGATTTTACTGTTTCTTCTTTAACAACAGAATTTTATTACAAAATGCAGTATTTCGACGGGGTCGATCGAAAATACCGAATAACAAAAATGCCTATATTTTCTTTGCCGAATAATGTTCAGCATTTTCCCGCCTACATTCTCTCCAAATCTGGGATGAATTAGCCAATAGAAAAGGGGTAAAACATGAAGAAATAAAATACCGAATAATGAGATAGATAGAAAATACCGAATGAATTCGCTGATTGGAAAAAAGCCGAATAGTGAATTTCAACATTTTCTTAAGTTACAAGGGTCTTTTCAATAGTCAAGCATGTAGCACATCCAAATACCAATCAGCATTGCAAGTATAGATGTTCTGTGTTATTTACTTTTTTCAGAAATTGATGAATTTTCCTGAAAACCACCTTTTTATTTTTCGGGAATTTCGATCGACACCGTCGATTTGTTAGATCCTTAATTCATCATACAACAGTAATTCATGGACGAGGACAATTCCGTTGCAATAAAACGCTCATCTAATTTTAACCTTATCAAACCCAAACAATAATACGTCTGGATATGACGGAATACATAAAATCCCAAAATGGTGTTGGGTTAGAGGCCAATTGCACTTATGACTAACAATACACAACAATTTTACATTGACGTCACGTGATATTTAGCGCTATGTATACATCGAGAGAAAGCACTTTCAAACTTTATCGAACAATTTTACTTAAAAACATGTTTACAGCTAATGTCACATAGCAAACTGTCCTGATTTATTTACACACAGACTGAGTTATTTATTCGCTGTGCTGAATAATTTTACACCATTCGTGCTCTAAAGGAGCGTGACGAAACAGTTTTATCACATTTTATCGAAATTTTACATTAAAATATATATTAGAATGAAAAGGATATACAGCAAAACATTGTTTGAACACTACTTATACACTCTGGCGGTTATACGTCGTATTTAGCTCGACGAATAACTGCCCATCGGGCATAAATAGTGTTAAAACATGACTTTTCTATAAGTCTTTCTTTAAATGTATAAACCTCTAACAGTATTAATACACTGCTATTTCTTTTTTATCAGAAGTACGATAATGACGAAATTCAGTCTGATGATCTGAAAAGTGAATTGATTAAGATTCTGAAGACAATAATCGGCGAAATCAGACAAAGACGGAAACAAGTCACAGACGAGATGGTTAAAAGGTTCATGACACCGAGACCACTGAACTACAAGTACAAACATGGATCCAATGAAATATTGTAGCTCAAAAACAAAAGACTTAAACAGTGTGATTTAAACATTGTTTTCCATTCAAATTGTGTGGTATGAAATACAAACATATGCATTTAATATGTCTCCAGATAAGACATCATGTTTCTATTTCTACGACTTCTTTCATCATGTTCATTATGTTTATAATTTCCAGTTTATTATGCTTGACTTGCAAGAATTATAATAAACTACATTGCCTGTGTTGTTAGATATGCCATATAGTGATACTTATTAAAACAGTTCATTGACTTTGTAGCAGATAAGTTTGCTTGTACTATTTGATGATACATGCAGTTAAATTAACAGTCGTGTCAAATAAATAGACATATAAATACATATTATGATGTATATTCATGAAATGTATGCAAATGTTTATATACGAATACAATGCGCTTACACGATTGTTAAAATTTCCATGTTGTAAATATATCACCTTTCTTCAAATGCCTTATCATCATTTGTTGTCAATAGTATTTATTTAGATCTAAATTATACGCCGTTCTTTAATTGTCATTTACGGAACATACATATTTTTTCTGTCTGCAAAATATGTTTGTTATACAATTGAAATACGAGATTGCAAACTAAGTGAACTGTTACAACGCATCAAAAACACTTTATACGCTTAATTTCGAGCATAATGGAGTGAACGATTTACGGAAATACAAGTCTAAATTTAGTCACGTCACTTTTATAAAAAAAATTGAATGTCAAATAAACTTTCATATGACTTAATTTTACCTTGAGAAGGCGTTCGTAAGAGATTAAATGCAGAGGAGCGGCAAAATGCTATCCCAGTGGATATGTTTGAGTTTGCATATATATTGTTTCTAATATTAGTTTAACGATTACTGAACGGATGTTATTAAAACGAAATAAACAAGTTAAATACTAAAGCGTTTGTTACTGATGTATGAATTACAGCAAATTACCTGAAATTGATGTATCTATCGGCCATTTCACAAGTGAAAAAATACAAAAGACCAAGGATGTAATAGTAAATGTAGTCAGGGGAAGATGTAAGTAAATAGCCGCTATGACCCGGCTAAAAAATGAATTGAGTTTCAATCAATTTTAACAGTGCGCATTGAAATAGATGTATGTTCGCAATATGATTTCTCTTATTGCCCGTGGTTCAAATTCAAAATGTCCAAATTACTATTTAGACGACCTGCTGAATAGCGATTCAAAGTCCTCGCACAATGAAGACATTCAAGCTATTCATCAAGGATATGCTTTATCTATATTCATACGGACAAACATGTACAAAACCAAAAGAAGTCTGTATTATATCTACTATATTATAATCTAATTTTTTATCTTATGCTTTAGAGTAACACATTGATAAGGCCATGTGCAAACCGGAGTTTTACACTTCAAAGAGTATTTATTTGAATAATGATTTATACAAGTTACAACAGTGACATTTCTTTGTTAGGACGTAATTGTCCTAAATTGGAAAGTATAATATTACGTTTTAACATGGGAGAAAAGTCCTCGTAAAATTTTAAATACTATATGAGTCAATAATCATTGTAAGAATGACCGTCTTTCTATATACATGTACAGGCTGCTTTTTCATATCATGATACTGCAGTTTTAGAGAAAATTTAAGTATCAATGAACTGACCCAATAAAATTGTAAAGTTGGAATATATATGAATTTAAACAATTTGATTGGTTTAAAAAATAATGAACCCATTGTTTGTAATTTGTTTGTATTCATACGCGTGTTTTGGCAGTAATTCAATGCTGAATTGATAAAACGGCGAGAACTTTCTTATTTCTCTGAGTATGAAAACTGGATTATTTCTTAATTCATTTCCTATACGATGAAGATGGTTTCGATTCAAACTGAAAAATCGAAATTTTTGATGCGGAGAGGAAGATCTATATAAAAGTAAAAGTCAGATGAGTGCGGAAACATGTTTACTTGAAATAAGCAACCTGGAGAGTTTCCAATTTCATTTATAGAATATTAGTAATGACTTAAAAGTTTGAATGTTTAATTGTGATCATTAACCCTCCTTATTCTGTTACATAGCAAATAAATAAGACTCTTTTACCTCACTAATCGCACATATGGGACAAAATATGATATTATTTATCAATTTTAGTATTAGTTATAACTTATAATATAAGTTAATTCTTTCTGTCTATCCGTCCGTCCGAATTTGAGCTCACAATTTAAATCATGTAAACATCTTGATACACGAATCATTAAGGCAAGATGGCCAGGGGAAAGGTTTGTATAGTTAGTTGGGTAAGTTCTGTTTTCATTTGACAATAAATGAATATGTGGCAAATATACATCATATATACATGGCAACAGTGAACATTTAATCATAAAACAATAAAAACAGAAAGATATTCGTATAATATCAAATCGATTGTTTTATATTATTATTATGCACAGAAACGAAACATCAAGATGCAATACCACTTGATGCAATATACCATTAATATACTTCTTCTTCTTCTTCTTCTTTCGTTTGCGACTACACTGTCAGACCAGTAGCCGCGATGAAACTTGTGGTTTGCAGCGGATCCTCAATGCTTCCATACAATTTCCGGTAGATTGAGGTATCTATCGGCCAAGTCGCAGCTCGCTCCTGGTCATGCCTTTTACATCTCTGAAGTATATGCTCCGCAGTCTGATCTTCTTCACCACATGGACAAGTTGGCGATGATGTCAGTCTGTACGTCTTGTACATGTGAGCATTGAGCTTGTTGTGCCCTGAGCGGAGCCTGACCATCATCACTTGTTCAGACCGATCAAGGAGATGAAAAGCATCTTCCTCCATCCTTGGTCTTGTTAGTGCCTTGATGATGGTGAATTTCTCCTTGTAACTCACAGGTTCTGTTGGTTGTTCTGACTGAGCTCCTAGCTTAGCCAGTTTGTCTGCTTCTTCATTGCCTGCAAGTCCACAATGGGATGGAATCCACTGAAGTGCAACTTTGCAGGTTATACTCAGGCTCTGCATTCTCCTGGCTAGCTGCGGAGCTTTATTGTTGATCAGAGCTTCCATGACAGACAGTGCATCTGTGAGAAAGACGACTGAGAAGCTTTCTTCTGCCGAGTCTTCAACCATTGAGACGGCCTTCATGAGTGCTTCAGTCTCTGCCTTGTAATTGCTGCAGTGTTTTCCTGCATGTAGTGTTTCTCTCTTGCCAGATGGGTATTGAATGAAAACTCCTGCTCCTCTATCTTTGACGGCACATGTGGCTGATCCGTCTGTATAGACATGAGTCCATGATTCCGTAGGATAGTCTTCATTGATCATTGCAAGTGTGAGGCTCTTCCGAATGCCTTCATCCTCTTGCTTCCCGCGGTCAAGACGAGGTGCAGCAAGTCTCACAGTCACTGAGGACAGATCATTCGCTATTGGGTTTGTAGTGTATTCACTACCTAGGGGAGTCAGCTCAGTTTTGAACTCTCGGTTGAGTTTCTTTGCCTCATGTACGAAGCTGCTACGTTTGAGCCGATTCTTTGTGTAACCATCTAGCTTGGCTTTCATGGGATGGTCTTGAAAAGACCTGAACTTCTCTGCTTGAAGCAGAACCTTTGCATGTCTTCTGTCTTGTAACGGCTGTGTGTCTGTTAGGAGATTGATGTAGACTTTGTAGCACCTGTCATGATCCGCAATGCTTGGTTCTGGACCTTGTCTAAAGCCTGTTGGTTAGTTTTGGCAGTAGTGGACCAGGCAGTTGAGCTATACTCTAAATGGGGTCTCACTGTTCCCTGATATACTGTCATGAGTATTTGCTCATTTGCTCCCCACGTTGTTCCAGCAAGTTTGCGCATCATGGCAAGCTTCCTACGGGCCTTGCCTTCTGCTTGACTAATGTGGGGCTTCCAAGTTAGCCGTTTGTCAAAGGTCACTCCGAGGTATTTTGCCTCATCTGCTTCAATCAGTAAAGTATTTGCCATCTTGATTTTTCCCGCACTCTGCTTTGACGACAGGGAGAATAGTGTGGTGGACGATTTCTCTGTATTGATCGATACACACCAATCTTCAGCCCAAGCTGAAAGCGTGTTGATGGCTTCTTGCATCCTGTATGTGGCTGTAGTGGCATGTTCTTCCTTACACCATAACACCAGATCGTCAGCGTAGAGAGCAGCCTTAACTCCTTTCGGTAGTTCAGACACCAGATCATTGCTGAAAAGCAAGAAGAGTGTAGGGGATAAGACTCCACCTTGTTGGACACCATGACGCAACAGGAACTTCCTACTGCTGGCATGTTCTAAACTGACTCTTGCTCTCCTGTTGTGGAGGTATGACTTTATCCACCTCAGCAATGACCTCCTACTCCAGTCCCCATCAGCTTGACGAGGAGGCCATCTTTCCAGACTTTGTCAAACGCCCTCTGCAGATCAATCCATGCTGTAAGTACGACTTTCTGCTCTTGGAAGGCGTCCTCTATCTCTTGCGATAGGTAAGTGGTCTGGTCCTCAGTGGAGCGGAATCGTCTGAAACCAGCTTGTTGCTTTGCGAATAGGTTGTTAGTCTCCATGTACGACTTCAGGCGTGCATTCACAATCCTCTCCATGGTCGTTCCAACACAGCTGGTTAGGCTGATTGGGGGGTAGCTTGCAGCCTTCTTTGGATCCTTCCCTTTCTTATAGATGGGGATCATGACTGCCTCTTTCCATATCTGTGGAAGCAGTCCTTGTGTCCAGCTGCAGTTGTAAATTTCCAGGAGTTTGCAAAATGCTTCAGTGCCTAGATGGGTCAGCATTTCATTTATGACTCCATCTGGTCCAGGATACTTCTTTGTCTTCAACTGCCTAAGAGCTGTCTGTAGCACATGCAGTTTAAGATCCTGCTTCATGCATTCTGGTGTCACTTGGCTTGTCTGCCTTTCCCTTTTTTCTCTTCGGGCTTCCCTTTGCCGTTCCCTGATGAGGGGGATGTTGGAAACACCTTTGTAGTTAGAGGCAAAAGTGTTTGCCGCTTGTTTACCCGTCAACAGTTCACCATTCTCTTCCAGAGTTACTGAGCCTCTTCCTGTTTCTTCATCGTTCAGCTGTCTCGTCAATCTCCACAGCTTTTGGCCATCTCGCTCTAGGTCGAGCGAGGCTGTTTTGTTTCTCCAGCTCTTCCTCTGTGCTTCCCGTTTGTGCCTGAGGAATTTGGCCTTGGCTTGCTGTAGAGATAGGTTACTTTCTTGTGAGGGATTGTTTTCTGCTTCCTCTCTGGCTTCTGATAACTTTGCCTGTAGATTCTCCAACTCATCACTCCAGTAGGGCTTATACAGTCTAACCTGTCTTAAGCAGCCAGCCAAGGGAAGCAGACAATGTGGCCGCTTAAGCCAGGTGACCGCTGATCGGAGGTGCAGCCAATATATGTATTTTTCAGACTTCTGACCAGTTTAGCCTTTAGACCCATTTCTGTTTGGGTTTCCCATTATTATTTTACCAGGATACAATGACGTGCATTTGCCTTCGCAATACGAATGGTTTTCTTAGCAATCTAAAACTCCGGCGTGGTTTTTTTACTACAAAAATTGTTACAGACAATTTTCTAACTTCAAAACAAGTTTGTTTACAATTTTCGCCATTTTGGTAAGGGAAGCTACTCTCCGCGCTTATTGTCTATGCTAAAATCTAAGATTGCCGTTACGTTCCGTAAAAGATAGAGTGGTTTATATTTTTTTCAAACACAATTAATTTCGTATAAATTTAATAGTATTGTGATGACAGAAGTATAAAAAAAATCACAAATCTTATGCTACTAATTAGTTATCGAGTATTATCTTTAACCGAGGTCAAACTGTGAACAACAAAATTGACACGAGGTGACACGCTAATTGCCGATAATTACTGGCCATTTGGTCATAACAAAAAGGGGATTACACCTTTGGTTATCAGTTTTAATTGAGAACTCATGTCATTTTGTCGTTCTTAGTGAAGTCACGCGAAACTTAGCAATCACGTGCTTCCCAAAATCGGGTATCTTCGGCGATTATTGCCTAAAAATAATTGGTTTGGAAGAAAAATGGCCGCTTGAAAGGGTCAAATACGCGGTCGGGAGGCAATTTCGGTGCGCTGGCCGCGGATGGCAGTGCCGCTGATAAAGTGATAAAATAGAGGAAATCGTCGGGGGCGTCATTAATGCCGCTGAACGGAGGTGACGCTGATCGGAGGTGACCGTAGTACAGTTAGACTGTAGTCCTTGTTGCTACCCCTTGGGATGGCGCTGTAACATGCCTTAATTAACTGGCGTTGAAGTCTTTGACAACCCGGTGATGTTTTACTCACTGATGTCTTTACAGCTCATCACTCAGCTTTGTATAAGGTCTACCTGGCCTTCTGTAGTTCATTGGGACTTAGTGAAGTAGAGGCTATACGTCATAGTAAGTTGACTGGCGATGGTCGCTACTCTAGATGTTCATTGACTTCCTGCTGCATGTCTGTATGTCTCAGTACATAAGCAGATCAGGGGTGATGTTGTTCGCAGCTCTGAGTAAAAAGTTGGGATCATCTCTGTATAGTTTACTTGTATCATCTGCAGGTCTCCACTTCCTCTCCACGTTTATCCAGGTGGTCATATCCCCAGCTTTGTGAGTGACTGTTAAAGTCTCCTACAATGATGAACCTGGTTTCATCAGTTGTAACTTTGTCAAGGGACAGAGCTTTGTCACTTGGAGAGAATATGTTCACAAGTTTCAAACTGAACTCGTTCTTTCTGAGGCTCAGAACTTGGAACACGGAGTCATCCATATGCGTGTTGGTCTGGACAGCGCTGATGTTGTTGCTTCCTTTTTCGTCTGTCAATTCTGTCACAGCGGAAACACTGGTATCCTCTGACTTTGAAGGATTTTTCTGGCTGTAGTGAGTTTCTGAATAAACAACATTGAGTCTTTCTCATGGGTATGCTCAAGTTCACTTTGTTGAAGACACCTCCGCATCCAATGCATCACTGAAAGGTTGATGCGAATTGGTTCTTCGTGGTATGTTCCTCTTTCTTCTCTTTGCATGTTGTGGATTGATTGAGGGACCCCCAGTAGCTGTGGGTGAATCTGTCGATGCTCAGAGCCCGGCACTGAATCCCCCTGGAGGGACTTCAGAGATTCAGTACCACATTTTTGAATACCGGATGGCTGTGTAGTCATAGCGATATTGCATGGTGCTGTGGTGTGTTAAGGGAGTGCCAATGGCCCAGCATCTCTGTCTTCAACTCTGTAGGTTTCTTTCGGGGTTACCCCACCCTTAGTTTCGAGTTAAATCCCTATCCTGGGAACACAGGAGCTATTTGTCCCATAGCTGGGGGTCTGTTCATAGGCATCAGGGCGTGTCCACGCACCGGTGGGACTGGCATGCCTCCTCCGAGTCCCCTGCAGTTCTGCCTGAGGCCGCAAGGTGTTCAGTTACCGTGTGGCGCCAACTCGGAGGCACTGCAAAAGGGCTTGTCTGCAGAGAGGCTATGTACTGGCAGGGAAGACTTACGCACTTTGCTCCTTTTACACCAGAAGGCTAGCCAGCGGTGAAGGCTGAAAGCGGAAGGTGACAAGTACACAACATACAGCACACCACACTTGACGCATCAGCAGACCAATTGCCACACCATTAATATACTAAGATTGGTTACAATATGACAAAACTACACTGGTATTTCTCGAATGGCCTGTGTTGTATCTTACAATATTCAGCATGTGGGATCTTTACTGAAATTGGCAAAACCATTGTACTAACATTTGTGCAAATAATCCCATTCAAATAATGATAGAATATAATATAGTGAAAATAATAACAACTATAAATGATAATCGGGTAATTAATGCGTTTCAAAAAAAAAAACTTGAGCTAAGGTAACCCGGTTAATTAAATAAAAAATAAAAATTAAGAACAAAAAGGAAGACCACATAAAAATTACAAGTATTCAAGATAGAGTTGTACTGTATATGTTGCCTCGTTTCAAACTTGTGTTGAATCAAATGCAATTAAATTCCCTAAATATATTTTATACTCACTGACTTAAAGGTAACAAATGCGAAATCAAGTAGATAAACTGGAGACATCTCTTGAATATTTCAAGATAAAGTCATAGTTCTTAAGCTGTGCAATTTCTCTTATTAATACCTATTGATATATAGATTTACATCAGATTCTCTTCAAAAAATTTGAAATCATTAATTACCTATACTAAATGTTAAAAATGTGAACACTCAAGTACAAAAGGGGAATTATTCTATAATCATTTAAGTTATTATTTTCATACTCAACATTTCCTGTAATTGCAATCTGTCATGGCGTCAAGTTATATCAAATCCCATTCAGGGATGACAAGTTTTTTGTCGTAAAAGTTTCTGGACTGACAGATGGACATCCCCACATTTAGGGGTCATGTGGCTTAAACATACACATCTTCAGAAAGTCGCCTAAATTGACAATGTACTAGCTCCAAGCTATAGGCCCCAGCCAGTCCAGTCTCATAAACCAAACTATTAGCTCGATGAAACAGGCGGATGGATCAAAATAATTACTATATAAAATCTGGAAAGTGGATCCCTCGGAAGCACCGAAAACAAGGCAAACAGTGAAAATTGCACACTCGGTTTGATTGAGTCTGTTCATGAGCAGTAATGAAAAAATGCAACACTGCCCAAGCCCCCCGCCCCACACCCCCCCGACCACGCCCCTAGCACCGGCTTACGCAGTATGCAATCTTCAAATGTAAATGAGTTGAAATCAATGATCCCGAAGGACCAGAAAATATAACAACACTGAGATAAAATTTTAGTTGTATTATATGCATCATTTGCATAATTGCTGAAAATTGTATTTACCACCATTATATTACGTAGGTTTTTACTTTTGCCAAGTACAGTAAAATGATATTTATGGATATGTTTCACATTAACACACATTCTTTAACATGTTTAGATTGTAAACAGACGACACATGATTAATATCGATCGGAACTACTTTACTAAATTTAGAAACAAATACTAGATAAAGAAGTTTGTGTATAACTGGTAAAGTTGTGAAACAGAAAGGAGTGAAAATCAGGAAAAAATATATAAATTTAAATTAACAAATGAAAAAGGAGTATGTTAATATTATAAGGTTTTGACGCTACATTGTCTGGTTTTGTAATACCTTTCTTTTAAATTTGTAATTTTTACAAAAACAATGGAATCTAAAACAAATCCTCAACAGCTGTACTACTTCCTAGACAATGAATTCTACTGGTCAGCTTTTGAAAACAAATACTTTATGTTTCCTTGGCGTGTGTACTACTGGTAAAACATTGTGAAAAGAAATTGACAACATCATCAAAACATTTCAACACATTCGTACCTGTAACTACAAGATGGACAAGATCAACAGTCCCGGAACGCCAAAGGTAATTTACAGTAACTATTTCACTGAATAAAAGTACATACTATTTTACGGTCAACAAACGGCTTTTTAGGACCGTTGCTGCGACAGTTAAAAACATATGAGAATATCATTTCTTAGCTTAGAACACGTCATGAAAATAATCAGCGAAATGTTACACAGAACGTTTAAATTTTCGTAATCTGACCATGGTTAAAACCGGTTTTCCCTTAAGTGGAGGGAAGTCAGTATTTTATTCTTAGTCGTTTTCCACATTTTGCAAAGAAGGTATAAAATTAAATATATATATTGTATATTGCTACTGACTGTTCGACGGCGGAGCCCCACTCCACTGCTTTCCAACTCAGATATTTGGTTATTCGTCTGTGGTTCTTAAAGTAAATTCAACATAAATTTTATCGTAACGCTATTTAAGTTCTTGGAGGCTGTACAGTAGTGAATAAATTTGCTATATGCTCTATATAAATTAACAATCTTCTTCTGAGAGCTGTAACACAGAGCCAGGCCCTTTTAAAAAAGAATTACTAGTCTTATGTTCTTAAATGGCCTATAAAACATCACCTTTTCCAAGAAAAGTAGGGGTCGTGTTTCTTCTAAGAGAGATTTTTTTCTGACAGGTCAACACTACGGAATATCTTTCAAACTGACAGCTAAATTGTTGGCCTGACTCATGAGTAATAAGGTTTGTTTACATTTCTATAAATGCAAAATATCTCCTTAAAAATGATACCAAAATGTTAAGTATAGGTCCACAATGAATAAAAATTGGAACTGGCTTACATAAGACATGAAAATGCCACTTTAACTGGGGGAATATTGAGGATTTTTCTTTCCGCCTACCTATTTAGTAATATTGTACATGCATAAGTAAAACGCATTAATTTTCTGTTTCAAACTATTATGTTGGAATCAAGATAAAAATGCCAGAAATTAGTCAAACAAGAATAATCAAAGTATTCTTCTGCTAAATAATTACAGGAATAAGAGTAAATTTTCAATAGAAATTCAATTAAGACGTTAAATTTAGCATGCTCATTCTTCTACTAGTAAATTTATCAAGAATCAAATAATAAAATGGATAACTCATTAAACGACCATGAGAAATATCTTTATTTGCCATGAACATTGTCTAAAAACATTTTACAATTAGAAAAGAAACAAAAATAATGCCAAGTCAGAACACATGACATTTTAAAAATTAATCAGACATTTAATCTAAAAATTTTAATTTCATTTTATTTACGTTTATATATGCATATTATTGAGACATTGAAATTTTAAATTCAGATTTAAAACCTTTTCGGTATTTTATTTGTTTTCATTTTGATAAGGATTATTTATGTTCATTTGTTTACCAACTTCTCTTATCCAGTGAGCTTTGATATTTGCATCACGTGACTATAAGACTAGATCTTAATGTTTAATGCAAGAAATTTTCATAATATAATTTTAGAAAAGTTACAAACTTTTGTGCTAATTTATTCATTTAAAGAGTTGTTAATTGAGACATATAATATATTTTTTAATACATGTTTTATGCTTTAAAGATACTGCTTCATGAATTTTTGTTTCTAAATCAAAATAAATACATTACAATAAATTTACGAGACAGTATTATACACAGGGCTTTCAATTTGAAAAAGAAATCAAATAATTATTACTTTTTACTAAAATCTCTTTAACTTTAAAAAGTATCCTACTCTGGGCCTTTGGAATGATTAACCCTCCGAATGTTGAATGCTCTCTTTTGGAAAAGAAAGAAGTGAGTTTCAAAAATCATAGTACTTATTTGCTGAGTTGATCTCCATAACAGATAACTCGCATTCAAAGCAGATATATCATAAAATATCTTACAGAATCCTATTCCTAAGAATTCCTATAGTTTTTTTTATTTCATAGATTTTTATTCAAATTCACATATCTGATAGAAAATTTTGTGCTGAAAACAATTAACAAATAAAAAAAACAAGAGTGCCAAGATGGCCCTAGGTCGCTCACCAGAGAAACACACCATAACAGTGAATCTTGGCGCTCTTGTTTTTATAAAGACGGACAAAAACATTAATCCAGACAGCACAATAAGGTTTATATATTGTTTCATATCATAGTCATATTTGTAATACAATATCATTACAATAATGGGTACAAATGAAAATAAATCTTGTTTCGTATTCACATTCAATGAAAAATACTCATAGTAAAGAATACTCTTTTTTAAATTTGGAAAAAAAAATGTTTCATAGAATTTTTCTGTTTTCCTTAAGTATTGGTGATTGTATTGTGAATATAAAAGTAACCAAAAAGGTATGGGTCATCAGGCTAAGTTCTATGTTACGACCGCTTGAATCAACACCTGTTCAGACGAAAAAGTACCCTGAACTTGACCAAATAGATTAAATCTGCTAAAAAATGTTCTTAATCCTTTCTATAATTGAATACCAAATGATTTGATGAGAGATATTGTCTTATCAATACAAAGTAAATTGTCTAATATTATATGAACAATACTGTGTAAAACGCGCTGTCAAAACACGGCCACAAATGGCAAGTTGCATGATACACGTCAGGCATGTTACATGTCAATACAATATAAACTAGTATCAACATTTGATAACTGGTAAAACTTATTGCAAAATGAGATTCCTCACATCGAAGATTGTCTATCACATGTTTCAACAAATGTTGACTTCACTTCACTTGTTCCATTGATAGAATCGGCTGCGCAGAAAGATGCGCATAAAAAGCTATTGGAATTCCCTTTAACTGATGTAGTGTGTCGTCAGGTTGACTCACGATGCTCAACATCATGACGCACGATAATGCAATACAATGAACGACAACGTGACACGACGCAAGGCTTTACTGTTGCAAAGTCCCCTCGCATTGCCGCCCGTCTTATCATGTGCATCACGTCGCGTTGTTTGTCGGCTGTCTACTCATCTAGGTCGGCGCATGACATGAAATACGGCAAAATGGAGCGAGACACGACATAACACATTCAGACACGACGCTCCAAACATAATACGACGGGCGACAATACGACACGATATCGCGACATTAATGTCCCACGTCATGTCGTATTGTCTGCATCATGTCTCTTGTCGTTTCGTTTTGTCGCTTGTTGGATCGCATGCTAAATAACATAGCGACATTGTTGTCACGGGACCTGTCACAGTGTCGTCCGTCGTGTAGCGTGTCGTGTCGTATTATCTAGCGTCCTGTCTTGCGTCATGTCGCGCGTCATGCGTCGAACTAAAGCACAATGGACGTCACAGACATAAGCTAAGTAGGAATACGTATCAAAGCTATATTTTTGAAGTTTTAACATATGACCATATGCTCTTAAGGATGTAGGTTACTTTAATATTTATATGTGCGCATGCCAAACCGGAAGCTAACGTGAGGATGTATGACAACGTTTAAGACAAATTAAGTGTGTTTGTATACATGATAATTATATATTTCTGAGAAAAAAATTAACCTGTGTCTGATCTGATGCTTTATGGTTTAATAATGCGGAAATAATGTATACATTACCGCAGAAAAAGTACCAAACATTGTTGCCTTAAAATGACATCATCGACGTCATGACGGTACGTGTCAATAACCGCACAAAATTAATAGCTTTTGTCTTAAAAGTAGGTTATTCTGAGCATTTGTTTTTATTTGAACTTATTTTAAACAGCCGTTATTTGCCAAAATATTTTTATTAGTCTTTCGTTCTGAATAATAATCAATAATTGGCGGTTTTTGTATATTTATTATGAAATGTTATGAGGAATGTAAGAATATGGATGATGCTAACTGATGTTATTGGGAATATAAGTCGATGGAAGATTAATCATTATGGCCATACTTAAACTGTGCTTTGAAATTGATCAAGTTTTAGTAGATAATATTTATTTCTTGAATTAAATTAAAGTTGTCATGGAAACGAATCCCGTAAGCTATATATGTAAAATTCAAAGGCGTTGGCACTGGTTTATTCAACGAACACAGCTTCAGCTTTTAATCTGTATTTAAACACTAGGAATGACAACAATAACTGCAAACAAAATGATTTTCCATAAAAATGTAAAATGAGGAGTACTATTGTTAGTATTCAAAGCTTTGAAATGTGTTTAAATAAATGCAAATAACACTAACAGATTACTTACCTTAAAGATAAAAGATTTCGAAGCTACATTAAACGAGAAAGTCTATTCTACTTTTTCTTGCCTACCTAGCAATGAAAGTATACATTTATTCGAGCACGCGCCAGGGATAGATATTCCTGTCTTTCCCTATGGAGAAACATTGTCTAACATAACGTACACTTAGGTGACGTCACATAGTACTGGCACTATTATGATGTCATAAACAATATAAATAATGCCAGGAGATACCCAACTCCATTTGTCTTCACGATCTACTTTGAACATTATAGGCAAGAAAAATGATCTTACATGTCTGCTTGTGTAAGACAGCTGTTTTCTAAACCCTCGGGACAGCTTTGATAAAAACCCTCGCTAACGTTCGGTTTTCCATTCCACGCTGTCCCTCGGGTAGAGGTAACCCCGTCTTACACAGGCAGACATGTAAGATGCAAGAAATAGGGTACCATGTAAAGTTTTGAATATTCTGCTAATATTATTCTAATAGTATTACCCTAATATTCCATATTGATTATTAACGGAATGGCACTGAAGACCCCCCCCCCCCCCCCCAAAAAAAAACCATTATCATACATATTTGTTTAACAATGAGGGAAATGCGTTACCGCGGAAACACGAGCTTCCCGACTTGTCGTCATGTGTTACGCATCCCCACAACATTACAGAACCCCGCCGTTAGGAACTGATGGCTTGATGTTTCTTGGTGTATAAGTCGTGTTTTGGTGTCGCCAGACTCTCATTCGGCCATATGTAACATGCAGCTAAAACCTGCTCTCATCCGACCAGTGAATTCGCCGTCATGTCCTCAAAGTCTAACCTATGGCTGAACTATGCGGAATAGCAAGGAAATGTGCATAACATATACGCGAGTATGTTGCATAAGAATACTGCTTTTTGCGAAAAGCACGGGATGCACGATATTCTCGCCTATATCTACGTGTACAATAATAGCCACTGTGTGTCAAAGCTTTAATCCTATCAACGGAATATTATTTGTGCCCACTGGAAAATGAAAATTTCAGACGCGTTAATTTCTAATGTACAATAGACAGAACTTTTAGGGGGTGCTTCATTTTTTCCAGGTGTATATCTTTGGATGGTTATGTACTTCAAACCTGGATAAAAATTGTTCTCAAAGGGACAAAGATAAACGAACTTGAGATTGTTGCAACTAAAACATAAAATTAAATGAAATACAAAACAATTTGAATTTACCCTGGTAACAAAGAAATCTACCTCCTTAACTGTGTTCACTTAGCGCTTATAATAAGTTAGATTTTCACTGGCTGTGATTAAAAATTTGATTTTCTTATCCCGGTTGCATAACCAAGATAGTATAAGAGTTATTTTAGCATAAGTATAAATTTGATACATACACTTCGCCAAAGGAATGATTTAATTATTAAATATATTATATAGCTGAGACTATATAAAGAATTACTATTTTTACCCGTTCGTATCCAACATAGAATTAAGAATTTAGACACAGTTTTACAACTTGCCTTTTGGTTCAGATTGTTGAAATATACCGGCATCTATCAAATTCAAATATAAATCTAAAAATCATATTTTAGTAATCAGAAAAACTCAATTTCATATTAAAGCGAGGCAATTCCGAATTATTTTATAAAAATCAATCAAGCATACATTTGTGATATGGCTCTAATATAATGTAATATGTATTTTTGTTCCTAAAATTATAGATCTTGGTGCTTATAAATGGTAGTGGTTAGCAATTCATGCTGATTTCCATAGGTAACAGACGAGCCTATAAACTGGACGCAAAAATCAAACGATATAAATTCAAATTATATCATTACTGCCATCTATTTTTATATACATTACATATTTATTTTCCGTTTTAGTTTCAAGTATAATTTTTTTTAGACATGATATAACATTAATAAAGAATGGCAAAGGATGTAGCATTTTCTGTGATGCACTTTTTGATTGATAAAATAAGAATTAAACTTGAATATAATAAACATGCATATAAAAACGTTTTCCCAGACCTATCAGGATATTGAATCGCCTTACCTGCAACACTACAAATCCAGAATAAAGTATAGATAACTACCGATGACTGAAATTGGCAACACTTTCAAAGCACTTTAAAATCATACATAACAATTTTATTTATACTGTTGCAGGACTGATCTTGTTAAAATATTAATATTTACAATATACTGCAATTTCATATATGCTCAGTTAGACTTGTGTCCAGGTTAAAGCAGGAATATCCATTACTTCAAACAGGACTAAAGCACATATAAAATTGTTTAATTTTCATATGTTTCTTGATTAGTGCGCCCTTATTTGTCTATTCTCTCACAACAGACTGTTTTTAATCTATTATTCTTTACAGACTTTTAACTATTTACTTGTTGTATTGAAGAATGATGCAGTAATAAGTATTTATAAATAAAATGGGAAGTCAGTGTCAAGTCAATTCAGGTTGTATTACAATAACAGGGAAGTTTATGTTATTACTATTTATAAAAACAACGCATGCTGTACAAATTGAAACTGAAACTGATCAATTCGATTAAACGCTTATTCCTATACAATGACATTTTCAATGGCGTTGTACATTTAATTTATCTTAACATTAAAATATTAATGATGAAATGTAAACACATGTGAAACAACGTGTTAAATCGTTGTTATCTTTAAGCTTTTACATCAAATAATGACAAGTTACTTTTGTCACTAATCAATGCTAGATTAAACTGATCTCGTTACTTTCCAACGTTCGTTAAACAATTAAGACGTAAGTTGATATCTTATCATGTTTGTAGTGCTGTATTCAAAGTATTATCGAGACTTTATCCAGCTGAATTAAGGTAGTTCTAAACAAGTGTCCCCTACGTGATGAAGTAATGTAAGGAGGGGCACCTGGGGTCTTCCTACACCGTCAAAGCTGGAAAATTGCTATGTGATCTAACTGAGACGTTGTGACGTTAATCCCAGCGAGAAAATGGATATTTGAGTTTAATTTGTGCGTTATTATTCAATTATTATAATTGTTTCATTTACGTGTAATAGAATGTATTTAAATTAATGTCCACAGAGGAGAACAACAACATCATAAAATATTTTGCGACTTTTAAATAGGTCATTCCTGACAAACTTTTGTCAATTATGAATAACAGTTTTGTCAATCGATCATTTATTGGCATTCTCATGAAATTTGATTAAATGGAACGGAGTTAAGAGTATTCGAGGCGAAATTCAGTTCAAAAGCATGACAGTAAGAAATCTGTGACTGACTTATAGTCAAAACATAGTTTCATTTAATTGACATATCAAAGCGACAAAATCTTTGTTTGAATAAAAACAAACCCCGCCTTGCTTACTTGCCTACTTTCATCTTTGGTTTGTTGTTAAGGACATGTATAGACGATTGTGTTATCAGGGATGTAAAAATTCACCATCAAGCAAATCTGAAAGCTGAAAGTAAATCCCGGGTTTTTAGATAACTTTTTCATTAATAAATGAATGAATGGACATGTCAAGCAGTTGGTAAAAACAATTTAATAAGCATGATGCAGAAAAGGAAATAAAACTGATTTAAACAATACTATAAATTTGCAATAATACAGTGTTCAAAGATGTGAAACTAGGTTAAGCTGAATGCACATCAAGAAGGAAACAATAATGATTTGTTACTCATAGCTTCTTTTGCTAAACGTACACAGATTTTAAGCTTTGTTTAATTTCTTAAATAAAGCGTCCTTGTATTTTGGTAGTTGCTGCACCTGCTTGACTGTACGTGATCCGTAGTAGGCGGAATTATGAATTTCCATTTATTTTAAACCTTTTCATTATCTATTGGACAAATTTTCCTCCTTTTAACATGAAAATAGTTTTTAATCGCTAACTTGCCATTTGATAAAATGAATAGTTGAAAAATAAGTGCATTTTAAATCAAAACGAATGCCGGTCCAGACAACATACTTACTTTGCAATGACAAGAACATGTCATCGGAAGTCATGATTAAAAATTAATGAATTTTTGATAAAATGTATATCATGATTCAGTTTGATATATTCATATTAGTCAGTGCTGAAAGAAATGATTTGCTCGGTTTCAGTCTATGCTTCAGAAGAATCTTTTTAAAGATTATAAAGTATTGATATAAATTTTTCCTATTGTGATAATTGACATTATGTATTTTACCCGTTCTCCGCTTTTATGAGCGTGATATCTAATTGCTGCGCAGGTTCCAGTCGAATAAAACACCGGAATGACCTAAACACTGTTTTGTTTGCAACGTTACTTTGTACACCTGAAATTAAATGTGCTTATAACAATGGAACTTACTTATATTTCAGATAACATGTACCTATCGTTTAGATTTGTACACAGAAAAACAATTCCAGTAAGTATATAATTTAAAGTCGACGTTTCATGGATTATATTAGCGTATTGATGACCACTATCTAATTTTGTTAAACGCACAAAACCTGTAAATGCGACTGAACCATTGAATTACTTACACTTAGAAATCTTTGAATTGTACAGGAGAAAATATTACAAAAATGCATGAATTATTTCAGATGTAGAGCCATACAAAAATGTTGCGGGTCGCGATGCTGCGACGATGAGAACTTGGATACATATCTTATCTGGTACGTTTTGATAGTTGATAGTAGGTCACAAATTAAACTTAATGTTACTTTCAAGATTCATTAAAACGGAAACTTTATTGTTGGTATGGGGTAAATTATAGAATTATTGGTTGACTGTCACTGACAAATCTACGTCTGCTTTACTCTTAGTACAATCATTCTGAAATGTATGAAACGAATCCGTTCTTATCTAAAGACAAGCAAAATTAAGTTAACAATATTGTTATTACCTGTTACAAAGTAGTGGCTGTCGACATTTGTTTGATCTCTTCCTTTGTTAAATGATGAATGGTTGTGTTACAGGGGCGGGGTAGTACTTCTTGTTTTGGTACTTGTGATCAGTGGACTTTGCTGGTATATCATGCATGGACGTAAGAGAAGTAGAGGTATCGGCCATTTTCTTACTAGTGCAAATTTAATATTTATTTCATGCAGATAAATATATAGACCTCAAATATTTTCCCCATTTCGTGTGAAGGAAGCGTTGTTCTACAATTAAACTAAAGCTCACATAAACAGCAAACTCGAAAATGCTCTTTGTATTCATGCATTCAGGAATACGAACACGTAGAGGAACTACGCCTCATCTCGCTCAAAGAACTGCATTACCTATTGAACCATTTGCAATATGTCCAAGCGCCATAATTGCACAAAATGAAGTTAATTATTGTTTTTAGCAGATTTTTCTGTCGACGTTTTGTCATTAGAGACTGCCATTTGCAAAAGGATCGTTCACCTTTTAAGACGATGTACATGATTTTGTCATCGTTACATTTTGTAGAGCCATCGAGTTACATGCTAGAAACACTTGCGTGACGTAAATTTTTTTTGGACAAAACTAGAATATATACATAATCTTGGCTAAGTTACCCCCACTTCTGTTTTGCAAATAGCAACGATTTAATATTTTTCAATCTAAATAAAACAATATTCAAAGTCCTAACAAAATGGTGGAAAATAAGAAAGCATTTACCCTTAACATGGAACTTATTAAGGGTTGTAGATATTTGATATCTCATAGCTGGATCTTACTGTTTAATTTGAAGCGTCGCTTACAAATACATTGTGTGTAATCATATAGTAAATGATTCATATTTCAGATATTCTTGGTACACAGAAGCAACGTTTGAGCAACATGCTTTCAGCAAATCAAAACCCCAAGGAATGTATTGTAACCATTCAAGTTAACGATGTTGAGAAGAGTAAGAGTACCAAGACTGCACTGTTACCAAGGAACTTCTCGAGCATTTCGTTCACAGAATCGCTGTTCAAGCTACCAAACAGCAAAATAGAGAAATGCATTGCTGGTTCCCATGATCAGCAGCCACTGCTTGATGATTCCCACTGGGATGGGAACCCCAAAAGTGTGGCGTCTGAAAGTCATATGAATACATAAAAATGACCCATGTGTGATATAATCAGAATATTACAAGAGCGCTGACAAATTGTCAGCAAATTACGTTTTCTTTGCATGTAATTACGTTTTCTTTGCTAAGCAATTACGTTTTCCTTGCTTGTTATTACGTTTTCTTTGCTTGTAGTGATGTGTATTTTCTTGTTTTCTTTTTAGCATCGTGTGACATACTTAAACATTTGTTCATTGACTGAGACATTTTGCTAAATGCAAAGTTAGTGTAAGTGAAATCTTACTTTTTTAATGCTTCAATTAATACAATCAAAATCACAGGTACGTCTGCTTTAGTGCTGTAAAGATAATTGATTATTCAGTGGATAGATCTATATCAGTTTTGTTAATTTTGTTTTGTCTATCAATTTCAACCATACATACAACAATACAATTATTTTTAAAACTCACTTTTTAATATGAAAACGTTCAATAATACAAGTACGTTATATATTTGGGCATTTTGATGGACTTGTAAATTAATCTCATTGCTTTTACTATATTTAAGGTACTATCTCCATAAATGTATAAACTGTGTAGAAACCGTTCAATTGCAGATTATTTTATATTCATTCTGAGTTGCGGTTTTCGTCTTAATAGATATCTAATATGACATTGCACTCACCGTTTCAATGCCTGTGTAGTTATGATATCTGACTACAATATATGTTAGTCTGTTGTATAATATGAAAACTCGTACTGAGTTGCCTATAAGCTCTTATCGTATCTAACTGGCTAACTATATCTTCGTATCGTATAGAAAAAACATCTAATGTTTGATACATATAATATATTAGACACATGAAAGATATTCAGGGATGATTTTTTTTTTATTTTGTTGGGTTTAACGTCGCACCGACACAATTTTAGGTCATATGGCGACTTTCCAGCTTTAATGGTGGAGGAAGACCCCAGGTGCCCCTCCGTGCACAATTTCATCACGAGCGGGCACCTGGGTAGAACCACCGACCTTCCGTAAGCCAGCTGGATGGCTTCCTCACGTGAAGAATTCTACGCCCCAAATGAGGTTTCGAACCCACATCGATGAGGGGCAAATGGTTTGAAGTCAACGACTCTAACCACTCGGCCACGGTGATGAAGAGTCTCATAAAAATTAATATGATGATATATTACGTACAAGAACTCTATTCAGAGCTTTATTTATAACATTTCTGTATTTTGTATGTTTCTCTTTACACTTTGTCTCTTGCAGAGTTAACCTTGACAATTTTATGACCGATCGTAACACTTGATAAAAACCTACATGAAAAAGGGAAGGAGTACATCAAAATTGGGTCATATATCTAAAAACATAGAAACTTGATCAATTGAGCATTTCATCAATAAATTGAAATGTGTCTATTAATACATTCCAATATTTGTTTTTTGTGCTTCATTAAAGCAATAAATTAGCATTCGTTTTGTTTTAAAGTGTGTATTTGGCCTTTAACGTTAAAGTTTATTACAGTTTTAAAAGATTATATGACTGTTATAATGTAAAATTCATATTTTTGAGGCATTGCTACAATCAAAATACAGATTAAACATAAGAGGAAAAATAGACTTGCTAGGGACACGCCGGTTGTGAAAAAAAAAATCTTGAGTTAGTAAAATTACTTTGGTGAAACGTAAATAAAGCTTTAATATTCATAAACACAATGAAATACCAATACTTAAAAATAAGTTAAAGTGGAACACTATAGGTCATCAAGTACGACTTTAACGAAAATGTTGTAGGGTCGATTTGACTGAGCCATTTCTTTGTTCCGTACCCACGCCCCACTAGGAGATGGCATTCGATACAACTGCTTATTAATGAGTACGTCTTATGTGTGTTTTATTGTGTTTTAGACAATTAGTTCATGGCACTGTCAGTTCAACATTGTTATGGGCGTACTGTTAACTCCCAACGAGAACTCTTTCACTAGTTATAGGGATATAACAAAATGCAAAAATAATCAATTCCAGTTCCAGTTGATATACGTTGCTTTCAAAAAAGGAGTATCTCTGAGCACTAAGCATTTTAATACACCATGTTTTGTCTAGTAATTGTATATACAATCTTTCTTTTTGTAGCTATCTCAATGTCATGTCTGTGGGTAGTTAAAATATATGTCAGGTGCTGATGTTTACAAATAGAAGGAAACACTATATCTTAATTGTGTTAATTAAACCAACTTAAACGCTTCAGATTTCGCAATATATATTATCATAAAAACAAGTTGCTGTCTCGATTTATTCAGTATTTCAATAATAAAGGTTTCAGGTTTTGAAAAAAAACAACGTAGGTATCAAATGCAGTAGACACATGCAGCCATTCTGAAAAGTTGTAAACTGTATCTAGCTGCGGGGAAAAATACAAACACTAAAACGTTTTAAACTTTTTTTTTCAGCACGAAGGTTACTTGATAAATATGTAACAATTTCTTTATTGCATTATACTTTTTAGATGTACATAGTTACAGCATGGATGAAATATGTACAAATCTGTTTGCATAGATTTTGTTACAATGAAATTATGTTATAATTGTTCAATATGTTCTGTCTTACATAGAGTCAAATAAACATTGGTTTGCTGTGAAAGGTTCTTGTTATTTTTATGAAACATTTTGCAATATCTGGATATATTTTAGAACATTTACAACATCTGCGATTGAGTGAAATAAATACATTTCGAACATTTTAAACAAGACACGTAATATTTTACAATGATGAAATGATCTGTCTGAAATAGTAGATTACGTTAATTGAAAGCCTCAGCATGACTACACGCTCTGGCAAACCAACTTAACAGAGAAATATATATTCTATAAGATGTCGAGGCACATCCCAATCCAAATTGAGGAAATAAATAATAAAGAAGTTACATTTTACCTGATCTTCAAGATACTATTCAGTCAGAATGTCTGTCTTCATCTAAAACACAGTCAAAATAAGTTCACTAGGTAAAATCGTAGAGAAACCTTGTAAACACACAAAAAGCCAAATTGTCTGCCTTATTTGTAAGAAACATGGTCAGAACGTTTGTCCTTGTCATATATACTTAGGTAAATTTTGAAAATGATTTATATGGAACTAAATCCTTGAAAGCATTGTACAGGCTCCGAATTTTGGTATTTATGGCAACTATAAAACTTCGTAATGTTAGGTCAAAAACTAAGACACTGGGTCAAATCATATAAAACCGTATCATCATGCTAAGGTCCAATTCGTTAGCTTAAATGAATTCTAATGACTTTTCCGTATTGGGTCACCTTGGCATCCAGGTCTCTCGGTCAAATAAAAGATAATGCTTAACATTGGAAATGACATTGAAAAGTTTAAATGATTCTAAAAGAAACTTTTTTGATCTGGTTTCGTTCTTGATAGAATTGTGTCCTTTCATGATAAAGATTTTTATGCTTTATATTCAAGGACAAACAGTCATGGGCTGATGAGCGGCCCAGGTCGTCATGACGCTCTTACTCTTATTACATAACACTATGCGTTTTTTTGCTGTACAAATAAAAATAGTCGCGCAGTTAACTTTTAATAAATCCTGCCAAAATAAATGTCAATAAAACTATTCAGCAATGTTCAACGACTGCCAATTTTTAGTTCGTCGCAATAAACGTATCGTTCAAGTTTCTTTTAAAACAAAATAAAACTTTGTCAAGTATTTGATAAGTGCTTGTATCGTTTTAGTAAAATGATGTGATAACATGCGTTTAATATCATTGTTTACACATATTGTACACTCAGTTAAAGTTAGGCTTGTCTGCTTTTTCTGATAAAAAAGTGGTTTCCCCTTTAATTTACCGTCATGTATGATTTTAAAATCATGAAAAACTTACGATTTTACCGAGAGGCGTGATTCAGTAGCATTTAGAGAAAATGGGTGTTCCTTATTTGTAGCCCCACCTTAAACACACAGACACACACAAATCTCAATTAAGATACATATCAATCATTGGGTAATATTGTAATGTCATGACTTTGAAGATCGCTTTACTCCCTTAAGCGGGCTCGAGGCGGTTAATACTCAATGTTCCTCCTCAGTGACATACCATATACAGGTACAATAAATACGGTAATTATGATTTGCTAATGTATAAGATTTCACGTGTCCTTGCATTAATGGACCAGATAATATTACCAATAACAATGTATTTACCTTGTCTAGCCTCAAAACTTTTATAATCGTTCATTCATTATAAGACAGGTCATTGCTTTAATGATATACATGGCCTTAATCTATTGATATATATTTTTTTCTTCTAGGAAAGAGTGTATGTAATAATTCTTTGAACGGCATTGTGAAATTAATGTTTGTTATTGTTATGTCAGATTTTTTTACCATAAGGAAAAGTCAGTAAGCATGATTGTAATTGCTATACATAAACGTGTTTTTTTACCTATGTTACATAGTAATGTACTTTGTCAGAAATGGAATAGGCAATTTCATAAGGAAATTTCTTTTGATAAAGAGTTTAGCTTTTTTGTCAGTTATCAAATTATTTAAAACAAAATGAAAAGTGGAGAGACTGAATTACCTGAACATAGTTCTAGTGATGAGGATTTCGTTGATCCTTGGCATGTTGCCAGCAAATCTGCAACAGGGATTGACTATGACAAACTCATAAGTATGTCGTATTATTGTTTGATATAGCAGAAATTATGTTATTGCTCAAATATTAAAAAAATTGTATATTGAATTGTATAACTGGTATATATATATAGCTGGTGATAAGTATCACAAGTGTAGTTAGTAGCATTGCTTAGTTTTTTAACTAAACAAGTCACAGTTGTGATGCGTGTATATATTCATAACCATACAGAATGCATGCTAACTATGTAAATATCTTTTTGCAAACCGTTCCATTCATTGTCTTGTTACACTCCGGTGATGTTAATTTTACATACGATGCTCTTAATTCAACTGTCTCATTATGACTAAGATTATAAGTATCATACACAGTCACGTCATGATATGACGTTAAATTATGATATCAATATGCGCACTTGTAGCCTTGTATCTTTTTTTCCTTTATGACAAATCAGAAATCACTTTTTGAAAATTTCCAAACAACAGTTATTTTATTATTTTTTTTTTGATAATATTTAAAATGGTATTTTAGCAAAATTTGGCAGCCAGAAAATTGATGATAAATTGATCACGAGAATAGAAAATTATATAAGAAAACGGGCACATCATCTTCTACGGAGGGGTGTATATTCTTCTCAATGAGGTAATCCTTTGTACTGAAACATCAGAAAAATCCAAATACATGTTAAACTTTTATTTCATGTTTATTTCGATATTTGTGTACAAATTATTATCATTTGAATACAAATAAAATCATTTAGATAATAAATCGAGCTTCCGCCTATTTTTATGTCGTTATGACAAAAATGGAAGGTTATAACGGACGTGTGAAGTGCTCACATTCATAATAAAACTGTTACAAAATGATTTCAGGAATTCTCAAATTAAATATATTTCAATACCATTCATCAATACCATTGAATATTACGGAACCATTTAGGACTCTGTTTTGATTTACTTGTTTGCTTGTTAATTACATCTTGTAAGATTGAAATGTGTTTTATAAGTACAACATATTTACTGCGTCAATGTGTACTCACAAATATTTATGCTATGCAAGCAATATTCATGTATTTTTTTTTATTTGTTAGAGACATGCATGAAATTCTGACACTGTACAAACAAAAGCAACCATTCTACTTGTATATAGGCCGGGGACCATCTTCAGAGGCAATGCATCTTGGGCAATTAATTCCTTTCAAATTTACAAAGAATGCGAACATTGGTATTATAATGCATTGATTTCAAAACTTATATATGTATAACAGTCATAGAGATGCCTTATAAACAATCTTCAAATGTAAGTCACGTGATAAACATCTAAAGATGAAAAGACATGCTTCTCAAAATACTGTCTGATGTGACGCTTCACAAACAATTTGAAAAAAATCGCTTTCACTATTTAACATGCAAAAAATTCATATGGAATGATATAACAGTAGAGGAGGCTAACAGATATGCTAATGAAAATGCAAAGAATATCATTGCTTTAGGATTTGACATCAATAAGACATTCATATTTAGTGATATAGAATACATAAGGTGAGTATACTATGGCATATAAGTACTGAATGCTTCTATAAGATCAGTCATGTATATTGCTGATAAGGGTTTTACATGTTAAACAAGCGATTTAATTTCATTTAATTGGATCATCATGCGCAATCTTGATTAAAGAATGAAAGCAATACCATTTAACACCTACATAAAATATAAATGAAAAGACTTTGTCGCATAATTCTTGGTAATCGTTAAATCTATTATTTCATTACTGTTAATATTATATTATTTTACTAGGATTATCACCATCATCATCAATATCATCATCACCATTTCATTTGATAAAATATTGTTATATAAATGCCATCTTTATTATAAAAAGAATACAACGCCATATATTAAAAGTTATCGTTGAGCATCATCATAACAAAAATTTCTATTGTGTAATTTAATTTATTTATATCAGCTCATCTTAAATAAATAAAAAAATACTAATGCATCTCTTAATATGTATTTTAACAAAACCTGTGCTCTGAACCATGTTCAACGAAAAGCAACCGCGGTATTATTGGGTCTTAACGGTCCATTGGACCTTTGAATGTGGCTAGGGACAATGTAATTATGCAATGTGGAATAATAGTATCAATATCTGAAATGCGCTACTCTTGACAATTTGTCATGAAATATAACCCACATTGCCTCTTTCTGCTACATTTCATTTGAAAAGATTTTTTTTTTGTGTGTTCGTGTTAAAGCTCCCTGTAAGTCCGCCTTACCGGTTTTTCTATTTGAATGTATTGTTTCTAATGTAAATGCTAAAATACACATATAATGTCAAATGATTTTTGAAACACCTGAAAAAATATTTTGAACAGCATATTTCTGAATGTGTACATGTGTATGAATGTATTGTAATTATGATAGTAATATTGATAATAATAATAATGATAATAATAATTGTTATTATTATTTTCTTTATCTCTATCATTGATGTTGTTATTATTATTATAATTGTGATAATGATAGTAATAATAATGATGATAATAATGATAATAATAACAACTATAATAATAATAATGATATCGATATAGCATTAACAATCATGATGGTAATAACAGTATTGATAATAAATAACATTATGATAATTACAATAATAAAGATGTCTAAAAGCATTTTATTATTACTTCTGTTATCATCATTATCATCATCATCACCAATATTTTTTGAAAAAATACCCTGAAATCCTGAAAATAAGCAGCGGATTTGGTGGTTTATTATCGAGACCGGCCTATTTTTGAGTCCGGCGAACTTTTAAGTACATATATTCGGTAACAGTTTGAAAACCGGCGTATTTTCGAGAACCGAATTACTGAAGATACGGATGTCATATTTTTTGCTTTTTAGTAAAAACATCGACGTCGGTAAATACTTATACCTTTGACATACCGCACAATTGTTCAACGAAAAAAATCCGATGCTAACAGATAATTACAAATTAAAAAGTTTTGTTTGTCTGGCCTAACAAACAAACACACCTTTGATTTAATCGCCAAACAGGTATGAATGTAGGGATAACGCATTTTTTTCATGTTATAATATCCGCAGAATTCCAAAGGATTGGTCAGTACCCGGGCCCGGTAGGGCGAGGTTACCAACGTTTCCCGAGGGATTTCGAAGATTTTATAACATGAAATCAACATGCACTAACGCTATTCTGGCATAAAACGCGTAAAAAATAAATAAATAAATATAGATAAATGTCCAAGAAATGCGCGGGAACGTCTGTGTTGTTTTTTTTCACGTTGACGTAAATTTTTTTAATCATCCGTTTCGGTGCCATACCATGTTTACAGCGCGAGAATCTCTCTGTTAACACACATTTTTTTCTCCTGTTAAAACACCACAACAAAGTGACAAGAACAGCAGTTTAATGCTTGAATAACTTACACAATACGTGATAAACACTGCATTGTGTTATAAACAGCAGATATGTTAGTTCGTAGAACTGACGTGACAAGAAGTGTTTGAGACAGTTATTTTATTGCTTTTAAAGTTTTAATATGTCCGGGGTTTTGAAAATCAGCACAACTTCTTGCATTGTTTTAAGTGGTTTGTATTCCAAAGCATGTTTTATTGGTAATACATGTGGAAATATATCTGCTATGTACACGTTGGTAACTCTTTTTATCTTATATGGTGTCCTAACAAAGGCATTTAATACTACTACTGATACAACAAAAATGGAGGGCTTAATTTAGAGTGCAGCTAATTTATGAGCCCTTTCTGCCTGTAATGAAATGGTGGCTTATTTTTGAGACCGGTTTTTTTCAAAACCGGTTTATTTTCGGGATTTCAGGGTATTGCATTACTAGTCAAATACATGATTTTCTTTCACGTTTTAGCTTTTGTCCCGAATTCTATATGAACATATGTAAGGTGCAAAAATAGTCACATATAGCCAGGTGAAGGGTATATTTGGTTTTGACGTCAGTGACAGTATTGGAACGATCAGTTTTCCGGCAATTCAAGCTGCACCAAGCTTTAGTTCTTCATTTCCAAGATTGTTCAAAAGGAAGAAAGATATTCCTTGTCTGATTCCCTGTGCAATAGACCAGGTGTGTACATTTATATCAATTGCCAGATAACCGAAACGTTATTTATTTAATTTAAGTTAGGCACGTAAATGTACAATTTGACTTTGTTCAATATTCAATACTTATCATTGCTTTAAGAGTCACTCTGTGGTAAATCTCGGGAAAAAACAAACAATTATTAGCGTGTTTCCTTTCAGAAGATGGTAAATCTCCGGCAAGAGAGAGAAAACTAAAACTTGAAAGCATTTGTTTTTCGTAGTATTTTAAAGATATGAAGATGGCAGGACTTTAAAGGTTTGACCACCAAAAGGAATAGAACAAAAACAACTTAGTTTAAATGAAGTGTTTTATTTCAATAACAAATATAATGAGATAATTTCTATTGCAGGATCCCTATTTCAGAATGACAAAGGATGTTGCCCAAAAACTTGGAGGAGTCAAACCAGCAGTTATCCATTCGACATTTGTACCAGCATTGCAAGGTGTACAAACTAAAATGAGTGCTAGTGACCCAAATGCGTCCATTTTTCTAACAGATACAGACGAAGAAATAAGAATTAAGGTGCGTTTAGTTTTGAAGTAGTGAACACTTTGTATTTTGCTTTAAAAGTATAGGATTTCATGAAATATTTAGTACCATCCTTAAATGCATGGTGTAAATGGTCAAACATACTTTCATAGAAAAATGTTATGTCAAATATATAATATATCAACGACAGATGTATTGTTTCATCCGAAAAAACAGTCCAACGTAATATTCTTGCTGCAAATTTAAATTGAGTTATGGAATATTCTAGATTAAAAGATACGCAGATTCAGAAGGAGGTATAAATATGAAAGATGAACAAAGAAAAAGGGCAGCTACCCGACAGACATATCATATCAGTACTTAACATACTTAACGCAAGATGATGATAAATTTACACAGATTTAAAGGGTAATTGATACTTTCAAATTAGACTTTAGGTGGTTATCGTGTACACTGGCATCAGATCAGAAAGAAAATGCCACTGGTCATGAACGGGAAAATAGATTAACCCATTTCAGTCGCGCATTTCTCATCTAAAATGCGTAGTTCGGTAAATGTGTACTATGAATATTGAGCAAGTGGTAATTTATCTTCCGTTGTTTACCGGTCATATTCCTTCAACATTTCTTATCTCAGAGAAATAACGCGTAGTTTGTAGTTTCATCAACGTTACAGAAAAATATGGATAAACTTCCTTAATGGAGTTCGGTCTAGATTACAAACTCGTTCTGTTTGGCTGATGTGAAAATGTATGTCAGTCGTCGTTTAACTACACGTGTACGCTATAATGTGTATATGAAGCATACATGTGCATTGTGAATTAGATAAACAATAAAAGTGCGTACCAATGTATGGCTTCAAATTCAAAATCATTTCTACGATGAATTTCATTCATCATTTCGAGTTTTATTGTTTAACTGTGAATATTTTGTATTCTGTTTTCGTTTGTTTACATTTCGCCTAAATTCATGACCACGGTTCTTACAGTGTACCTTAGGGTAGGGTATAATATGTATTTCCTTTCTGGTCTGGTGCCAGTGAGCATGTACACAATAATTTAGATATGTATCCTTAATCTCGATACTTATTACTTAATTGTTAAACATATTGAATTTGAAATGTAAATATGTATAACATGTGGTAGTACAATTCGATTTTGAATTACATGTCTTGTGCAGTTTGATTACTACCAGTGATGCAATTATTGTAATTTTCATTTTAATACCACTCTCCTTACCTGAATGTCTTGACCTTTCGTTGCTAATAATTAATCTAAATATGAACGCTTTTATACTTGTATTGAAGAGTTTTTGACGGTTTCGTTTGTGCCAGAGATTGTTAATAAGCTTTTAACTTAGAAGCCTGTGTAAAAGATTGCGTTGCTGTTCTGGAATACAATATATTATGCCGACTTAATCAATTTTATTTGTTTGCAGGGTTATGCATGTGGCGTTTTGACACGAGAACAGTTGCAGGAGATATTAATAAAATTGCTTCAGAAGATTATTGGAAAACACAGACAGAATCGAGCATTAGTCACAACAGAAATGGTCAAACAATACATGACCCCAAGAAACCTAGAATGTTCAATAGTTATATAACAAATAGACGTGTTAACTTGTTTCTAAATGATACAAATAATTTGATATATATACGTGTGTGTGTGCTTGAAGCGCGTGTTGCAAATTTTGCTGATGTTAATCTGGTATCCATAAAGACTATTCATAAGATACTTTTATAACTTCCTAAATTATTTATACTATATGAAAGCACTGGTGTTAGTCTATTATAAATAAAGCCATTTTGTTTTCAAGAGGTTGTTCGAGGTTGTTAAATAAAAGTTGTGAACGAGATTGGTTGAATTATATCTGGAATATGATTGCCGTGTTCATTTGATATGTCCGTCTGATAATGTTTCTTATTCTGTTTGAACAGATGTTGACTGATTTTTATGAATATGAAATTTCCTGGTTGTCATAAAGAACTGATATGAAAATAAACGATCGATATAGTTTTAATTTAATATTAATATTGTAACCTCATTCGTGTTCATTGGTTGGCAGTAAACCTTTAATGACATGACCGGAAATTGCTTTTATAAAACATTCATCAAAAACACACTACGTGCAGTAAGACGTGCATAATGCCACATTCAATTTAATACGCCATATGCATTTACAAGCTGTGTGATGAAGCATACTTTTTAATAAGAATATTATTTCCAATCTTTAACACACTCAATTGTATTTCTTCCTTTCTAGATTACCTTTTTAGTTTATATGTCTAACAATATTCAAGAAATACGGCCTGTTTATCTAATATAAAAAGCCAAAACCTTTTATAGCATGTTGTTATTTCTTGTTTTGAAAAGAGTACAAATATTTTTGCGACTGTTCATAAAAAACATAGAATTATATGTTTTAAGCATATTGCTTACATCAGTCTCTCGAAACATTCAACCTTAACAGAAACACACATTTCTATTTTTGAAAGCCGCAGAGCAGTCTGTCCTTGGTAAACTATACAGAAACAGATACTCTGCGCTACCAAGGGCGCTTCTGGAGTTGTAGCGACACCAATCGGCTTTTCTCAGCACAGCATACTCTTGTTCACAGATGCATTGTCATGAATAAGGCACATGCCATGTAAACCCGTTTGTGAACGACGTTTAACGTATTGTTTTCTGCGTGATTTTTTAGAATCTTGTCCATGTAAACTTTACAGTCATTGCTCTGAAGCATGTACTGGGTCTGTGCACAACAGGGCTTTTGGAACTTAAGAAATAGTGCAAACAAGTCGTTTGAAGCTTTGGTTCTTTCTACAACAAGTTGTCATTCTTTCCTAAGCTTTAGTTTGCTGTTTATCCGCCTTTGAGGTTCGAAATATTATTGTATTTTGCCACATTGCAACCATTACACATTTTTCACTCTTTTGGCAAAAGCTAGGATACCAAATTTACACAAACATTCGATTATTTCATGTGTATAGTCAGAAATTTTATGAACACCTCCAGATGAAATGCCAACTGATGCAACTACCTTTGTCAACTGTATATTTTGAGTCTTCTGCTACAATGGCTGCTACAGCAGCAATGTTTTGAGAGGATGCTGATGTTTTAGGGCGTCCTACACGAGGTAGATCTTGGACGCTAGATTATCCCTTACGCACCTATGAACCGTGACTTAGGATTCGGAAGAATCACGGTAAGCAGTGTAAAATTCTTGCACAGCCTGATTGGCTGGTATATTGAGAACAGTGCATTTTCATGTAAGACTTTATTTCATTCCTACCTGGATCCTCCTTGCTTACGACAAAATAACGCCAGTGTTAACGAATTTCGTATGTTAAAACGCTATTAACTAAGCTTAAACAAAATCGATTGTGTTGAAATTTTTAACGTTCATGGCTATTGAAACCGTCATTACAGCATCATGCGCTTGTACCTGTAATAGCTTTTTCCCTCGTAAGGTTTGAAAAGGTGAAAAATTGTTCCTGTACGCAACTTGTTTTATAAGACAAATACTGATACAGCAACAAGTCTTATTAAAGTCAGAAATACACCAATATTGGTTTCCCAATAAGATGACGCAAGTAATCTACGCAGTAAAACAAGTCATTGATACAGATACAAGTTTTATACACCAGGATTGGTTTCAAAATAAGATAACGCAAGTAATCTGCGCAGTAAAACAAGTTATTGTTCTTAATACTTGCATATAATATGCATGTTTTCATTCTATTTTACACCATAACTAACGTTAACATTCATCTATGTCAAATATGTGAAGTACTTTGAAAACGTCCATGCTGTTATTTGTTTATCAGCCTTTTTATCTTATATAGGAGTTACGATCTAGGTACTGAATTCTCTTGTAATATTATGCATTAAGGTCACTATGATATAATTTCCTCTATGCAAGTGGAATACAAATATGCACCACAGACGTATGCACGGATATTTTGCTAAAACGTTAGTTTATGATCTCTATAATCAATGTTAGAAAGGTAAACTGCGATATCAGTATGAAACTAAATGAATACAATACGTTACAGACAGAAAAAAGGTCTTTTTAACAATAATGTTTACACCTGCTGTCAGTCACTGCGTAGAAGAGGAAGATAAAGGATTGTGAAAAGCATTTAAAATCAAAGGTCTGAAAGTACTTGAGGATCGAATGTCTTTGAACACCACAGATTTTGACGAATAGCATCGATTTATCAATTAACATTAGCTATTTGACATTGTCGGAACCGGCTACCTAAGCACTACCTTCGCCGCATGTAAAAATATGACTGTTTATTACATACTCCTAGTCAATTATTTTTCGAAACATATAACTTATTACCCTTTGATCTTTTATACGTAAGCTATACTCTGTGTACATATGATGCCTCTGATCTGTTGCACGTAAGCTATACTCTGTGTACATATGAGTTAAAATACTGCATGTTAGTTAAGACAGAGCCCTTTGCTATATTTTTCGTGACCGATAAAACCATAACTCGCCATCAGTATTAGCCCGTAATTGCATTCATGAATGCTTTTGACCGTTTAACTGAACTTGATGCTTTTAAGCATCTAGAAACAAATTACTAGTATTGTTTAATTTACTAGTACGTAATATATTTTTCAAAAACGAAACAACATTTCTATACAAATTTCCAACATGAAGGTCTGTAAATCCAGGGGAATATGTAATCCCTGAAATAATTTCTGTTCCGTTTTGAAAACGTTTCAGCACTTTATAAAAGTGTATCTAATCCAGTCCATATCTAACCATCCTTGGACCAATATCTCTTTTATATAGGATACATTCGTAAAATAATGTCAGACCATTATACTTTTGCTCACTGGTTTTAAGTCAGACCGATATCATGTCTATGCCCGATATCGATCAGATATCAAGCCGTCTATCCGTCACTGGGGATACTCCGTCTTTTACGCAGTTCACAGTAATCGACAACAAAAACCATCAACGTTGAAATCGGCATGTCAAACAGCTTACGTTGATTACATTTAAGTTGCAATTCTTTTCGACATCTGGCCAATACTTGACCTTTGTTGTTTTTGATATGTTTAGCGTATATGAAAGGTTAGGTACTGACTGAGGGGATTTTTACACACATAACACTATGCCTACTCGTTAGGAAAAATGGTGTGGGTCATATTTTTATATCGGGCAGACATAGAGCTTACTCGCCAGTATTCCGACTGCTGTCAATCCGATATAGGCATGCAAACTGAGTGACACATCTATGAATCATTTGTGAATTAGGGTCGGAGAAAAATCAATAGTACAGTAACATGCTGTTCAAAGTGAACCAACGTGTAACGTTCCTAGAGCCGCCATTTCATTACTGTATCAACATTTTGATGGAATACATGTACATTTGTATTTAACATCTATAAAATCGAGCAAATATTTCTCATTCACAAATATTTACAACTCACAACTTAGCATGCATTTCCACTACCGTCCATAAACAGGCTCAATCAAACCGAGCTTGCAACATCTTCGTTTTTGTTGTGTTAAGCGACCTGTGAAGTTTCCACTTTTTCTATTTTATTATCACAGCAGCGTTGTTTGTGCCGTGTGGCGGCCGTTCAATCAGGGCTGTTATATTTCGATCTCAGATCGTGTTATTGGTACTGTTTAGTTTCTCAGCATGAACATTTCGGCCTGGGTGGTTCCAATACTCCCGCTTTCACAGCTTTGAGTATTGTATAATCACCCCTTGGATATGGTGCCTGCTTCTTAATTATACCCATATCAAACATGTTTGGAGGGGGGTATATAGGAGTCAGTTTTGTCGCGTCCCGTCCCGTCGCGTCCCGAAATCTATTATCTCAGTTATTACTAAATGGATTTGATTCAAACTTAAAATGGATGTTGCACTTATCACCCACATCATGTGACACAAGGTGCATAACTCTGACACTAAGTTTTCGTGAATTATGTCCCCTTTTACTTAGAATTTAAGGTTAATTTTGTTGTATTTTCACTATATCTCAGTTATTACTAAATGGATTTGATTCAAACTTAAAATAGATGTTCCACCTCATCACTCACATCATGTGACACAAGGTGCATAACTCTGACACCAATTTTTTATTAATTATGCCCCTTTTTACTTAGAATTTAAGGTTAATTTCGATGTATATTCACTGTATCTCAGTTACGACTAAATGGATTTGATTTAAACTTAAAATAGATGTTCCACCTCATCACCCACATCATGCGACACAAGGTGCGTAACTCTGACACCAATCTTTCTTAAATTATGTCCCTTTTACTTAGAATTTAGGGTTATTTTGATGTATTTTCACTATATCTCATTCTGATTGTCTTAGAGCCAAAGGGAAATAACTTTTTTTTAACTTTTGTACTGAGTTTCTTCCCCTTTAATTCCAGGAATTAGTAAATTAGAAATCCTATTTTTAGATTTTCAATATTTTTGGTATTTTTCTATTTTTTTTATTATCAGTCCTATGTAAAAAGTAAATACATTTTTCTGTGGTAACATGGGTCAGTAAGACTTTTTTTTGTATTCACTGTAAGTGTATCACTAATATTAGATAATTTTTATATTTACCTCATTCCTCATCCAGGGCACATAATTATACTAGATTACTTATATGTGGAAGCCCAGGATGAAGTACTCCAAAGACGAGTAAACTTCTTTTTAAGTATTACGCTTTTTTGACATTTTTATATTATTCTAAGTATTTTTAAGATTGCTTATGGTTGCCATTCTTCTGTGACAAGACCGTATGGTGGGGGTATGAGTCACTCCTGTGATAGTTCTAGTTTTGTCTTCTGGCAGTTCCTGTGATATGCAGGCTCCATTACCTCAGATCCCCTTTCTAAATTCCAGTTTGTTTAGTTCTGCCCATTGTTTTCGCGTTTAGGGCAAACCCATTATTTTAACTGGGGACCATACGCCGCTTTTCATGGATTTACATACTAGTGTAGCATTTAAGGTTCCATGTGCACCGCCGTATGAAAACATCTGCGAATGTCTCTAAATCTTTCTTTTTTTGTACTTTTAGCGTGTGTAAATGTTGAGTTCTGCTCAACCCGGGGCTAGAGGGTGTAGACGGTAGCATGCATTTCCACTATCGAGCCTGCAACATTTTCGTTTTTGTTGTGTTGAGCGACCTGTGGAATTTCCACTTTTTATATTTTCCCGTGTGTCGCTATGCTATGCTACTATAATCGTAAATGCATTAGTCAGAATCCAAAATAGTCGTAAATATATAAGCCAATAAGTTTATTTATATCCTCGACGTTTGTCCAGGTGACCTAGTTTTCGCGCATTGATATGTTACTGCAGTCAGGACCAAAAACAACAGATATGTATTTTATACCGACTGAAAAATACGTTAAAATTGACGTTCGACAGCTAAAAATACCGTTGTGGTAAAATAATTATATTTTGATGGTTAAAGAAATGTACGGCACGGAACTACATGTATTTGTTTGTACTTACGGCACTATTTTTGCTCGGTCTGCAGTAAGGAAATTTCTACTTGTTAACTTTTGATCGATTGCGAGGGATAATCGATCCAAAAACAGGAACACGCACTTCAAATCCACTTGACGTTTGAATATTGAAAAATTTATTTTTAAATCAAAGTAATGATTTATTTTAAGAAGACTGATTTTATCTAAATTGCTTTCTGTTTCGTATCTAAGTTTTACCCGAAACCAAAAGTACGACGATTGAGTTTCAAGTAGTTTAACGTCGACAACTTACATTCACTTAAGTTATAATAAAATGGCTGAACGAGTGGAAAGTGGAATAGCAGAGTTAGAAGTTCAAGAGGATGTTGTTGATCCGTGGAACGTTGTCAGCAAGTCTGCAACCGGGATAGACTATGACAAACTCATAAGTATATTTTTTTTGCTACTAGTAAATATTGGGTATAAAGATTGCTAAAATATGAATTAAATAAAAGTAATGTTGATAACATGTATGAATGAAATAAAGAGAGACAATGCTTTGGTACGTTCAGTGGCAAAGCAGTACTGTTTTAAACCGGTTTATGGTGCACACCTATTCTCACTCAAGCGATTGTGTATTATATAAATGTAATATTTCAATGAAAATGGCGATGAACAAACGATGTACATACAATGATTTTAAGACAAAGATAAGTTATTATTTTTGTTTAAGTCTGATAAGTAGTTTATTCATCCGCCTGATATTGTTCACTTACAGAATAATAACATTGTAATTCATGTTTAGTCAAAAAATAAAACTTAGGTACCACCTTGAAACTGCAATAAACTGTAACATGGTTATAATTCATTTAATAAATATCGGTTATAAAGGTAAGTCCATTTTCAAAACTGTTTCAGATTTAGGATAGAAATATAAAGGGAAAATTAAATTTGGTCAGAAAAGTGTGAGTAACTTACGGAAAAAAGTCACTACTAGCAGCTAATTCAGAAACACTGAATTATATATTTATATGAATGTATATAAGAATGTTTTTCGTGAAACTAAAAATGTCTGAGAACTCATGCGTGCGGAGAATGAACAGTTAACACCCATGAATGATATTGTGGATAATGGTGGTCAGAGAAATTGAATGCAAAAATCAGGAAATAAGGAAACGAACGGCCGTAATAGCACCCTTCCCCTGAGGCATGTAATGTAAATATTATGAGATTTATCGCAGTGCCATTTATGCAAATATAGTTATGAACAGTGTCTACATGTTCTTCATATTCAAATGTACATAATGTTTTCTTTGTTAGATAACATTTATTCTGTAAACTATGAGCGATATCCAGCTTCATTTCGTTCAAGATTACATCAAAATGTTACTAGAACTTCTTTTCGTCTTAGAACAATATAACTAAAGTATTTTATGTATGACTTTTAAATAGCGTGCCTATAGAATTAATGAATAGTTGATATATTTTAACAGCGAAATTTGGCAGTACAAAAATTGACGATGAGCTCATAAAACGAATGGAGAAAGCCACTGGGAAACCCGTGCATCATTTGTTGCGGAGAGGTGTCTTCTTCTCAATGCGGTATGAGCAAGTTTCACCTTATCATTATATGCAAAAAGAACAAACGAGTAAAGTAGTCATTTGCGCGTTTTTGTTTAATTAAATACGGTTGGTAATATTACCACTAATTCACGAATCGTGAACATTCGGACTTTTCAAATAACAGTAGTTAAAAATACTCTTACTGTATGTAAACAAAAATATTACAAACTAAGTAAAAATCAGTTAAATGTTGTTGTTTATTCTTTATTTTACAGAGACATGCATGAAATTCTTACCCTGTATGAACAAAAGCAACCATTTTTCCTCTACACTGGTCGTGGACCATCTTCAGAAGCAATGCATCTTGGACATCTTATTCCATTCATCTTCACGAAGTAAGTGATAAACTACCATCCCATACCCTTAACATCCAATCTTGAATGTTTCCACTGGTACATTCTTCACGGTGAAAACGCTTTGTTCTTATACTTAAGAAAAATGAAGACAAAACATCCATCTGACAGCATCAAATATTTCATTCTTATATACAAATATGTATATCATAAAATCATCCTAATTCTTTAAATCAGATCTAATATGGTGGTTTCTTTTGAGATACACTAAACTTGTACATGTTGAGCTCGGTTTGTAATACGTGTAAATACCGAATCCATTGCATGTATTGACAAAAAATAAAGCAAAAGTGAGCCACCCACGATTTTATTTATTTATTTATTTATTTATTTTTTTTTTTTTTGAAAATTTAGCCACTTGTAATACGTAAATATATTGGGAATGATTTCGGTAATATTATAAGAAAAGGTCAATATACGGTTTGGGTGTGCTTTAAAAATTTCTAACCATAATTGCTACCTTGTAACATAATGGCCAGATGGTTTATCATAGGTGTGCAGAAGGCACACCTGTTAGCATAAGTCCTCTTGATAAACAGAAGTACCCCTCTATAGAATCTGTCACTGACGGAAATGGAAATAACGTTTGAAGCTCCTATACGTAATAATCAACAACTCAGAATTTAACAAAATATGAAGCGCTTGATAAGGGTTGTATGTTGAATATATTTTAAGGTATTTGAAAGTAATGTAATGTAATGTAATGTATTTATTTATTTATTTATTTATTTTTATTTTATGTTTTTCGGTGGTTTATCGAAATATAACGGTGAATTATATCCTAATAAACTCACTGGCCACTCAGTGAAAATTATCAAATCTGATACCCGGATTAATGTCAAAACGTTTACCGAGCGTACTGAAAGCCGGAAACAATATGACGATGACGTCGTTAAAATGACGTCATTTTTGCGATGCTTCCTGATAAAATTTCCCGCAAATTTCGACATCTTATTGAAATAAACACAACAAAAGTAGAGTTTTAGACATAAAATAAACAGAAAAATTGTTGGTATCGATGTAATATCACGGTAATTTCACTCGTGAACACCAAAAGTTGTTATTTTCACTCGTGGCTGCGCCACTCGTGAAAATATCACATCTGGTGCCCACTCGGTGAAATTATAACGTGATATTACACCGAAACCAACAATTATCCTCTATATAATTTAGTTCGTGTAAATACAGACTCTATTGCACGCATTTTCAAAAACTAAAATATTAATGAATGTTTCAAAAATCTTTTAGAAAATTTAGCCGCTTTTAGTAAAACCGTTACCAACTTTTGTTCATTTCCAAAAACAGGCGCTTTAAAAGCATGCTTTTGATGGGTTACAACAAGACAAATTAACGGTCAATTATTCCGGAAGGATGGAGTCACCGGAAGTATACTGGACTGGTAACGATACAGGAAGCGATTTCTTTTATTCAACACGTCAGCGTTTTCAATCACGTCAATACGATATATATACGATAGTGCTTAGCAACAATCATTTTATAATTTTAATTTGTAGATGGCTACAGGATACTTTTGACGTGCCTTTGGTGATACAGATGACTGATGATGAAAAATTTCTATGGAAAGATATGACAATAGAGGAAGCCAACAGGCTAGCCCATGAGAACACAAAGGACATTATTGCTCTTGGCTTTGATGTTGAGAAAACATTCATATTCAGCGATGTTGAATATATCGGGTATGTACTGCAATTGATCATTTATAGGTACATGTATATCAGTTTGCTGTACTGTTTGTTTTTCGTTTCTAATTTTCGGGATAAAGGTTAAATAAACAGTGTCATGATAGAAAAAGAAAAAGTATACTTTGAGAATTGTTTTTAGTATAAAAGTAAGAAAAATATGTTAAGTTACTTTCATATAAATACCTCACGCATACTTTTTGTAATGACAGGTCTTGTCCAGAATTTTACATGAACATGTGCAGAATTCAGAAGCTGGTTACATTCAGCCAGGCAAAGGCGATATTTGGTTTTGCTCCTTGTGACAGTATTGGAAAGATTGCATTTCCAGCTATACAAGCAGCTCCAAGTTTCAGCTCTTCATTCCCAATGATCTTCAACGGCAAAGTAGATGTTCCGTGCCTTATTCCATGCGCCATAGACCAAGTACGATTTCCATTTATTGGTTAAATTATAATCATAGCTATTGTTTTCAATTAATAATGTTATCAGTCTTTAACAATGGTTATGACTGTCTGTAATGTGGTAAAATCAATAGAGATTATTTCTTGTTGATTACAAGCAGTCTTATTTCAGGACCCCTACTTTAGAATGACAAGAGACGTAGCTCCTAGAATGGGATGTTTGAAACCTGCCCTGATTCACTCAACTTTCTTTCCTGCACTGCAAGGAGCTCAAAGTAAAATGAGTGCCAGTGACCCAACCTCTTCAATTTTTCTAACAGACACGGACGAAGAAATCGAGAATAAGGTAACCATACGCTTTCAATTGTAAATTCATATTCTGAATGTTTCGTTTTTGCAAATATGTCTAAAGATGCCGAAAACTTTGTTAAATAGACCTTTTGACCCGTTTGTTTGATAATTAGATTAAGTTTATATTCTATGCTTCCAGAGAATCCTCATATAGATTGTACAAAATGAAACAAATCTGTCATCCAGTGAAAGTAATCAATCTGTATATTTTTTATATTATTTAAGATTAAGCGATATGCATACTCTGGAGGTGGCGCTACAATAGAAGAACACAAGCAAAAGGGAGGCAACTGTGACACAGATGTTTCCTATCAATATCTCACCTTTTTCTTAGAAGATGATGAAAAATTAACAACAATTGAACAGGTTATACATACTAGAACTTAAAAAGTATTTCAGAATGCTGTATTTACGATATTTTCAAACTTTATTTCACAGAAAACTTCTAAATATTTGAAATATAATCTAAACAGCATTTTTGCTGAATTTTGACATAAATGGTATTGTCGGTTAAAGGGGGGTAATAGTTGTTATTATTGTCTGTAATTTGATTCAGTATAGACTGATGTAAACACAAATAACATTGGCTTTGTTATTTTAGTGCACATTAACAAATACCTCGAAATGATTCTTCCAGGAATATTCAAACGGTACACTGACGACAGGAAAACTGAAGGAAGAATTGATCACAGTATTACAGCGGCTTGTAGGTGAGCACAGAAGAAATCGAAAACTTGTCACTGATGAAATGGTGAAAAAGTTCATGACACCGAGAAAGCTCAACTTTCAGTATTGACGGCATAAATAAACCAATTCATCATTACCACAAAGACTTCATATAAAAATATCAAATGATATAAAAAGCCGTTACATATGAATATTGTTATGTTACTTTTCACTGACTGAGACATTGCATAACAATTTTCAAATTGTCATTGCTGGATGTATGTAGATCATTCAAGTATATGTATGCAAGTATATATATTTAAACGTTCATGATTTAACTAAATGTTTTAAGTGAAAAAGCTTGGCTTTGTACACAAAGCTATTAACCAATTATATCTAAATTGTAAATTGATATTTAATGATATAATTAACAAAATTCAATGTCGAACAAAATAAATATTAACCGGTAAGTATATTTGATAAATATGCATGTGTATAATTCGTGGATATAGTATAAAGTTGTTTTTATATATTTAAACGTGTAAGGGTTTTTCCACATGATTTAACAGACCAAAAGTTTTACAGTGTAAAATTTGATTGTACGCTGTTTTATTACTGGATGGCATACACATAAAATTCAGCAAATAAATAAATAGGCTCGTTCGCTTGCTATTTCGTCTAGCTAAATTGCGTTGAAAGAAGCAGAATTTCAAGACTTTCAAGGCTTATATAGATGTGTCAAAGATATTCGAGTAAAAGCCACAATTTTACAGTGTAGAACTAAATGAATATGTTCACAAATGTAAAAAATCGTGTTTTTCTATCACAGAAAAATTGTGTGTGTGCGTGTGCGAATGTGTGTGTCAACATTTATATAGATAATCGATTGCGGAAGTAATAGTGATTGTTATTTATACAAAAACGTCCTGAATACTACACCCTGTCGAGTGAAATATACTATTCCATTTATACAGACGCATTGAACCTATTCAAAAACAAAATGATAAAGATAAAACTTCCTGGGGTGTTTTGTATCATTAAACCAGACATTAAGTATTCTATTTTGTACTTGAAATTGTAATAACTTGAATATGCTGGCATTAAAAACTCGTGCTTGACTTAAAGGTCGTTTAATTTCATTTTAACCTGTCTGGGTCATATGATATCAGTAGAAAAGTTATGGAAACAAGGATCAAGCCTTTTTTCAAACAAGGAAAGGGAAATGTGTTCAAAATTCGTTTTCGAAACAAAACCCGATACAACACATTCCTCTGTTCTGCATTTGTTGCATTTAAATAAGTTCTTTGGACTTAATACTGCTTGATATAAATCATAATAAATTATTGGTGTGCCAATTATTACAATTTGTTTGTTTTCTTATTGTTCATCTACAAAAATGAATACGTATGTAACACGATTAAGAATGTAAAATTAGAGTCTTTACTGAATAAATGATATTGTTTAATTCTATCGAAAGTTGGACGGTAGCCTACTCTGAATACAAGAAGATACGAATTGTAAAATTCGGTCCATTTTCCCTGGCCGATAAAAAACGTAGTAATTGTAACATGAATATGAATGTAATAAGCTGATAATTTCATAAAGCAAACGCTAATACCACAGGATACACAATACCGAATAAGACATTAGAAAATACAAACATTTTACTCTCAGTATTATACATGGCATGGTTTTGTGAAACTGTAAAAAGTAATGAATCATTCTGCCTTCTTAAATCAGAATTCATTAATAATGTAACACTCGTGGAATGTCTGTGGTTAAACTTCTTAAAACCAGGATCCTCTTAAAACCAGACTTTCGACTTCGACAGGGACGAATTGAACTGTTATATAGCAAACATTGTTCTCCAGCACTTGCAAAACAAGCAAAACTACACCTGAGCTCAAAAGTATTTTATTATATACCTTAAGAACTGCCAGGTTTTCATTTAACGGCTATAATCAATTTGATTGTCTGATAAGAAAATAAAACAAGCTATTTCAAATAACCAACCCAATAACCTTTTCTTCTTCAAATAAAAGCGTCAAAATTTTCTTCAATGTCCCGTTTCGCATTGCAGTCCTTGCATGAGATACGTGCCGTAACTAAGCGACAACTCATTAAAAGGTGACTGCTGACAGTCTTCGTTTAAATTTGTGTTTTGTTATGTTTTGCAAAACCGCTTTATTAAAATATTCCTCAAACTTATCTCATGCTTTTGATACAAGTTTCTCTTCTTTTCAATTACCGTCTTTAAATTTAATTTGAACACACGCTGTCTTTCTCTAATTCCGTGTGTAAACAAAATGACATACAACTTTCATATGATCAAAGAATATGTTTGTTGGCAAGACACGCAGATAAATATAACCTCTCTCATTCAGATAAATCTACAAAGTAGTTTTAACCTTGCAGCGGATCGTTAATCTTGTATAAACAGTTTAATAAAAATCAAACTTTAGGATGTAAATCTTGGTTGAAAATGGGCGATTGTCACTCGTAAATGCTGAAAGCCCACTGTACATAGCATAAAATGTCTAGGGAGTTTCAGATTACTCAACCAGCGTTTCTATATATAGTTTGCAATAATACTAGTTGCAATGTCACCACAATTACATTATGTAAATGTTGTATAATAAGGAATCGATAGCGATGAAAATCGGGATCGATCCCTCTACTGTAACATGCGATATATCGAATGGGATAAATACTATCGAATTAGAAACTGTGCCCTTCCGGCACATGCATAGAGCGTCTGACACGGATTTTTTGGAAGAATACGCTTTTTCCTTGTGTCTAATAAGCGTCCACATAACATGTCCGAACCGCAACGTCTTGCACATCAGTACAAATATGAATGAGTTATTTACTGTCGAATTAAAAATTATGTGTCCTTCCGTGCTGTCATTACAGAAGAGTTTTTTTTTTCAAATCTTATGGGATGAGCTGAAGTCGGTTCGATTCCCGAATGAGGGAGTGCCTTATTTTATTTCATTTTGGTGAAAATTTTAAAACTAGCTTTAATGTCAGTATCGTATGACGAGCTAGAAATGAGGTCAACGTTGTAAACACACGTCATCTGAATAGCTTGACAGCTTGATAGAATTATATCAAAATTATTAAAGATGAGCTTGCACAAAAATTGATTGAGTATAAAACTTCTGAAAATATGCGCAATTCCACCTGATGTTAATGATGCGTACCTGTTTTTTGAGTCGGCTAAACGCTCAAAGCGTTTGACGAGTCCTTGTTATCGCCCGATTTCTCATTCTTATTAAATGGCCTAACAACACAGCGAAGTGATGTAGTTCCATTAGATTGTCTCTAATTTCAAAGAGTTCATTGCTCGGATGAAGTTCAGTTATGTCAATCCCATTTGCTATGACCAATATACGATGTAATCTGTCAAATTTATGACTTGCAATTGTGCAATACTCGAATTAAGCCACGTATTTTCTTCCGCGGTAACTCATTAAGCAGAAACACGCATAACGATTCTGCGGGATTTGGTAATACATTTGCGCATATGATTATGGTGACTAATTTTATGCCATTTTGTCACAAAATAGCAAATATGATGTTCACAAATTCAAATAAAAACTGCATATTAACTTATTAGCCAAATTATCCATTTGTTACCCTGTCCGTTTCAAAAAATAATATTTAAAATCATTGCGCAAATAACAATTTTTTTTTGCGCTGTGCATTTTATGAATAATTGCGCAGGCTTAACAAGCTTGCGTAACATCCAGCGAAAGACAAAATATAGTTCCAGAACATACGGCTAGTATTTTGTTTAGTCGGGTACCTCTGAAAGCATTAGAATGTCTCTTATCAAAGAGTTTATCACATCGATGAAATAAATTAAATTATGACAGCTTCATTTTAAATGACCCGAATAAGATATGTGCAGTACCTTAATTCTTCCGCGGGACTTCGCGGATGAATCCTAATTACATTCTGGACACTTGTCGGCCAACACGCGTGACCTGTTTATAACAATGCTTCTACGACTTTGCGTGGGTTGAATTTTGCAATCAATAAGCGGATAAATTATCGGGAGAAGAAGCTCTTACTGGTTTGTTTAATTACTACTGATTCTAAAAATGATTTTATTTCTTATTTTTTTCGAAAAATAAACAAATCGGCGAAACATTAAATTGTATTTTCTTGTAGTTTTTGAAATCAAAAGTAGATCGTCTATGTTTGACTGCTTTGGCGAAACGAAACAATTTTGTTTATGAAATGATTTAAGTAAGAGGTAATTAAGTAAGAGGTAATTTCACCGTAAACTTCAATGTCAGATACTGTCAATTGCTGCTAAACTGTCTTCGTATCATCACAATTTGTAAAACATATTGTTGAAACTGGAGATTTAGAAAAGTGTAATCGTATCCGGATATAATATTTTGGGTAAATATCGAGCTTCGATGTTATGAAATTTTAACATTCAAGTAACAGACATGATAGATATTATTGTAACAGAAATGATTCTAGAATTTATTTTATAACACATACATAGAATCTATATCAGACTCATATTCTAGTCCTGAGGCATGATCTGAAAGTAAACATATGAAGTGACAGTCATTCATACTTTGGATATTGTAATACTAAAAGAATCTAGGTAATATTTAGAAATTGAAACATAAAATTTTCAGTTAGAAATCGCACCAAAGGCTGTACCAAGGGTCAACATACTCAAAAATTTCTTGTGGTGATACCCTAAACCCTACTTGCAGGATTGGGTATCCTCCCCCCCCCACCCCCTTCCCTAATTGCAACTTTACAGTTTGATACATTTGCCCTTTTACCACCTGCCACAATGCCCATTTCAAAATCTGACTGCAATTCAAAGCGGGAATGAACACCCCTCCCCACACCCACCCTGCTACCGACCACGTAAAATTGGCTCAAACATTTTGCAGCCCAGTCTGGGCCTGTCTGTCTACATGAATCAAAATGGATAATTGTATGTGCATGGACTTGGGGATTACTGACATGGTTTTGAAAAGGTTAACAGGTCTGAAATAGAATAAATGATGGTTTTAACTAAAAATGAACTGCATTTATTAATATCGGTTATCTTTTCCGAAATTGGTAGCTAGTCCGAGTAACTTCCCTTAGTTTCGAATGCGCAATTTTCCTGTCAGTGTAAACATTCGTGACACTTTATATTGACACTCAGCAACATTTACATATCTCTTAACGCAAAAGTAAGTATACTTTAAATTCACATCACTTATAATATGATTGAACGATACCTTCTATATGACACTGTTATCGCCAGGCCTGTTATCTGTAAAATATCTGAACAGTTCTTTCGTCCATCCGTTACAAATTGTATGCGGCAATGCGCGCTTTAAAAAGTTTAATATATAGATTGTCATATTCAAATTTTATCATCTGCGAATATATACCAGCCGATAATGGCAATGTCGTAGGCAAATATTTACTGGAAAAATATATATAGTCATGGGCAGTATCTTAGTGTCAGCTGTCAAATTGTAGCCTGTACTTTCAACATTTTTATTTCTGCGAACCACTCTTCAATTTTAGAGAAATATATTGGATTGGAATACTTGAATAATGTCAATCAAAGTTTTACACATTAGGCATCGATTGAATGTTCATTTCATTTATTGTAACAAAATCTCTGTTTAGTTGGGGAAAAAAACTAAAAACCAACTGAAACTGGTAGACTATACTACCAATACATCAATCATTAGCCGACTCTTGGGCCCTTCAGGCCTTTGATTTATTATTATTTAAATTCAATTATCCTGATATTATACGTATGTCCACTACATGTTTGATGCTATAAACCAAGTTTGAATTAGATTGAGTTTTAAGAGAGGAGAACAAAATGTTTAAATAGAGGCCATAACTCAAGAAATAATATTGGATATAAAGTCCTAAAAAACGTACTGTATACTTCATGTGGATTATGTATACCAAGTTTCATTTGAAAACTTTAGGAGTTGAGTACACAAGAAAATGTGACAGATGGATTTAAACATATGTCCATCAGGTATCAGACACAGGGGGAAAGAAAGTTTTAAGACTGCAAATGTCGACTGTCAACGATGTGCATAAAAGGAATTTTTCGAATGTTCAGGTGGAATACAAAAATACCAAAGTCAAATGCCCGATGCTTAGGATGCGAAACGTATGTACACCTTGCAATTAAAGGGAGGTAATATGATATAGGAAATATAGAAATCTTTCAAAGGTACTTGAAATAGTTTAACTTTTACACCTTTGTACACTTTGTAAATAGAAACATTATAAACTGATTTGGGACTGCTGTTTGAGGGGGCTGCGATCTTGAAAAGTGACTTACCTTACCTTACTTTTTATCTTCTGAGTCAAAGAGTGACCTTGACCACTGAGATAGGGAACTTGAATATACGCAAGAAACTCAGTCTCATGGCAGCAAGCATCAATTGATAAAACAGATGCCTTATATTTTGTCACATTACGGTTCAAACAAGGTCTCACGTGACATTTGACTGTCTCATAGTCTTTGACGTGGGATCTTGTGGTTTATGTTTGGCACTTGTCTGTCAAATATGCAGCAGCAGTATCATATTAATTATTACACAAAATTTACATAACATTCTGTTCAGGATAAACATGTACAGGGTGCTTTACATACAAACATAACCACTTAGGGCTCGAATTTCATCATCTACTAGTACACATAGACAGCGATCTTGTTGTGATATTATATTTTCTGGTCCTTTGGCACCATGGCGTCCATTCAATATTTATGTTAATCCGGTGCTAGGGGGCGTGAACAGACAAAAATCAAACCGAGTCTCTATTATTTTGCTTGGTTGCATTCTATGCTTCCAAAGGATCTTTTTACAGATTTTATTACCTATCACAACAGCACTGCATAAGTGCAGTGTTGCAGCAATGAAAACTTGGATTCAGTGTTGTTATATTTTCTGGTCCTTTGGGACCTTGGAGTCCCTTCAATTATTATGCAATAGAATTCCGCTTGAAATAGTCTGGCTCTTTTTATTTTGATTGACAGTCTGTTTCTTTATCTTCCCGGTGTAGAACATCCATACACGACTTCTTGGACACCAGGGGTTATAACCAGTACTGTCTTGTTTAAGTGAGAAATATTATTATCAGTATTTCAGAAAGTCCATTGCGTCAGCGGAGAATCAAACAACCCAGGTCCTCTGGATAGACCGATCAAGTGTTGTACCAACCATCCACCTTAGCACATGTACCTGATAATATTTATTTTGTTTAAAGTGTGTTTTAAACATTTTTGAATCACATTTGCATAATTGCTGAAAAAAATGTGTTATTGTATAACTAATGAATAATATTTACGTTTTAAAGGTATAGTCATATGATTCATTATGATTTACGGTCTCTGTCAGTAAAACGATACATAAAGATCAATATCGAACTATGTACTGGTTTCCCCGAGTTTACCATAACTAGATAAAATAGAAAATTGCATAAGCCGGTTTTGTTTGTTGTAGTTTAAAATAAAATATAGTGCAAAGTTAAAAATATACAGGGACAAAATATAAATTTAACTAAAAGGAAAGGAGTACGTTAAAACCTTAACATTTTGACGATTTTTTGTCTGATTTTGTGATAAATTTCATTTTATATGTTTGAAACACAAAATGGAATCTAAATCGAATCCTCAACCACCGCACTATTTCAAAGACAATGAATTTTACTGGTCAGCTTTCGAAAACAAATACTTTATGTTTCCTTGGCGTGTTTATTACTGGTAAAATATAGTGAAAAAAATATTTGACATCATCATCACATCATTTCAAAACATACGTGCGTGTAACTACTAAATGGACAGGATCAACAGTCCCGGAGCACTAAAGGTATCAATCTGTTTATCTTCCCCTTTAATACCAATTAAGTTCATTTTCCTTTCATTTGAAAAAAATAATACTTGAAAATGTTAGTGTAGTAAAAATTGTATTTAACTGACCACTTGAAGGCATGTTTGATGGTTCGAATGGTACACAAACTAATATGCAGTTTCTAATCACATATTTTAGTCGATACGAAAAGTGTGGGTGTTTACACAAAAGTTTATCAATTACGAATATCCATTAGAGGGAATATTTTGTGTATACTTTGTGAAAGGCAGACTTTGCTCAGTTTAACTTGTTCAAATAGTAAACAGTGTACAATTAAAGACAAAGCGAATTGTGTCTACAATTAAGTGAATTAGTTTATTTTATTTATTTATTTTGTTGGATTTAACGTCGCACCGACACATGATAGGTCATATGGCGACTTTCCAGCTTTAATGGTGGAGGAAGACCCCAGGTGCCCCTCCGTGCATTATTTCATCACGAGCGGGTACCTGGGTAGAACCACCGACCTTCCGTAAGCCAGCCGGATGGCTTCCTCACATGAAGAATTCGAGGCCCCGAGTGAGGCTCGAACCCACATCGATGAGGGGCAAGTGATTTGTAGTCAGCGACCTTAACCACTCGGCCACGGAGGCCCCGAATTAGTTTAGTGTGCATTTTCGTGATAAAATTATTACATTTTAAAGAAGTTTTAATGAAATGTTATATAATAATAATCAAAACGTGATGCAAAGTCAACATGACCTTCAAGTTGAAAACTGATTTCCAATCGATGACTGAAGAATGCTTCAGCCTACAGGATAATTGCCTGTGGTCAGTAGTGACTACTATTTTTAGCGTCATTAGGTAAAAGGTCAAGGTCATGGTGCTCTTTAGCTGTAACTCGGTTTCCGATCGGTTACTGAAGAACGCTTTGGTGTACAGTCACATCACAGGTTATTGCATGTGGCCAGTAAATGACTTTTTTTGTTATGAGGTTTAGTAGTAACCATTAGACTGAAAACAATTGCTGCTAAATAACTAAGAACCTATATTGGCCTATAGTTATAAAACGATGTTATTGATACTGAAAATGTTTTCCGCTTTGCCTACAGACATCAAATTTTACAGGATGATTGCCTTAGTCAGTGACCTGTATTGTTGTGGGGTTAGTAGGTCAAATGACTAGGTAACAGTAACCTCGCGACTGAAATGGTTTCAGCTCCAATACGGAGGTCACTTATGACTGATAAATGACTCATAATTTTTTATTTGAGGTCAGTACGTCAAACCTCCAGTTCACAGTGACCAAATAATTTCTGTTACTTGTGCAGTTACTGAATGCATCGGGGAGGTGGTGGGGGAGCATTTTGTGTTCTATGAGTTAATATTTTCCTTGCTTCTTGTGGGGTTAAAACGTTATATTGTAGGATTTTAACCGGTCTTTTAAAATGAATAAGTTGATTAAGATGTTTGATTCCGCTGAGATCCCTATGATAACAAAGCCATCTGTGTTCATCTGTGTTTATCAATGTAAAAACAATGAAATGCTGGGCAAAAGAAATGTCCTTATGATTTGCTAAAATGTTTTCATTTAAAAAAGATAATAGGTAAGGGTAGATTTCTCGGAAGCACAGAGCACCACAAACACAGCCTCAGAGCCACGCATTTGCAAAGTAGGCCAACAACAAAAAGAAACTGTAACGGAAAAATATTACAGACGGGTTGCTTCAAAAATCAAACAAGTACAATTTAATTCTATGCAATATATAGACAGAGGGGTGAAAGGGGTAAGGGGCAGAAAGTGGGTGGGGGAGGGTTGAAGGGGAAAGTAGAACAAGGATGAATATACAAAGGGAATGCTATGTTCCTTAATCACAGTGACACTACAACGTAAACCACAGTAGCGCAGACATTCATGCACCAAAGACAAACACACACACCAACACACAACTAACATAGATAAACAGAGAAGTAAGATATAACAACATTGTAGGACACCGCCCAATACACACAGACACACAAACGCACACATATAAGCAGGAAAAAACAACAATCGGGCCCCGCCTTAGGATTCCGGCAACCAAAATTAAGGTGGACACGAAAACTTATTCATAGTAAAGGGGGAGAGGATGCAAAAACAAGAGAGCGCAATTGCAAGGGGAAAGGATGGGGGCGATAGAGGGAATGAGGAGAAAGAGGAAAGAAACGCTAACCACAAACAAGACAACATACGCAACACAAAATACAAGACAGACAAAAAAACAAGTTGAAAATAAGGGCACCGATTGGAACGGTCAGTAACCATTAAAAAGGAAAATGGGGGATTTAAACTCGTTTAGGGCATGCCAACCTCGCACTTACCCTATTTTCAACACAATGTAAATAAAATCCCAGCTGAGAAAGGCTCTAAATTTAACGAAAAAAAAATACCAGATTATATCATAAGTAAAACACAAAATTAAGGTAAATCTAAGGTATAATTACACCAATGTACTCAACAACTTGTCTGAAGTCAGAGCACCAAGAGCCTAACTTTTAAGGGCACGACCAAGAAAGCTGCAAGACAAATTCCATTCCCTCCATCCGTTTTATGTAGGATTTAGGAGAAAAGCATCTTGGAGTCTTACACTTTATTATTAATCGCACCATCCAATAGGAAAGCATAGCGATAAACTGTAGAGGGGTCAATCGCCAAACATGCACCAGTGCTTCACGATTTTCGCATCGTATCCTCTTTTGATAAACTTTTAGCACATTTTACAAATATCTTATTAAAATAAGGACTATGTTTAATTTTCCGAATTTTATAAACTACATCTCCATAGTATACCGGGTGTGCAAGTTTTAAAAGTTTTTAAGTTAGTATTATATTTCTCTAACAGTTCGGACGATCTGTAGTAAAAAATACTGAAAGCTTTCCCTAACTTATGATAACGGTAACCCTGCTGTAATAATCTTTTGGTGATATGAAGATTTCTATCATTAAAATCGTCTAACTTTGAACAAGCTCTTGCAAAACGAATTTGTGAAATATAGTCACCGTATGATGTTGCTCGAGGGACATCTCCATCAAGGTGGTGGAAGTTGACAATTTCAAAATTAAAATCGTCTTTTTTATCATATATTTCGTTTCTAGATTATTATTCACAATTGTTAAATTTAAGTCCAAAAATGATGCTTCTAAATCTGAAGTATTAGCATTGTTAAGCTGTAACTCTTTTGGGTAAATGTGTTTCAACATTTCTGAAAAATATAGGTTGTCCATATTTAAAATATCAAGATACCTCAAAGTTCCATTAAAAGCTTCAATAATTTCAAATTGTGTCTCAGTTGATAAACTAAGCATGGAATCTTGTAAATAACAGTATAAGAATAAATCAGCAATGAGCGGGGCGCAGTTAGTTCCCATCGTGATACCAGTTACTTGTCTGTAAGTTTTATTGCCAAATTTGATAAATATGTTATCTAATAGAAACTTTACACTTCACAAACCTTAACACAACTCCATAGGTTGTATCTCTTAAATTTGCAGTTAGAAAAGAATGCTCTAGTTTCATTGCATGCAAGATAATTAACGATTTCTCTTGCAAATATTTTCTCAATTAAAGCTACCAGTTTTTCTTTAGTAAGAAATATTTTGACATTAAAAATGAAACAGTTGTAATAAAATGTTCAAGAACATATCAAATTTAATACCTCATCACCCTTGTAATGAACATACAAACTAACTTTAAGAATGTAAGTCCATTAGTTTTAATGCATACATAATTCAGACTGGCATATCATATGTAGGTTTAATATTTTGATGCAAAACGTTTTTACATTTAATATAAATTTATTAAAAATATTTATCAGTTTTAATTTTTATTATTATAAATCTTTACTATACTGTGATCCTGATTTAAGTCATTGTACTTTTGTCAATTTTGATAAAACGTAATAAATATTTTGAATTTCCAATAAAACATCCCTTTGATCTAATAATCTTAGAGGTACTTACTTTAAAATACATGTAATATCCTAGGTCTATGTAAGTTCAGAAATAATGATAAAATGCTATCAGAGTCATCATTTTTCAAAAGTAATTGGTAAACAATAATAAATTGATGTAATGATTTTAAGATATGTAAAACATTCATCTGATAAGGATAATGCAAGTAGTTTTTATTCTGAAATATTTTAAACCCATGTCCATTATAAGCATCATTAAATAGAGATGGTACCTACGCAAGAAAATCTAAGGAGAACAACTCTGTATTGACCAATAAACTGAAGCCAACATAAAACATTGGTCAAACGTGAAAGAAAAATCAGATAGGTCCTTTTTGCAACAACTGATCAGGCAGACAAAATATGACCTATATTTGTTTAAATCTCTTTGTATTCAATATACAACATGCACACTTTTCTCATGGCTTACACTGACAGTTGTTTTATGTTGTAGTGAGGCCCTGATAGAAAGGTTAGTAGTGCATGAAGATAAAGTAAAATAGTGCATAAATTCCATTAAAGAAATTTTACGACATTAAGAAACGCTATTAAGTTTTGGTCTTTTAGCCAAAGTTATTTATTGTTCTCACTGATGATGCATTGTTTTACACAAAATTGATATATTAAAATGTAAAATCAAAGAGCTATAAAAATAAATGTATTTTATAGTTCTTTGGTAAAATGTATATATCCAACAATGAGAAATAACAAACAAATTAAATTGGTATCTCGTTTGTGTAACGAAGTAGCTAGACTGCTTATATTCATCACTTCAATGAATCATTTTGAAAGTGTTTCTTATGCTTTAGTCATTTTGAAGCATTTCTCCATCTGTTCAAGTGTACCTTGATGCAAATAATGTAACACAAAAAGTCATTGTCATCAAATAAAATTACATGTTTAAAGGTAGTGGTTGTAATTACAACATTTTAAGGTAGCTGATAGGTCATGACTCTATGCAATGTATTTTAAAGCCCTGCTCCTCGGCTATTCAAATTCTATTGTGTATGCAACCCATGAATACAATAGTTAACAGTTAACGAACACGCTCCACACTTTAGCACGCAAAACCACAGGTATTTTATATAAAATTTTATATAAAATAGACTTTTTTGACAGGCGTCACTGTCCATAGTCAGGATTTTCATGCTTTTTCAGTGACAATTTAAGGTTAAAAGGTACGACTGGAGCAGGTATTTAAGCAATTTAATATTCTCTGGATGGACCTATCACGATCATTGCTTTCCATGAAAACGAATAAATGCTGGAAAAGCATGTGGAAATTACTTTATTTCATGATTTCCGTTACAGGTGAACTACCTTAAACAAACTATAAGGTGTTTTATTTATTGTTGTAAACAAAGTAAGCGGGTAACTTCAGACATCAACATTAATATACAACTTAAACTGTTTACACAACTTGAAAAAAAGATTTTTGTTGGAGCCTTTTATTTACAATTATATCAACAATTATCACCTGCATTGAATGCATTCATGAGTGGAAAATACTGATGGTAAAATGGTGTAGCGGTTTGTTTACATTATAAAATCTTTCATAACTTCTTTCAGGTAAATTTTTTGGTATGGTTTTGGTAAGCTTATGATAATGAACATGTCATTCTCTTTCACTCAGATTTTTTTCATGCGTTTTAGACCCTAGGATTGCCTTGGAATTTAACTTTATTAAAAGACAAAAGGAAGTTCAGTATAGACTCTTTCAAAGTGTTGAAATAGACTAAACTTACACTATACTCTATTGAATTTATTTATCTGTGGAAACTTTTGATATAAACTGTAATTGGGGAAATCCTAAAATCATCGAAAAACGGTCAATAAAAGAGTTGTCCATTTTGCCTCAGATATTATGAAAAAGTTATTTTTTAAATATCAAATATTTCTGTTTTTACATGGAGAAGAGGAAACCATCAATATATTTAGTTAATTGGTGCACTAAGCTATCATTTCACTCTGAAGAAACTTTGTAAAGATGAATTAGAATTTTTTAGGTACCATCTCTACATTAAATTATATCAAATTATTTCGCAGATTATATTTTGTTAACTGTATATTAAGAAAAACACTGTTTTTGTCCACCTTTTTTGGAAATACGTTGATAATAACAGCTATTTATATTGCAGATAACATGTACCTATCAATTTGATGTTTACACAGAAAAACAATTCCAGTAAGTACAAGTATATAAATAGACTTTTCAGTTCAAACATTTATTGCCGTCACAATGCTTATTCTTAAATGGATGTCATGCGCAGTATAGAAACCCGTGAAAGCTTTAATTTTACATGTATATAAATTGTACAGAAAACTGTATTTAGACAATATACACGTTAATTATTTCAGATGTAATGCCATACAGACGTGTTGTGGGTCACGATGTTGCGACAATGAGATCTTGGATACGTATCTCATCTGGTATGTCTGTAGTATTTATTTTCGACAAAAATGTGTAGTTCTTAAATTTTGCAAAGATTTCTTAAGGAGAGAAACCTCCATTTTTGTCGACACTTACTATGAATATGAGAAAAAAATAAATAGAATAACTAGGCAGTAGGAAATCGAATGGTCAAAAGCTAATTTTAGTTTTCAATATTCTATCTGACTGAATAAGTGTCGACCAAACCTTATTTCGCTGTCTATGAAACACAGTTCGTTTAGAAAGCTAGAACAAATAAGAAAAATGTTTGCTATGATATGATTGTGACAGAATAGCTAATGTCATCCACTGTGTCTTGAACTTAGTGAAATATGAATCAAAACCATGTTTTTAGGGGTGGAGTAGCACTACTTCTTTTGGTACTTGTTATCAGTGGAGCATGCTGGTATATCATGCATGGACGTAAAAGAAACAGAGGTACGTGTGCTTTTACAAAACGTGCTCTGTAATATATTAACCTAAAATACTTCCCATGTTTATTGATATTTTGAAATGTTAAATCGAAAAAAAAAGAGATTATTCTATACATTGACTGAAACCGGGGCTTTATATACATCTAGTAATAGATTGACAAGTATGAAACGATTGCATTACCATTTAATATGTCTTTGTTAGATCTTGCTGTCCGCTTTTACCAACGTCACGTATAATTTCATTGTTGTAATAAATGGTTTTATACCTCAGAAATCCTTGGTTCACAAAAGCAACGCGTGAGCAACATGCTTTCAGCAAATCAAAACCCTAACGTGTGTGTTGTAACCGTCCAAGTTAACGATGTTGGAAAGAGTAAGAGTACCAAGACCTCTGTTTTACCAAGGAACTTCTCGAGCATCTCGTTCACAGAATCGCTGTTCAAACTACCAAACAGCAAAATAGAGAAATGCATTGCTGGTTCCCATGATCAGCAACCACTGCTTGATGATTCCCACTGGGATGGGAAACCCGTGAGTGTGAGTTCCGAAAGTCACCTGCATGCATAAAAATGACCCGTGCGTGACATATTTTTCTGTTGAAACGTTTACATTATGCAGTGCTGCAAGTTTGTCAGTGAATTACATTCATTTTTGTCTGTGCTTTCTCCTGTTTAATATGTATAAATTTTGTACTAAACAATATAATTATTGTTCCTCCATATTCATTCAGTGTTATGTTGTTCACCTTTTTCAACATTTTGACATAATGTATGATATAATAAGACACTATTCATTTCAATATCTTTGTTCAAATGACACAAATCGAAATAAGATGTTATTCAGGTAGCTAAATCCCAAGCTAAAAATGATAGTAGCAAAATAGCGGATTCAAACAGTTTTCAAGTTGTTTGTTTTGCATGTCATTTATCTTTATTTTCATGGCACAGTCTTGTTGAAATCATTTAGTGTGCCTTTGCCTGTCGATTTTTATGTTATATTGGCATTTCAAAATTCAAAACGGACACAGCTTCAATCTTGGAACTTTTTTGAGCTAGTTTTACAGTGAGTGTGTTTGACTGAAGCTATTCATCATCACCCTTTTTTCATCTTTTGTCAGTACTTACAACGTTTTAATCGAGATATTAAAGACATTTAAAAGGGTCGTTGTTTGAAATAAAGTCCTTTCACATATGTTTCATTTTACATAAAGTATAGGTGGTGGGCTATTTAGTGCGATAAGCCAGGACTGAACTGAGGTAAAATATGATTTGGGCTATAATTATTACACATGTACAATATATTGATTTTATAATATATATTTACTATATGTGACATAGGAAATGTCGGATACATGTTATGTACGGGAGCTTTTAAACTTCACTTAGTCTAGTTTGTAATTTCGAGATGTCATGTTTTTTGTAGTTTATATACGCTGACAAATGTTGGTTTTGAAAGATAAACGATGCATCACAAAAAAAACATATTAATTTCATCACACATTAAACGGAAATACTGACATTTAGTCAAATAGTTGTGTATGTGTTGTGTGATCATTCAGCAAAAGACGAACGAAAACACTATAACATAAGTACCCTATTTTAGATTAATATAATGAAGAGAACTCGGTTGTGAAATAATGAAAATATTTTTTGCTCCTAACATGATATCAAAACTGATTTGTCATTTGCTGCCATGTGTCAGAAAGTGTTCAAAAAGCAAAACATTACTATTCTAATACTACCCTCATATGCTGGATTTATGTGATAAAGCAAAAAGTTATAGAATGATGGTGATGGTGACTTTTATTTCATTTTGCATTAAATTACAAAGGAAACGCGTTTGATATTTGTTTATTTTGTATAAAAGCTATATTCGATATAAAACTTGAAGACAAATCGGTGCATTTGTCATTTTAATGATAACCACTTAATATCCGCATGTATTGTATCAGATCAAGTATGTACTATTTTAGTAAACTGACATTTTATTCATTTTTATGCACTATTTAAACTAATGGTTTATTTACTTTTGTATCTTTTCATTGTATTAGTCCAATTATAGATTGTCGGTGACGGGTTAAGATAAATAATCATGTTGTGTGCCAAGTTTGTACCAGCTAGTATAAAGGTTTGATACTGACACTTAAGACTTAGCAATAAACATGGATATAAGATGAATATAGCTACCAGTCTCAATTCTTTTACATCTTCCAGGAAAATCTTTACACTTTTATAGATAATATCGTTTCCAAATGCAATAATGTCAACATATTCATTAAACCAACTTTCTTAAATAAGAACAAATGTTTCTCAAAGCAGTGCTTTTTAGCAAATCTGGTCAGGATCCATGCTGTTCGCGTTCAAAGCCTATTGCAACTAGGGAAACCGTTAGCGAGCAGCATGGATCCTGACCAGACTGCGCGGATGTGCAGGCTGGTCTGGATTCATGGTGGTCGCAAACGCACTATGTTGGTTTTCTCATGGCGCGGCTCATTTTCTCAGTTCGGTATGTGTCGCTTTACATTATACGAGTGTTTTACAAATGAAACGAAACCAAAAACATGTTGTAAGATAATTAACATCAACGATATAGCAATGCTAATGCAAGGAAACATATCAGAGAAAATTATTTTGAATCACACTCAAACCGGTTTCAGTACATCCTGTTTGTTTCGCAATATTTTCTTATTACTATAGAACTGTATGTATCATTCAATTGTACTACGTAAGCGAACAAGGAATGCAATATTCTTTCATTGAAGACAAATAAATATTTGTTTGCAGTTGTCATTTCTTGTTATCTTTTTATGCTTAAATATTTCTTCCAAATAAGAAAGTATTTTAAACAAGACTTCCAACTAGACTCCGCATAATATTTTCTGTGCACATTGTTTTAAGAAACAAAATGATCTGAAACCTATTATGTCACGCGTGTCGAAAAAATCATTGCAAACTGGCAATACAATTACCATTAATCTAATATAGTATACCGACCCTAAGATTAAAAGTCACAAAATTTAATGTAATATTTAAAACGGCAATGCAATAAATTTTGGTCTAGTCAACAGATCTAGAGGAAAAGAGCACCAGAACAACGACATTGCTTTTAGCTCGACTTTTCAAAAAGAATGTAAAGCTATTAAAGTCATCCGTAAATTGGATTTATGAATAAGCGAAATTGAGTTCACACAAAAAATATATACAGTTAGTAAATTTACTGCTTTTAGAAAATTAGTTTGTAATGAATATTCCATAAGGTGAATACCGTGATAACATGTCCAGGGGGTAAGACGTATACTCTATGGGTGATTTAAACGAAAAAGGATTATTTTTACAGGAATGGTTTTGGCACCCGCTTTTAGCAATTCGAATGAAGAATAATAAATAATGTACATAACGATCTTAAACGTCATTGAGACCGAACCTACACATTTTATATACGAAAACCAAACACAAAGTGAGTTAAAAAATATCTATGTAGTTGTGTTTCTCCACTTCCCCTTCAATACCTATCATAGAATCCTAGTTGGAAGTCGGTAACAGATAATTATTCTTGTCACAACATGGGCATAACTTTATAGATAAAGAAAAAGACTTTTACTTTGAAAAATGTTTCCTGTTTCTAGAAAACATGTAATCACTTGCATTAAAAAACAAAAACAAATTATACCCGCTTAATCAACTGATCGATTTTCTACACGTTCTACCCCCTGCTAACCATGCGTAATCATACTGGGTTCAACATTTTTACAAAGTGATTCTGCATGCAAACTCACAAAGTATAAGGGACTGCATACGTGCCAGTTAGCATGTTAAGCAATATCTCACTTGATAAAAATTACACACTTACTGTGTTATTTTCATTTTCGATTTTGTTTTGCAGCAAAATTCTAGGAAAGAATGTTAATCACCTACCGGGTTTAATTAAGTTGAGGCACTACAAAGGAAATTTAGTCATACTATGCATAAACATAGACAAGATTCAGTATTTAGAAGTTACATTATTTTGGTTGTTTTGTCCTACTTTTTGTTTACTCTGCTCAGTGGACCGTTTGTAAAGATTGACACATCTTACGCAATCTTTGTGACTGAATAATAGCAAAAATGCTCTTGATTTTAAAATACGGTTTGAATAAGGCTATTTTCAGCTTGAAATTGAGGTGGTGTAGAAACTGAGTGGTTGATATAATACATTGATTTCGAAGTCAAGTTTAATCTACTGGAAAAACAAACTATAAGTACACTATTTTAGCTTGTTATTTCAGACCTGCATTGAGCCTTCTTTATTTTTACTTTACCGGTATCCCATGATTGTATGTTATTTATATATACTCTCGCACGGTATTTGTAATAACAACATGTTAAATGTTACTTTTGAGAAAAGGGGAATCGGGTAATGAAACCATTATCCGTGACAAAATATTGTACCACTTTTTGATCGTATTGACTATAAGAAAACCCTGATTTACCATGAAGTAAACCCTGAATTATCAATAAAGACATAATCGACTTTTCCGATAATGTTTTTGTTATCGTTCTCTATTTATATTTATATATTCACCAAATCCAACAGTTTCGAGTAGTCTGTTTTTGCAAGTTAAATGATAACACAGAAGTGTCACTTTATCAAAGTGCATATAAAAGGAACTTAAGGAAATAAGGAACAGTGTTTAAAAAAATAAGATATATATACATCATCTGTTCAAATATAATGTTTGCTGTGAGAGGATTATGTGAAACATCTAGTTTAGATTTTACAATTATTAGTATCAACACATATTCTACAATGACAATCACAACAAAGAACACCCTTTTTTCATCATTGTTTGTGTCAAAATATTACTCTGTATTGAACAAGTATTACTGGCATGTTTTAATAATGTACGTGCATCATTAATGGTGTATATTTGATGATCGACAGAAAGAACCTTTGATTCAACAAAAGCAGCGCTTTTAATTCAACTACAGCGGAGGATGCTGCCAAAGAAATTCATTCAAAGAGTCATCGGGCCATATGTAAGAGATTTTTTGTAAACATCCTGGTGTGCAAAGATAATTCAACTTATGTATATGTACTACAATGTTAGTTATTAAGTGATATCATATTGATTTGCTTGACGTCAGAGGCGTAATAAAAAGGTTATTATGAAATCATTTAATTATTGGCAGTTTTATAAAATGATATGAATATGTATTATTTTATGTAAAACGTGAAGGACTGTATTTCAATACGAACGAAAAGAACTTCACTGATTTGCAGTCATGACAACTTTTTATTAAGGCACTAAACAAATGAATTAAAACTAATCTAAAAATTTGATTTCTGTTGACTGTTATATAAAACATTGCCGCAATCGGGTACTCATACACAATCAAGGAGATCCAATATCTAAAAATGCACCCTTATCTGTCGCTTTGAGATGCCGTCTCAAGTTCGGCAAGGTAGTGTTATATGTTGCGCAGTTCTTAAAAAATGAATGACATAGATCCAAGTATTCCAATTAAATATTTTAAAGGATATATGGCCGCTATATTTCAAGATTACCGGAAACTACATGGCTATAAAGATGTGGTGTTTGACGCACAATCGACTTTAATAACTGCAAAGAGTAAAACAAAAATGCTAAATCTGTTCCTTTTTTTTTTTACTAGGAAACTCGAGAGTTTCTAACATTGAGCTAAATTAGAGTCAGAAAAAGAGGTCAAATGTTTCTTTAATTTTTAAAATGGCGTCCAAAAGAGAAAAAAAATGGAATGCAAGGGTTCTATTTTAGGCGAGATTTTTTTCAGCCAGTCAAAAGACTCGAATATCATATCAGGCAAGTTTTCTCATAATTGCCGAGTTTCACTGTCGAATCGGCGAGGTGTGATTTAGGATGTCGTATACCTTGTCACCAGGGTATGTTCAAATTACTAGTAATTAAACTACAGCAATTCACTGTATTTCGTGTAATTTGATGTTTTAGCTACTACAATCTCAAGTTTGTTTTTCTCTGTCGCTTCATGTACAATTTATATCCAGGTTTGAAGTATATGACCCTCCAAAAGTATTTTATATTGAAATAAGAATGTAAAACTTTTCAGTGTACTCGGTTTCACGTTTATCCGTAGAAGTATGCGTAGCCTGTGCGTTAGCTTTGTAATATAAGCTTAAACTGTATTTGTTGCGGGGCTCGTGTCTCCATGGTACATGTAACACGCTTTCTTTCATTTTTTAACAACTTTGAATGATAACGGGGTTTTCGACGGATTCTGAGACCAAAATGGAATATTGGGCTACGGGTAATTTTACCAGCAAAATGTCAAACGGTATTAAATATCTTAACGTTTAAAGTAACCATTGCAACAAAGATGTTTAAATTATCTTATATCTTGCTTTTTATCGTAATTTCTTACAAAAATTATAAATTAAATAATCTTTCTCGTTTAATGCACCTTCAAAACATTTCATTTCAAAGTGGATAGTGTTAAAATAATAAAAAAAAATAAAAATAAAAGAAGCTGAAACCGTGCTCCCTAAATTGACCAGTTTCATCGTCTTTTGGGTGTCTGTTTTGATATATAAGTCACGGAGTTCTTTTCTGCGGTAACATTAATTTAGTTCAAGATATCACTTCACTATTATCAACCGAAATATGGCCAATTTTAGAGCAGAGCTTTAGTATATAAGTACCAAATTATCAATGGAAACGGAAAAATAGGTATTACAAATCAAACTGACCAATATTGTTTTGAAAATAGCCGTAATTAGTAAACTTGCACCCTACTATATTCCCAATAACATCAGGTACCATCATCGATTTCTTACATTCCTTATGAGATTTCAACATAAGTAAAAGCTTAAATAAAGCTTTAAACTATTAATCATTATTCAAAACGAAAGACTGATAAAATATTTCGGAAAATTAGTGCTATTCAAAAATAGCTTAAAAAAAGATATGCTCAGAATTACGTAGTTACAAGAAAAAGGCTATTCATTTTGTTCAGTAACTGACACATGACGTCATGACGTCGATGACGTTATTTTAAGGCAACAATGTTTAGTAGCATTAAAACGAAAACGAAAATTTATTCATTATTTCAGCATCATTACACAATTAAGCATTAGATTGGAGACAGGTTAATGAATTTGATTCAGGAGAATGAATTTACAGTCACATTTAGATTGTCGTAAACGTTGATGTAAATCCTCACGTCAGGTATACGCACATACAAATGTTAGGTTATGCAAACTCCTTAATATCGGCCGGGTGATCGATATAATATCTAAATATACATACATAATGTCTAATATCATACAGTTATTATAATAATTAAAAACAAAGCCAACAAAAGGTTAAGCATTATGCTTTGTTTCTTGTACTGAATACTTTTTTTGTATTCGTTTACCACAAAAGAAACGGCTATTATTTTCAAATAAGTTTTTCGCTTAAGTGTTACGCCTTACTACATATAACTGTATTTTTACAGTCAAGATTTCGCTTGATATTTAGACGTTAGTCCGACCCACTATGCCATTTGTTAAAATTAGATATTTAGGATTCTTCGAAGAGAAGTTTAACAAATAAGAAAAAATATAACCCTAATATTGGAATTTCAATACAGCTTAACTAAGTCTTTGACAATCAGGTTTCTACGGACATGTCAACTACATAACATTTTGGTCATAATTTTACCATGAAACTCTCATGGTTCCTTTGTCTACAGTTTTGATCTTTAAGCATAATTAAGTGTACATAGTTACATGTGCGGTTGGCATGTTAGTCGCTTTAACCCAGTTAATTCTCTTTAATGTTTCAGACAATGACAACACTTTTAATTTGTTTTTTCTTCTTCGTATATATTGTTTATTGCTCTATGTCTAAAAGGATATCAAATGTATGGTGTTCAAATGTATATATTGTCCAAAGAAGAAAATCGTTTCTGCTATTAATCATAGACGAACAACTCTGTATCTCAAACTGAAATAGCGTTTTACCTAAATTATGCTCTCCAATTGAGAAACTTAAATGATTATCCGTTGCAACATTCAATTTTGTGAGCTGAGATCGGGCGAAAGTCATAGCTTACTACATGAGGGTGGTTATCACAATTTTCTAAGACGGGTTCACGTCAGATACCACTTTTTGGCTTTGATGAAGGCGCTTTCACGATATTGTTATTAATCCTAGGTTGACTCTAAAATGGCTTTGCACAGGCAAAGAATATAATTGGAACAATTATCGTATATAACAAATAAATGTTTTAAGTAGTCCTTTATATTTATAGATAAAAAACAACATTGGGTGACGATGTCGACAGTAGGGTAGTGCAAACGTCAAGTTAATAATTTTGTGCAAGGAAATGACTGGTCATAAAGTTCAATGTTTGTCGTACAAACTTTTATGAAAACAACCAAATACTTTGAAAATTAAATACAGATCATAATGTCAAATGTATGGTGTTCAAATGTATGTATTGTATTGTCCAAAGAAGAAAATCGCCTCTGCAATTAATCATAGACGAACAACTCTGTATCTCAAACTGAAATAGCCCGCCCGCTTAGCTCAATAGGCAGAGCGCAGATCTACGGATCTCGGGGGTCGTTAGTTCGAGCCCTGGGCGAGGCGTATGTTCTCCGTGACGATTTGATAAAAGACATTGCGTCTGAAATCTTTCGTTCTCCACCTCTGATTCATGTAGGGAAGTTGGCAGTTACTTGCGAAGAACAGGTTTGTACTGGTACAGAATTCCGGAACACTAGTTAGGTTAACTGCCCGCGTTACATAACTGAACTACTGTTGAAAAACGGCGTTAAATCCAAAACAAACAAACAAAAAAACTGAAATAGCGCTTTATCTAAATTATGCTCTCTTATCAAGAAACTTAAATGATTATCCATTGCAACATTTTTTTCTTAACATTTTTACGTTTTTACAGTAGATAAGTAAGAAAAGAGTTTGCGCGTCTACGCTTGAAATTGAGCGTAAGAGACATACGGTTTGAGCTATCTATTTTTTAATCGTCATGTGAATTACTTTGCCCTGTTTATGTTACATTTCTATTTTAAACCGAGGCGAGGGGCCTCACTGGGCGAGTGGCTTCAGGTCGCTGACTTGAAATCATCTCTTGCAACACACATATGTGTGTAGCATCTTTTGGAGCATAAAAGTCTTCATATGAGGAAGCCATCAAACATGCTTATTGTAGGTCAGTGGTTCTACCCATGTACCGGAGCGTAACGGAATAATGCCCAGAGGGGTCTTCCTCTACCATGAAAAGCTGGAAAGTAGATATATAATCTATAATTGTGTCGAAGTTTAACCCCCCCCCCCCCCCCCCCCCCCAAAAAAAAAAAAAAAAAAAAAAAAACAAACAAAAAAACACTGTCCCTAAATCGCCCGTCAACATTGCTAGATTTTTAATGATTTGACAATAAAATTTCTGGACATCAACAAAGCAACGGTGTATAGTCATTACCATTATATCTAACTCGTACCAGGAGTTGTAATTCGTTTGGAGCATTTTTATTTCCCCGCCCACAAACCACAATTTTCAAAAACATGATAACCCAAACAAGAAACAATGGTACCGGTACTGAAGAAACAACGATACGGTATTTCCAAATCACGATGATGAAAGTCGAAACCAAGATGGTAATATACGAAACTAAGTGCTATAATGAAAACAAGAAACAACAATGCCTAGAGACATAATTGTGCGTTTTCAACGTCGTGCTTCCGACTTCATCATCGTGATTTTCACTTTGAGCTTTCATTGTTGTGGTTTATAATGACGAAGTAACGACAGTTAAATAACTAGGGAACGTCGCGTTAACATGATTGTATTTTCTTGAAATAGAATTGTCTTTTGACAATCGTCGTTTTTAATGTCATGATGTACGTTACCTACTGACGTCTAGTACTATTGTCTGTTGGATAAAAATGGAGACAGGCAGAGCTGAGAAAATTACTAGCTACGATTACAAAATCTGTTTAGTAAGAAGTAAAACAACATTAAAACTGGAATATATAATTAAACTGAATTTCGAATGGAAGTGGTGTCAAAGCAAGTCCGTCAATATGGGCGAGCCCAATTTTGTTATCACCTCATTGACGCGATAAAAAAGCAATATCAGGCACGTGTTATCGGGTAGTTTCCAAAGTTATTGCATGATAAAAATGATGATAATCCTTTGATTATAAATATCATAACTATTTCCGTACATCTTAAAGAAAAACTTATTTTTTTGATGAACTGGCATGCTTGTATATAGTGATAAGTTTATATTCTAAAGTATATTTAAGTTCAAACAACGGTCGATCTAATAAGTCAGTTATATCTGGGGTTTGTGCCTGTTTGATAGTGTCAGATAGGCAGCGTATTTATTTTCAAAGCCATCTTTTAAATTTTATTTTTATCGGTTAATTTCTTAGTTGATCAAATTACTAAATATTTATGTTGTTTTCTACATATCCTTAAAAAAGTTAGAAAATGTTTAAACCGGTAAAATTTTGAAGCAAAATGGACTTCTCTTGTATTGTCAGCCTATAACTATTGCCTACAGCAAAAGTCCCCATGATTTCAAAAACTTGAACCAGGACATGCTGAAATTCTACTCTTTTTTAATCAGTGCAAAATGTAAGACTAACCAAGAGTCTAAAATGTCATGAAAGCATTTTGTGTGAAAGATCATTGTATGCTCTTTATAATGATCTTATCAAAGCCTTAACAAAATTAACCAGATGGAAGTAAATAGATATTTTATAAATTTAACAAACCCCTTATGAATGCATTTGATACATGTATTGATTGTCCCGATACTGTCTTAATTGAGTTGAAATGCTGCAGAGAAGAAGTAGTAATAAGAATGATGATACATGTTGTGAATTGATGTTGGGACTTTAAAATGAATAACTTACATTTTTTACATTAACTTACATTTTTCGCAATTGTTGAGGACATCTTTTAACTAAATTAAGATACACTAGAGTAAGGCAGAACCTAGTTAATTTTAATGATAAATATTTTCACATCTTGTTTTTTTTCAGACAAGATGTTTGGATGAAAACAAAGGAGAAGAATATCTGTACGTTTGTTTGTTTTTTTGTTTAAATATGCAAAGTTAAAATTAATTAAGAATGATTAAACATATCAAGAATGTTTCTGATAGTTTTCTTGCATACATGTTTTACGTTTAGATCATTAAAATTTGGTATATTTTTGTTGTCCTTCTAATTCGTTTTTCGTTTCTTGAATAAAATTATATTAGCTATTTTAGGTGCTCGCTCGCAGAGTACTGTTGCGAAGACGGATGCTGTGACGATAAGCCGTTGGATAATAGAATATTGTGAGTAGCTGAGAAAAGAATATGTTTGACATTAAAACACACTTTTATCAAAATATCTTCAATAGCCAGCAACACGTCATTTATTTCATTTTATTGTTGTTTCAAGTGATTAAGTACTACATTTTCATATGAAAAGTATGATATATTTTTTGTCATCATTGAAAATGATTCAAATATTGATCTGCACTATAATGAAATATTAAAATTAAATTAAATTGAATAAGGGCAATTTTATTCCAGTCTTGGAGGGGCACTTTGTATACTGGTGTTTACATCAGTGCTGTGGTGTTACTACACTTATCGCAAGAAACAAGGAACAGAATCAGTGTCACAACCAGAAGAGGTACAATGCTTGTGCAAATTACCGGTCAAGCAGAGTAAGGAGTTGGTTGTCAATGTGAAGAAAGATACCAAAGTGGACATGGAACCATCAGGAATAGGAAAGATACCACGACCAACTAATTTGGAAAGACCAGCAAACAAGGTTCTGAGCAAGATCACGTTGCTTTTCCCACTGATAATTTGGAAAAAAATGTCCGAAAGAAAATAAAAACCACGTCGTACAAAATGACTGACTAATTCTGAAAGGGAAAAACCAACGAAGTACCCATCTGAATATGTACTATACGGTTATCTTTCTTTCTACTTTTGATATGTGTTTGAAGTTGTGTTGTTTGAGCGTGACTAAATCAATTTAATTCATATTCTTTTTCATCGAAATTGCTTTTCTTGATGTTGAAAATATCCTCTTTTGTATGTTTTTGGTCAACAGCTTACAATCCTTTCTTTAAAAGATGCATTTTTTCTGCTGATATCTAAAATGTTTTACATGGTAACACCTCACTTATATTTCATGTCTTCCAATAGCTATACATTAATGACACTTTATGTCTTTACATAGCTACACTTCACAAACATTTCAAGTCTTCACATTCCTACCTTTTAATTAGACTTTATGTCTTTACATAGCTAAATTTCACTTACACTTCATTTCTTCACATAGCTACATTTCACGGACAGTTTTTGTCATCGCATATATACGCTTCACTGACACTTCATGTACATACTTACACTTCACTGACACTTCACATACCTATTATTCACTCATACGTCATGTCTTTACATAACTATACTTCCCTTCCACTTTATGTCCTCATATATTTGTTCACATAGCTACACTTCAATTACATATTATATCTGTATATATAGCTTCTTCACATAGTTACATTTCATTTATGTGTCATGTCTTCACATAGTAACACTTTCCTGACACTTCATGTCTTCACTTGACAAGGATCCCCTTGTACTTTATATCTTCACATATCTAGACTTCACTGACAATTCATGTCTTCACATACCTACACTTCACTTATACTTCATGTCTACACATAGCTACAATTCACCTCCACTATATGTGTCTTTACAGACCTTGCACCTCGTTTATTCTTCATTAAAATAAGTTTTATGACGGTTGCAATGGACGAAGTTTGCTGGTTGCTTAGGTTTCCTTATTTGTTAGGTAAATAGTTTTCGTACAAAAATACCAAACATTATAGCTGATGGTTACTGGAAGATCGTAATTGTATCTTCTTGGCAGCTCCAGCGTTCATTTTATTCTTAAAAGTTTGAAATTTAATTGTAGGTATAGTTCAAATATTCTGATTCTTTTTTAATTAATTTTGCTTGAAGAAAGACCATTCCGGTTTCCTAATAAACAGATTTCACTAAGTTTTGCCATGCTTTGAGATCCACGGCCTGGGTCTCCATATTGAATGCGAGTATTTGGAAAAAGTCATTACACATAGATGTTTCAATTAGAAGTAATTTGTTTTATTCATTTGTTAGTTAAAGTTTCTCCACGTACTTGGACTCAGAGTTTTTCTTTTAATATATTCTACTCCCCTAGGATTATGAAGTCTACATTCTTTCTTACTGTAATGGAATCCGCCTAAGCCTGTGATAGGGGCGTGAGGGATGTTGCACATTTCAATATGTTTTATGAACAGACAAAATCAAACCAAATCGAAGATTACTTTGCTCGTTCTAAGGGATCTTCTCATGGATTTTAGTATCAATTAAGAAAGCAAATACCACCGATAGCAGCTCGGTAGAACTATTCAACATTGAATGATAACAAGTTCATACTGCGTCGTAATAAACGTACAAGTTCGTTCAAGTATCTATAAATGGAGGCGCCTCCGGGGCCTAGTGGTTAAGTCTCTGACTTCGGGTAACTTGCCCTCACCGTTGATTGTTCGAAACATTGCTTTAGGTATAGAATTCGTTCATCTGAGGAAGCCATTCAGCTTGCTTACGGAAGACCAGTGGTTCTGCACAGGCCCCCGCCCATGCCTGAAATGCTACCTAGAGGGGGCATCTGGGGACTTCCTTCCCCGCTGGAAAGTAACCACATGATCTATAACTATGTCGGTGTGACGCTAAACCTACAATGATAAGTGCATTTAGAAAAAAAACTTTTTAAAGTACTTGACTGGTCGCTCGCATCTGTTTTGTGAAATATTATTATAACATGTCGTGTTCATATCATGTTGATATAAAATATTTTTACTTCGACCGCCCTGCTATTCCAACAGAAAACAGAATCCCCTTTCACTGACTGTCATGAGCCACATTCTGCCTTTAGACAGTGCCAAACTTTATTTCAATTCTTGTAAAAGTTATTTACGCAGTGCTAAAGAAAAACATAACGATTTCACATATATGTGTATGTCTCTATCACCGAGCGGTAAAGGGTGTGTCTTAGTTCTTGCTCCAGCCACAAAACCCCCAGGCGTAATCTACATCATGTCTCGTATTGTTATTGGGATAAATCAAGTTACACTTGGCTGGGTTATATTCCAGTGACCTTTGTCGATGACACAGCGTACACAGGTAAATATATACGGCAATTATAATTAAAATATCAATACAACCAAACCTAAGTCTTAAATATATACAGGTAACTGAAAGTATTTCCAATTACAATTATTTTTCCCTGTCTAGTATAAATGCGTTTATTTGTATTCCTTCTACAATGAGAAAGGTTATTGTTTGAATAACACATGTGGCCTGAACTTATCAATAACCTTATTGTCTAGGAAATGTATATGCAATTACTTCCCTGATCTTCGTTGGGAAATTTATAATAGTTGTTTTTATTATTTTGACTGTAATAAACGCCAGTCAAGTTTGTAAATGTAATATGTAAACGTGTTATTTAACACGAGGTACCAACGTGCTGTCTAAAAGGTAAAATGTGCTATAGAGCTCACATTTTAATTACTTTATCAATACGTTTTAGACAAAATGAAAAGTGGCTGACTGAACTATCTATAGTTAGAATGACGATGATTCCGTTGATCCTTGGCACATGACAAAATCGGCAACAGGGCTTGACTATTCCAGTCTTATCAGTATGTCGTATCATTGTTTTATACTGCATGGTAGTGATATTGTTCAACAGCAATGACCGTAAATAATAATGCATAGTTTTTTTTATTGTAATTGTTTGAACACGTATGACAATGTCGATGTGATTTAAAACTGAATCCATGATAATTATTGCTGTTTCTGTTGCGAACAAATAAATTTATTGGCTACTTTCGTTTTATGTTTTACTTGCTTACTATAAGGGTAGGTCTCTCGGAAGTATAGTGCACCAAAAATACAGCTACAGAGCAACGCATTTGCAAAGTAGGCCCACAACAAAAAGAAACAAGACATACTTTTTCTGTAGAAATGCAAGATAGAATAAGAATCAACAAATAATAATAATTTGTTTAAGGGAAGGGTACATTTCACTTAAAAAATTCTTATCGTTAATAAGATAACATTTTTCCTCTTCACTTGTCGTCGAAAATTTTCAGAATCAATCCATCTTGAGCATCTAATCCCATCAATCTTCGCATTTAGAAGTAAGTGATGAACCACAATACACACCCTGGAACGTTTCCATTCATAAGAACAGTATGTCAATTTTAGTTGAAACATATAATAATAATATATATAAAGCTCCCGTGACGACATTTTTCTCTATCTTAGAAATTACATAAATAAACGTATGCATACGGTTGTTTACAAATAAACTACCTATTTTTGTCAAAATTTGAAATAGTTTCTTTCCTATACACCCCCTAACCATTTAAGTATATGATATAACAGACGAATTAATGATAAAGATTTTTGTTTGTAAAAACGGTATCATATAATTTGATGGCTGCATGATACTTTTGACATGCCCTTGGTGAAACAGATGACTGATGGTGAAAAGTACCTATGAACAGATATGAAAAAAGCATACGGGTTAGCTCATGAGAACAAGAAAGCAAGACATTATTGCGCCTGGATTTGATGTAGAAAACGTTCTTATCCATTAAGTCAGTATAGCCTGGATACCGACAATATAATTTTGTTTAATTCCTTAAAGAAAGGCTGCGTCAATAAGAGCTCTGTTATAGTTTAAAACACATCAGTTTAGCTACTAGCGTATAAATGTCTGACTTCTACTATTTCTTTTTACAGATCATGTCAAGAAAAATTCCAAGAACATGTGCAGAATTCAGAAACTGTTTACATCCAGCATAGTCAAGGCGATAGTTGGTTTTGCTTTGAAAGCTCAGAAACGGGCCAGAGATTTAACTTGTAACTTAACATTTTTATTCAGCGGAGAAACAGACGTCCCATGTCTTATCCCATGAAAGATTTCCATTTGCACGTTATATTTATAGCTGTCGTTTAAAATAAACAAAAAAATCTGTCTGTAATAATACTATTTGTAAATATTTTGTTTGGTTACTCTCATAGAATTATAGTTTTCGAGCCCCTACTTCAAAATGACATGTGACGTGACTCCTAGTACGGTAGGTATGTTTATAATATGCACTCCTTCTTTCAAGATAGATTCTTTCCTGCTCCAAAAAGGTGTTCAAAGTAAAATGTCTGCCAGTGATCCAACCTCCTCAATTATTCTTACAGGGACAGATAAGTAATCGGGCATACACTTACCATCGCAAAGTTATTCTGAATGTTTCGTTCTTGTGCAAATGCGTTTTAAGATAATGAAAACATACAATGACCTTGTTTGTTATTAGATTATGTTTGGAATAAAATTATTAATTTATTCTTTTAAATAAAAGCAAATAATTAGTGTACTATATACAATTAAGCGATAAGTGTACTCTGAAGGTCGTGCCACAATGGCAAAACATAACTGAAGGGAGGCAACTGTTATACAGATGTGTCTTTTTCTTTTCCTTACATTGAAGATGATACAAAAATGAGTCAGAAAGTGCATTGGAATGTTGACTTTGAAATATTTTCTTCTAGAAATGTACAGGTGGTAACGACATAGGAACTGACGAATGAGCTGGATAGGGTATTAGTGAGGCTCGTAGATGAGTACGTAAGAAATTTTGATGGATAGGCTCATGACACCCTAGAAGCTCAACTGTCAATCTGGTATAACATGATAATTATATAAGTTTATTAATTTATAACGTGCGGTTATACGCTTGCTATTTTCATTAAGCCAAGCCTAGTTAAAACCAAGTGGACACTAAAACAGTTTTTATAATGGGACCTAAAGAAAAGTTATATTTATGCTATTTTTGTAAAATAATGATCTTTCACAAGGATAAGATAAAATATATATACGCTAAAGATATTAGAGAATGATGGGTTTGCTTTCATGCTCAGCATGCGTAAGTAACATTCCTATGACTTTGTTTAGTATAAAATCTATTTAACGTATGAAGAATAAAATATTTTATCACATGTCTGACGTGGCGGGAGTGAAATAAAGCCATTAAATGAAATTGATAAATTGATAATACACTAGTGTATAAAAGCTTTGACGCCGACCTTGTTTAAAATGTAGAAGACGTTGGTCAAACTGACTTGTTCATAATAGTTAAAAAGAGGAGATTTTCTTGATGTTTCGGCAGGAAAAGCTAACATGTGACAAATACAATATTACATCTGTGACTTATATCAAACTTGTTAAATAAAATGGATAATATGTTCGGCATAGCCTCGCATTTTATTATTTTATTCAACACGTTTAATAACTTCAATATGAAAAGACACTGTAATATCCTCTATGTCAGTATGTGACACAATTCTGACAAAAATAGCTTTTATGATTTTAACAAATTTTAACAAAATGTATGTGTTACCAAAAAATGAATTAAGAAAATGAGCATGTTTCAAATTTTAGAAATATTCTATATAATGTTCAATTAATGTGTTCCGCATAATAAATTGTTTCCAACTGCATAGGGAATTGTGATTAAGATGCACATAATTTTCCGATGGACTGCGATGAAATGGAATAATATTTTTGTGATTTGGACTGTATATGACTTAGACAGTTCATAAAACAGTTTAGCACTCGTACATATTTAGTCAAAAGGATAATTGTTTATATTTAGTCAAAATAAAATCTGGAAAGTAGATCCCCCGGAAGCACCAAGAACAAGGCAAACAGTGAAAATTGCAGACTCGGTTTGATTGAGTCTTTCATGAGCAGTAATGGAAAATGCAACACTGCCCGCGCCCCCTAGCACCGGCTTAAGCAGTATTCAATCTTCAAATCTAAATGAGCTGAAATCAATGATCCCGAAGGAACAGAAAATATAACAACACTGAGATGAAGTCGGGGCGAATCACACAGCACTTAACACCCGCAGTTGTGAAGTAAATAAAATCTGGAAAGTAAAGAATAATTGTTTATTGGTATTTTGTTGTTAACAAAATAAACGACTTTTCACTACGGATGTGATTTTTGACATTTACATATGTTATCAATACAGTGGATGGCTTCGTCATGTTTCTCGCATGTTATTCCGTTACAATCAGTAGGTTGTAAGCACGCTGAAATATAAGAAAATTGCAATCAACACATTTGTGTTGACGGAAAAGTAAAAATGGTAAATTCTTGCACAATTCTCATATACCGCTGTCTCCCCTAACATTATAAAACAAAAACACACAAAAAGCAGTAGGACAGGTAATCGATACATGAAGTTTGTTTTCGGTACATATTCACGCAAATCATACACGAAAAAAGATCTTTTAATGAATTAATCATGTGCCTAGTGTACATAATGGTTTAAATGTACAATTACTGAGCAACATTTATTTTTTGAATTCGAAAAAAATGTAAAGAAAACAGTACTCTGCTTCAGTTTTAATAAAGAATATGTTTTAGATGTAATCATATCGGTGTTATATTATAAGCTCTTACGGAAAGGACGACTTTTAAAACAGTGTGGCAATATTACGTTTTGTTTTTTTGTTGTTTTTTTTCTGTGATAATACATCCCGTCATCTCCCTAGAATTATGCTGTTTCGATTATTTTTGTTAAATGGTTATTTAAGAAAAACATGCATTCAACAAACTTGATTTAACTATCACATTCCTTCAATGTTCACGTACATTGTGGTTTTGGTACGCACGTGCAAACATCATGGTCACATCCTACTTCTTCGGTATCCGCTGTGCACACTACGCCCGTGCACATAGAAAGGTCATGGTGATGACACTGAGTAGCAAACACAGCCACTGAAAAAAACAACAACATTTGTTTACATTCAAATACATGTATGCACGTTCTGTTGCACCTGTCTGACATCACGACTATGTTTTGTACCTTTGTCACTGGATGAGTTTAACGCGATACTGGTATAACGACAGTTAGCTAACTTAACGAGAGTGACTTTTAACATTAAGATCTTGAGAAATTCATATTGATGGTACCTTCTTCTAAATGAGTCTGAAAATTTGACGGACCTTTTAAAATTGTATAGATATTACGCTAAATTAAGTTCATTCAGTAGTAACAAACATAGAGAAAATTGAAAATTTTATTTATATTTTTAATTTAGGACATTTGCAAGTAACACTTCTTGGGCATGGCTTTAGACGTTGTGTTTTCTGCCAACGGTGACTAATGCCTATTGTCACGCCAGAATAGAGAACTAGCGACCTTCAAATCTGAAATTTTATTACAAAAAATGTATTGTGTTAAACAAATCAACCCCAGTCAGTCAGCTCTTAAAATTGGTTGCCGCCATTACAGGCATTGGCATTTGTAAGCGTAGATGGGGTGAGCATCCATAACTGAGTCTTAAGATTACAGTCGTCATTTTATACCACTTATTTCTATATTCGGGATCTTTCTTCAATGGAATGATACAAACTCGTGCTTGACAACATATTCAAGCTACAATACCCAAACTATTAGTCGCTACCCCAGTATTTATTTGACATATGTGCCAATGATGATAGGTAAATTGATCAAGTTACAATTCTTAACCCTTATCATGCTGGACACGATTGAGTCTGCCTTGGCGACCGACAAGTGTAGATCATGATCAGCTTGCACATCGGTGCAGTCTGATCATGACCTGCACTGGTCGCCATTCAGTCAGTATCTTTTTGGTATGCACCCCTTTTAACAGTTAATGGTACTTTCAAAATTGAAAGATGAACAAGTTCATTATAGAAATTTAGCAGGGTAAGGGTTAATTATCCTGATCATAACACACCTTTCTAAATGTTGTCCTCAGTATATACAGGAGTCTCCATCCCGTTCCCAGCACAACATAAAATTACGTTTGCTTTTTAAGAATTATTACCTTCCGTTGTTCGATGTAGGTCTTACCTTCCGTGTGTGTAACGGTTACTAAAATTCCATGTTTTATGACATTTTCATAAGATTACAATAAAAGAAATTTATTCATGCTTTAAGTAATGTATTGAAATATTACGGTAGATTATCAAACAGTGGAATTTGCATTTTGTACTTTCCACAGTTATGAATAATTAAAAGATCTTTCGGAAATCAGTTAAAAAAATATTCATCAGTAAAGATTATAGGGCCATATACACCAATAGAATTATTAAGTATTTTGACAAGTGACGTCATGGTTTTTCTTATGACGTTTCGCAATGCACATGGCGCATAGGTAAAGTTGGAAAGCTTTAGGCCTAAACGATATAAAATGAAAAGAAAAAAAAAAACAACAGTTTTTTTGTACAGTCATGTAATATCAAATTGTCTTTAACTCGTGAATACTGGATTATATTTTTCCCAGTGGCGCTGTAGGAAATGTTCCATTTTATATTCTCTCGGTGAAAGATATTTCGATTAAAAATATCCCTAATCTTTATTGTTAAATTTCGATATTTCCGAAAACGAAGGACAATTTTCATATGTAAATCCTAAGAAAGTTTCACTGGTGTGAATAGAAATATCTTACTCAAGGGCAAGGGTAACTGTTACGGCGGTAACGGGGCGCCACGTTACCGCACAAATAGTTACCAGATAGTCGGAGATTTACGTCAATACCTACAGCTAGTGATAGATTCTTTTTCTTGATCGTTTAAAGATATAAAATTGTTTTCTTTTTTAAGTACATTTGTATTATAATAGCATAAGAATTTAATTACAGCACGTGTAAGACGAGTTTTTTTCCAGCATCGGTCCTGCATGTAAGAAATGTCGTTTGTACACTATATTTTAAACAAAACATATCCTGGTTCTGAAAAAATATCCTCCTTCTTTTATTGGTATCGGTCATAGTTTGATTATCATAGTAGTTTGACAAAAATCAAGATACAGTTAGTAATGAGACAATAAAATATTGCGCGTTCTACTTACCACAAACAGAAGCTATCAGAAGTGTTGAAAAAACGGAATACTTCATCTCGCTTGTAGATATGCTCGTCTCTGCTCGAAATTTGATAGTGATTCGTCTAATAAAGATAGCGGTGCATAAGACAGGTGCCTGGTTTGGACATGTATTTGTGTCACGATTTTTAGAGATAAGTTCTCTTTAAAAGCTCTTGAAAGACTTATTTGTCAAAGGAAAGTGCACTATATCTGAACCTAATGGGTCATTGTTTATCAAGAGCATTGATCAGACGTATAACCAAAAGAGTAAGACAGGCGCCCAGTTATAATTTTGTTAGTAGCTATTAATATTGTTTTAACACAAAATCCTCATTTTGATAAGAAACTTACCTTACAATCAACACTCTTGACAAAAAAAAACTTCAATTTACTTAGTTGGTGATATAACTCTTGGCGCTCAGCATTAAGTGGATAGTGCTAGGACTGGTCAGCCCGTTGTCAGTATAATGTGACTGGGTGGGGTATCATGCCACGTGTCTACGGCGTGATATTCTAGTAAGGCAGCACTATAAAGTTGGGCATTGTGCTCACTGCTACAAGTAGACTGTCGTTTATATGACTGAAAAATTGTTGAAAAAGACGTTAAACCCGAACACACACACACACACACACACACACACACACACACACACACACACAGAGCATATTTCATCTTACTGTTATTTCTCTTTTTTTTTTTTTCCTTTTCTTTTTTTTTTTTTTTTTTTTTTTTTTTTTAGATGTTATAGCAGGTTTTTATTCTACATTTTCATTACGAATCTGAAAAAAAAATATTTATTTGCAACGGTAAGGGGCTAGTGATTTGAAGTCAGTACAATTGACTACCCGTCCGTCGAGATCACAAACCCTTTGTTGTTTGTCCGTTTGTGTGTTTTTAACAAAAAAATGAAACATTTAACAAGAATACATGTATCAGCAAAGTGCATAATTCAACAAAAAGTAAATGTGTGTCCAAAGGTGTCCCAATCTCATGTCACTGTACATGATTTCATGACTCTAGGTTAAATATATTCTAAGATGTTTGCAGCACAAACTTTTAAGAGCTTTATGTGAATTTTCAGAACATGAAGGACCATAACTCTGGCCTAGCCGAGTGAAATCCTAAGGAAAGCACCAGATGCACAACTTGCACACCAGGAGCACAACAGCATGCTTTAAAACAATCCTCTAATGATTTATGACTCTAGATCATGAGACACATGGGGCACGAACTTTTATTTTTGACTTAGTCAAGGGCCATACGTCTGGTCTAGCAAAATGAAATAAAAAAGGATTAAGGTGCACAAATGCTCATGCTGGATGATATTCCAATATGGTTTCATGACTCTATAATATGATCTTTTACGACATAATATGTAACACCACCTTTTAAGCACTTAATATTTATTCTTCACTAAGTCAAGGACCATAACACCATTCTGGTTCAGTGCAATAGGGTACGCATCTTCACACGCTATATAACAATCTCTTAATGTTTTATGACTCTAAATCGATTACATTTTTCAGATACATGCGACACAACCTTGCATCTATTATATACGGTACCCCCTTAAAATTATCCGATAATCAATATTGGTTTCTTCCCTGCAGATAACACTTTGTAAAACAGATTATATAGGAAAACTACTTACAGTGATCAATTTCGAATATGTCTTTTAATCTGTGAATATTTTAGCAGATATGACAGTATACCCCAATTTCTCCTCTTCGGTTTGATGTGAAAATATTTATTCTAACTGAACGTCTTCTTGCTTCCAATATCTCCATCACTTATATTGAGCATATAGAGAAAATCATTCAACTTTCAATTTCTTATATTTTAGAGGCAAATAAGTCATATTTTCCAAAATATGACAACTTATTAGCACATAATTATGAAGGTGTTCCTGACTTTATGAATAATACGATAGTATATTTGTAATTGTAATAGGGCAAACGCATCTGGCTTCCATTCAATGTCAAAGTTTATAAAAAAACTAAACACAGTTGGATTTCTTACAGCCCCAGAGATGATGTAACTTTAATTTACAGAACGTCGTATACCAACAACTGAAGATTCGATTCAATATAGATTTTTGAAATAATAACGTTCATAATTCTCTAATTAGGCAAAAAAGACAACAACAAAACTTTGACTTTCAAACTGCTGTTTAAGGATGTGAAACTGTGGGGTTTGAGAACAATAAGAACCAACATAAATTACAATAGTTCCGAATGAAAGATAAGTATTTTATGACTATTGTAACATTTGAAGACACGAGAAAAATGTCAAAAAGAATCAGTTTCTGGAAAAAACTAGTGTTATTTGCAATTTAGGCGAACAGTGAAAGCTGCTGAGTTGGGGAGGGAACGTGTACATTTATCTAAATAACAACCTGAATTCCACAGCTGTACAAAGAAAGGAGGAAACTAACAGACGAGCAATACAGAGTCCATTTTAATTGGAAAGAAAAACATGTATAATAACATGGTTTCCATGAGTTTTGTACAGAAGGATTATCTCACATTAGTTCGACCTACATTTTTGTCACGGTTTTTTTCGTGGAAAGCATGCAAAATAGTCATCTTACGGCTAATTAAACTTTAGCTTACATGGGGAAATTTGGTTTTATGATTGAATGATATAATACGCGCAAACAGATATGCGAATGACATGTAAGATTTATCTATATCATTGTTAATACAAGACTAAGTCGTTTTTGGTCAAACATTGACACTATTAAAGAAGTAGACATAATAAAACAGAACATTTTCTAAAGGCTTATGTAGAGATGGTACCTAAAAAATTCAAATTCGTCTTTACGAGTTTCTTTTTTTCAGTGTGAAGTGATAGCCGAGTGCACCAGTTTATTAAATATATTTATGTTTATTCTCCTCTCCATGTGAAAATAGAAATATTTTTTGTGGGTTTTTTTGTTGTTGTTTTTTTGGGGTTTTTTTTAAAGAAACGACCTCGACCTTCTAAAAATCTCCGAAGCAAAATGGACGACTCTTCATTCATTTTGAGTGTTCCCCAGATATAGTCTATATCAAAAGTCTCTATAGCTAAGTAAATTCAATAGAGTACAGTGTAAGTTCCGTCTGCTTTCAACACTTTGAAAGTGCCTATACTGACTTTTCCTTTTGTCTGTTAGTAAATTCAAAATCTAAGACTAGCTAAGCGTCTTAAACTTATGAAAAAATTCTGAGTGAAAGAAAATGACATGTTCCATATTATAAGCTTACCAAAATTGACCTTAAAGAACGTATTAAAGATTTTGTAATGTAAACAAATCCCTACAACATTTTACTATCAATATTTCCCACTCATAAATGTACACAATTCATGTTATAATTGTTGATGTAATTGTAAATGAGAGGCCCCAACAAAAATACCTTTTCAAGTTGTGTAAACAGTTTAAGTTGTAAATTAATGCGAATAACTTAAGTTACCCACTTACCTTGTTTGTTTGAGGTAATGGACCTGTAATGACAATTGTCAAGTTACGTATTCCCTGTATGCTTTCTCAGCATTTTTTGTTTTACGTTACGTAAAGCAATGATCGTACAAAGAGCTTACAAATACATAATAACACGAACACTGCTGGGCGTCATTACCTTTCCTCTACCTTAGAATTTGGTTATTACATTTGATGACAGTGACTCTTAGTATTACACTATTTGCAGCAAAATTCAGATAAACGCTTCAAAATGAGTAAAGCATAAGAAACATTTTCAAAATGATTAATTGAAATGATTAATATAACAATATTATATATATGTTGTAACACATATGTGATACAGTTTAAGTCTTTTGTAATCTCTCATTGTTGTATAGACATTTTATATTTTAATATATCATAGTTCGTGTAAACCAAGTTATTATCAGCGAGAACAAAAATTAACTTTAGCTAAAAGACAAAACTTAAAAAGGCCAGGTACATTTCTTAATGTCGTAAAATTTCTCTGCAAAACATTCTAGCAGGGCCTCAGCACAACCTCTGAAATAATTGTCAGTGTAAGCCATGATAAAAGTGTGTTTACTGTATATCCACTACAAAGAGTTTTAAACAAATGCAGTTCATATTTTGTCTGCCTGATCAGTTGTTGGGAAAAGGACCTATTTAGTTTTTCTTTCACTTTTGACCACCGTTTGTATGTTGGTTTCAGTTTATTGGTCAATTCAGAGTTGTTCCCCTTAGATTTTCTTTGGTAAGTACTATCTGTAGCTTATGATGCTAATAAGACATGTCTGAAACTTGAATTTAATTTTAAAAATCCTTCTTTCCCCTATGTATAAACATTGATTTCTATGGAAAACCTTGCAGTTAACAGAAAGGATCAAGGCCAGTTAATGAAACCGGCGATCAGTCAAGTATCCTTCAGTGTATTACTTACCTGCGTGCTTAGCTCAATAGGGAGAGCTAAGCAAATTAATGATTTGATAAAATATGTCGTGTCTGAAATCATTCGTCCTCCACCTTTGATTTATGTGTTACTTGCAGGTAACAAAGTACTGGTACTGAATTCAGGGACACCCGTTAGGTTAACTGTCCTCCGTTACATAACTAACATACTGTTGAAAAACGGCGTTAAATATAAAACAAACAAACAATATTGTTTTATGTTTGTTAAACTACTATGTTCCAATGATAACGTGATGTTTTACAAACATAACTATAGATAGATTTGAATTTATCATAGGGAATTCAATATTTTGGTAACCTGTCAGAATCTAAATATTTCAAGTTTTATATCGATTACAAATTAGATCCAAGCATACTATTTATGTTCAACAGATCTTTTGCCGTGTGGGTTCGAAACTCAGCGAGAACAGTTTATTTTCTTTTCATATTTGCATAAAAAGCTTGTTTCATCTCTCTGACACAACGACAGAGAAATATCTGCTGCCGGTATGGCAGATCAGAAAAAAGTTTAGTACCATTTGTTAAATGCAGGTACATTGCACTATAGCGAAGAATGAACACTGAATGTTATGTTATATGAAGGCATATGAGCAAAAATATGCAATCAAAGAAAGAAACGAAGAGTACGGGAACAGAATGGAATAGAAAATGAATAAATGAATAAAAAAAAAATTCTGAAAAAAAATCTTCATGAGTATTCGAACTCATATATGTACAAAACGATTTGCTTAATTTCTGTAATCTGCCTCTGAGCAGACTGAGCTTTTACTGTAAACTTACTGGACAGTTAAAATGAGACAAATACTGATATACGTTTGTCAAGTAATGTACAATAAATATGAATTGTTATTTTGTCAGTTACGAAATGAACGCGTCCTCGCGTTTGCACGGGAATCATGTTATAAGTGGGGATTAGTACTGTTGTTTTTTGTTTTGTTTTGTTTTTTGTTGATTGTTTTTGTCAGATAATATTGCCTATGTCAAGTACAGTATTGCTTAGTTTATTCCTTTATTTTATCATGTTTTAAAGAACAAACCCCTAGGCATGTAAAAATAACAAAAGTACTGGTTATATGGAAAAAAAGCAGACAAAATAGGAATACAGTCATGTATATTCACATAACTCTCGTTTTTCTCTAGAAAAATTACTATTAGAACTATACATGTCTTTTTTTTTTTTTTGGAAAGCTCGTATATAAAATAATCCTCGATAATCTTTAGCCATCGTTTTGTGATGCACTTTAAAGTTTCAAAAACTAAAGGAAAGAAATTTTAGATTATCTAAATGTCTTCATTTTCTGTTACATGGAAATACAAAAATCCGTAATATTATCAGGTAATCATGTTTTCTACAGAAATGTCTTCTATTATACATCTATATAAATTCTGTCAAAAATACAGCTTGCATGTCACAAGGAAATACGAATAGGCTGAAAAAATCCCGTATTGTACCTTGCAAAATCCCGCATTGTACCTTCCTTATTGTATGTTGCAGGTGTAATGGAGTATTTCGACCCCCATAGAATAACGACCCCCGGCCATTATTCTATAGAAAATGTGACTCCTTTCCTGTAAAATATTGACTCCCCTTATAAAAAACTGACTCCCTTTGAAAACTCTATAGAAAAACTGACCCCTCCAAGTAAAATACTGACTCCCTAAAGATGACTCCCTTCGAATCTCATAGAATAACGACCCCGGTTATTATTCTATAGAAAAAGTGACTCCTTCCATGTAAAATACTCACTGCCGAAATTACTACATTCGAACTCTCATACAATATCGATTCCCGGACATTATTCTATTTAAAAAAAGTTACTCTTTCCGTGTAAAACACCGGCTCCTAAAAAGACTTTCGACGATAATATCTATTAAAAAGTGATCCCCACCAAACCTAACGGACAATTCTACTAGATCTACAACTCTAATACCCTCCATTGCCAATAGTTAACATTTTGAGTGTACTACTACTACTGGTGCCGCTACTTCTATTGCTATAACTACATGTACTTCTTCTTCTTCTACTACTACTACTACTACTTCTACTACTACTACTACAACTGCTACTACTGATACTACTATACCTGCTTCCACAAATACGTCTTGTACATCTACCTCTTCTTCTCCTGCTGCTGTTGTTGCTGTCACTTATTCCTCTGCTGCTGCTGCTGCTGCTGCTGCTGCTGCCACTGCCACTGCCACTGCCACTACCACTACCACTACCACTACCACTACTACTACTGCTACTACTACTACTACTACTTTCTATTGTTGCCGCTACCGTACTTTACTGCCACTGCTAAGTATTGCAACTTCTATTAATACTAAGTTCTATGCTAGCAATTTCTTGTGCAGTTTTCTTCTGAAGAATTACTTCATACCGAAGTTTGCAGGGATTATCGACACTGGTGTGTTTTGTGAACGTATTGTGAATTGTTATTTTCCTGAAAAAAAATGTATACACCAAGATACAGCGTCTAGAAATAGAATCCCTTTTCCCGTTGCGCAATGCTCTGATTTCTGTGTCAAGTGATGGTATCTGGGGCTAATGGTCAAACGGAAGGACGGACGGACGAACGGACAAGGGCGGGCAAATCTATATGCCCCCCTCCCCCGAGTGGGGGCATAAAATGCAGCAATTAGGCCTTAGATACATGAGTTATCACTAAATTTGACCAAATGACCGGGGGTTGTTTTTTTATGGGAGTCAATATTCTTCGTGAGGTTCAGTTTGCTTCACGTGGGGGAGTCATAGTACTATGATCTAGAGGTCATAATACTATGACCGGGGGGTCACTATTTCTATAGAATAATGACCGGGGGGATCATTATTCTATGGGGGTCGAAATACTTCATTACACCGGCATGCATGAGCCGACACAGTTATTTAAATAGCGCACACAAAAACATCACTCATTGCATTTCAACCTCAACAAACATTTAAGATTTCGTCCGATTTCAAATAAACAAACAAAAAGATGGAGGTATATAATAAAAGGGTTATTACAACAGTAGCTAGATCTGGGATTATGTGTTCGGCTCTCGTGGATTTTGCAAGTACGGATCACACTCGGCGCATGCGCGCCTCGTGATATCCGATCTGGTAAAATCCACTCGAGCCGAATACAGCATCCCAGATCGAGCTATTGTATAATAACCCTATTCTATCCCTACAGAAATAATAGTTCTATAAAACATAAAACAGCATGATTTATATCGGAAATGGCCTAAATGTTTTGTGTTGTTGTTGTTTTTTTTTTGTTGATTTTTTTTTTTCTTTCTTTTTTGTTGCTTTCTATGGGGTAAATTGCAAGCTTTATTTCGATTTGTTGCCCAAGGCCTAGATTGTTTTCGTCTTTAATGAATCATACAAATATTCTCAAATATGCTGATATAACAATTTTTTGACTCTGCTCATGTGCTAGTGTGGCCAAATAAAAGAAAGTACCCTAAATGAACTTGTTTCGTACTTCCTAAATTGCGTTTGTACTGATATTGAACTAACAGGAATGAAAAATGTGTCAAACTGCCCTTGACCTCTATTCTTTTGCTGATAAATCAGGCACGATCCTAAAGAATGATAACCTCCTTTCTAATAGTCATGTATTAAATGTTACATCATCGAATTTTATATGAATAAACGCGGTGAATAATAATTTAAATTCAGAAATGTTCAATACTGTTATCGATATCTGACATATTTAATTAGAACGAAGTAAAGGTATCCGGTCAAACAGCCTTTAATTCTATGGGGTGTTCCACATGCAATTTACAAAACGGGCATTATGCTTAACACGGGCTTATCTACCTCTCAGCATATAGTATTTACCGTGCAGATGGGTGCCAACATGTTTGTATGATAAATAAATATTTAAATGTTTGAAATGTCATTTTAATAACATCTCACTGCTACTGAACTTTAGCGCTATAGACTCTAACTAGCTATCCGGATTCGGTCGTATGAAACGTACTTGATAAAATCTAGAAAAACGGTTTGACTCAGTTTTGTGACCGAGAATGCAATGTGCATCTGCTCACGCTACCAGCTCAGGCTGAAGTGGCACTCTGCTATTCAGAAATATTGAATTGGTAAAATTGGCTTAGTACGGGGAGACTTGTTACAGCTGATACAAGGTACTGACTGTAGACCATAGACACTGTAGATAACAAGAAATTTGAAGATTTATTAAAAGCTCGAGACAAATTTCGTGAAGGATTCGAAATATTAACAGTTTAAAGGCGTTCACACGCTTTGCTGATGCAGAAAGGGCTCTTTTTGCGCGTAAATTTAAATGAAAATACTTATGGTTTGAAAAAATGATCCGTGATCACAATATTACAGTGTTATAAAACGAAACGATTCATTATGTAATAACTGAATATTACGTATGTTTCCGAAATAAAATTTACTGAAGTTACGTGAGTCAAGGTCACAGTGGTCCGATACCCTTTGTTAGAGTGAGTTAATAATTATTTATGATTTTCATCTTAATACATCTGCCTTTCTGGTACGTAACAGTGACTCGCGGAGGTATATTAAATCATTTACTTTTCCTTTATCCTTCAGCAATATTTTGTGCCTGTCTTTCTATGTTACCTTTTGAATTAGCTTTGTAATAACTGTATTACTTTAAATTTTGAGCATGCAAATTTATCAGTGAATTGCAATGATTTTATATTAAACTAGTTTTAAGATATCAGTTGTTTCTTTATCAGTCATTATTTCTTTATCAGTCTTACCAGAAAACATTAAATACGCGAAAAACAACATCAAGACATTCATAAAATGGATTCTTCTGGATTGGCTGAAAATGTGTGCGGTTCATTGTTTTCACATACTGCCCTTTGTTACCATTACGTTTGACTTGGTGGGGATAATTTTGATTTCGACCGTTACTCAGGAATATCTTGTGAGTTAAAGTGAGTTTTGGTCATATAACCGGTTTAAACTCCCTAGTGGTATTATATTGATCCAGTGTTGTTTTTTGCCATTGACCGTCCCAAGCTGCCCAATGCGCTGCCAATCTGTGTTCCTGTAGTTGTTTGTTTTGTATGTATGTTTAATTTGTCTATGTATTTTCATGCATATTCTAATACGGTTCCTACCAATACGTATACTGCGTCGTTTTATTTCCACTATGCCGTAAGTCTATTTTTGGATAAAAAAAACGAGGAGTGTCTCTATAATCTCTGTATAGTGGTGAATTTTTTGGCAATGTAGAACTTACATGTACAGGCTAAATTTTAGTACAACAAGTCTGTTAATAGTGTAAATCTTTAAACGTCATTTCCACAAAGTATTAAAAAGCTAGTTGTGGCAATGTTGCAATAAGGCGACGACTATTCTAGCATTTCAGTTTTAGGGGGTTGGGGCTGCATTTTTACAAAATGATTTTCCTAATGAATCTGTATCATGACTTGTGCTTTTTTCCATAATAAAATGTAAATAAGATCCTTTTTATACATACAGCGCATCCAGCCAAAATAATAGTAGACTCTGTTTGAATACATCTGATCAGAAGTTATTATGTTTGCAACATCCCCTGAATTATAGCGCCGGTTTAGCAAACCCAAAGTCCAAGTAAAGGGAATATGGTAGCCCTAAAAGACTGCCGTTGTGATTGTTAACAAAGTAGGTTGATAGATGAATAGTTTGCAAACATCTGTATTATGTTCTTTATATAGCCAAACTGTTAGCTTTTTCTTGAAAAGGGCAATTTAAAGATTACCCAAGTTTCATTATCCAAAATGTAATTTAAAACGATGTTCTCACGCAATACTTAAAGTTCCCTTATAGTGTACACGTTGTTGCTTCCATGTGTCAGATGTTTAAGTATAGTAATTAGGGTAAAATGGGCCGTTCTATGACAAAACCTGATAACACAATTTAGAGAGCAAATTATTCATAAAGAAAATTCTTTTACCTTTCAAATCTGAACATCTAAAGAAATTAACATCACTATTTTAAACAGTATGCGTTTGAACATTTAGAGAAAATGAAAAATAAAATGCTAAATCTATATCATGTCAATAATACGCGTTTTCTCTTGGAAGGGCCAATTCATATATACTTACTGTTTGATATCTTACAATTTTGACCCATGTCATGGTTTCTATTGTATTTTATTTATCCTATTTCTTTTTTTTTTTTTTTTTTTTTGACAGAACAAACTTTTGTTTCACATTGTTTCCGAACTATGTATGAGTTGAATGACAGTCACCGTCCGCTTTTGTGATTTTTTCCTATAAATAGGCAATATTTATAAGCATTGATTCCATTTCTTACTAATTAAGAAATAATATATCTCATTTAATGATTTGTCGCTGAATAAATCATTGTTTGGAGTTCAGATGCGAAGGAATTATATCACGAGGAAGCCGCCTGAGTGATATAATAATACGCATCTGAACGACAAACGGTGGTTTTATTCAAGAGCAAATCACTAAATAAGATATATTATTTCGATTCTAACATGTTGCAAAAGTTCATCCTGGACGACTTTAGTTAAATATCTGCCTGTTTTCAACTGGTTTCTTTTCCAGCGCGCCGCTATGCCGTTTGACGCTTTGGCGTAATAATTGTGACGTCAAAAAATGAATTGTTGTAAAATAATTCACTGTTTTCAGCCTTCTTTGTTTAAAAGGAAAATGAATCGTATCGTGTTAGAATATTTCATAAATCATCGCACATACGAAAAGATGCTAGAAAAAACAATTTCAGTCGACTAGTTTGAGGTTTTATTAAAGCACAAACAAAGTAAGCATCACAGTCATCGTCGTGTTAATCAGTTACCCTTCTGACAGGCGCACTTATTATCGATACAATGAACGTGCTCGTCATGTTTACAATGAAGAGCGTGATCATCAGGGCAATCGCTTACTTGCTGGCATCCTGGAAAAAAATTAGATCAAATTACGGGGTGATTTACATTATAAGGGATAAGAGAAAATTGATGAAGATTTTTTACAAATAGCAGTAAAACAATTAACAACATTTAAATCGGAAATAAAAGTAAGCTCTAGAGGCTATGGGGTAGGCCATACATTGATGTATGGTAGTATATATTCAAGTCGCTACATGTATATATGGATGTGTCGATAGATGATTCCACTTAGGAGAGTGAAAAGTCGTCCATTACATAACTATATCTATAATCTTCACTAGTTGAAACAGTACATCCATTTGAAATACTTATACTAAAATATATCAGTGAGATATAACAACGCTTATGTAGTTCGATAAACGTGTAGAAAAGCATTTTTCAGTGTTCGTCGTGCAGTAAAACATCTTTCTTTAACAAACTTTATTATTGTGACGTATACCGGCATGCTCGCATCTTTCATTATGACATGCGTCTGTTGTTATAGAACCATGAAAATATACGCATATATCCGCAAATATAGCCTTAAGTATCTAAAGTATTTACATGACCACTGCTTTGAAGATTCTTAACATCACAATACTCCTGACCACCAGTAGGAAGATATAGCCATGTCCCCATTTCTTAAATACTGAATAGTGATTATTTCATTTACATGAAAATGCTTTTAGTCTGATACTAGTATTGCATATGAAAGGCTGTAATAAATGCGAACGTCCTGCGTGAATAATATTTACAGTAAGACGTGTTATTATTAAAGAAATCGTTTGAGTGATACATGCTATGAGAACCATTCAACAACGCAGCCATCAGATGGGATTTTGCAGATTCTTGCAACTTACAGTTAAGATTGTATTCTCATTCTTGTCCTCGAACTACATGTTATGATTGTTGACCTGAACCCCTTTACCGAGGGAAGTTTACTAAATCAACCTTACATATATATATACATGTATAGTATATAGTGTGTGTTATTAATACACAGGTATATCAATATAACAATGATTGTACTCGCCTACCTGCTACACAAGTGCATATTTCCTTCTCACATCCAACAACTTGGTTAGCACCTGTGCAATTCAGGGCACAATTGCTTGCGTCTCCTCCGTGGCCGCAACTTGATGAATAAACAAGAGCTGGAAGTATAGAAATTTAGACATTACAAATTTAGAGCCTTTAAACCTGTAAAGGTACAATTAATGGCTAAATTCCCTTCTGATGATAAACAGACCGGTTGTAGCCACTGAAGGTGCTATTTCTGTTCATGTAATAAACATACATGTATGTTTTGGTTCGTTTATTCCGCAATAAGGTTTAAGATAATTGATTTCTAGGCATTGGGTGAAATTATCTAAATTGATAAACAATTTTAATTAAAGAAGTTGGAGGAAGTTAATTGAAACATGCTACTATCATCACAAATAATTTTGATGGGGTATATTTTGTAAAGTTGACCTGTATTAAACTCAAAAGAAATATATTACGCTTTTGCTTTTACCAAGAAATAACCTATAATTAAACAAGGGCGTAGCCCGATTGCCAACACAGGCTGCGGAGTGTTGATAACCATGGATGAAACGTCATTGCTGTCTAAGAGTTGTTTTTTTTTTTTTTGTTTTGTTTGTGAGGCAAGGTTCACAACGTAATTAATCACTTCCGACACCTCATTCATGATAGTATCCATCGCCACGAGTGTATGAGAGAAGAGGAACCTGTTTCCCTTTTCTTATGCTGAGTGCAATCAAGGGAGCTACTGGAGCCATTTTTTCACGTCTTTGGTACATGTATGACGGGGCCGATAATCAAACCTACTCCCTCCCGCACGCAAAGCGGGCGCTCTACCATTAGGCTGACGACAAAATGTAGGACGACGTTTAAAATGACGTCACATATCCATGGCGGTCCTCGCTTCCGATGGCTTGCCTGAGTTGCAGGTTTAGTCCTTTGTTGATATTTATAGTAAGGCAAAATAATATACACTATATAATTGGCAATAACGTGACTTTAGTGGTTAATAGCACCATTTAACATGTATTCTAATGGGGGCGTAGCCCGAGTACTTATATTGACTCGAGAAGTGCTAGTAACCATGTACGGCTTGCCGCTGTCGTTAAATTAGTTCCTTCGTTTATACATAAACGCAATGCATGGATACCGAGCACTTGATTATTTAAACCACTGATTCAAGGTAAGAAGGTATTAAATGCCTCCGCTACTATTTTCTAAGTACAAATAACAGTGTATGTTATGTTTTAATCAGTCTGTCACATCTTGTGAGACTACCTTTGTCTTGAAGACTGACTCAGTCCGTCACATCTTGTGAGACTACCTTTGTCTTGAAGACTGACATACCAAAAATATGGGGTTCACAATAATGCAATGAAAACATGATCACGGGACTGAGACACGGGATTAAAACGCTAATATTACGTAGGTAGACAACATAAATACCAGCTTTTCATTTCATTGTACCCTGCAGATTCGACATAAACTTGGGAGTATATAACGTAGCAGAAGTACCATCTAAAACATGCTCTCTTAGGTCCAGTAATTGTATCTGATTACTCTTGGTAGAGGGTCGCCGAATGAACGTTGGTAAGTAATCATTTCAAAACCGCTCAAGTAATTTCTGACGAGAAATATGTTTTCAAACTTGTAGGCAAAGTGACAACGGCCTGTGTGGCTATGTTATTTGACGAATCAGAATAATTTGAAATAATTTCGAAATAAGCAGATTTGTTTGTAAACAAAAATCAAAGCTAACACTATGCGAATAAAAATAAATGAGCAAGCCCGTCCCCTACATCATTCCACACACCCCTAGATGAATCTAAATAATATGATCGATCTTGGTACAGGTTCACCCAAGAACCAAACCTATGAAAGTATTTTACAATCGCATTTGTGTCTTAGGAAATGAACTTGTTATAAACGTTTCTATCTTCAGCTTTTACCGACCCCTGTGCTCAGCTGAACGGAACCGCTAGAACACATATCCAAAAAATATTCACAATAAGTTTTCATCAATGTAAACAGTTGTATTATGGACGCTCCAACGGTCCGACGAGGGAAGGTTAGTTATCGCAATAGTTTATCATTCTATACTCAGAAATAAATTTAAGTAGCTTACCAACTGCAACAGAAAGTACAAAACCAATTACAAGATATAACTTCATGACTGTTTTCTGCAATAGTTTGCACACGAATAGTGATGTGAATATATAAGAATAACACAAGATATGATTTGACACACTGTCTGCAAGATAAGACTGCCAAATCGGTATCTGGTTGAAATCATGAGTTTCTATCACGACGTTGTGATGTACATTCTTTGTCCTTGTCTATAATTACAATGTAGGAGCTGTCAAAATTGTACATGTCTGTCTGCCTGACAGGTCTTTCCCAACACGAGTGACAGCGGGGAATAAGAAACCGAGCGCCAGCGAGGGTTGGGAAAACACCTGTCTGACAAAGGCAGACATATAGACCTTTTTTGTCCAACGTCAAAATGTTTTGGTGCATGTTTTTTTTTTTTTTTTTTTGGTAAGTTATTTATACATACATACATACAACAATGATACACAAGTCAAATACAGTTTCATTTTCTAGATATCAACTTAGATGTTGTCACAAATCTTATTGAAAAAAGTTATATTAACATTTTTGAACTTATAATAATGATGCATGATTTCGAATTCTGATCTAAAAACTTTATATATATCATATTCTATCGTCCAGTTTTCACTAGCAAAATACGATTTATAAATGCTAAACCCAACTATGGTTAAAATATGTTAATATAAAAATAATTAGGTTCATAAAGTTTGTATCCGAAAATTAAACTTTTTATGTTGCGCATATTTCTTTCAATTCCACACTTATAAAGCAGATTTTGTATTTTTGTCCAGAATATATCTACTGTTGTACATTTAATGAAAAGATGTTCGTAATCTCTAGGACTCTGCATTTAACGCACAGAGGAGTTTCAGAAATTTTCCAGGAGTATCGTACGCCTCCGCTTGTAAATATTTTATTTATAACTCTAAATTTAAATTGTTTATGTCGGTTATCTGGAATTCTTTTTATAAATTGATATACACTGTCCCATTCTATTTCTTCGTTTATTTTAGTTGACCAGTACTTATGAGTAATCGGTTTTGTAGATATTGTTTTGGCTAATATTTGGTAAATGTCTTTGGTATCAAGCGTTTCTAAAGATTTTCCTTTAACTTTTAAAATTCTATCAGTTTTTACTTTTGTTTTAGTCGAATTTTCAGATTTGAGCTTTTGCTTCCATGATTTTGGTATAGCCTGGAAAATCTTATTCAATTCAGCTAAACAGTTTCTTTTGTCTGTCAGCTTATTCAGTATAATATTTTGATCAATTTCTCCTTTTGTGTTTATTATATCATTCACGAATAAAATATTTGAGTTAATCCAACTTTCAAAAAATAAACATTTATTATTTATGTGTATGAAACTGTTACCCCATAACATTTGTCTTCTTACCCAAACGAATGTCTTTATTTCCGGATGTTTTTCTAAGTTTTTTACCTTCAGCCAGAGTTCTATTAAGTTTTTATAAAAATCTGAAATATTGTTTAGTTGAATACTTTTCACACTGTTCAAATTGCATTGAAAAATTAGAAAGTCTTTTCCAAAATTTTCTAAGTAGTAATTTGGAATGATTTTCCAACTTGCATTATTATCATCTGTCAGCGCTTTGACCCATTTTAGTTTTATGGCAGTAATATAGGATTCAATGTCTATCATATCTATTCCACCACATTCTTTAGCACCAATAAGTGTGGTTCGTTTTATTTTTTCTCTTTTATTATTCCACAGAAACTTGAATATCAATGTATTTATATCTTTTATTATTTCTTTTGGTACAATTAGAGAATGAAATAAATACGTGAATTTTGGTATTAGTAGAGATTTTATGATCTGAACTTTGCCATAAATGGTCATCTTACGTTTACTCCTGTTAATTTTGTTTTCCAATTTAGAGCTGAACATTCATCTTTATTTGTGCCAAAATATACTACTAATGCCTTAATTGGTTTGTTCGGCCATGTAATGTTTCCTGTGGTTTCCGTATTTGACTTAAAACGTCCTATCCACATGGCTTCTGTTTTGGTTTTATTAAGCTCAAGCCCCGAAAGTTTGCCAAATTGCTCAACGAGTTTTATTGCATTATTAATGTCTTGACTTGATCTCATAAATAGCGTTGTATCATCAGCTAGTTGTGATATCTTTATACGTTTTTTACTATTTTTTATTTCGATACCAGTTATTTATTCTGAATTCCGTATTCTTAGTGCTAGAATTTCAGCTGCTATTATAAACAAAAGAGCCGAAAGTGGACAGCCTTGTTTAATACCTCGGTTTAAATTAAATGTTTGTGATTTGTGTCCATTATTAAAAATACATGACTTGATATCATTATATATTGTTTCAACCCATTGGATAAAGTTCGATTTAAATCCAAAATGTTTTAAGACATTTCTTAGAAAAGTCCTTTCTAAAGTATCGAAAGCTTTCCGAAAGTCTAAAAATAAGATGGCTCCTTCGGTTTGTAGCTTTTCAGAATAATCAATAACATCTTGTATAAGTCTTATGTTATATCCAATGAATCTATTTTTGATATAACCCTGTTGGTCCAAACTTACAATTTTGTGAATAATTTTCTGTAATCTATTTGCTAAAGCACGAGTTCCTATTTTTAAATCTACACAAAGTAATGATATAGGTCTATAATTCTCTAATAATGTAGGGTCACCCTTTTTGTAAGATAAGGCTAGACAACTTATTTTCTGTGAGTGAGATAATTCTTTTTTATCAAAGCTGTCATTAAAAGAATCTGTAAGAATATTTCCGATGCAATACCAGAACACTTTATAAAATTCGGCTGGAAGGCCATCAATTCCGGGACTTTTATTAGACTTCATTTCAAAAACTGATTTTTTAATTTCATCTGTTGTAAATAAACCTTCGCAAATATCTGCATCTGTTTCAGAGAGTTTTTGTTCATATAGCGTATTGTCTAGGTATGATATTATTGTATCTTGGTCAGTTGTATTTGATGAATATAACGTTTTATAATAATTAACAGTCTGTTTTAAAATTGACGTTTCTTCTGTGACTATTTCACCATTAATTTTCAACGAGTGTATAGATTTCTTTGTTTGCCTTGATTTTTAGAGGTTTAAAAAATATTTTGTATTCTTTTCACCTTCTTCAATGTATTTTATTCTTGATCTAATCTGCGCGCCTTTAGCTTTAATGTCATATAATTCTTGTATTTTAGATTGTAAACTTTCTATTTCTGTTTTTGTAACAACCGTTTCTTCTTTTTCGAGTAGTAATTTCAGCTTGGCCTCTAATTTATCAATTTTGTCTCTTCTTTCCTTTGCTTTCATTTTCGAGTAGTTTATTGAGGTATTTTTAATTTCAATTTTACAAAGTTTTGGTGCATGTTAATACTTATTACGTCGTGAAATTTGTCTTTTCCCTAGAAAAATGATCCACTGCAAGGATATCGTTGCCTTTCTCCGCTAGGTAGGCAAGAAGGGGTTTCCCTACCCGAGGTATGGTATGAAAAATATGAGTGTTAGCGAGGGCTTTTATTCACGCTGTCCAGAGGGTTGAGAAATCAGGTTGGGACATACAGACATGTGAGATCATTTTCTTGTCCATCACGTTCAAATAAAACACGATGTCAAATAAGAATGGGTACGTCCTTGCATTATTTATATAGTTTATGACTGTTATATATTTGACCCCTGCAAACAAGATACTCCTTTATTCCTGAAACTGATCGCTTTTTGCAAAAATAATGCTATAGAACTATATAAAATTACACTTGTTAGACTACATCCGGCACATCTGGGGAGGAAAAGTGGTAAGTTAATGGTTGTTACACCTTGCTTTACGCAATATCCGTCGCACGGAAAGCTGATCAACACTATATCCGTCTGTTCCTTATTTCATATAAAATCCACTTATCTAATCAAGTTTTCTGACAGTAAAATAATTCTACATAATCCCGCATTTACTATATTTTCAGTTTCAACTTTCTTTCATTTTAAATCTTGGAAGGGGCTTCTGCAATCAATGTAGTCGAAAAGTAACTTCAAATTAGAGCATGAAGAGGACACCAGAGCCTACGTAATAATCGTTTATTTTGACAATCAATTAGTGATCAAAATAATTTTGTCACTTGAACTTAAAGTATCATTTACAGCAAATTAACATGGATTGAATTACATGCTATCATTATAGATTTACATTAACGTACAATAAAAACTAAAATTTTAACAAACTGTACGAGCACGAGAAGAATATACGATTTCTGCAAACTCCTTGCAGTTCTTGCGGGTGACATTTTAAGTTTATAAAAACATACTTAATGTGCTTAGAACCCGTTTCATAGCTTCATTTCTACGTAAAGTTGGTAGTCAAAAGACGGACAGGATATGCGTTGCGTAATAGTTATAAATGAGACATTTACTTTTCAAAGCAACAAAACACTACTTGCATTGTTATAAAATACTGGGTTATATTTCATATTTGATATTTGAATTATTCAAGTAATTTTATTCTGAAAATTAGCTCATAGAAACGTGTGCAGCAGTTATTTACTGTCATACAACTGAGACAAATATATGTTTATTTTAATTGGTTGTGAAGTGAAAACAGACTGATACTGAAAGCAGTTTTCATTATGTCCTCAACTATAACCTCCCTTGCAGTAACTCAGAGCTGTTTTATTGTTACTTGATCACATGATTAACACCAAAGACATACCAGCCTATGCGGTCACAGGTATAATAGTTTTAATAGCAGACCTACCGGCGCCGCGAAGCGGCGCCGACAGCGTCGCATTACGGTTAGACGTGTGAAAAAGAAAATGAATAAAACTGTGTACAGACGTACATAACTATCGAGTTGAAAATTCTTGGTAAGTTTTTGGAATCGGTGTTGTTCGGGTTTCTTCCAGTACGCAATGCTCATAGTAATTAATCAGTAAGACGTCAATAGACGCTTGCTGTTTATAGTTGACCAAAGCGTTTCGCTTACTGCTTTGAACGTTGAATAAAAATGTAAATGAGCACCTGATAATAAGAATTTAGTGCTAAATACATTTTCTACGAAGAAAGAAAGGTAAAATACAATATTTTCAATGTGAAAAACGATTTTCGTCACGCTGCCGCAACTGAAATTTATTCTATATACTTATATTTGTAGTAAGGACGTCATACTTCCTCACTGGTGCAGTGGTTAGCGAGGTCGCGTTGAAGTCCAAAGGTCGGTTGTTCGATCCTCACCAGAAGCGTCTTTTTTTTAAATTTCTTTTTTATTTCAGTTTTTTTATATTTTTTTATTATGGGTTTTGAAAGTATTGTAAAAAAAAATAAAGTCATTCATGTGATATTTAACAAGTGTTTTGTTAGTGATGTCAGGTTCCAATGTAGTACTGTCTGTAGCCTACAGTAGTCAGTAGATAAAACTTTTTTTTTTAAAAAAAGGTTTTTCGATCAAAATTTACAGGCATTTAACTGTGAAAAGCACAAAATGCTCTTCTCCCTGTTAACATATATTTCATCCACAAGCTTAAAAATCTCTGACCAGAGTTTATTACTAGGAAAAAAACTATTGACTATGAATTATCAATAAACATCAAAAAGGCTCCTACTAGTAACTACCATTCCTATTCTTTATCAGTTGTGCTAAAAGATTAACCATAAAAATGTTAACTTCGCAGTTCAGTAAATAAAACAGAAGTTTTCGAGAATTTCGGCAAAAAAGTGATTTTCTCTGGGTCAAATTCTCATCATTTACATGTACAAAGCTAGTCTTTTGGTTTTTAAACAAGCTTTGTACATGTAAATGATTTTCATTCTCCCATACCAGAGGTCTATCATAGCAGTATTTTGCCTTAAAGTTGGTCACATTCTTCTTTCTAAAAAGAACTGTAACTTTCTTTAGATTTAATCTTAATGCATTCTAAGACATTCATTCAGAAATCAGGAATTATCATTAATTTATGAAAATTTTAATAGATCTTAAAGAACATAAACTTCCTAAAACGGATCCATAATTCCAGGTAATTCCAGCAGCACTCCTTTAAATTTCAAGGGTCACTGGTGATTTTTCAAGGGAGCTCTGCCTCCTAGGTAGCATCTAAGTTCATATTAGTCTATTGATATGATCGAATCTTTCATAAAATACATGTGTGTAAATTTCTTTACAGTTTGTATTTACCAGTTATGTTGTACTTTTTGAATGCACATATGTTTTTTTTAAATATTCACAGCCTAGGCAAAAATTCAATGACACTACCAAATGTTTTGACGTTCGATGTTTTAATCGACAAAGATATATTTATCAGAAATATGAAACGGTACTCGAATATCGTGTAGTAATTCGGTAACCATGAACGCAACATAAAATGTACGAGATGATTTGAGTACCAGCAAGTTGACAAGACAAGTTTTAAGCTTTAAGGGAAATTAAAACGTCCAACGGTTAATTCCTCTATCGATTATTACAAAGCACCGTTGGTCTGATTCATCGGCGAAGAACAAAATGAGCCGTGCCATGAGAAAACCAACATAATGGGTTTGCGACCAGCATTGATCCAGACCAGCCTGCGCATCCGCGCAGTCTGGTCAGGATCCATGCTGTTCGCTTTCAAAGCCTGTTGGAATTAGAGAAACTGTTAGCGAACAGGATGGATCCTGACCAGACTGCGCGGATGGATCCTGACCAGACTGCGCGGATGCGCAGGCTGGTCTGGATCCATGCTGGTCGCAAAGCCACTATGTTGGTTTTCCCATGGCACGGCTCAAATGCTTTCTTCTTCTTTTTTAATGCGTCTCAATATACCAAACAGGAGAGTCACAGCTAGGGCCGGTCAAATGGTAGTGCGTCTGGATTAATAGCTAAATCCAGAAAAAATGTAATAATATTATGTATTAGATTGCATCTTTTATACTACGAAAGTAGAAGACTTTTATGGAAAAAAAATAACAGCAACAAGACGTAGATATCCTATTCTCGGATCCAGTGAAAAAGTATTTGTATGTAAAACAAGAAAAATCTTTAAAAAAGATTGTCGGCGAATTGTAGCAAGACAAGAAGTTTATGAGGTTTACATATCGTGTTATTCTATTATTTTGCAAATAGCAATACTTAACATCACACTTAACAACAATTTAAATGATTCACTTTTAACTGTTCACAAAGGTTTCGTTTGTGTGCAATTTTGTCTCGTTTATTCTACGACGAATAATTACAGCAGCGGTCTGGAAGGCACTTCTCTACATAGAAGACTCTAATCACATCCTTGTTCATGTGATACGCAGACCGTATTTAGCTTTTTCTGTTAATAGATATATGTTGGTATTTGGACATTTTTTATCATATTTATTAAACTTACTTACATTTTTTTTTAGATATATCAATGTTCTTGCTAAATATACTGAGCAAAACTTAGCTTTAAAACTGCGAACAGCGTCATTTAGGATAAACGCTTTGTCCACATTTCACTCAGCGTAGCACAATCAGCACCGTGAAACAAATAGACACTTTCGTCCAATGAGGCAGAGTGTTGCATAAATCTTTAATTTTGATAAATTATCTATAATGCGTTATCAAGTAGTATGATTTGCACACAGAAGTCACGTGGCGTGGGTCGGTCAAGGTCACGAATTCGTTCTTAGTACGGCATTCGCCGAATAATGTGTTAAACGTTGTGTATTGTTGCAGATGGTAGTGGTTAAATCGTACTTATGACAATATATCACAAATAGAAACTACGTTTACCATCTATTACAGACGGTATGTAATGGTCACTCATTCATGAAATGTAGCTCCTCCCTCCTGCACCGCACTAGCGTATAGCGTGCTGGTTCTAAGAACGTATACATGTTTGTATTATACTGTTAAATCAGTTATCTTGTATTAGCTGTAGTGAATAAACGTAGTGTTAAACAATCCCGTCTTGGGTCAGTCATTTAGAATACAAATCCCTTTAAGGGTCCGAAATGTTCATATATATAATCAGAACATTACATTGGCGACGAGGATAAAGCGTGCTTTTCGAAGAATTATGGAATACAATTTATCAATTTAATCAGTGCAATAAAACAGTGGATATTTATGAACAATTGAACTATGGCTAGCATTCCGGAATTTCCGAAATTTGAAGTTTACAGTGATGAACAGTCTGCAGGTGTAAGATGGAACAAATATGTCGCGAAATTAGAGAATTTATTTGTGGGAATGAACATAGACAAAAATAAAAGAAAAAAGGCATTGTTATTACACTACTCCGGAGATGAAGTATTTGAAATATACGAGACGCTCAACCTTGGAACTACCGACGACAATTATACAGAAACAAAATCTGCGCTTCATGACTACTTCATGCCAAAAAAGAATAAAGAATTCGAAAGATTTGAGTTTAGAAATCTGAAGCAAAATCAAGGCGAAACAATAGATATGTATGTAACGAAATTACGTCAGAAAGCGGAACATTGTGAATTCAGTGATAAGGATGGTGAAATTAAAAGTCAGATAATACAAGGATGCGTATCAAAGAAATTAAGAATTAAGTGCTTAGAAGAAGAAAAGGAATTGAAAGATATCCTAATTTTAGCAAGAAGTATGGAAATGGCGGAAAAACAAGCACACGCAATGGACAGACATGACAGTCTTCCGGTAAACAAAATTAAGAAACATCCTTCCCAGCGACGAAAGCCTGAAAATCCTGCTTATCAGAAAGAAATACAGAAGTGTAGAAACTGCGGAGGAACTTATCCACATGCGCGAAAATGCCCAGCCCTTGGCGCAAAATGCAATTACTGCCATAAAAGAAACCATTTCATTGGGGTATGTCGTAAACGGCTGAATTCAAAAGGACAACTACACGAAATATCCGAAAATAACAATGGCTATGAAACCAACAGTGAAGACGAATCTTGTTCTGAAACGGATGTGGCTTTTGGACTTAGTGTTGTAAAGAAAATTTCAAACAAAAAAGTGCCAAAAGTAAACTTAAAAGTAAATGGTGTTGATGTGACTTTTCTTGTTGACACAGGAAGTAGCTTGAATATTCTCGACGAGTCTTTAATCGACAAAATGAGACCGAAGCCGAAAATCCAGAAAACAAAAACAAAAGCATATGCATTCGGTCAAAACAAACCATTGTCTATAAAAGGGAAATACGTATGTGTCATAGAATCGGGTCCTAAATTCGCAACAACGGATTTTCATGTCGTGAACGGTGCATCGGAAAATTTGATAAGTTATGAAACCGCCGTGGAGCTTGAAATTGTACCAGTCATACAGACTATATCTAGTAAAAATGAGAAATATTCAGACTTATATGACAAATACAAACCAGTGTTCAATGGGCTAGGAAAATTAAAGGATAAACAAATCAAATTCCATATAGACGAAAGTGTAATACCTACTGCCCAGCCAGCTAGACGCATTCCGTTTCACGTCCGTGATAAAGTTGCACAAGAGCTCGAGAAACTTGAAAAACTTGATGTAATTGAAAAAGCCACAGGTGCGACACCCTGGGTCTCGAACTTGGTCGTTGCTCCGAAACCCAAGTCTCCGAATGATGTCAGAATTTGTGTAGATATGAGAAAAGCGAATCTAGCATTAAAGCGTGAAAGACATGTCGTGCCTACAGTGGATGACATAATAATGGAACTAAATGGCTCAACCGTGTTTTCAAAGGTGGACCTTTACAAAGGGTTCCATCAGCTCGAACTTTCCGAGGAATCAAGAAACATGACCGTGTTCGCAAGCCATGTTGGACTTTGGCGGTACAAACGGCTAAATTTCGGTGTAAGTGTAGCCCCAGAAATTTTCCAAAATGAAATACGGCAAGTGATAAATGGATTAAATGGTGTGCTGAACATTTCAGATGACATAATCATTCATGGGAAAACGCAAACAGATCATGACTCGAACTTAGAAGCACTTCTGCAACGGCTACAAGATAAAAATCTGACACTCAACAAAGAAAAATGTGAATTTGGAAAAAGCAAAATAAAATTCTTCGGATATGTCTTTTCTGAATCGGGAATATCACCAGATCCTGAGAAAATCACTGCTATCAAGAACGTTGAAAAGCCGAAAAATCAGGGCGAGGTTCGATCTTTCCTTGGAATGACAAATTACGTGTCAAGATTTATTGAAAACTACTCTACAATCTCAGAACCCCTCAGACGCTTAACACAGCAAAATCAGCCATTTGAATGGACAACACAGCAGGAAAACGCGTTTCATCAACTGAAAAATGCATTAGTCAGTGACAAGGTCATGGCATACTTTGACCCGTCAAAACAAACAGAACTGTGGGTTGATGGAAGTCCTGTTGGTGTTTCTGCGATCTTAGTTCAAGAAAATCGAATCGTGTCATATGGAAGTAGGTCACTTACACCCGTAGAGCAACGCTACAGCCAAACAGAGCGTGAGGCATTGGCTTGTGTTTTTGGTTGCCAGCATTTCCACCTTTATTTGTTTGGAAAAGAGTTTACATTAATCAGTGATCATCGTTGTTTAGAATCAATATTCAATAACACCAAGCAAATTCAGTCAGCGCGCCTTGAAAGATGGAGGTTAAAATTGACAACTTACAATTTCAAAGTGAAATATCGCGCCGGAAGCCAAATGATCTCAGACTACTGCTCCAGACATCCAGTTAAAGAGCAGCCAGTTGAAAGCTTTGCTGAAGATTACGTCAGGTTTATTGCGCACACGTCAGTGCCAAGTTCATTAACTATGTCTGACATCGCAACTGCCACTCAGAAAGACTGTGTTATTAAGTGCGTAATGGACGCGATACTGAATAACAGTTGGTCGAAACAATTATGTTTCCAAGATGACAGCTTCAGGAGTTATCAAACTGTGAGCGAAGAGCTAACTGTCGTGTCACTCGATGAAGGAAATGTTTTATTGCGCGGCACGCGACTGTGCATTCCTGATTCGCTGCAACAAAAGGTCGTTAAGCTAGCACACGAAGGTCATCAGGGTCGTGTTCGCTGCAAAGCACTTTTGAGAGAAACATGTTGGTTTCCATACATGGATACACGTGTAGATGAAATGTGTAAAATCTGCATACCGTGCATGTCCGCTTCTCCCTCAACAATACAAGAACCTATAAAACCCAGTCCGTTACCAAAACAACCTTGGGACGAAGTATCCGTGGATTTTTGTGGACCTTTCCCGTCAGGCGAATATTTCATGGTAGTCATATGTGACTATAGCAGATATCCTGTTGTAGAAAAACTCCATAGCCTTTCTGCGCAAACAGTTATTCCACATCTTGACAAATTATTCAGTTTGTTTTCTATCCCAAGTGTCGTGAAAACTGACAACGGATCTCCATTCAACAGTCAAATCTTCTCGGACTTTGCAGATCGTTTTGGTTTTAAACATAGAAAAATAACACCACTCCATCCGATGGCAAACGGTACAGCAGAAGCATTTATGAAGCCTTTAGTTAAAACCATGAAAACCGCATCAGCATCAGGAAAGAACTTTAAAACTGAAATCAGTAGTTTCCTCACTAACTATAGGAGTAGCCCCACATCCATGCACTGGGCTTTCTCCGTATGAACTCATGTTTAACAGAAAAATGAAAACAAAACTTCCCCAGTTTTCAGTTTTCAGAAAGGATAAGTATGTCAGAGAAAGAGACACTAAAGCAAAGATGAAAAATAAACGTTATGCCGACATCCGACGGAAAACGAAGTATTCAACAATAAAACCTGGAGATAAGGTACTTGTGAAACAAAATATAAGGAATAAACTTGACACACCATTCAGCTCTTCAGTCGGTAAGGTAATCTCGAGAAAAGGTTCTATGGTCACAGTTCAACACAATGATCGTACAATTACCCGTGACATATCCCATTTCAAACCTGTAAACTCATTTAACGACAGCGACCAGCGTAAATCCTCTTCCGACGCCGACGGTACCTCACTGCGAAAATCAGGAAGGAAACGAAGACCCCCTAGAAGGTTTATAGACGAATAATAGTAAATACAGTGTGTATAAATTGCCTAAAAAATGTGTCTCAATTACAAAAGAAAAATTCTTACACTTATGGATTAATTTAGTTGGAAGTGTTCTAATGTTCAGGTCATAATAAAACCTGGAAGTGCAAAAAAAAAAAAAAAAGTGCGATTCTATTTGTGGCGTGTTTTAAATAGCCAGGTCATAATAAAACCTGTAAAGTGCAAAAAGTGCAATTATACTGCGAAGTGTTATAGCCAGGTCATAATAAAACCTGCAAAGTACATATTCTATTGCGAAACAAATGAGCATAACCACTGCTGGTGGTCATTTAATGTCTAGTGTTTTTTTTTTCTTGTTTATAATCTAAATATCTGGTTCCACAAACTAGCTCTTTAATTTGCACAGCTGTGGATAATAAAATATCAGCGAACGCTATCACGGGGTGATTAATGAGCGTCGGACAAAATGGACATTAACTTTACAAGCATTTAAAACAAAATTTCATGGTGTTTTCGCAGACTATTCTGGTGTCATGATGAACATTAGATGATAATCCCTAAATTTTACAGACATTATTTCTTGTATTCGGTAATAATGACATTCTCAAGAACAACTACGAACTTATAAATGAATCGTAAATCTGAATATGTGAAGCTTAGTGATTTGACACTGACATTTATTTCGTTCTGGGAAAACGACTCTAACCTCATGAGAAGGAATACATCATTATGCATGACAAATGAGTAAATAGGGAATTGATCGGATACTGTTGATATTTATTTTCTTTAAAGTTTGATGCCTTTCTTTGTTTGTGTTATAAGCTTCACATTATATTTTGTTCTTAGAAAATACGATAATTATAAGATTTTAAATCTGAAGATAGGAGGGATGTAATGGTCACTCATTCATGAAATGTAGCTCCTCCCTCCTGCACCGCACTAGCGTATAGCGTGCTGGTTCTAAGAACGTATACATGTTTGTATTATACTGTTAAATCAGTTATCTTGTATTAGCTGTAGTGAATAAACGTAGTGTTAAACAATCCCGTCTTGGGTCAGTCATTTAGAATACAAATCCCTTTAAGGGTCCGAAATGTTCATATATATAATCAGAACATTACACGGTATCCCAACGGGAAAATGTGATGACAGCAAGTGCTCCGGTGACCACAGTGCTGTATATAATGACGACCCCGAATTCAGAACATGTGTATGTAAACCTGGAACTGATTTGATCGAGGGCTTTTGCGTAACATGTTAAAACATTCACAACTATTTTTAGGCTCAACGGATGATCCAATTACACAACTGTCTCAGAAGCAAGTGTCGCGTTTCGTTTAATCAAGCGGGTACCTATTACATCTAAGCAGCAATTATTACATTACTAATGGTCTAAAAATAATAATAATCTAAAAACAAACTGTAAAACACCCTATCCACACCAGCAAATAGGTTCTACCAATGCCTGTTATGTCTTAAGAAGCAAACATTTTTATCAAAACTTAATCACGTATCTAGAGCACCTAAACTGATTCTCAACAGTATGATACTGTTGACATCCAATTTCATAATTTTATTACATAAACAGTCATTAATGATACCTTTGCATCATCAACTATATCTTATATTCATTAAGGTAAATCAGGGATGTAATATTTTTGTAAATCATTGTAGAGAATCGGTTATTTGTATTTAATGTAGTTAGTTATTCTTTAACGGAAACATAGACGTCAGGAGTTTACAAGTGATGACATACATAATGCATGAATAAAGCTGCTGTTCAAATCATGACTTGGAATTTTTCATTTTCCAAAATCATTTTAGCTACAATTTCCTTCAACAACGTTTCTGTCAAAGACATTCCGATTAAAGCTTTAACGCGTCGCTGTTTCCTATTTGTTCTTCGGTCGTTTCTTTTGTGAACGATGTAATAGATTAAGACGGAGTAGATTCAGAAACCCATGTGTATGGTCGAAAGGTATCGCTATAAAGTTTGGTTAATTTCAAATCTTAAATGAAGTATAAATCTCATTAAGAAGACCGTAAAAATTAGCAAACTCATCATAAAACGAAATGCCAAATGTCAAATTTATACCTATAACCCAAATAAGCAGGTAATATTTCCGCTTAGCAGTTAGATTACTATAATTATGAAACAGAAACAAACTTTTATCAAAGTAGTACAAGTACCGTTTGTTTTACACAAGTGATATTCACTCAGCGTGGCAACCACTTGTTGTTGCCGCACTTCCCGTCTTCGGACGACCATGCGCGCCTTCTGAAAATGACTAGTCAGGTAATGGCGGAAAGAAAATGTTCTCAATTTTTTCCTGTTAAAGTAGCATTTTCATGTTTTATGTAAGCCAGTTCCTGTTTTTATCTCATTGTGGACCTATTGTTGACATTCTGGTAGCATTTTCAAGGAGATGTTTTGCATTTATAGAAGTGTAAACAAACCTTATTACTCATGTGTTCAAATCCACATTTAAGGTGTCAGTTTGGAAGCTATTCCATAGTGTTGACCTGTCAGACAAGACATCTCCTTAGAAGATACATGACACCTACTTTTCTTGGTGTTGTTTGGTGGTTTATAGGTAATTTAATAACATAAAGCTTGTAATTCTTTTTTAAAATGGGCCTGGCTATGTGTTACAACTTTCAGAAGATTGTTAATTTTTGTATAGAACATATAGCAAATTTATTTACCACTGCATAGCCTATAATTATATCATGTCACATATACAGGTTTTCTCATATAATGGCCCATTTATGTTACTGGCTAGAAAAAATCCCGAATTTAACATTTCTCAAACGCACAGGGAAATTCAATATCTGTACAGTTTTGCTACGGATCCATGACACTTCCAAAAACAGACTGACTATCTTTAACCACACACGGACCTTCTGTGAAATACTCTGTATATCTTCAGGCTTAGTGTTTTGGGACATGGGTAGGACTGGCTTCCTTCCTAACAATGAAAATCTAGAGAAATTGTATACATTCAAGCCATTTCAGACACAAACATGTACGCGAAACTATCTCTGGTTCTGGCATATACTCAAGTCAAACAATTCCACATTAATATTAAAGTTATTTGGATGGAAATTAAATAAGTGAGTATTTGTGTGAGTCGCCAGTGGCTGTCATCAAACAGTTTTCGATAGTGCTGAAAGGCAGTGAAGGTTTCTCCCGCAAAAAATGTTCAAAAAGCAACAGCTAGTACAGTCTCAAAAATAATTAAAAAAAATCTCGGTATAGATTAATTTGAACACAAAACATGCACGTTCTAAAATAGAAGTATCAATAAAAAGTAAAATGATAGAGAATATAAATGATTTACCAAATAACTTTGCTTTTTCAACTTAGTTATATACAAATTAGTAAAAGATAGTAGGACATTTTCAATTCAAACGTAGAAGCTAGATGAAAAAGTATCAGTAAAATTGTGCAAGCATGTATTATCAGCAAGTTTACAAAACGTAATTATATATTAAAAATAGACATGTAGATATTTGATTAGCTGAACAGTTCAGATGGCATTTGAGAAAATGAACAACCGACCCGTCAGACACAATCTAAGAGGAAACCATAATACCCAACTGCAAAATAGCTGAACACGAATAATGTGGTGTATCTGAAAAAAAAATATTTTGCGATCTCATTTTTATTCATGATGATCTGTTTCATACGGTATCTCTTGTTTAAGGAGGTAGGTTACCTTGTTACAAGGGTAAATTCAGATTAGTTGAACCGCAGAATTTTTTTGTGTTTCGTGTAATATGAAGTTTTAACTGCTGTAATCTCAGTTTCGTTTGTCTCTGTCCCTTCAAATTCAATTTTTATCCAGGTTTGAAGAACATGACCCTCCAAAGGTATTTCATATTGAAAGAAGAAGGAAAATACGGATATTTAACACTTTTCAGTGTATTTTAGGTTCATTGATATCCGTAGAAATCTGCATAATTGATAATTTTACTAATATGCACATAAGCTTTCTAATATAAGCTTAAAATGTATATGTCGCGGGGCTCGTGTTTCCATGGTAACGCATTTTCTCTCATTTTTTAAACAACTATGTATAAAATATGTGTTTTGGACGACTTCAGTGCCATTCTGTTAATGACCAACATGGAATATTTGGGTAATATTATTAGCAAAATACCAAGCACTTTACATGGTACCCTATTTTTCTTAAAGTTTAAAGTAACCATGGCAACAGAGATGTTTAAAATAGCTTATATCTTGTTTTTTGTCATAATTGCTTATAAAAAAATATTGAATAAGATTATCTTTCTAGTTAATGTAGCTTTAAAACATATTATTTCTAACGTAAGTTATATTTTCTTGTTATCTGCATTGATTCAAACAAATTTCACAGCTTAGAATACATACGACAGTACCCCTCGCCTGGCATTTTTCATGGAAAAATCGTTCAGCATGCTGATATTATTCTAATGGATAATGTTGAAATGAAAATAAAAAGTCGAAGCTGTGTTTCTTAAATAGACCAGTGTCAACGCTTTTGAATTTTACATTCAGATACATAGGTCACGGGCTTCGTTTCCATGGTAACATCAATTAAATTTAAGAAACCACATTTTTCTACTGAAATTTGAACAATTTTAGATCTTAGTTTTAGTATATAAGTAAAAATTATCAACGGGACCTGAATAATAGGTATTACAAATCAAACTGCTAGATTTTTTTTTTGAAAATGGCCGTTACAAGTAACCTTTCATCCAGCTATATTCCAAATAACATTGGTTACCATCATCCATTTTCTTACAATCCGCATAACGTTTCAATATAACTACATAAAAGAAGCAAAATATTGATGATTATTCAGAGCAAAAGATTCATAACAAATATTTCAGCAAATATTTGTTATTTGAAGATAGTTAAAATAAAGAAAATGCACAGAATTACGTACTTTCAAGATAAAAGCTATTAATTTTGCGCGGTAACTGACACGTAACGTCATGACGCCAATGACGTCATTTTAAGGCAACATTGTTTTGAAGCGTTTCTGCGGCAATTGATTCATTATTTCTGCATTATTAAACCATAAAGTATCAGATCGGAGGCAGGTTCATGATTTGTTTTCAGGAGAATGAATATACAAACACATTTAATTTGTCGTAAACGTCGTCGTAAATCGTCACGTTAGCTTCCGGTTGGACATGCGCACATACAAATATGAAGGTAACCTACCTCCTTAAGTGCATAATGTGGAAATAAGTTATAGTTTTCAGAAAAGGGCATGCTTAACCACGAAATTTTAACTTTTATTTTGACAATAAAATCTGTAAAAAGATCCTTTGGAAGCAAAGAATGCAACCAAGCAGAATAAAAACAGACTCGGTTTGATTGCGTCTGTTCATGAGAGGTAATACAAAATGCAACACCTCTTACGGCCCCTAGCACCGGCTTAAGCGGTACTCTATTACGCATCAATTAAAAGGACTCTGTGATCCCAAAAGACCAGAAAATATAAAACACTGAATCCAATACTCAATTAGAAATAGTAAAAGCAATCATGTTTAGGTAATGTTTCCACCTCAGGTAGTTTTTCTGCAAACACTAATTGGTCAAGCGCATAAAGCCACTCTTGATTTAAGGAGATATCTTTATTACTGTTTCTCATTCTCTATAACTTTTTCATAATTTTAAAATTAACCAGGAACGAAACGTGCGGAATCTGCCAAGCTAACAAAATAGGGCGAGATCATTAAACAAATTGAAGTCTCTATCACGTGTTAAAACTTCATTTACTCCGGGAAACTTTGAGGGTTCAAATTTCACTTTTTAAGAAGATTTAAAATTAAACACACATCAAAAAATATACTTCAATCAGTTATAAACTTATGTCAAAAGATCTTAAATTCAGTTTATCCAAATTAGACAAAAGTGTTGTCAGAATAATTTGACTACATGGGGTATCATGTCTTGCTTAGTTCATAATGAACCTACAATGTATTAATACGAGCTTACTTGAACGCAGTAATCTTTGCTTTTGTCTGACGGACTTGACGGAGTATTTTGTCACCATGGGATTTGCTATGACAGGCATTAAAAGTGCGACCATATCATTAACAGACGTTTTTGCTTACCGAATTGTTTGCCTTTGTCAGGGCTGTGCGTACACCAAGGTATTTGCATTGTATTGTTTCAGAGGTTGTGAACTGTGTTTGTATGTATAATCCATACATTTTTTACACATTAAGGCCTCGACTGTCCATTACCTTCTTCATATAGAACATCAAATTTCTTTTTGCTTTAATAGTGTTTTGAGAAATATGACAAACATATAGAACTCAAAATTAATCTAGTAGGTGTTTTGGCAGCTATTAGCCTAACATAACACTGGCCTACTAGCTTAACAATGTCTCGAGATGATGCTTAAGAGCCGAAATGAAGATCCTGATGATTAAGTTTAGATCAAGTGAATTCCAAACTTAAAATCTTGCTTCTAACCAAATCAAATACATCCGACTCCAAATCTTTGTTTCAAACCTTGAAATCACAAGTTTTTGTTTCAAACCTAATCTACTAAGGTCCTAATCTACCACGAACATATTTTAAGCGCATTACTTATATATTGCTGTTAACGTAAAAGATCAAAGAATTATAAGAATTATACAATATAACCAGAATACTATAATATTCTATATCTTTATAATATTGTCCACCTTTTGTGTTTTGAGAACAACAGTGAATTATTCTAAGTTCGAACTCTATCCGATCACCTTCTATGACCTCTCCTCATAATCCTGGGCTACCAAGGTACTCAATCTTGGTCGGACTCATAACTACATGGTGATATAATGAATGCCTATATTTTCCAACCGGTTTAGGTCAAACAGAATCGAAAACGTCCAAGACTTAAACATGGTTAAATATTAATATTGTTAACAAAGGACGCAGCCCGGTCATCTGCAATGACCCTCTAGGGCTACCTGAGGGCTGTTGAATGTGTTTTATTTTTATCAATACCTATACAATAACGCGAAAACCGAGAAACTTTACTCGAAACGTAGACATAGTTACTGGGATTTAAAAACATAGTACCTGGAAATTTCGAGTCGAGTTGCGTATCTCAAAATTTCAAGCTTCTGAGTCAACATTTACGAAATCGAATTTTGACCCGGTAACTCAACATTTTTGTTGAATGACTCAAAATTTCGATGCTCTTCCGTAGTAAGATCATGACCGTGGAGCAATTCGTGAGAAAGCAATGGATATCACTGAGTTGTAGAGGCTGCAGAACGTATGAACAGTGTCCGAGCATGTTGATTTGAAATAAAACTACAGTACCTAAGATGAAAGAGCAGAGGGAACTTCATGTATTACACTTTACATTGAGGAAAAGCAAAATAGTATTAAAAGAGTGGACGTCATGTGTTTTCATGACGTAACGCATGATAGTCTCCCGAAAATATTTCAGATAAAATCACATTAATTTTGTGTTTTATGAAAATTGGACATGTTACACAAGTGTTATTTCTTTAAATTGTTATATCTCAAATAATTTATAGAGAGTTTCAGCATCGATCCCGCATTGAATCTAATTAATGTGTAATCGGCCCTCAAGTCTGCTTCTTAGGGAGACGTCTGTCAAACATGCCATGAACTCAAAAGTCTGCGTGTGTGAGTATCTGAGTTCAATTCCGGTCCATTCGGACTTTCCGCCACAGCACAGGTTTACGCCACTCCAACGCCCCATGCTGAGCGTTGGGATTTGAATGTTCAGGGGCTTCTCTGCATGGCGCCTATCTCTATGTCGTCACCAAGAATACGCCTTCTTTCATACACAAACGGTCCCTTTTCAGGGCCACTCCCGCTGGCTTCAGTCAGCAATCTGAAGACCAATATAATTATGATCTAAAGACCCTGTCCCTTCTCGAGACGCGCACTCAAAGGCGGGCCGGAGAAGACACTATAGATTGATTAAAAGAGACCATGGCTTAAGAACGCACCCGCCCGCTTAGCTCGATAGGGAGAGCGCAGGTCTACGGATCGCGGGGTCATGAGTTCTATCGTCGGGCGGGGCTTATGTTCTCTGTGACGATTTGGTAGAAAACATTGTTTCTGAAATCATTCGTCCTCCACTTTTGATTAATGTTAGGAAGTTGGCAGTTACTTGCGGAGAACAGGTTTGTACTGGTGCAGAATCCAGGAACACTGGTTAGATTAACTGCCCACCGTTACATAACTGAAATACTGATAACCCAAAGCAAACATTCATGGCTTGAAAACAGTTAAGTCTCGTATAAAAGCTTTGTATCTATAACTGGATTCTTAACTACGTTGGTTCTACAACATAAGAAGTTATAACTTCATACAATGATAGAGCATATTGAAAGAACATTCAGTGACAGGGTACTATTACTCGAATACTATAAAAGGTATTGATTTCATACGTAACATATTGATAGAGGTTAGTGATAGAGAGTTCAGTGATAAGGAACCATAACTATTATTTGTCCCTTTTTGAGTAATCACTCTTTTTTGAGCACATTGTCACGGTTATAACTTTAATACTATGTTAGTTATTAACTTCATACTTTACATATTGATAGAGGTCAGTGTGTGGGAGTGTACTGACAAGAAACCATAACTCTTGGTGGTCCTTTTTTAATTATCTCCCTTTTTTGAAAACCTTGTCCGGGGCATATCTTGAACATTATGTAAGGTATTTACTTCATACTTTACATATTCACAGATATCAGAGAGCGGGAGTGCAGTGTTAAAGAACCACAACTCTTGCTGAACACATTTTCCGAAACACAACCACCGTGACTGAAAAGCCTCTTATCCGACAGCATTTTCGGGGAGCATCCATAGACGTTACCAATCGCCTTGTTCCAGGTCGTTTTCAATTACTACCTTTAACACCATTGACCTTAACCTTGACCTACTTTCATGTTAGGAAATGTACAGTGATAAAATTTTGAAAATGTGTACAGTTTTGCAAATGATTTAAAACAGTGTTCAGTATTTACATTTGCTGACATTAATCTTGACCTATATGCTTTATTTTGAAGCTAAAGTAATGACATTCTGACCAATTATACGTATTTCTTATTTTTAGTATAAACATCAGGTAAGGTAAGCGATATAGGGCCATCATGACCCTCTTGTTTGTTTTTGCCGACCAGTAAATGTCTTGTCCGTAAGTATTGCCGTGGCACTCATTAATCTTCGTCAATATTTTCGGGCGTTTTTGTTATTTTACGCGATATTTGTATCCAGACCTGAAAATATCTACATTAATCAAAACAAACGATACAGTTAACCATTGGAACGTGGCGTAGTGGTAAGCTCCCCCCCTTCTACGCGAGTTACCGTGGGTTGGAATTTAGTTAAAACCAGTTTTTCTTAATTCACTATGATGTAATTGTGTCGATATTACTTTCGTTCTTACTTTTTTAAGATATATATCATTTTAGTGACGCCATTTCCTTGAATTGCCAGTTGAATGAACGAACGCTTTCCGGTCCTGAAGATTTTAGTCCGATTTACTGACGTAAAAGAATGTTTAGTATTTCTTTCATGAAATAAAATAAACAATAAATCACAGTAAATGTGACAGTTGCCATGTCTATTCAGTTTACAGATGAAATAGAAAAAAAAAGGTCAGACAGAGATCTCGAGCTCACAACCCTGAGATTGGTAGCTGACCGTTTTGCCCGGGCAGCTATATCTGCATATGTGACATGATGAAGTTGCGAAATGTATATTATTAGTTTTTCAACAGTTATATCGTTATTTAGGTCCGGACACCGAAAATTAGTTTACGGAAACATTAGTGCCAGGTCAAAACGTACGGACAATACACATGTTTAATTGTATTGGACAAAAGGTAGACCGCATGTGATTATAGGATTAGCAGTTATACTGATATCCATAAGGAAACATCACGCACTCTTCAAAGATAAGATGTCGAGCGCTCGAGATAAGATGTCGTGCGCTCGAGATAAGATTTCGTTTGCAATAGATAAGATGTCGAGCGCTCCAGATAAGATGACGTGCGTACAAGATAAGATGTCGTGCGCTCGAGATAAGATGTCGTGCGCTCGAGATAAAATGTCGTGCGCTCGAGATAATTTAATCTTAAAAAAAATGCATGTCCTAAACAAACCAACATATTATAGTGGCTTTAATTTAAAAGAAAACAAACACAGTTTCAGTTTATTAGTTTGACGATTTGTTATGACAACTGTTTCAAACTTTGAGTTCATCAGTGATGCCTACATTTGCAGACATTATTCATGCAATGTATCTCGGGATCTGGACAGTGGGGATGAAAGTCGTGCCCATGACAGTCTTGTTTTTGCTGGCATGCTGAAAAAATGAAATAAAAAGAATAAAAAGTTAAGATGTAATAATTTCAACTAAAATATTGTAAAATACTAGATTGTTACAATTTTAACAAAGTCTGTATTCTATACCTAATGATTTGTTTGACAATACCGTTCTAATTTCATATTTTACGGAAACGGTTAGAAATTAAGCTGAATGCACAGAAAGTACAAGTTAATTGGCACGTAATAATTATGACGACAATAAATATGAAACAAATATGAAACACTCACGATTCTACCTATAAATATAAATAAATATAAATTTGTGACAACTTGCTCCCAACTTAGGCCCTCTACAGTTCAGTCACACATGATCCAACACACAAGGTTTGTTGTTATTACTCTAGACTGTTACCATTTTATAAATGATTTTAGATGGAATGACAAAATATCTGCCTTCGATGAAAAGTGTAAGATTACATCTGCATGTCTTAAACAGACACACATCTAGGGCTATTGATTTTTTTTTCGAAGTTTACAAAGAACGTTAAACCAGAATATGTAACATTATTGAGTCCATTTAAGTTACGGCTAATGTAGTGCTAGTATTTGAATATAAATATTTGATTTATGACGACAGTGATTCATGTACCGCTAGAAGAGTCCCTAAAATGAGAGGTAACTACATTGTGTACTGTTTCTGCATACCTTGGCCACTAGCTCCGGCCGATACACATGTACAGATTTCGTGCTCGCAGCCCACAACTTCGTTAGGATTTGTACAGTTTATCTGGCAGTTCGTTGGATCATTGTGATCGCAATGTGTCGAATAAACAATACCTGTAAGTGCAAAAACATATGAACAGATTTATTAAAGTGTTAAGGCATACGTATTAGACCTCACCTTTACACAAAGCAAATAAAAAAACCTTTAATTTCAGTTTGGTGGCCGAGATAAAAAAGGTTACTGTTTCAGTACCTTAGTTACCATAACAAGAAGTTCAAGTCGGATCAGTTTCCTGTTATAGACAAACAATCTTTGATACAAATATGAGCCGCGCCATGAGAAAACCAACATAGTGCGTTTGCGACCAGCATGGATCCAGACCAGCCTGCGCATCCGCGCAGTCTGGTCAGGATCCATGCTGTTCGCTTTCAAAGCCTATTGCAATTACAGAAACCATTAGCGAATAGCATGGATCCTGACCAGACTGCGGGGATGCGCAGTCTGGTCTGGATCCATGCTGGTCACAAACGCACCATGTTGGTTTTATCATGGCGTGGCTCATATCTCTTTAAAAAGGAATTGGGGGAAATTTCATTTTAGATACAGAAGATGAAAGTAACTTCCCACTTTTAGATATATTTGTTGATTTAGAATTGACTGAAAAATCGACTTTGAGGGAGCTATTTTACTTGTTTATTCTGTTGTTTTGGGTATGCAATAAACTTTATCTGTCCTTTGATTCTTTTCGATATTTTAGGATAATTAAGTAAATATAAAAACAAATATTACCATTCAAACATTTCGAACAGTTTTTTTTTTTTAAACTACAAGAGTCCAGAATCAATTTGATACGTTGATACATATATCCATTGAAAGGGGAATTCAGTCAAGTTATTTTTAAATACAAATGATGAAAGTAAGTCCCCATTCTTAAATACATTTGTTAATTTAGAAATAATTTTTAAAAAATCCTACTTTGATTGTGCTGTTTTTATTAAAATTATCTATCCTTTGATTCTTTTCAGCATTTCAGGATAAATTAAGTAAAAACAATATTATCATAATGATTCCAACATTTCTGAACAGTTTTTGAAAATATCTGTTTTGGAAATTTACGGGAATCCAACATTTACGAGGACACGAAATGACGATAAGCTACTGATATGTCGTAGATTCGTGCCCTCGGTGTGAAGACATGAAAGGACGATAAACTACTGATATGTCGTAGATTCGTGCCCTCAGTGTGAAGACATGATGACATTGAAGACGACAAGTTGTCGTGTCTCGTGTGTTCGTGGTGAACACGAAAGACAAACTTCCGTTTCATCGAGTCCTCGTACGCTCGGAACAAAGAGACGATGCACACGATAAATAAAAAGCAACGGCACGAGTTATTATACCCGCCGACACGACATTTGCCTGCAGACTTGTGCAATTGTCAGCGTATTTTATTTATTTTTTTTTATTTTTTTTTTTTGCCTTAAAGTTTCATCGAGTCCTCGTACGCTCGGAACAAAGAGACGATGCACACGATAAATAAAGGCAACAGCGAGAGTTATTATACCCACCGACACGACATTTGCCAGTAGACTTGTGCAATTGTAAGCGTATTTTATTTTATTTTTTTTTTTTTTGCCTTAAAGGATCCCTGTCAATGTGTTCTCTCCGACCCACGGGGACACGAAGACACGACAAATATACAGTTTTCGCCATAGTAAACAGCCATTACATTTTACTGTATTTTCTGAGTTTTAATATTTAGTTATGATTGAATTCTTAAATCATAAATTGATTTAAAGAAATAAAGCACTGAGGAACTTACAAACAGCAGCAGAAATTACCACACCAATTACAAGATACAGCTTCATGACTTTGTCCGACGATGGTTGTGCACAAATATACAACTATAGAAGCAATGTCAAATTTATGTGATCATAAGATAACCTTATCAAATCATGGTGTAAGCTATATAGACTGAGATAAGGATAAGAATAAGAATTTCTTACTCCAAACTTCACACTTCATATACGAGGGGTGTTCCAAAAGTAATGTCACTTGTATCGGTTCTCCTATACTGCAAATGTTTTGATCATTTAAACTTGCTCTGCCCTTCAAAATACTCTCCGTCAGCCTGAATACACCTTTTGAGCCGGTCAATCCTCTTTTGGAAGCATTGTTCATACTCTTCTATGGGAACACCCATCAGATACTGATAAACAGCAGATCCAAGGGCATTTCTCGATTTGTATCTCTTTCCAGATGTCAAAAATATCAATTTATTTGTATAAAACAAACACAATTTGCCGCCATTTTGTGTATGCTATTTTTGTTCGCGTGACGTCACAATGGCGTCTCTCTATCCGGTTCGCGCGTTTTGTATATATACTTGAAATGGATTAGAAATAAAAAAAGAGAGAAACAAATAAGGTTTAGAAAGAAACCTCCAGTATTGTCACTAACGAAACTTAAGAGTTTCAGTTAGAGGAGTACGTCTCCAAAGCGCAGCAAGTCCAAGTTGCGCAGCAAGTCCAATTCGGAAGAGTAAGTCTTCCAAGTGCAGCAAGTCCAGGTTGCGCAGCAAGTCCAGTAAGAGGAGCAAGTCTAATTCAGAAGAGTAAGTCTTCCAAGTGCAGCAAGTCCAGGTTGCGCAGCAAGTCCAGTAAGAGGAGCAAGTCTAATTCAGAAGAGTAAGTCTTCCAAGTGCAGCAAGTCCAGGTTGCGCAGCAAGTCCAGTAAGAGGAGCAAGTCCAATTCGGAAGAGTAAGTCTTCCAAATGCAGCAAGTCCAGGTTGTGCAGCAAGTCCAGTAAAAGGAGCAAGTCCAATTCGGAAGAGTTAGACTTCCAAGTGCAGCAAGTCCAGGTTGTGCAGCAAGTCCAGTAAAAGGAGCAAGTCCAATTTGGAAGAGTAAGTCTTCCAAGTGCAGCAAGTCCAGGTTGCGCAGCAAGTCCAGTAAAAGGAGCAAGTCCAATTTGGAAGAGTAAGTCTTCCAAGTGCAGCAAGTCCAGGTTGTGCAGCAAGTCCAGTAACAGGAGCAAGTCCAATTCGGAGGAGTAAGTCTTCCAAGTGCAGCAAGTCCAGGTTGCGCAGCAAGTCCAGTAACAGGAGCAAGTCTAATTCGGAGGAGTAAGTCTTCCAAGTGCAGCAAGTCCAGGTTGCGCAGCAAGTCTAGTGAGAGGAGCAATTTAAATTAGAGGAGCAAATCTAAGAAGCGAAGCAAGTCTAAGAAGCGAAGCAAATCTAAGACGTGAAGCAAGTCCAGGAAGTGAAGCGCGTCTAAGAAGCGAAGCAAGTCTAAGACGTGAAGCAAGTCTAGGGGTACAGCAAGTCAAGTATATCGAGGAAACCTTCATCGTGTGTACTGCTTGGAAGATACCTCAGATATTGTCACCATTATAGTTAACCCAAAACTTGACAAATTGGGGGCTCGTCCGGGATTTATTATAATAATATTGCAGCTATCATAACAAGCATGATGTATTACGATGAATGGTTGAGACTTGGCGAGAGACTTGGATTGTCCGGTGGAGACTTGATCCTTTTCATCAAAGATAAGGAAGAGGAATGTATAGCAAGGGAAGAGAGAGCTCAACGACGTGATGAAGAAAGGAGACAGATGCAGATGAACTTTGAACTGCAAATGAAGGAGAGAGACTTAGAGATTGAGCGTTTGAGGGTCAACAGAGTAAACAGTACTGATACTTGTAAGGCGTACAGACCTAAGATTCCAAAGTTTGATGAAGAGCACGATAACATTGACGCATATCTGGAAAGGTTTGAGAGATATGCTCAAAGTCAAAAGTGGGAAGAGGAGAGCTGGGCCATAAGTCTTAGCTCGCTTTTAACAGGAATGGGACTGGAGGTGTACACAAGCATGCCACAAGAAGAGGCCTGTAATTACGATTCTCTCAAGAAAGCGATCCTAAGGAGGTATCAGTTGACTGAAGATGGATTCAGATCTAAATTTCGACAAAGTAAACCAGACCAAGGAGAGTCGGTCTTCCAATTTGTGTCAAGAATAAAGAGATACTTCAGTCGTTGGACTGAACTGGCTGGAATAGAAAAGACGTATGAATCCTTATGTGATTTAATGATAAGAGAGCAGTTTATTGAAGGTTGTTCGGCCGAATTAGCGGTGTTTCTAAAAGAGAGAACACCAAAGTCGATGGACGAGATAACACGTCTTGCAGAGCAGTACATCGAAGCACATAAGGGGACACCTTCAATATTGTCGAAGAGTGTTGCGCCACAAAGGAAGCACAACTCCACCAGTCATGAGCAGTCCAGTCGAAAGACAGAAGAGAAGAATGGGTTGCGGAAAACCTGCTTTATATGTAATAAAGCAGGTCATTTAGCGCGTGACTGTAGACAAAACAGCAGGAGTAACACTCCAAAGAGTTGCTTTATCTGTAATAAAGCAGGACACTTAGCCAGAGATTGTAAGCAGATGAGATCAGCTCCAGCAAAGAATGACCAGAAGTTAGCAGCAGTGTGTGTTCAAACGGAAGTAAAAAACAGTCCATTGAAAAACAATACTGAAGACGGAAAATTGAAGTTGGCAAGTGGGGAGTCAGTCCCAATACTTGCAGGAGTTTGTACCATTGACAGCTTAAAAGGGGAGAGGAACTTGGAGGTACAGAGAGGATTCGTAGGAACAGAAGAAGTGAAAGTGTTAAGGGACACTGGATGCGAATCCGCTGCTGTAAGAAGAGACTTAGTCAAAGAAGAGCAATTTCTAGGTAAAGAAATAGTGATGATCACAATAGATGGGGACGCCAAAGTTGTACCTATGGCGAAGATATGGGTTGATACTCCGTATTACATTGGAGAAATTGAGGCAATGGTACCAAAGTCGTTGATTTGTGACTTAGTCATTGGGAATGTTCCTGGTGTACTTGATAGACCTGATCCTGAATGGAAAAAGAAGATTGCTGATACATCAGTAGCTGCGGTTATGACAAGATCACAGAGTAGAAAAGCAGAGCTACCAACGAAAGCACTGAATGTGCCGAAACCCTCCTGTGAAACAGAAGTTAATGTGGAGACATTAAAGGCATCACAGAAGGAAGATAAAGCATTGCAAAAGCTGTGGGATTTAGCAAAGACAGAAGACATGCTCGAAACAAAGGGTGGTGCAAAATACAAATTTGCAATAAGAAATGGAGTGCTGTATAGAGTTTATCTTCAGACGAAAGGGGCATATGACTACGAGACAAAACAGATTGTCGTACCAGCGAGCAAACGCAAAAGAGTGATGGAACTTGCTCACGAATCGATCGTTGGAGGACATCTTTCAGCAAAGAAAACTGAGGACAGGATCACGTCAAGTTTTTATTGGCCTGGGATTTCAAGTGAAGTTGGACGATTTTGCCGATCTTGTGACAAATGCCAAAAGACCATTCCGAAAGGCCGAGTTAAGAAGGTTCCTTTAGGAGACATGCCAGTGATTAAAGAACCATTCCACAGAATAGCCATAAATTTAATAGGACCTATTGCACCAGTGTCAGACAGTGGAAACAGATATATATTAACAGTGGTTGATTATGCCACGCGATACCCAGAAGCGGTAGCATTACCACGAATTGACACAGAAAGAGTAGCAGAAGCACTTCTTTACATCTTTTCGAGAGTAGGTCTTCCAGGTGAAGTTTTAAGTGACAGAGGCAGCCAATTTACATCTGACCTGATGAAAGAAGTAAGTCGTCTTATATCAGTGAAGCAACTCTTCACCACACTATTATTTATTATTATTATTATTATATACCACATTTATATAGCACTCTTTTCATATAAAAATACGTTCAAAAGTGCTTTACATAAAAACATTTATATAATGTTCAATAAAAAATGGGAATTGAACTATTATAGAAGAAATTAAAATTACATTACGGTAATAAGATACCAAGCATTTTAAATTGGAAGGTAGGCAGATCAAAACATGAAACAAAATACAATATCATAAAACATTAACTGACCTATTAAAGACACAGGTCAGAGCAGAATAGAACAGAAGATATCTTACATTTTGAACAGACAGAATTAAACGGTATGATGTCTGCGACATGCATCACAGCATGCAAACCGCCCCGGATGATTGGGCCAATCCCTACCTAAACGGTCCGGAGAACATCCACGATACATCCCACAGAAAAAAACACCGCCAATATTATTCTGTCACACTGGAGTTCTTAATTAAAGTAATTAATTGGCCGGCAAAGTACCTACATTATAAATCAGGTAATCAGTGAGATGTTAGTTGCCAAAGAATTGTATGAAATAATGCGTCTTTAGCGCTTTTTTGAAACTTTGCACGGTCTTGCACTCTCTTATGCCAGATGGGAGGGCATTCCATAACCTCGCAGCAGCTGTCTGAAAGCTCCTGTCACCAAATCGTATTGTTCGACATTTGGGCACCACTAGTTTTAATGCATTATTCTGCGATCTCAGATTTCTGGATGGTGTATATATTTCTAGCATGTTCGCTACATAAGCTGGTGATTGATCTTTGAGTGCCTTATATGTATGTGTTATAATTTTGTATTCTACCCTACATTGCACAGGAAGCAATGGAGTTCACGCAGAACAGGCGTTATATGGTCGTATCTGGATGTTCTGGTTACGATTCTAGCTGCCGTGTTTTGGACATATTGCAGTTTGTTCATTGACCGTTTTGGAATTCCATATAGAAGAGAGTTGCAATAATCCAAACGTGATGTAACAAGAGAGTTGATTAGAGATTTGGTTGCGTTTGCGGTTATATATTGTCTGATGTGACTAATTTGCCGCAACTGTGCATAGGAATTCCTACACACACTATTCACATGTTGCTCCATCCTCATGTTCGAATCCAGGAAAGCACCGAGGTTCCTGACACTGCCTGATTGTTTGATTTCAGAGCCGTCCACTTTCACAGATATGTTTGAAACAGATTGTGTCTTGTGTTCAGATGAAAATATGATTAATTCTGTTTTTTCAGCATTGAGTTTCAACATGTTAGTATTCATCCAACTTACTATATCCTTTAAACAACTTTCAACGCGATGAATGGTCTCTTCAATAGACATTTATTTATTGGTTTGAAGGATTGATATAACTGCGAATCGTCCGCATAGAAATGATTGTTCAGTCCGTGCTTTCTGCAGATAGCTCCGACTGGTTTTGTGTACATTGTGTAGTTCTTTGGCCCAGGACAGACCCTTGGGGTACACTGTACTTCATTAGCACTGGTTGTGATAGCTCGCCATCTATGCATACGGTCTGGTAGCGGTCACTAAGGTATGACATCATCCATGCGAGTGGCTTGCCTGTAACACCAAAGTGACGTTCAAGGCGATGAATCAACGTCCCGTGGTCAATAGTGTCAAATGCTGCAGAGAGATCAGCATCACAAGAATAGTCACATTGTTCTTATCCAACGATTGAAGAATGTCATTTTGAACTTTTAATAGGGCGGTTTCGGTTGAGTGGAATTTTTTATAAGCAGATTGATTAACTTCATGAAGTTCGTTGTTCCTCAGATGATTTTCAATTCGAACATCTACCACTTTTTCTAAGATTTTAGACAGAAACGGCAAGTTTGACACAGGTCTATAGTTTTTTAGGACATTAGAATCTAGGCTTGGCTTTTTGAGAAGAGGTCTTATTCGTGAATGTTTGAACGCTTTGGGCACATACGCAGCATCTAGAGATGCATTCATAATTGTTGTTATCACTGGTGTTAGTTCGTCAAGACATTCTTTTAATAACCATGTTGGGATAGGATCTAGTTCGCATGATTTGTTCGCTGACTTTTTGATAATTGATTTCACTTCGTCTTCTGAGGCTTGAGTAAACTCTACATAATTGACACCTGTTTATTCAGTTTCTATGTCATCTAAATCAGATACAGATTGTGTTTGCGATGCTATATCGTTTCTGATTGTTTCGATCTTTTCAACACCATACAACCCGAAGTGCAATGGATTTTGTGAGCGTATGAATGGAGTCCTGAAGAGCATGTTAAAGAAGATGTGCCAAGAAAGACCCAAAGATTGGGATAGATACCTTTCGGCAGTATTATTTGCCTATAGAGAAGTACCACAATCAAGTACAGGATTCTCACCCTTTGAACTTTTATATGGAAGAACAGTGCGGGGACCAATGCAAGTGTTGAAAGAAATATGGACAGCGAAAGAAAATCCTGAGACACAGAACACATATCAATATGTATTTGATTTAAAGCAGCGGTTGGAAGAAACGTGCAAGATAGCAAGAGAAAGTCTAAATAGAGCTCAGAGGACATACAAACATCATTACGATAAGAAAGCTCGCAAACGAGTATTAAAACTTGGCGACAAGGTACTACTCCTGCTTCCGACAGATAAGAATAAGATGATGCTACAATGGAAAGGACCCTATGAAGTTGTTGAGGCTATCAACGGAGTTGACTATAGAATAAATGTTGGTGATAGAACGAGAACATATCACATCAATTTGCTAAAGAAGTATGAAGAACGCAAGACACGATTGCAGCAAGTGTGGCAATTATAGAAGATGACAACCATATTCAAGGTGGAGCGGTAGATGATGAAAGTCTTCTAGAGTTTCCAGGATACACAAGTGGTGAAACATTTTGTGATGTCAAGATCTGTGAAAGACTTACTCAGGAACAGAGAAAGCAAGTCTTAGATCTTCTTCAAGAATTTAGTGAGGTGTTCTCCGAACAACCAGGAACAACTCCTCTCATACAGCACCACGTCGAACTGATTGACCAGAAACCTATCCGAGTGAAGCAGTACCCAATACCATACGCTAAGCGTCAAGATGTGGAAGATGCAATTAAGAAGATGCTAGAAGCTGATGTTATAGAACAATCTGTATCCGAGTACAATGCACCTATCGTAATTGTAAAGAAGAAAGACGGAAGCAATAGATTCTGCAATGACTTTCGACGCCTTAATTCTGTGACCAAGTTTGATACCGAACCTATGGCTAGTGTGGATGATATTCTGGCAAGACTGAAAGATGATAAGTTTCTTACAAAGATCGACTTATGTAAAGGTTACTGGCAGATTCCAGTTGCTGAAAGTTGCTGAAGAATGACAGCATTTTCTACAGACAGAGGGAGTTACCAGTTTAAGAAAATGTCATTTGGAATGGTCAACTCTGGGGCGACTTTCAATCGTATGATGAGGAAGCTGCTAGCAGGATGTAACAACGTTGATAATTATATCGACGATATGATAGGACATACTCCAACTTGGAATGATCATCTTGTTATGCTACGAGACCTCCTCCAAAGACTTAAAGAAGCATGTCTTACAGTTAAACCATCAAAATGTTTTATTGGATTTGGCAATATTGGATTAACAGGACATATGGTTGGAAATGGAATAGTTCAGATGGAAGAGGAGAAACTTAATAGCATAAGGCAAGCAGCAGTTCCAAAAACCAAAAGACAAGTTAGGGCATTTTTAGGATAAGCGGGCTATTACAGAAAATTCATACCTTCATTTGCCGAAATAGCAGCACCTCTAACAGACTTGACGAAAAAGGGACAGCCGAATTATGTCAAATGGGAAGCAAGTCAAGATAGTGCTTTTAATACCTTGAAGGATCAACTCACCAGATCGCCTATTCTTCGACTACCAGATTTTTCTAAACAATTCATTTTACAGTGTGATGGTTCAAGTACCGGGATCGGAGCGGCGTTACTGCAGCAGTATGAAGAGGGTTTATTTCCAGTTGCCTTTGCCAGCAAGAAGCTGCTCGATCGTGAGAAGAACTACTCAGTTGGAGAAAGAGAGTGCCTTGCCATAGTATTCGGAATAAAAAAATTCCAGAAGTATCTTTATGGGAAGGAATTCGTCATACAAACAGACCACAATTCTTTAGCATATATCCAGAAATCCACACCAGATAATGGAAGATTAGTGAGATGGGCATTATTTTTGCAGTCATATAAATTCCGGATTGAGGCAATAAAAGGATCAGACAACATCTTTGCAGATTATCTGAGCAGACAAGATGAAGATGATGAAGACAGTCCCCACATTACAATATCAACAGAGGATATGCAGACAGAATAAATCAGATATTTTTGCCATGATTTTGAAACATGGAATATTTCTTTAGAAGTGGGCTGTTGTCAAAAATATCGATTTATTTGTATAAAACAAACACAATTTGCCGCCATTTTGTGTATGCTATTTTTGTTCGCGTGACGTCACAATGGCGTCTCTCTATCCGGTTCGCGCGTTTTGTATATATACTTGAAATGGATTAGAAATAAAAAAAAAGAGAGAAAAAAATAAGGTTTAGAAAGAAACCTCCAGTATTGTCACTAACGAAACTTAAGAGTTTCAGTTAGAGGAGTACGTCTCCAAAGCGCAGCAAGTCCAAGTTGCGCAGCAAGTCCAATTCGGAAGAGTAAGTCTTCAAAGTGCAGCAAGTCCAGGTTGCGCAGCAAGTCCAGTAAGAGGAGCAAGTCTAATTCAGAAGAGTAAGTCTTCCAAGTGCAGCAAGTCCAGGTTGCGCAGCAAGTCCAGTAAGAGGAGCAAGTCTAATTCGGACGAGTAAGTCTTCCAAGTGCAGCAAGTCCAGGTTGCGCAGCAAGTCCAGTAAGAGGAGCAAGTCCAATTCGGAAGAGTAAGTCTTCCAAGTGCAGCAAGTCCAGGTTGCGCAGCAAGTCCAGTAAAAGGAGCAAGTCCAATTCGGAAGAGTAAGTCTTCCAAGTGCAGCAAGTCCAGGTTGTGCAGCAAGTCCAGTAAAAGGAGCAAGTCCAATTCGGAAGAGTAAGTCTTCCAAGTGCAGCAAGTCCAGGTTGTGAAGCAAGTCCAGTAAAAGGAGCAAGTCCAATTCGGAAGAGTAAGTCTTCCAAGTGCAGCAAGTCCAGGTTGCGCAGCAAGTCCAGTAAAAGGAGCAAGTCCAATTTGGAAGAGTAAGTCTTCCAAGTGCAGCAAGTCCAGGTTGCGCAGCAAGTCCAGTAAAAGGAGCAAGTCCAATTTGGAAGAGTAAGTCTTCCAAGTGCAGCAAGTCCAGGTTGTGCAGCAAGTCCCGTAACAGGAGCAAGTCCAATTCGGAGGAGTAAGTCTTCCAAGTGCAGCAAGTCCAGGTTGCGCAGCAAGTCCAGTAACAGGAGCAAGTCTAATTTGGAGGAGTAAGTCTTCCAAATGCAGCAAGTCCAGGTTGCGCAGCAAGTCTAGTGAGAGGAGCAATTTAAATTAGAGGAGCAAGTCTAAGAAGCGAAGCAAGTCTAAGAAGCGAAGCAAATCTAAGACGTGAAGCAAGTCCAGGAAGTGAAGCACGTCTAAGAAGCGAAGCAAGTCTAAGACGTGAAGCAAGTCTAGGGGTACAGCAAGTCAAGTATATCTAGGAAACCTTCATCGTGTGTACTGCTTGGAAGATACCTCAGATATTGTCACCATTATAGTTAACCCAAAACTTGACACCAGACAGATGATATTTAAGTTTGGGAAACAGAAAATAGTCGCAGGGGGCCAGGTCTGGCGAAAACGGAGGGTGTGGAAGGACGGTAACCTTCTCTGACTCCAAAAACTCGGTCACAATACGTGCCTTGTGAGCGGGTGCATTATCGTGCAAAAGTCGGAGGTACTTAAGTCCTGTTTTGGGGCGGCGACTTTTGTAGTAGTTCTTCAATTTTCTTAGAACAACATTTTTTATAGAATTTTCCTATGACCGTACTGCATTTTGGTACCGGAATTTGAATGATTGGACCCTTATGAGTGAAAAAAATACATACAAAACCTTCTTCACCGTTCATATTCGTTTGGCAATACTTGGGCGTCTCTCATTTTTGGTGACCCAAATTCGGTTGGAATACTTCCGCTTTGGTTTAAAATAATAAACCCAGGTTTCATTACCAGTAACTATATTATCAAAAACCTTTTAGCTGTATTTTAGGTACATGTTCAGAAGTTTTTTTGCCATTGTTACACGGGACCTCTTTTGTTCATCTGTTAACAAATGGGGTATCCACCTTGCATTTATTTTTCTAAGTTTTAGGTGTTTCTTCAAAATTCCATGAACTCGTGCTAACGACAAGTTTGTCAGTCGGGCCAATTGCCTTACGGTGAATCGGGCATCCTTAAATTGAGGATTTTTTCGATGTTACCTTTCGACGTAGTTGTTGCAGGACGATCTGTGTGAGCAGCATCTTTGAGTTGCTGCTGTCCGGTCCTAAATTTAGCTACCCATCTACAAATAGTCCTGTGAGACATTTGACCCTCCCCATAAATGTCGCACACCTCACGGTGAATATCTACAAGCTTCATGCCGAGTAGCGACCTACCTTTTATGTAGGCCCTAATTTCAAGCACATTTTCAGCTCTTTTCCCAGTCATTTTGTGTAAAATGTAATGAATACGCTATAAAGCAATATACACTGTACTAAGGTCAGTGAACGTGTGAGCGAGATATTTACCTATGTTACGATTCAGTGATCATTCTATCGACACGAGGTGGTTTTGTGTACACATGACACGATTTCCGCGAAATAAAACACAAATGACATTATTTTTGGAACAGCCCTCGTATAATGCTATATACACATATACAAATAATAGGAAAGTATGAAGTCTGAAGTTTGAAGTTTAAAGTCTGAAGGCGGCTGAAGTTTGAAGTGTAAAGTATAAAGTGTGAAGTTTGAAGTGTGAAGTCACCAACGGTCTTTCGTTACGGTAGCTGTCTGCTTTTTACTGTTACCCTGTCAGTGCGACTGCCTGACAGTCTATCAGTGTAAGGACTACAGTTTGTAACCAGTACAATACACAACTCAATGTCATAAAACCTTTGATGTCAATATCAAAATTTCAATAGGTACACGGTTCCAATCTACCTGTCTTCAAGGTCAGAGATATAACTGACTGGAGTGTTAGAAAGGCCAACTCTGTTTTGTACTTGTTTTCGCCTGGACCAGGTCATCGATAAATAACCTGTTTATGAGTTTCTTTTGAACTTTGCAGCTTTTTGTTTTCAAAACATTAAGATGCGTGGTGAGTTGGCAGCAACGCTGGTTCTATTCTTAACCACGTAAAATGCTAGCATTCAGACCATCGATTTGAAAGCACTTCTAAACTAGTAATCACATATCAAAAATAAAAAAGTAGTCAGTATATTTATTTAGCACATATCGTTTTAGAATTATTTGATTACAAGTTTATTAGTGCTTTCAAATCGCGGGGAGTGAAATGTAACAGCCAATGGGCTGAATCATTAGGTAGTGTAACATATTTGCGTGGTTAAGAATAGGAATGACTTTGCTGCCAACATTTCACTATCCGAATGATTTATCTTTTTATTTTTTCTAGATCTTCTTCTGAATATATTCTATCAATTTACCAACCGATTCAGTTACCATAACTATAATGGCTGTTTCACATCAGCATCTTTTATTTTTGTGGCTACAGTTCTTCATTTAAATGTTGACTCTACCTTCTGTTTTTTAATAATACTGTATTTCAGACAAAACCACAAACACTGTCTTACTGTACTTAAACAGTATCTAAACCGCCGACACGAAAACACGACAAATACTTTCCAGCCATCTCTAATAAAAATAGAGTTATTCTGAAGCCAGTGGCAGAAGGGTTTAGAAGCATTTTTGTTTCTAACGAACGAACCGTAAATTCAGAACTTATTTATTTTCACTAAAGCTTCAATAGGAGATTTGAAATTACAACTCAGTACAATATGTCAGATGATCAGTTATCGTTTTAAGAATACGAAGTGTATGTATGATATAGGACCGGATCCAAATAGGTACGGAAAGGTGTAATCCCTCCTGTTAGGTGGGTCAGGCCGTGTCCGCCCAAAATATTTGAAATATAGGTATAGCATGGTGGCCCCTGCTGCATTTCTAGTCCAAATTATGAGGTACGGGAGGGCTTTACCCCCTCCAGAGAGTGGCACAGGGTCTCTTCCCGGTAATCTTTTAAATATTGGTACGAAATTGTGGACCCCACTGCATTTTTCGAGTCTAAAATTTGAGGTACGGGAGAGAGTAATGCCCTCCTCTTCGGGGGTCAGGGGGTATTCCCACAGAAATGTTTGAAATATATGTATGAAATGGTGGCCTCTGGTGATATTTTGGGTCTGAATTGTGAGAAAATATCATTCCTTTGCCAAAATGGTTGTATGCAATTTTGATGAGTACTGGTAACTTCTCAGGCGGCCGCCTTGGTGGTTCGGGGCGCGGGGGTTGATACACTCCCCCGTGCCCGGCTCTAGATTTGAGCCTGTATAAAAAGAAAAATAATTACGTATACGCGAGAACCTCAGTGACGATTAACCTATTCAAACGAGTTCCCTTGTTAAATAAGGGTTTTGGTTTTATTATTATGATATTGTTCTTCTAAAACACTAAACGTGTGGCACAGCACAATATGTCTTCGCTGGGTACACATACAATGAGATGATTGCAATTCTGCACTGTCGTCCTGGGATTATTATCAGGTATGTCTAATATATATCCTGCAATTTTATAATAACATTAATATCCTCCATATGTGTATATATAAGCTAACAGCTAAGCTCGCAGATATCTTCGCTGTAATACTGTGTAGAGTAATCAAAATTTAAAAAGAAATGTCAAGAAACACAGAGTTTATCAGATTTGGGCATTATCAAAAGATAAAGGCAGCTCCTCAGATTAGATATGATTAAAAAAACATATGTATGTTTAATCATGGCATTCTGTACAATAAATTCTGTGAATAAAATCTTTCTTTCATTGTGACAATACAGTTCGTAATGTAATGATATTGGTTTTATGTATGTTTACTTATTGTTGAGCGGTGTTTTTGCAAGATGTCAAGAGTGCATGTGCATTAAAATCAAAGCATCCGGTTAACCAACGGCGCTAGAAATTCGTCTATAGTTTCCATAAAATGAATTTTACTTATTATATGCCCAATCATAAATTTTGGTTACCTCTCAGCTGGAACAGAAACATAGGTTAAAAGCATTTGAATAAGTATTCCGTAATACTTGCCTTACATTTCATATTCCACAGTACTTAATTTATGACAATAAACGATGAACGTCGTTCAAAATGTTTTTATATGGTAAAGGTTTATTTACAGAGACACTGAAGTATAGCATGACAACGCGCGACCTCACGTTGCACGTGTCATCAGAAACTTTTTTCAGACGAGCAACATTGATGTTTTGCCACTGCAATTCGATTTAACACACCTGTGATTACCTTATTATCTTGGACGGCGGTAACGCCAACATCTACCGCAGCCTGTCAACTTCCAGGAACTGATAGCAGCGCTCCACCAGTAGTCGGCCAGAATCCCGCGGTATCTGCTACATAACTAGTACGCGTCCATGGGGCGACGTCTTGCTGCTGTGGTTGACTATAGAGGTTGTCACACGCGTTACTGATTGTGTCAGTGTAATTCCTCTGACCAATCTGTTGAAATTCAAGGCTTGAAGCATAATGCGACCATGAATTGCTCTCTAATCAACAATCAATTCTTTTAAATCATCAGATTTGCGAATGGAATTGTTCTGATCTAATTTTAAATCACAGTTAACAAAATATTGTACAATGAGTTTGAATGAGGCGTAGTGCATATCAAAATCTATGTATGGTAGCACTCTTTTTCGGCGCATGTGTATTGTCATATAATATGTCAACGCAATCTTTACTGCCGTGTTGAAACAAAATGTACATGTTGTTTTATATTAGAATGTATCATAATAAATGAGCCATTGACTAGCTTTTACAAAACATGGGCCTGATTTTTTAACAGACTAATTTCAAATGTAGTGGCGGTTTATGCCCATTGCTTTGTGTGCAAGCTATCGCAAAGAATGTTTCTAAAAGAAGAACTGTTAGTTATTTGAGGAACATGTCGATGGTTATGTGTTCTTAAACGAATTACACTAACCAGTCTTTGAAAAGTTTTTAAAGTACATTTTTTTCTTTTGCTAGTTATCTAGCGGCAAATGAAATGAAAATCCTTTTCTTACAAAGTTTAATGGATCTGACTGTTGTTTGTACAGTTTTGTAGAGAAGTGTATTTGACTTATCGCTGACTATATGTCTTAACGCAAACGTTATAGAAACTTAAACTCTTGTGTTTCAAATGTCTATTAAAACAGTAATTGTATTTCAAAATGCCTATTCGACACTACATTTTGCTAAAAGACAGAGTTTCAAGCTTAAAGTCCTGACAATCGTATTATCTGATCATTCACACTATAAAATTAGCACATATCCTTACATTCTTCTGTTACGTTACCCCTTAAATTCTGTATGCTTCACCCGCGACAGCGAAGACTAATATATGATTTTTGATTTTTTATTTTTTCGCGTTTCATTTGCTCTGATTTAATTGTACTATTATAGTGATTTTTCAAAAATCCGATTTTAGCAAAGTTAGCAGCTTTTATCAAAACACATGAATCACAGTTATCAACATGATTTTAAAAGGAAAATATTTCGGGACTAAGCACAGAGGCAGTGGTAACTGCTGCTGACGTCCCCAATTCACCATTTGGGAACGCCTGTGCATCAGTTGTTGATATAAAGACAGTTAGTGTTTTGTTTGTTTCGTTTGTACATAAAACAGTCCAAATCTCGAACAAGTACTTCCTATTTTCGAATTATTGCCATAGAAAAAATAAGAAAGAATAGATTTCTTGCTTTCTGCACTTTTTTTATTTCTACGGTAAACATCAATGGCTTTCTATCAAGTTTTCATTTAGAATCACAACTGGTCGGAGACCTAGGATGGTGCGCACTTACAATCAATGACTGGATGAATAGAAACAAAATGAAAATGAACACTTCAAAAATTGAGTTTATTATGTTTGGTAGCAGACCTCAATTGAACAAATGTTTTACAAATCCGATTAACATTGCTGGTGATGATATCAAACGTGAAAGCATAATTAGATATCTTGGTGCATTTCTTAATGAACCCTTAAACTTTAAAGATCATGTAAATCGCAAATGTCGTACAGCCATGTTGAATTACCAACGAATAAAGAACATCCGCAAATATTTAATCAAAGCAGCCACTGAAATTTTAGTTTTGTCTCTAATTATTACCTGCATTGGAACGCAACAAGCAGTATAGCACTTGGGGACTGGGTGATTTCACCTGACTTTTTACCGATATGCGATTGGCTTATCGCATTTATGAAACGCCGTTTTTGCAATATAGCTAGCACTCTATATGATATATAGAGAAATGTTTGTGACCTGATTCCTCATTCATTATTTCATATAATTTATTCAAACTTTCAGCAATGATCAACATTGATAACTTGTTGTGCATAAGGGCTTTTATGTTAATTGCTTTTCAATTTCCCAGGTGAAGGCATGTATCACATTTGTGAAAGCTCTAGTAAAGTATTTCAATAGTCAAGGAATGCGACCAGTTGATCTAAAAAGTTATGTTATACATGAAAGGAAAATATAGTTATTTTTGCTCAAAACAATAACTTTCAGAATTAAGAAATACATAGTTCATATATCTACTTGTAAATCATGTAGAATGGAGTAATATTTCTTACATTAAAGCGTAATGGTATAATAAAACACGAAACAAGTACGTTATTCATCCATAAGTTACTATCAACAATTTCTGGTCTGTATAACTTCTGGCCGCAGGAAATCTTTCGACTTGTTTCACATCTGGATTACTGCAATGTCATACTGTATGGTGTAGCTAACGGTGAGGTGCGTATGATGCAATATATTCAAAACATGTGTGCAAAACTTGTCCTTAACAGGAGGAAATTTGACAGTTCTAAACAAGCAAGCGGAAAACATTCTATGATAAAAGTTTCTGTGCTATTGGTCCAAAGCTGTGGAATGAACTGCCGTTAGCATTACGCAAAAGTGAATCACTTGATACATTCAAACAAAATCTTAAGACACTGTATTTTAGAGACGTTATGGCAATGTTTTAAATTGTTTGATAACTGTTTTAAATGCGATAACAGCAGGTGTTAGTTTTTAAATTTTTGTGAGTTTTTTCACATTCCATCATGTTTAATTAAATGTACAACGCCATTGAATATGTCGTTGTATAAAAATTGGCATTGAATCAAATTAGATTTTCAGTTTCAGTTTCCGCACGTTTTAAGTCTTTGCACTATCTGAAAAGAAAGAAAGTCACAGATGATTTAAAAGTTGGAGATAATAAAGTTTATTCTTCTAAAATAATATTTATTGTTTGGAGTTAATGATAGTGTAGACACTTGACACGTTAATTCAAATGCTGTAAAAATCGACCGTTATACCTAAAATATGTTGTTGTTGGTTTTTTATTTTTATATGAGTAAAGTGAAACAGATGTGGACCCACTAAAAGAAAGCGCATATTTAATGTTTTGTTAAGCTTGTAACGTGATACTTTTATTGACTAGAAGTGAACGTTAGAGCGGTCGTCCTAAACAGTAAAGGTATGCTGCAAATCAACCTTCATATGTTCTGGCATGACATTAAGAGGAACGTTGCTGCAATATTAAATGACCCATATCTCATAATATTCAACGTGTGAATGTTACTTCTGTAACTGAATAAAAATTAAGAGAATGGGTATGGGTAGTGTTTAGAGAAAGATCTAAGTTACTTGGCGATTGTCCAGGACCAGCAGCAAAGAATACTTTGGATATCTACCCACTAGTTATTCAAGACGGGTAAAACTATTGACCGCCTGAAATACAGCTCAATGAAAGATTCAGTCCTTTGGGTACAGACACCGTTCCGCAAAATGGGGACTAGTAAATGATGTTTTAATAAATTGACAATTATACACAATAAGAATAGGCTAAAAGCATAAAAATATAACTCTAAGTGATATTTTGCTTGTTTCATGTACACTTAAAATTTTGAGAATAAGAGTAGTATTCCATTATTGTATTTAATCTAGATTAATAACTTTTCGTTGACTTTTAATCGCCATAATGTCCAACTAGACTTGTAAACTTGCACTCACCATTTTACTTCCTATCATGTGTACAGTCAGGACCGTGGTAACGGCCTTTATCGCAGCTATAGTTTGTAACACCGCAGTGTTTACATTGAGAGTTAAAGTAGCACTCAATATATTCGTGGCAGTGGCACTCGTGAGTGGCAAAAAGTCGCGTTTGTTTCGTCAGAACATTTAACATCCAAACAGTCTTGACCGTTGTTGCAGTATTTATATTCCTGTGCTGAAACTGTAAATACTATATACATTTGATGTTACTATCGCAATGTTACACGGTTAACAAAATGGTACCCATTGTTTGAAACAGTGACAATATTAGGATATACATGTAAAACTACCGTAATAGTTTAACAAACCACTGAAAGGCACAAAATGGACATTATTTTAAAGGAAATATTTGGTTTTACCAGGTTCGAATAATTAAGATGTACTTTTTGATATTACTATGATTTCTTTCTCTCCTTTTCATAGAAAAATTTCAATGTGAATCTTTTGTTCACTGAGCCTTTTACAGGTTTAATTAAGAAATAAATGTTGTTGTTTTTTTGTGCGTTTATACGGGTATAAAACACATTTTTTACACTGTGACTTGGTATCTGAGAAAGCGCTAGCGATTCATAGATGATATGGTTAAAATTTTATTTTGAATTATTTTCACAGCATGATTAAGGATTGGACAGAAAGGTTAATAAGATTAAGGTTGTGCTCTCTCTACTTAGGACAAAGTAGAGTGTGAACAATTACAACGATCGATATTTTCAATATTTTTATATTATGTGTGTAGGAAAAATGCGTGAACAGTGATATGCCTGGCTTATTATGCCACCACTACGCGGTAGGGGATGTAGATTGGCTCCATCTGTTCGTCCGTCCGTCTGTCCGTCAGAGATACTTTGTAATACACATATCACTGAAAGTATTGAACGACCGTCGCAAAAAGTATTGAACGACCGTCATAAAATTGCGTGGGGCATGTTATTCAACATTTGAAGTGGCGCACCTAGTAAGATTTAAGTATATTCGATCTCAAAATGAGCTATTGTGGTAGCACCGTGTCGTCCGTCGTCGTCCATCTTCTATGAACTGAGTCATTACGTGACTAGGTCAAAGCATAAACAATCTTGTTAACACTCTAGACTCCATTTTCTTCTACTGGATCTATATATAAGACCTTGTCACAATAGTTGTCTTTATAAAATCTACATCAAGTTTGAACATTTTGAAACTAAATTACCTAGGGCAAAAAAAATAAAACAATTAGATAAAGTTATGGAAAAATATCGTTAACACACTAGAGGCCATGATTTACTTTCAATTTTTATGAAACCTGGTTAGAATATTTGACTTTATAAAACTGGATTACCTGGGATTAAAATCGGGGTCACGAGGCTGTATCATAGAAAATAAAACATTCTTAACACACTATAGAGGCAATATTTTCTGCTAGATCTTATGAAACTGGGTCAGAATATTTGCCTTTATCAATTGTAGATTAACTTTAAAATGGGGGTGGGGGTGAATATCTAGGTCATTAAGACATTTGACATTTTTTATTGCCCCTGGCTCCGAACATGTATGGTTCAGCCATCAGATAAAATGTGCTATTTTAGAGGCTTAAAATTTCTTATTTTGCCTGCAGTATTTATATAAAAAAATAACCATGCAGCCAGGGAGCCAGGCTAGACACACAGAGGCACGGACGGACGAACATCCGGGCGGACAACGCCAAAACAATATTCCTTCGCCTTTGTCAGGGAATAATAAGACAGACCTTTTCGCTATTATAGGCATGCATTTTCGTCTGCGCATAATATGATTTAAATATTGAGATGTCCCCCTTAAAATATTGATCGTCTTAGGTGTTCACAGTCCACTTCGTGTCTGTTACAACACTGTGTATGCATAGTCCATGGCATAGCAATACTTCCAATGAATTGAAAAATAATAAGCATTTACTAAAGGATATTGCTAATTCAACAACAAAACTAGTAGCAATTACATTATTGCTGTTACTATCACTTGATTCAGATTCCGGGAGTTGGTAAGCTATTTTTCACTAAGCTATTTCTTATATGTGCACTTCTTGTAGACCAAAATCGTTTGGATTCAAAAATGTAACACTGTACAGCATTAAACATTCCTCCGTTGGTTTCTAATAGGGTTGTATTATAATGTAAAATAACATTAAATGTAGGAGTGCAAAAATGGGATATAGTTCAAAAGAAAGCTCAAGAAGGATACGGTTGATAATACCATCAGGACCAACGGCTTTACATAGTTGGAGAGATTGTAAGAAAGATATTACTTCATCTGCGGAAATGTGGAAATGGTGATACTAACTATGATGTCGTGATCAACAACGTGCTGACATCTGCACGTGTTTGACCAACAAAAATCGTTCAGCAAGTTAGCATCTTTGTCAGTCATATCTTTAATAATTCTATCATCATATGACAGGGGAGGAAAACAGGAAGGTGAAGATAGTTTTATGAAAGATTTCAGACAAGACCATCAACTATTTTTAGTTTGGGATTCTAATTATAACTTTTAAGAAAAAAGAATACAACTGTTGACTGATGGATCATTTGCAAAAAGTCCCATTGTTGTTTATTCCCGTATAAACGCACAAAAAGGTAGCATTCAGTCCTTATATTTACATTTTCAAAGTTAGCATGCTACAAACATATGTGGTAGTGGTTGCTTTTCATGAGTATCTGGAAATCAAAATAAATGCGAGCACATCTACTTAGAACAGCCAAAAAGACCTACCCACATTCAATTGTAATTTGCCGTCCGATGAAAATACAGCTCCTTGTTTTTATTTACAATATCCAGTGAAATCTCGTACATCGTGACAATTCAAATTCGATTTTTACCATAAAAAACAGCATAAGCTTTAATTTAATGTTCTTTTTTGAAATTTTGGCTTCAGGTTTTCGAACGTTAATGTTCCATGTGAAAGACGTCAGGTTGCGCGTGCAACCTCGCAGAAAGGGCCGTTTTTTGATATTATTACTAATTAATGTTTATACGAAAATAAACACCTTTTTTTCTTTCCATAGAAAATATATGGTGAATGTAAATATTGAAATGTTTTTCTGACAGCTGTATATAGAAGTCGGAAAAAATAAAAATATGGTCCAAATTACACAATACATTAATATCACGTGGTGAAAATGACTCAAATGATTAATTGAACATCAAAACCCCTTAAATTTACTTACTTCTATCCTTCATTTAAGCTCGTTCGCTTAGTTTAGTATAGTAGGACGTGCGCATATCTTAATTAGCACCCTTTATGTTAGCCTATCCGCTTAGTTTAGACGGGAGAGCCATCCTTTATGTTAGCCCGCCAGTTTAATTCCATAGAGAGAGCACAAATGTATTGATGGGGCTCCAATGATTTGTCCGAATTCGGTCTTCTTCCATCTGTTGAGGATTCGGCAGTTACTTGCAGACTAGCTTAGAATCCAATAACACTGCTTAGTTTAACCAACACTTTTGTAACCCAAATCAAATAAACAAACATTTCGTGTTTTCAGAACGAAAACAAAACTTATAGGAATGACAAAAAAAAATCTTATAAAAAAGTAAACTAAGAATCGTACTTACCAAAACATATCAGAGCTACGAAAACGCAGAAGATAAATGCTGTATTCATCATCTAATCTTTCGTAAGGCGTGAGGCGTAATCACAAACTTATTTAACAGTTATCTCAATTCGTAACATTTAACACAAAACATTACGCTATATGGGTAGTTTAAAGGATGCGCAGTAAATCATGCGGTTCATATTCTAAGTAAATGTTCGTAAATTGTGCACTTTTCGTCAAAACAAAACTTTCAAATACTTGTACAACACTAATAATTATGAAAAGGTGACACCAGTATCACTTTTATGCGGTTTGTTTTCTTTAGTCCGGAGAATTGCCATGATCAGTCAATGATGTGCGATTAACGTAACTTGTGCCCGATTATTATTCGATGTAAGAAGAATCTACAGGCTTTCATGTGACCTAGATTAAAAACTAGGAGAAAAGTAGGAGCCTTTGATATAAAAAGTAGGAGAAAAGTAGGAATCTGATGATAAATTGTAAGAACATATGAACAAACGTACCCCACAATTTCTTACATGTACTCACAGTTAAACAGCAGGACACTTTAAATGAACTTCAATCACAATATTTATGGTCTGTCAATTTTCATGATGTCCCCATTGTACATAGCTGCCGGCAACCTCTTATGCTTCAATATCAAGGTCAGTATTCAACAGACACCTCAAACTGTCAGAAGATAGATTTCTGCATGCATAAGAGGTCACCAGGACCATGTCAAAGCTCTCTAGAGCCTCACCAGTGTACTACACGTCCTTATATTTTGTAACAAGATTCATTCTACAAATAGACCAACCACATTTGTTAACATATTTCTTCTTCTTTAGATAAAAAAAGTAGGAATAGAAGGAGTGTTTTTGAAAAAAAAAGTAGGAAAAAAGTAGGAACAGACCTAAAAAGTAGGAAAATAGGAAAACGTAGGACTACGTGAAAGCCTGAAAATAGATTGATCTTGAAACAGGGATGTCATTTGGTGCTACGCATGAAACAACATTACGTTAAAATTAAACGCATCCATGCTTTTACTGTAATTTCCCCCTAAATGGCAAACGCGGACAAAATATATCCGTTACATGTATTTATAAAACTTTAAGTGAAACTAATATTCAACACTTGATAGCGTAATTTTCGCACCATTTTCCACCTAAACTGATGAGTTCTTCCTATTTACTTTAACCTGAGATGGAAGGCTATTGGTCTCTATCTTTCCTGATGAGTGCATTTCATGTATCTGACCACCACCATCCGTAATATTATTAATTGGTGTATAATGTTCATTCTTCCTATTCATGAGTTCTCAGACATTATATGTTTCATGAAAAGTTTAAAATTTTTACTACATATGTATGAAATATATTCATTATTTTCTACACATTTTCTTTTGCTTTTTCTTTCGCTAAATCATACTTAGTTTCGTTGTTTTCGTTGTGTTCTTTCCTTATTTATTAAGCTGTTAATAGTTTATATGGCAATTCTGTCATAATGTTTTATTTAGTTTCATGTTTTTTCTCTTTTAATGTGTTGTCACTAAGTGTAATTGTCTTGCAGTGTTTATATTTATATATGATGTATTGTCAGGGGCGTACCTGGATGATTTTGAACTGTACGCCAGATAGTTGAGCAGCATAACTATGAGCGATGCTGCGAGTATAGGGCAGATGAGCGAGAGAGTCTTGATTAGATTGTGTTTACAAGAGTATTCTAGTTTTTGTTGTTGTCGTTTTTGAAATCATAGTAATGTTTCAATTTCATGCATGACTTCTGCATCTGCATTTTGACAGGTTTTTGATAAATACGCCTACCTATTCATTGCGAATGCGTTAGGTTTTATCAAATAATCATTGATATATCTTTCTCACACAAAAGTAATCATTTTCTAGAAAACGTAAACAACATTTATTTTTTGCAAACGAAAATTTAAACTGCGTAAATTGCCTTGGTATTTCGGTATCCTGATCTGGATGTAGATTGACAGATTAAATTGCACATCGATATTGACGTTAAATGTTATATTATGCGCAAGCTTTTATAACTTGAGACCTCGGGGAAAAACTAAATGAAATACTGTCATTAGGACCCGCTTTCATCAATAAAATTGTTTCTGTGTAATATTTGGATGATATTGTAGCAAAAAGTAGAGAGAGCCTGGTGTGAAAACAAAATATTCACGAAAGCTTTATAAGTTTTGGAGATATTAGCTGGATTTTTTTTATTACTGATTGACTGGACATTATTGTGAGAGGTTTTCAAATTTTGGATTTACTGACAGTTGAGATAACCCCTGTACTATAATACTGTTATACCATTGGGATTATGTGTATACTGGATATAAATTACATTGATATTAAGTAATAAAATAGTGAGCAGTGTTTGTCTTATTAAAGCGGAATAAGTGTAAAACAATGAGTAAAGCAAATGAGACGAAGTAGAAGTATGATTTGAAACAGTGAAAAGAGCAGTATTGAAAAGGAAACTAAGACTGGTAAAAAGAAAAATGGACAGCCTCTAGCTTTACGTACACACTCTAAAGTCAGTAACTGTAGTACAGAAGAATTGAGCTACATACACGAGAATTAGAAAGCATGAGTGAAGATCTAGCTGAAGTTAGGAATGAGCTCAAACCATTGACGAAAAAGGAGGACGTTGAAAATTTGATTACCACAACACTTACAAACATCACGGGGAAAAATGAAAAGAAAATGACTGATATAATAAACAGAAAAATTAAAGAAAAAATACAAGAACTCCATGATAGAATAAATAGCCTTGAATTTGACAATGCAGAGCTAAAAGCGGAACTAGACTAAATAAATACCAAAATAGATCAAGAACTTGATCATCTACTTGATCAAGTTGAAAAAATTACAGTTTTGCACAAGAGCCTACAAGAAGGCAGATTATAATGAACAGTGCAGCAGAAAGAATAATTTCAAAATAATGAATGCTCCTGTGAAGGGAAGGAAAATGAAACTGAAGAAGTCTTGACAACATGTGTTCAAGAAATCCTTGAGAAACATAAGATTTCTCTGGAAAAGGAACAAATCCTCGCAATTCATAGAATTCCTGAAATGCAAGACAACATGAAGCCTGTACTGACAAAATTAAAAAGTAACAATGCTAAAATTGCAATTATGCAAAAGAGAAAAGCAATGAAAGAAGCTGGTCACAGACTCATTGATGATGTGACTAAGTTAAACCATGGTCTTAGCAGACTTTCTCTACATCCAGAAATTTTAAGTGCTTGGTTTTTCAATGGTAGTGTCCGTGGTTCTACAATGAAAGGGATCAGATATAAATTTGACATATATGATACCATCAGCTCCATCATTACTTGAGGCAGTATATATATATATACAATGTTTCATTTGAGACACTTTCACTTAAATACACTATCAACATAAAGTCTTTACAAATATTTACATTATATTAGATTAATAAGCTTTGAACAGTGTTCAATCACTTACAAAGGCAGAACAATGCTTTAACATCAGCTTCTGATTGATATAGATAAATTTGTGACATGAACTATGTTTTTAGTAAATTTATATTTTGTTGTTTTACATGAAAATACCTCAAAATGTTAGCGTAACTTTTAGACATTTAAGCTCTAGCTTCTTGAATGTCCATAAATCTACAGTGAAAAGGCACATTTCAGGAAAAGACCTTGTGTATGCTCAGTACATCGAGAAACGCAACGTTTTTTACGCTCGATTTTTTCATACTTTCCTTGTACATGTATTTTTGCATTTTGTGTAGTAGTATTGTAAAATTTGCCATGATGTAAATCCCTCGTTCCAATACAAACGCAAACAGCACGAATTCAAAGTGCAACTTTTACGCATGTTAAACTTTGGTATAAGTTGCATCGAACTTTTTGTAAAGTTTGCTTATGAAAGGAAAATCACGATGCCGCGATTATCCGAACATGAACGAAATCATGCCGTTGGGATGCATCTGGTGGGGACGTCAAAACGGGAGGTTTGGCGACTGTTTAATTGTCATGCGTCGACCATTTCTCGTCTGAAGACTCGCTACCAGCACACTAACGCCGTTCGAGATCGCCCACGTCCAGACTACCCACGGGTAACAACTGCCCGGCAAGACAAGCAACTCCGCGTGAACCACCTCCGGAACAGTTTCACAACTGCTACAGACACTGCTAGACACTTTGTTGGGCGTTATGGGTAAGTAATCCATAATTTAATCGATATATTACCTATTCACTTAAAACCACGATTCTGACAAATCTGTGTTTTTTACTTGAATAAAATGTGTTCCTTTTTTTTCAGCAGCCATTTTTCAACTATCCATCCGAACACCGTGCGATCGCGCCTAAGGGTAGCTGGACTACGGTGTAGACGATCCCTGAAGTCATCAAGACTCACAATGCAACACAGAGCAGCCAGATTACGCTAGGTGAGGACGCACATCCGTTTCATTCAGCGGTAGTGAGACTGCGTATTGTTCCTTGATCGTGCAAATGAGCGGGCTGATGGAAGACAACGAATATGGAGACGAAGAAACGAAAGGTACAACGAGCCGTGTGTGCTACAGTACATCATATAGGGTGGAGGTTCTATCCATATCTAGGGAGGCATTACACGTCACCGCAGAAACGCCTGGTGGTATTCCAACGAAACGTCAACGCTCATTCGTACATTGACAATGTCCTACAGCCTTTTGTGGTGCTGTTTCTGCAGCAGCATTATCCTAATGGCAACGGGATATTGCAGCAAGACAACGACAGGCCTGAGTATATCTGCAGCAGAACATAGTCAACTTTCTGCCATGGCCCGCGCTGTCGCCAGACAGGTCTCCTATTGAGCATGTTTTGGACGAACTCAAGCGTCGTGTGTATGCACGTGCTCATGCACGTGCTCATGTGCCGGAGTGTTCGTTCAATGAACCGACAATGCCTTGCATTTGCAAATGCAAATGGTGGTTTTACACGTTATTAACTGTGTGCTTGTTCAAACGTGAATTTTGACCCTTAAATATTGGAATTGTGTGATAAAATGTTACAGGTGTATTGATAATTGAATAAAATAACATCAAGTTGTGCAGTTTTCTTGTCAATTTTCAGATTTAAAGAATAAAACCATTGACCAAGTGCTGCGTCTCTAGATGTACTCAGTATATATTTTTGTTTGAAGGCTAAGAACAATTCTTTCTTGCTTGTTGTGCTGTTATCAATTTCATCACTAGCCTTTATGTTGGTGTTTCTTTTCTTAACACACATTAAGGTGGAAAAGAATAGTTTCTTCCTTTTCAAAGGAATACATCAAGCAACCTAAAATGGATAACTAATTATCCAAAAATTACCTAATATTATTGTGATACTTGTATGTAGAGATATTTACATTCACTTTTCTATAAATAGTTTATACATTTATTGTATTTTGCACATATTCTCCTCTGCCTTCTGAATTTGTTGTTTCCAAAACGGTAACTTGTATCATGAACATCTTTTTTTCAAGTCTGTTTGCACACTTTGTATAGATAATGTTTTATCTTAGAATATTATCGGTAAATTGCCGTTGCCTAAATGGTAATAAGAAACGTACTGATGTCTCCAGATTTTTAAAAGAAAAGAATTATCATATATAAAAGACAACCAAATCAGGTATGAACATGAATTATAATTGTAATTAAAATTTTAAAATCGATGGTGTTAATTTCTGTTGTTTACACAGTCGTAAAGTGGTCATAAATGTATCAAAATTCAAACTCAAAAAGATGATGTAGTCTACCCGGTATAACGGTCAGATTTTTACCCAGTCAGTTTTTTCCCCGGGGAAAAAAACAACCGGTTGATTTCTTTCCCGGGGGAAAAACCAACCGTTTGATTCTTTCCCCGGGGAAAAATCAACTGGTTGTTCACCTCCTCCCCCCCCCTCCCCCCACACACGGTTGGTTCACCGCCCCCCACCAGTTTTTGTGCATAAACATGGAAGAAAAATATTTTTCTTTTCTCTTCCCACCCCCACCCACCTGGTTGCTTTTTCCCCCTTATAACTAAGTTTTTGTGATAAAAAAGAGCGAAAAAAACAACCGGTTGATTTTTTCTCCCCTCCTTGTTGTTTCCCCCCCCCCCCACCCCTACCCCCTGGTTTTTGTGCATTAACAAGGGAGAAAAAAAAACAACCGGTTGTTTTTTCTCCGCCCTGATGGCTTTTTCCCCCTTAAAACTAAGTTTTTGTGCATTAACGAGGGAAAGAAAACCAACTGGTTGTTTTTATTATCCCCAATGGTTGTTGAAGAAACTGACTAGTTGGTTTTTCCCCCCTGGTATGTGTATATCTGCATGTCCGAATAATACACGGTGAAAGGGGAAAAATTGACCAGTTGGTTTTTCCCCCCTGGTATGTGTATATCTGCATGTCTTAATAGCACACGGTGAAGGGGTAAGAAACTGACTAGTTTGTTCCCCCCCCCCCCCCCCCCTGGTATGTGTATATCTGCATGTCTGAATGATACACGGTGAAGGGGGAAGAAATTGACTATTTGGTTTTTTCCTACTGGTATGTATATATCAGCATATATGAATAATACACGGGAAAGGAGGAAGAAACTGACTAGCTGGTTTTTCCGCCCTGGTATGTATATATCTGCATGTCTGAATAATACACGGTGAAGGGGGAAGCAATTGACTGGTTGGTTCTTTCCCCCCTGGTATGTGTATATCTGCATGTCTGAATAATACACGGTGAAGGGAGAAGAAACTGACTAGTTGGTTCTTTTCCCTCTGGTATGTGTATATCTGCATGTCTGAATAATACACGGTGAAGGGGGAAGAAACTGACTAATTGGTTCTTTACCCCCTAGTATGTTTACATCTGCATGTCTGAATAATACACGGGAAAGGAGGAAGAAACTGACTAGTTGGTTTTTCCGCCCTGGTATGTGTATATCTGCATGTCTGAATAATACACGGTGAAGGGGAAAGAAACTGACTAGTTTGTTCTTTCCACCCTGGTATGAATAATACACGGGAAAGGAGAAAGAAACTGACTAGTTGGTTTTTCCGCCCTGGTATGTGTATATCTGCATGTCTGAATAATACACGGTGAAGGGGGAAGAAACTGACTAGTTTGTTCTTTCCACCCTGGTATGTGTATATCTGCATGTCTGAATAATACACGGTGAAGGGGGAAGAAACTGACTAGTTGGTTCTTTCCACCCTTGTATATATGTATATCTGCATGTCTTAATAATACACGGTGAAGGGGGAATAAATTGACTAGTTGGTCCCCCCCCCCCCACACACACACACACTACCTTTTTGTATGTACGTATCTGAATGTCTGAATAATACACGGTGAAAGGGGAGAGAAACTGACTAGTTGTTTTTCCCCCTTGTATGTACGTATCTGAATGTCTGAATAATACACAGTGAAAGGGGGAAGAAACTGACTAGTTGTTTTCCTACCCTTATATGTATGTATCTGCATGTCTGAATAATATACGCTGAAGGGGGAAGAAACTGACTAGTTGGTTTTTCCCCCCTCCCTTTTATGTGTATATCTCCATGTCTGAATAATACACGGTGAAGGGAGAAGAAATTGACTAGTTGGTTCTTTCCCCCTTGGTATGTGTACATCTGCATGTCTCAATAATACATACACGGTGAAGGGGGAAGAAACTAACTAGTTGGTTCTTTCCAGCCCGGTTTGTGTATATCTGCATGTTTTAATAATACACGTTGAAGGGGGAAGAAATTTACTAGTTGTTTTTCCCCCCTTGAATGTACGTATCTGAATGTCTGAATAATACACGGTGAAAGGCGGAAGAAACTGATTAATTGTTCCCCCCCCCCACACCCCCCCCCCCCATCCCCCCTTGTATGTATGGATCTATTTGTCTAAATAATATACGGTGAAGGGGGAAGAAACTGATTAATTGTGTCCCCCCCCCACCCCCCTTGTATGTATGTACCTGCATGTCTGAGTAATACACAGTGAAGGGGGAAGAAACTGACTAGTTGGTTCTTTCCCCCTGGTATGTGTATATCTGCATGCCCGAATAATACACGGTGAAGGGGGATGAAACTGACTAGTTGGTTCTTTCCACCTGGTATGTGTATATCTGCATGCCCGAATAATACACGGTGAAGGGGGAAGAAACTGACTAGTTGGTTCTTTCCCCCTGGTATGTGTATATCTGCATGTCTGAATATTACATGGTGAAGGGGGAAGAAATTGACTAGTTGGTTCTTTCCCCCCTGGTATGTGTAAATCTACATGTCTGAAAAATACACGTTGAATGGGGAAGAAATTGACTTGCTGGTTCTTTCCCCCTGGTATATATGTATCTGCATGTCTGAATAATACACGGTGAAGGGGGAAGAAACTGACTAGTTGGTTCCCCTCCCCACTGGTATGTGTATATCTGCATGTCTGAATAATACACGGTGAAGGGGGAAGAAATTGACTATTTGGTTCTTTCCCCCTAGTATGTATATATCTGCATGTCTGAATAATACACGGTGAAGGGGGAAGAAACTGACTAGTTGGTTCTTTCCCCACTGGTATGTGTATATCTGCATGTCTGAATAATACACGGTGAATGGGGAAGAAACTGACTAGTTGGTTCTTTGCCCACTGGTATGTGTATATCTGCATGTCTGAATAATACACGGTAAAGGGGGAAGAAACTGACTAGTTGTTTCTTTCCTCCATGGTATGTGTATATCTGCATGTCTGAATAATACACAGTGAAGGGGGAAGTAATTGCCTAGTTGGTTCTTTCCCCCCTGGTATGTGTATATCTGCATGTCTGAATAATAAACGTTGAATGGGTAAGAAACTGAGTAGTTGGTTCTTTCAACCCTGGTATGTGTATATTTGCATGTCTTAATAATACACGGTGAAGGGGGAAGAAATTGACTTGTTGTTTTTCCCCCTCTTGTGTGTACGTATGTGAATGCCTGAATAATGCACGGTGAAAGGGGTAAGAAACTGACTAGTTGTTTTCCCCCCTTGTATGTATGTATCTGCATGTCTGAATAATATACGGTGAAGGGGGAAGAAACTGACTAGTTGGTTCTTTCTTCCGTGGTATGTGTATATCTGCATGTCTGAATAATACACAGTGAAGGGGGAAGAAATGGACTAGTTGTTTCTTTCCCCCCTGGTTTGTGTATATCTGCATGTCTGAATAATACACGGTGAAGGGATAAGAAACAGAGTAATTGGTTCTTTCCACCCTGGTATGTGTATATCTGCATGTCTCAATAATACACGGTGAAGGCGGAAGAAATTGAGTAATTGTTTTTCCCCCCTTGTATGTACGTATCTGAATGTCTGAATAATACACGGTGAAAGGGGGAAGAAACTGACTAGTTGTTTTCCCCCCTTGTATGTATGCATCTTCATGTCTGAATAATATACGATGAAGGGGGAAGAAAGAGACTTGTTGTTTCCCCCTCCCCCTTGTATGTATGTATCTGCATGTCTGAGTAATACACAGTGAAGATGAAGAAACTGACTAGATGGTTCTTTCCCCCCTGGTATGTGTATATCTGCATGTCTGAATAATACACGGTGAAGGAGGAAAAATTGACTAGCTGATTCTTTCCCCCCTGGTATGTGTATATCTGCATGTCTGAATAATACACGGTGAATGGGGAAGAACCTGACTAGTTTGTTCTTTCCCCTCTGGTATGTGTATATCTGCATGTCTGAATAATACACGGTGAAGGGGGAAGCAATTGACTAGTTGGTTCTTTCCCCCCTGGTATGTGTATATCTGCATGTCTGAATAATACACGGTGAAGGGTGAAGAAACTGATTAGTTGGTTCTTTTCACCCTGGTATGTGTATATCTGCATGTCTGAATAATACACGATGAAGGGGAAGAAATTGACTAGTTGGTTCTTTTCCCCCTTGTATGTGTATATCTGCATGTCTGAATAATACACGGTGAAGGGAAGAAACTGACTAGTTGGTTCTTTCCACCCTGGTGTGTGTATATCTGCATGTCTTAATAATACACAGTGAAGGGGGGAGAAATTGACTAGTTGGTTTTTCTCCCCTTGTATGTACGTATCTGAATGTCTGAATAATACACGATGAAAGGGGGAAAAACTGACTAGTTGTTCCCCCCTCCCACTTGTATGTATGTATCTGTATGTCTGAATAATATACGGTGAAGGGGCGAGAAACTGACTAGTTGTTTTTTCCCCTTGTATGTATGTATCTGCATGTCTGAATGATAAACAGTGATGGGGGAAGAAACTGACTAGTTTGTTCTTTTCGCCCTTTTATGTATCTGCATGTCTGAGTAATACACAGTGAAGGGGGAAGAAACTGACTAGTTGGTTCTTTCCCCCTTGGTATGTGTATATCTGCATGTCTGAATAATACACGGTGAAGGGGGAAGAAATTGACTAGTTGGTTCTTTCCCCGCTGGTATGTGTATATCTGCATGTCTGAATAATACACGGTGAAGGGGAAAGAAATTGACTTGTTGGTTCTGTCGGTCTTGATTGAACTGGAACTCTACGCACGTAAGAATGTAAGATAGCTACGAAGTCATTATACAAAACAAACATGAATCAGTACCAAGTGTACCTTAAATTCAATTCAATTGAAAGATGTTACTATAGCAGTCAGAGAAAGTATTAACATCAATAATACGTCGAGACAAAAGTATGCTCAAGTGGCAAAAAGAGTAGTTAATGGAACGATTAATCCGGCAAGAAGATATGCCCAGCTACTTGAAAGGAAAATACTTTTGCTACGGTCTCTGGCTTCTGGAAAGATGCCATTGACTAAAACGAAAGCATTGTAAGGACGCCAACACTCACTTATACCTGTAGTATTAAGAGCTTTTTGACACTATTCGGGACGAAGTCAGGACGACCAAACAAGCGTACGAAGACAGAAACCATATAAATACAAATGCAAGCATGACCAACATTTACCTCTTTACCTTAATACTAAGGACTCCGATTTTACGCCCAGAAGTAAAAGACTGTATTTATGCTGCGACTTTGGGCAAGTGTCTTACGTTAGAGGCACATTGTTGCCCGTACTAAGTGGTAACATTTGGGATCGCCTGTGCATCAGCATCAGTTGTGTGCTATTTATATAAAGAAGGCTAGTTGTTTTTTGTTGTTGTTTTTTTTTGTTTGTTTTTTTGTTGTTGTTTTTTATAAAAAGCCGGCATCTCTAACAAGTACTTTTGTAATTTAAATTTCGAAATTATGTTAAAGCAAAAATAAGAAAGAATAGATTTCTTGCTTTCTGCACATTTTATTTGATTTCTACTATAAACAGGAATGACATTCTATATAGTTTTCTTGTTCCACACGTTATAACTCTTGGCACTATCTGAAAAGAAAGAAAGTCCCAGATGATTTCAAGACCGGCCTGAAATGCAGTTCAATGAAACCTTCAGTCTTTTGGGAACAGACACCGGTCTGCAAAAGGGAGACTAATAAATAATGTTTTTAGTAATATGACTATAATACAAACTAAGAATAGACTGAAAGTATATACATATAACTCTAGTGATAATTTGGTTATTTCATGTACACTTCAAATTTTGATTACTGTATTTAATCTAGATTACTTTCCTTTGAAATCCCCCTGTACTTTTAATTGCCATACTGTCTTCCTAGACTTGTACCCTTACCTATTATCTTTTGTAAACTTTGTACTCACCATTTTACTTCCTATGATGTTCACAGGCAGGACCGTGGCAATGACCTTTATCGCACCTATAGTTTTTATCACCACAGTGTTTACATTGATAGTTAAAGTCGCACTCTTTCTCACCGTGGCAGTGGCACTCGTGGAAGTGGCAGTAAGCCGTGTGTTTTTTGTCAGAACACACAATATCGTGACAGTCTTTATCGGTGTCGCAGTATTTATGGTCTTTATGGTCCTGTGCTGAAACTGTAAATAAACATTTGATGTTACTATCGCAATGTTTCACGGTTAACGAAATGGTATCAATTGTATGAAACAGTGAAAATGTCAGGATATACGAGTACATGTAAAACTACTGTAATAATTTAACAAACCTCTGAAAGACACAAAATATATATCATTTTAAAGCTTTTGTTTGGTCTTGCCAGTTTTGAATTATCAAGAGGTACTCAATGAATTTATGCGATGTTGTTGTTGTTTTTTTTTTTTTTTTGTTTTTTTTTTTTTTTTCGTTTCTTTTTTCACAGAAAAGTTCCAATATTCATGGAGCTTTTTGCAAGTTTATGTAATTATTTAAGAATGCTATTTTTGTGCGTTTATACCCTGTCAGGTATATATTCTTAGATAATTATGTCTCCCACCACACAGTGGTGTGGGAGACATATTGACTTACTCCAGTCTGTGTGTCCGTGTGTCCGTCTGTCAGTCTGTCTGTCTGTCACAAAGCTTGTCCGTACTCTAAGTCGAACATTTCTTATCCGATTTTCACCAAACTTGAACAAAATGTGTTTGACCATAAGCCCTCGGCCAAGTTTGATAACTAACCAAATCGGTCCAGGCATTTTGGAGTTACGGCCCTTGAATTACCAAAAATCGGGCTTTTGACTCTTGTCCGCACTTTAAGTCGAACATTTCTCATTAGATCTTCACCAAACTTGAACAAAATGTGTTTGACCATGAGACCTCGGCCAAGTTCGATAACTAGCCAAATCCTGAATTACCGAAAAATCGGCTTTTTATACGCCCGAAGGGACGTATTATGTTATGACGCTGGTGTCCGTCTGTCCGTCTGTCCGTTAGCAATTTCGTGTCCGCTCTGTAACTCTTGAACCCCTTGAAGGATTTCAAGGAAACTTTACACAAATGTTCACCTCAACGAGACAATGTGCAGAGCGCATGTTTTGGATGTCTCGCTTCAAGGTCAAGGTCACACTTAGGAGTTAAAGGTCATATCAGTTTGTTTCGTGTCCGCTCTGTAACTCTTGAACTGCTGGAAGGATTTCAAAGAAACTTGGCAGAAATGTTCACCACATTGTAACGATGTGCAGAGCGCATGTTCCGGATAACTCGCTTCAAGGTCAAGGTCACACTTAAGGGTCAAAGGTCATATATGACTTTGCTTTGTGTATATTGCTCTGCATTGCAGTGCTCTTGTTTTTATTTGGCAGATCTCTTTTTTGTACTCTAAGTCAAACATTTCTCATCCGATCTTCACCAAACTTGAATAAAATGTGTTTGACCATAAAACCTCGGCCATATTCGATAACTAGCCAAATCGGTCCAGGCATTTTGGAGTTATGGCCCTTGAACTACCGAAAAATAAGCCTTTTTACTCTTTTCCGCACTCTAAGTCGAACTTTTCTCATCCGATCTTCACCAAACTTGAACAAAATGTGTTTGACCATAAGACCTCAGACAAGTTCGATAATGAGCCAAATCGGTCCAGGCATTTTGGAGTTCTGGCCCTTGAATTGTAGTGAGTAAACAGTATATAAAGACTGACTTGCTATTTAGATGATTAGGCAGTTGTGGGAGACATTCGCTTTTCTCAAAAGCAGCTCTAGTTTGGTTTAAATTTCATTTTGTATTATTTTCACAGCATGATTAAGGATTAGACATTATAAAATAGAAAAAGTGGAGACTCCACAGGTCGTTCAACACGACAAAAACGAAACTGTTGCAAGCTCGGTTTGATTGAGCCTGTTCATGGACGGTGGTGGAAATGCATGCTACCGTCCACGCCCTCTAGCCCAGGCTGAGCAGAACTCAACATTTACACATGCTAAATGTACAAAAAGCAACTTAGAGACATCCGCAGATGTATCAATACGGCGGTGCACATGGAGCCTTCAATGATACACATGTTGTGGCGTGTAATTCCTTGAAAAGCGGCGTATGGTCCCCAGATAAAATAATGGGTTTGCCCCAAACGAGAAAACAATTGGCAGAACTAAACAAACAGAAATTTAGAAGGGGGATCTGAGGTTATGGCGCCTGCATATTACAGGAACTGTCAAAAGACAAAATCAAAGGGCAGGCACCATATCCAAGGGGTGATTATACAATTCCCAAGTCTATCAAAGCGGGAGTATTGGAACTTATTAGTTTGAGGTTGTCCTCTCCCTATTACAACAATGTGCATGCATAGTTCATGGTATAACAATACTTCTAATGAATTTGAAAATAATAAGCATTTACTAAAGGATATTACCTAAGAGGAAGTTATAAAATTGCTATCAATAAAGATTTTCGAAGAGGAAAATATCAGAAATAAAAAAAAAACTAGTAGCAGTTACACAATAATTGTTGTTGCCATCACTTGATTCAGCTACGAGGAGTGTGTAAGCTTTGTTCACTAAGCTATTTCTGATATGTTCATTTCTCGTGGATCAAAGTCATTTGGATTCAACATTGAAACACTGTAAAACAGTAAAAAATTCTCCGCTGATTTCTAATAGGGTAGGATTACCTTGCAAAATAACACTAAAAATGTAGGAGCGCAAAATGGGATTTGGCATTAAACAATTGTATTCTTAAATAAGAATATCCAAGGTATGAGAAAAATAGAGATCATCGCCAGTCACAATTTTGAGACACAATAATGTTTTCGGCATATAGCTCAGAAGACTGAGAGCTGCATTGCGTGTGTAGCCTTTTATGAAATATCTGTGTTTTTCTTACTCCTGTCAGGAAATACTTTGGAACAGCAGGAATATCATTATATAACATAAACTTAAAAAACATTAGAGAACAAGCATTACATATTTCATCTGGAAAAGCATTGAATTCCCTTATGACTGATGGAAAGAATGAATAGAAGTAAATTGCATCATGCGTGGATACAGTATGAATATTTTCAGCATTTCTAAGAGGATATCTGTGGTCTCTTCCCACAGTAAATGGAACTAGATCTGAAAGATAGGATGGTGTGAGGTTATTTTTTATTTCATACATCAGAACTAACTTATGCTTTTTCCTTCTGTTTGCAAGGGTTTCCCAACAAACTTTAGATAAGAGAGTTTCAATAGAAACGAAATCCTTGCTGCTTCGTGTTGAATATTTTCAAGATCTTGTTTTTCGCTTTGTGTACAATTGTCAAAAAGAACAGTGCCATATTAAAGAATATGTCTAATAAATGATTTGTAAATGACTACGAGGGATTTTATATCTATTGAAATTTAAACTTTTTTATGGCATTTATTCGCGTCCAGGCCTTCTTTGTTATGTAGTCAATGTGTGTAGTCCACCTAAGATCATTCGAAAGGACAATACCGAAATGTTTAAGATTATGGACTTCGTTCATTTGTTGACCTCGTATGAATAAAGGAGGACGATAAGCTCTATTTTGTTTGCGGTATATCAATAACGACTCTGATTTAGAAGGGATAAAGTTTACTAGCCGAATTTAGCAGAAGCAGCGTTTGGATTTTTAAAGATAATTAAAATGCTTGTATCATCTGCAAATAATCTGATATGAGTTTGATAAGAAATAAGAGCTGGGGTGTGGGATGGGGTTGTGGGGTGGCAAGGATTGATCCTTGAGGAACACCTGTAGTGATTACCTGTTGACTTGCAGCCAGAGAGTATAACACTTTGTTTCCGATTATTAAGGTATGAAGAAAACCAAGATAATAATGATCCAATAATGCCAGTAGACTTAAATAGTTTTGCCAAATACGGTCAACTCACTTAATTATGTCACAAAATGTAACCTTTATTTCTTTACCAGAATCAAAAGCTTGTGGATATATGGTTTATTGTACAAACATCAGAGACAAAACAAGACTGTAAAGGATGCTCATGAAGAAAATTGAAATCAAGATAATTTCATAACGCTTTATTGACAGTACATATGAGAGAAATAGGACAGTAGTTATTTACAAGGACCTCAATATATAGGTGTAACGGTAGCACTTTCGAGTTATCTTGAACTTTAGAAATATGCAATGAGAAGTTAAATAGATCACTTAAAGAGCCGGTATAGTTCTCAAGAAAGCTCATGAAGGAAACGGATATCACGGAAAAGGAACGGAAAGGGGAGCGGTGGTCTAGTGGTTAAGGTGTCGGCCGCTCAACCCGGGGGTCGTGTGTTCGAGCCACACTAGGGTCACGACCATGACTTCTTATATGACACAGTTTTTCCAGGAAGCGGACTCGAGAGTGGTTGAATTCATCACAATCGAGCTAAAATACATTAGTATAAACAAAACGGATATTAAGACCATCAGGACCAACGGCTTTACATAGTTGGAGATATTACTTCATCTGCGAAAATGCGGAAATGGTGATACAAACTATGGTGTTGTGATCAAGAAGTTGTAGATGTGGTAACGGGGTGCTGACGGGTTTGACCAACCAAAAATCCTTCAGCAAGTTAACTTCTTTGTCAGGCACATCTTCAATTATTTTATTATCATATGACAGGTGAAGAAAACATGAAGGTGCAGTTGGTTTATGAAAGATTTCAGACAAGACCACCGACTTTTTTTTATTTGGGATTCTGATTTTAACTTTTAAGAAGGAAGATGCAACTGTTGACTGATGAATGATTTGCAAGAAGTCCTAAGGTTGCATTCATTCTTATTTTTACAGTTTCAAAGGTAGCATGCTACAAAAATAAGTGATTGCTTTTCATGAGTATCTGGAAATCAAAATAAATGTCAGCTTATTTTGAACATCTAATTAGGACAGCCGAAAACACCCGTTCAATTTAATTTATCGTGCGATGAAAATACAGCTCCTGGTTCCAATGAAAAACCATACAGTCGTGACAGTTCAAATTCAAATTCAATCTTAACCATAAAAAATTAGCATAAGTTTTATTTAATGTTCTTTTTAAAATTTTTGCTTCAGGTTTTGAAAGATTTTTTCGAACGACGCCACTTTGTTCATGTTTTTTTGTGAATGACGTCATTTTGCATGTGCAATCTCGCGGAAAGGGCCGTCCTTGATATTATTGCACCAATGTTGTTTATTATAAGATTCTTTTACTGGTTGTAGGTGCAGATGGGAATTTCCGGCCTCGAGGGTAACTGTTTAGGCGGTAACGAGGTTCCTACCGAGTTACCGCCTAAACAGTTACATGAGAGCCGGATATTCCTATCTGCAACTATATAACCAGTGACAGAATCTTTTTCTTGCATATCGATATCTAGAAATAATATTAAAAAAATCAATTGAATGGCTTTCTTTTTAGAACTATTTCATATAGAGGCGTATTTAAACAAAGCCCGGGAAATCAACGTACGTAAACAGGAAAGGCGTCATGACGTTTCAAAGACAAATAACAATGTTTAGTTCCGGTTTTGTTTTATCAGTTGCAACGTAACGTTATGATTTTTTGATAAAACAACGTGTTTTGAATCGAGAAATATACCATCAGGATCAAATAGGAACTGTCAAGGTACTGGATTTTTATTCCGTTCTTTATTTTTTTTAAATAAAATATAAATCACTACATATATGCGTAGTTCGTAATACGTCATTTAAAGCACGAGAGTCATCTTACACCCCCGTCTGGTATGCAAGAAACGAAATTCTAATATGGTTAACAATGCTTTAATCATTACAACGATATTATGTTGACGTCACGTCAATGTGATATTTAGCGCCATGTACGCATCAATAAATGGCGCTTTCAAATTTCATGAAGTAAATGTCACATTGAACAAATGTGTTGATTAAGGTACAAACATAATGAGTTAGTTATTCGCTTTGCTGAACAATTCGCAATAATTTCCGTCCGAACTGAATTCTGCCACAAGACGTATTATCATTTCCGGTCCTGGCGTGTATAAACAAAGACCTACTACTGGCGCCATGCTTGCGCGAAAAAAACAGTTCCATCATATTTGATATAAATTGTACAATAAAGAACATATTAGAATCGAAATAATCTATAGCAAAACAGTGCTTTATCACTATTTATACACTCGGGCGGTTACACGTCGTCCGAAATAATTTCACTCGGGCTGCGCCCTAATGAAATTATTACGCCCATCGTATATAAATAGTGATAAAGCACAGTTTTGCTACAAATTATTTCTTAAACACAATATTTCCATAGAAAATATATGGTGAATGTGAATTTTTAGAATGACGTGATTCTAACAGCTGTATATAGAAGTCGGACAAAAATAAAGATATGGTCAAAATTATATGTTTTAATACCACGTGGTGAAAATGACTCAAATAATTATTTGAATTATTATAATTAATTTAATGATATATTCAAAACTATCGAAGACATCTTAAACCCAAAAAGTTATTTACTTCCATCCTTTATTTTAGTAGGAAGTGCGCATATCTTAATTAAAGTCCTTTATGTTAGCCTATCCAGAGAGCCATCCTTTATGTTAGCCCGCCCGTTTAGTTCCATTGTGAGAGCGCGAATTTATTGATCGCACTCCCAGGACAAGACTGTATATTCTCTGTGACGATTTGTCCAAAATTGGTCTTTTTCCACCTGTTGAGAATTTGGTAGTTACTTGCAGACTAGTTTAGAATCCAGAAACACTGGTTACGTTAACTAACGCTTTTGTAAAACACAGCGCTAAACCCAAATCAAATCAACAAACACTTTATGTCTTCAAAACGGAACAAAAATTAATGCTTAAAAGATTGACGAAAACTTTTATTACGATAAATGATAACTTAATTTAATTTACTCTTTTGAAAAATAAAACAAGAATTGTACTTACCAAAACATATCAGAGCTACAAAAACGCACACAATAAATGCTGTATTCATTATCTAATCTTTCGTATATGAGGCTTAATTACAAACTTATTAAAGCAGTTATCTCGATTTGTAATATTTAACAAAACATTAGGCTATATATATGGTAGCTGTAAAGGATGCACAGTAAATCTGCCTTGTGTTTGCGGTTCATGTTTGAAAAAAAGATTGTTTGTTGACTTAAATGTTTGTAAATTGTGCACTTTTCTTCGAAACACTTGAACAACAAAAACATTTTATATATATATATAATTATGAAAAGGCGACACCAGTATTATTTATCATGCGGTTTGTTTTCTTTATTCCGGAAACATGTCATGATCAGTCATGGATGTGCAATTAACGTAACTTGTGTCCGATTATTATTCGATGTTAGAGAATCTAGATTGATATTGAAACAGGGATGTCGTTTGGTGTTACGCATGTAATAACGTTACGTTAAAATTAAACGCATCCATGCTTTTACTTTAAGTTCAGACGGACGCGGAAAAAAGATATATCCGTTACATGTTTAAAATAACGTTCAACTTGTTGACACACTAAGAGGTTAAAGGTTAACAAGGTCTGTTTCTTTTCCGGTCCATAATTCTACCATCGATTAAGGGATTTTAAATATACATTACATAAATGTTCCCTATAAGGAGATGACGTGTCTTGCGCAAGACCCAGACCCCTAGCTCCAATGTCACACCTAGAAGCCAATGGTTGACATGGTCTATTTCTTGTCTGGTCCATAACTCTGTCATTTATCAAGGGATTTGAAAATAATTTTACACAAATGGTAACCATATTGATGTGTGTTGCACTTATGACCCGGGTCTCTAATGCCAAGGCCAAGGTCAAAAAACGATTCATACCTAAACTATTCTTGCATATTTTGCGCAGACAACTGATGCATTATTGGGTACGCTTCGGGGGCATTTGTTACTAATAGTGACAACTCTTGTTTCTTTCTTTTATTCATTTTCTTTTTTTTCTTTTTTTTTTTGTGCTCTTTTTATGTCTTATTACTAAGTGTAATTGTCTTGCATTGTTCACATTTTTATAGGATGTGTTGTTATATTTTCTGAAGTCTTTATTTATCTGTGTTTTATTTCATGCAATAAATATAACAATATTAATATTGCTTTAAATGTAATCCAACACTACCCCTAGTTTAGTTTTTAGGGTATACCAATTACGTTTATTCTTTAATCCCCTGTTTATAGTTTTATTTTCTGATGTTATCTATATTTTAAACTGTTTTCGTTTTAATATATATTATTACATGAGTACCTATAAATAGTAGCACATTTGTGCTGAAAATTCTCCCATTATCGCATTGTGTCATGCATTATCGCATTATCATAATAAGCCCCGGGGTCATTATCGATAATGGCCCTGGCGTTAGCGCGGGAAATTAACGTCCGTAAACAGAAATGACGTCATGGCGTTTCATGGAGGTAAAACAGCGAATATTTCCGTTTCATTTTATCATCTTGAGCGTATCATCGTGTATTCTTCGTGAAATAACGTATTTTTATCCTTAAATTATGCAATAAGCAAAAAAGTACAACTATCCAGGTATTTGATTTTATACAGTAAATAGACTCTTATACAAATAATATAGAAACTGAAAAGCTGAAATTTATTGTGCCAGAAGATGCAAGTGCCCATAAAAATGACACAAAAAAACATTTCTTACTATATTATAGGTAAACATGTATTAACAGGTAAATACATGGGAGAGCGGTGCCTTTGAGTGATAATGGCCCTGGAAGAAGATAATAGCCCTCGGGCTAAAGCCCTCGGGCTATTATCACCTTGCCAGGGCCATTATCACTCAAAGGCACCGCTCTCCCATATATTAGCCTATACCTGTAATGTACACAACAAAAATAATGAGCCGTACAATTTTAAACAATGTTTTTCAATTAATATTTTTGCTTTTGCTGTTTTGCCCTTTTACTTTTGAAATATGGCATTATATTATATATGATATTCTTAATCTGTTAATATTATTTTCTCTATTAAAAAAATATTTTTTTTTGTTTTGATCACTTCCCCTTCAGAACAGTAAACATGAATATTACCAATCCGGTATGAACTTTATCACTTATGTGTATGTATCCGTTTACATGTATTTACAATATGTGAGAACATTGTCATATATCTAGCACATAACAGTTTTATCCCTATTAACAAATATCTCTAAATTGCACATATAGCCTAATTATATCAAAATAAATTAATGAGCATGCACTGTTCCTTACATTTTATCGAGGAAATATACGAAAATGCTCGAGAGAAAGAACACAAGTAAGTTCAACGAAGATCATGCTCTCCTTTTTATCATGGTGGGAATAACACAGAATCTCTGAACTCGATATACATTGTAGAATGGTATCAGATCCTATGGTATCAGACCAGCCATTTTTCAGTAGTCTGCCATAAGTGCGTGGTATTTTACATAACCAGACTCGATTGTCGTCGCTCATTTCATCACAATTGTGAAAAGGAATTATTGTTCTGCCCATTACTGCGTGTATTTTTTTAGATCTGATTGTATCAACTTCCTACAATCAAAATAAACATATATAGACTTTAAAACCTGAAAACAAAGACTTTTTAAAATGTGGAAATATGTATATTCGGATACATTCCGTGAAGAGGCCAAATTTATTTGTCATTCTATCTACATTTATTTTGGTATTGTGGCACTTCTCTTTCGAGTGTCATTGACAGGGAGTGCTTGCCACAAATTAAAGAAATACCAAAATATTACCTGGGAAGTTCCCAAACATTATTGAGAGTGTGAAAATAAAAGCAGATATCACGTTCAATGTGGTATAAAGTATGAGTCCAAGCTAGGCATGGCGGCAGTGTGATCTGACAGACCATTCAAGAGTACTGTAGCATAAGAGACGGCTTAGTTATTGTAAATGTTATAAAACATAGTAAGCCCAGCACTGATATACGTTATTCAAGACATATCCAAGCTAAACCGTCAATACTTTGATCTCCCAAATCCATCAAGTGATGTTCTTTTAAAGATGAATGTAAGAAACTGACGAGATCAACACTAATTTATTATAATGAAAACAGACATGCGCAATCCAGCACGAAAAAAACCCTCTACGCTCGCAAAGTGTATAAAAGATTCGCACATGTGACTTCTCCTACGTACTGGTTGTTCCTTGCGTACAATCAAATTCAGCAAAGGGAAAATGAAAAAGTATAAAATGCGAAAAATGCAGTAAAATGTAACTTTACGCCTCCGAGGTCGGAGGTTGGTGGGGGGAGGGCTAAGTGGCTATAGTGGCTGGAAGTATAGAGCACAGCAAACACAGTCAGATCACCAAATTGTACACACCACGCATGGTACGTACAGTAATATCAATTGATGTCGATCATATAATATGAATAGTTTTAAATATCGTACTGAAATTGTAAAGATTTTCTCTCTGAGGTTACACAACCATATGATCTTGATTACACATGTGTATATAAGACCTAGTTGGCGTTTCTTATAGATGAAAGTTTGTGTATATCTGCCTTTCAAGAACCATAGATTTTGTCTACCTAAGTGTCGAACTTGTCAAGAAACATTCGAACTATGAAAGTACTAAATTGATATTCGATACAATGCTTGTAAAAATACAAAAATAATATGATGATACTCGCCATTGTTGACGTTCATTTATCGCGACATGTACTAGCTCAAAAGTTGCGACAGAGAGATTTCCCGTTTACCTCTGAAAGAGGCAGCTCTGTTGTTTACCAGGCGTGATACAACGATCAGTTAATGTAAACTTGCAACATTTCACAAGTACCCGTATGTGTCTAAACAGAATTCCAGCTTTTAACAGCGTTTAATCGTGGGAGGAAAACCCCGGGGTGACTCCTTCGGACGGACATAATTTTAGGCATGAACTGGTACCTGGTTAATGTCATAAATTGTTCGCAAGCCATCTGTATGGCTTACATTAAAAAACGACATGCCGTGTGGGGTTTCAAAACACAAGGGTACGAGCGGATACAAGAAACTGACTATTTCTTAAAGGTATACTAGATCCAACGTACATATTTGAAAATATCAACAATTATTATATACAGTCGATATAAACTTAACATTAACAAGTTTATCTGTATTAGGTTTAAAGGCTCATCACAAGTTTTCCTTCTATATGAACTTTGTGAAAATCATTTTGATAGTACTAATATGATACAGCTATACTGTAAGATGACAAGTGAACAATTTAAGCCCTCCTGAATCAATGTGTTTGCTAATTTAGTCAGTCAATTGTTTTTCAATAGGGAATTAAAAACATAAATGAATGTAGAAACAAAGAGTGGCCTTATCACAGCTAAATACACCAAATACTGTGCATTCATCTACATACATTCAGTAAAATGTTAAGACACTAAACACATTGTATTGGCCAAATAAAAGCCCCTGCAAACTTCGCTTTTTTTATTCATGTAAATCAGGTATAATAAACATAATACAAAAGACTACAGTTATTCTGTGGCACGTCTTCGAAACAGGACACACACTTAATGCATGTATAGATAGACATAGAATAAATGTGTACTATCAGTACAAAAAAAAATAAACGTTTTCTATTGTTTCTCTACATTTGGAGTAAATAATTCAGTAAAAGATGGGCATTGGCCATATTTCAGCAGTTATATTTTACATTGATCAATTTTAATTGTACTGAAATAGACGAATGGATATTATATTTGATTAGATGGCTGAAAGGAATATTGTCTAGCCATTGATTTTATCTGTTTTACTGGTATTCAATTGTATAAATATCTCAGTGTTTATGTATACGGATTGGTTGTTTTAGATGTGCTTGCAAGTATCTACGACAACCGAGCGCTCGTTTCCTACAATGAATCTAGGTAAAACATAGCTAAAAGACTTATGACCAGCGAAGCTTGGATTACTCAATTTGAGCATGTCGGAAATATATTTGCACAAAAAGATCATCCCTGTCTCTGCTATTTAATGTTCAAATGACATGCGGTAAAACATCGGTAATTCAAGTACGAACGTGGAAAACAAAACTGAGCCATCCGACGTCTGGAGTAAGAAAAGTTGTGCTCTAAATATAACACTCTTAATGTGATGTTCGAGTTGCAATTTTATCTATGATCAGGATAGCGAAATACCAAAGCAATTAGCAGTTGAATTTGCATTTGTCGAAAGCAGATGTTGTTCAAGTTGACTAAAATAATTGCGTTTCGTGTGAGAAAGATCTGATATCAATGACTATTTCCAAAAACATGAAACATTCGCAGTTTGTGGGTAGGCGCATTTATCATTTATCAACAACCTGTGCAAATATTGATGCAGAAGTCATGCATTTAAATGAAACATTATTGATGATTTCAAAAACGATAACAACAAAAAGAAGTATATATCCTTAATCATCTATGCACGTAGCAGCTTTGCACACGGCTCGACTATGGATATGTAGTAGCAGTTGCAATTAGCAAGGAGTTTTGATACAATAACCCTAACTGACATATCCCTTTGACGATACACAATATTCCTTCGCGGACGTTGCAAAATCCCAACAAAATATATCATTGATCTCGAAGTTTGTATTGTGACTCAGGTGTTTCAATGACGCAAATTTTGAAACATATTTATATATTATTACTGTTACTGTTTTATTAAAGTTGCTGTATCTAATGTACAAGAAATTGGAATGTATTGTTAAGATTGAGTAGAGAAATTCTTTCAACGGTCTAAGTCTCTAAAAATTCAAGTGGCATTGTTCATTTTGTTATGTATCTTTGTACTGAAGTGAATTGATGAAAGTAAATGCAAATTAAGCATTTTAAAATATTAGTGAAAATCAATAATGAATACAGGCCCAGTATCGTGCTAGAGCAATCGAGCAATTGAACACAAGGATAAAATAACATAATTATAATCCATACGAAAAATGATAGGGATCTTTGATATCCGGGTCTGTTATTTCTTTCTCGCGTGGAACAAAAATTAAAGACGAATCAGTGGATTTAATTGTATTGCCTTTTGTAAATTCGTTTCATTCAAAATTTCTTCAATTACCAGCAAGTATTTTAAACATTTGATGTCCATAACCACCGTGAGTTCGAAACCTCGCCTGAGGTATAGAATTCTTTTTACGTAAGTAACCCATTCAGCTGGCTTATGGGAGGTCGGTGGTCCTACTCAGGTAACCGCTTGTGCTGGAAATAATGCTCGGAGATGCACCTGTAGTCTTCGTTCACGGTCATAAGCTAGAAAGTCGGCATATGACCTATCATTGTGTCAGAGCGGCGTTAAGTACCAGCAAAAACCCTTAACAGTGTATATATGTGTAAAACACTTTATATAACATTAAAGCAGTGGCATATATAACTAAAATGTCACACTGAAAAAAGACAGAAATAGTTCTGTAATACTGAAACATGAACTTTCTTGTCAATGTTCTGGTTTCCTGCTCATGGTACAACTCCAGTACTGGAAATACAGCTGCTCCAATAAACATGTAACCAACCGTTACAACAAATAGCACAACAACTGTCAACCAGTGCGTTATTTGAAACCGTGTAGAAAAGGTAGAAACAGTTGCCTGGTAACACAAAGAGTACAAAGAAAACAGTGAAGTATATGTAGCATGTTTACAATCTTCTTAGACTCGCGAGTTCGAGTTCCTCTACTTATAGTGCAACATTGAATGGTATAAGATCGTTACATTGACGTTCAAACCACTGTTTCTAAGTATGTTCCTAGCCACAATAATGAAAATAAGCAATTTTCAAACAAGCCCACATATTCAAAGTGCTGACCCCATATATCTACTGACTAAGTACTTTGTCCAGTGACATAACAGGAAGGTTATCAGCAAAACAAATTCCAGCGACCTAATATGTCTAAGTTGCAGTAAATTGGCTTGTTTAGGTGTTGCTCAAGCACAGCGAGTGTAGAAAATAACGAAGTGTTGCAGTGTGGTACCCATATTTCCACAAATCAATTGTTGAGCGAAAAACTATAGTAACTCCGTCGTTATTTAATGCAAGTTATGACAGTTTCCGTTCAACCGTCGAAAATTATGCGCAGACACATTTTGTACAATTACTTCCCATTTCCCCCATTGTTTGCGTTTGTGATCTTGTACATTGTATTTTAATTTATAAATACAACAGTTCATAAATTTGAGTACTTCTAAATATTTCAATGGTATCAAGTTTAGATTTTGGTTATTTTATTTCAGTCCGAATGTAAATAATGTGGATCACGCTTGAGTCCCCTTATTTGGAATAAAACGAGACATTTTATATGGTACTAACACCAGTGGGTTTAATTAATCAGTATTTGTTTATGAGAAAACTCTAATTTCGTCTTAACTTATTACAAATGTCTCAGCACACCGTGCTACAAACTTTAAGACACGAACTAAAGATACTTTACGTTTAAAAGGTTATTTACTTGCCTATTCTATTTATAATGCAGTAAACATTATACAAGCCATGCAAGTTGTTTTTAGCATTACAAACAAATCTTTTAGCACATATCTTAAAGCAATCTAACTTTTGTTGATTCGAACTGATGTATACATGAGATATGAATTCATCTAATATAACAATACTTTACCGCGTATAGTCAGTAACAGATGGCTTGTATTTGCAAATACGGCAAAAAAAGCTGTTACCGGCCTTTGCGTGTTACAAATAGAAGAAGAATTTGATTGTATTGCCTTTTGTAATTTTGCTTCGTTCAAAATTTCTTCAATTAACAGCAAGTAGGGAGTGGAATTTTGTGTTGCAGGTTGCTTAGTCGTGCCCTTTAAAGTTAGGCTCTTGGTGCTCTGACTTGAGACAAGTTGTTGAGTTTATTGGTGAATCTATACATTATATTGACCCTAATTTTATATTTTACTTGATATGATCAGATTCTGATATTTTATCACTAATATTAGAGCCTTTCTCAGTGTGGAGTGATTTTTTTCACATTGGTTTGTCTAACGTGTTGAAAATAGGGTAAGTAAGTGCGAGGTTGACATGCCCAAACGCGTTTAAACCCACAGTTTCCTTTATATAGGTTACTGACCGTTCCAAGGCGGCGACTCTGTTTTCGACATGTTTTCTTTCTGTCTCGTATTCTGTGCTGCGTATGTTGTCTTCTTTGTTGTTCGCGTTTCTTTCCTCTTTCACCTCACTACCCCCATCGCCCCCCTCCCATCCTTTGCCCTTGCATTTACGATCCTTTGCATTTGCATCCCTTCTCCTTTTTCTAGGAGTAAGTTATCGTGCCAACCGTAGGCGGTGCCCAACTGTTGTTTTTTTCCAGCTTGTTTGTCTCTGTGTATGTTCGTGTGTCTGCGTGCCTGCGTGTGTGTGTGTGTGTGTGTGTGTGTTGGGTGATGATTTTTTCTTACTTTTGTCTTTTGTACGTGGATGTCGCGTTGCTGTGGTTTACGTTGTGGTTTACTGCATATAATGAATGTGGCTTTCCCTTTTGAATATTCATTCTTGCTCCACTTTCCCCCCAAAATCGTCCTTTTATCTACCCTTTACTCCTTCCCACCGCTCCCAACATCCCCCCCCCCACACACACACACACACACCACACCTCTTCTGTATTTTGCATATGTTAAAATGTACTTGTTTGATTTTTAAGCAACCCGTCCATAATATTTTTCCGTTACAGCATCTTTTTTCTTGTGGGCTTAGTTTGCGATGTATGGCTCTATTGCTGTGTTTGGGTTTAACTGTGCTTCCAGCAAATCTACCCTTTATATTTTGTACAGGCAACCAACTGGTGTGTTTCAAAAGGCCTTATTAAATACGACATAGTTTAAAAGATGTGCTTCTTTTGCCGCTTCAGTGATCTGAAGATACGATTTTAAGCAGCTTATTACAGGTTTAAATCCGTTAAATATATTTAGATTTAGTCTGAATTTGTTTCTACTTTATTCCTGTAACTCTCTATCAGAGAAAAATAAAGCATGCTTAATTGACGCGAAGTCTACATAATAATAAACAGACCAGAACTCAATCGTTTACTATAACAGTAATTGTATTTCAAAATGCCTATTCGTCACAAAATTTTGCTAATAGAGTTCCAAGCTTAAAGTCCTGACAATCGTAATATTTGAACTTTCACACTATAAAATTAGCACATGTCCTTACACTCTTTTATTATGTTACCCCATAAATTCTGTATATTGCACCCGCGGCAGCGAGGACTAATCTATGATATTTTTTAAAAAAAAATTGTTTTTGCGTTTCATTTGCTCTGATTTGATTGTGCTATAGCGAGTTTTCATTCCTAAAATCCGATTTAAAGCAAAGTTAGCCGCTTTTATCAAACGCAAATTGACCACAGTAATCCACATGCTTCTAAAAGAAAAATGTTTCAAGACTAAGCGCAGAGACAATGGTAATTGCTGCTCTCGCCTCCCAATACACCGGGCATCAGCATCAGTTGTGAGCTATAGATAAAAAGTTTTCTTTGTTTGTTTTGTTTTTATATAAAACAGCCGAAATCTCTAACAAGCACTTTCTATTTTCGAATTAATGTTATTGCAGAAATAAGAAAGAATAGATTGTTTGTTTTATGCACATTTTATTTGATTTCTTCTATAAATATCAATGGCTTTCTATTAAGTTTCCTTTTCCACACGTGTTAAGTCTTTGCGCTATCTGAAACGAAAGAAAGTCACAGATTATTTCAAGTTGGAGATTATAATGTTTATTCTTCTAACATATTATTTATTGTTTAAAGTTAATGAAAATGAAGACACTTTGCACGTTAACTCAAATGCGTGAAAATCGACCGTTACAACTAACTTAGGCTTTTTTGTATGAGAAACGTCAAACAGATCTAGGACCACTAAAAGCATGCGCATATTTGATGTTTTGTTAAGCTTGTAACGTGATAATTTTAGTTGACTAGAACTGAAGGGTAGACCGGTCGTTAAAAACAGTAAAGATATACAGTAAATCAACACCATATATTCTGGCATGACATTAAGAGGAACCTTGCTGCAACATGACATGACCCATGCCTGATAATATTCAACGTGTAAATATTACGTAATCTGTAATTGGAGAAAAATTAAGAGAAGGGGTATGGTTAGTGTTCAGAGAAAGGATTAAGTTATTTGGCGATTGTCCAGGACCAGCAGCAAAGAATGCTTTGAATGTCTACCCACAACCCTCTAGTTATTCAAGACGGGTAAAACTATCGACCGGCCTGAAATGCAGTTCAATGAAATTCAGTCCTTTGGGAACAGACACCGGTCAGCATGATGGGGGCTAATAAATGTTCATATGTTGACAATTATACAAAATAAGAATAGCATAAAGGCATATAAATATAACCCTAAGTGATATTTAGCTTATTTCATGTACACTTAAAAGTTTGAGAATAAGCGTAGTATCCCAATATTGTATATAATCTAGATTAACTTTTCTTTGAAAATCCTCTGTACTTTTAATCGCCATACTGTCCTCCCAGACTTCCTGTGATGTGTGTACATTCAGGACCGTGACAATGACCGTTATCGCACCTATAGTTTGTATCCCCACAGTGTTTACATTGAAAGTTAAAGTCACACTCGTTCTCAATGTGGCAGTGGCACTCAGAGGAGTGGCAGTAAGTCGTGTGTTTTTTGTCAGAACACACAACTTCGTGACAGTCTTTATCGGTGTTACAGTGGTGTTTAGGGTCCTGTGCTGAAACTGTAAATATACATTTGATGTTACTATCGCAATTACCACGATTAATGAAATAGTATCCATTATTTGAAGCAATGACAATATCAGAATCAACAAATAAAAAAACTAATGGAATAATTTGAGACATCCTTTGTAAAGCACAAAATGGATATCATTTTTTTAAGGCATTATAAAGAGATACTCAGTATATTTACTACTATTTCACTTTCTTTTGTTCATTGAGCTTTTTACAGGTTTATGGAATAATGTAAGAATTAAATGCTATTTCTGTACATTTATACGGGTATAAAACACATTGGGACTTAAATATCTGAGCACGCGCTTATTTTGTATTATTTTTCCAGCATGATGAAGGATTGGACAGAAAGATTTATAAGTTTGATAGTGCCCTCTCCCTATTATAACAATGCGCATATATAGTTCATTGCATAACAATACTTTTAATGAATTGGAATATAATAAGCATTTACTAAAGGATATTACCAATGGGGAAGTTATATAGTGGCTATCAATAAAGATGTCCGTAATGGAAAATATCAGGAAAACAGAGAAATACAACAAAACTAGTAGCGATTACATTATTGCTGTTACTATCACTTGTTTTCAGATTCCGGGAGTTGGTAAACTATTTTTTTACTAAGCTGTTTCTGATATGTGCACTTCTTGTAGAGTAGACGAAAATCGTTTGGATTGAACAATGTAACTCTGTACAGCATTAAAAATTTCTCCGTTGGTTTCTAATAGCGTAGGATTTTGCCATGTAAAATAACATTACATGAAGTGTGCAAAAATGTGATATTGTATTAAACAATTGTATTCTGAAGTAAGAATATCTCGGGTCTACTTAAAATAGTGATAGGGAGTTTCTAAATCACCACAATCACAATATGGAGTTTTAGTAATGTGTTCGGCATACAGCTCAGAAGACTGAGAGCTGCATTGCGTACGTAGCCTTGTGTGAAAAGACAACTACAGAAAACAAGTATTACGTATTTCGTCAGGAAAAGCACTGAAGTCTCTTATGACTGATGGAAAGAATTAATTGAAGTAAAATGCATTATGCATGAATATAGTATGAATATTTTCAGCATTTCTAAGGGGATAACTGTGGTCTCTTCCTATATTAGATGGAACGAGATCTGAAAGATAGAATGGTGTGAGGTTATTTTCAACTATTTGATGACATTTATTCGCGACAAGACTTTGTGCTTTATGTAGTCAATTTGTGTAGTCAACCTAAGGTCATTTGAAAGGAAAATACCTAAATGTTTATGATTATGGACTTCGTTTATTTGTTGACCTTGCATTAATAGTGGAGGATGATCAGCTCTATTTTGTCTGCGGGATATCAATATCGACTCTAATTTAGAAGGGATTATCTTTACTAGACATCTTGATGCCTGATTTAAAATTGTCCAAAGATCGGAATTTAAGATAGCAGAAGCAGCGTTTGAATTTACAACGACAATTCAAAGGTTTGTATCATCTGCAATTAATCTGATATGAGCTTGATGAGAAATAAGAGCGGGATAGGGGATGATGGGGTTCGGGGTGCCAAGGATTGGTCAATGAGGAACCCCCTGCAGTGGTTACCTTTTGAGTTGATTTGCAGCCATGGAGTATAACACTTTGTTTCCGATTATTCTGGTATGAAGAATACCAATATAATAAGATGCCAATAGACTTAAGTTTATAAATGAGATCCTTGTGCCAAATACTGCCGGTTGCCATAAGTATGTCACAAAATGTAGCCTTTATTTCTTTACCAGAATCAGATGCTTGTGAAAATACGTTGTGGATATATGGTATTTGATTTACTGTACTATCATCATGAACAAAACAAGACTGCAGAGGATGTTCATGAAGAAAATTTTACTTATTTTCAAAGATAAATACTTTATTGATATTACTTATTTACATTACATGTAATTATTTACAAGGAATTAAAAATAGGTATAACGGGAGCGTTTTTACAGCTATCCGGAACTGAAGAAATACGCAACGAATAGTTAAAGAGGTCACATAAATAGCCGGATGTAGTTCTAAAGAAAGCTCAAAAAGTATAAGGTTATTAATACCATCAGGACCAACGGCTTTATATAGGAGAGGTTGCAAAACAGATATTATTTCATCTGCGGAAATGGTGATACTAACAATTGTGTCGTGATCAACAAGTTGCTGATGCGGTAGTGGGGTGCTGACATCTGCACGTGTTTGACCAACAAAATACCGTTCAGCAAGTAAGCTACTTTGTCAGGTATATCTTTAATAATTTTATCATCATATGACAGGGGAGGAAAGTGCAGATGGTTTTATGAAAAATTTCAGACATGACCATCAATTATTTTTGGTTTCGGATTCGGATTTTAACTTTTAAGAAAGAAGATACAACTGACGACTGATGGATGATTTGCAATGGTAACATGCTACAAAAATATATGGGTGCTTATCATGGGTGTCAGAAAATCAAAATAAATGCGAGTATACCGATATTTTTAAGAAAGAAGATACAACTGACGACTGATGGGTGATTTTCAAAGGTAGCATGCTACAACAATATGTGGGTGCTTATCATGAGTATCAGAAAATCAAAATAAATGCGAGAATACCGATATCTTTATTATCTACTTAGAACATCCAAAAAGACCCGCCAACGTTCAGTTGTAATTTGCCGTCCGATGAAAATACAGTTCCTAGTTTTACAATATCCAATGAAAACTCATACAGTTTTGACAATTCAAGCTTTAATTTAATGTTCGTTTTGAAATTCTGACTTCAGTTTTCGAAAGAATTTTTTCGAACGACGCCACTTAAATGTTGTGAATGACGACAGGTTGCGCGTGAGGGCCGTCTTTGATAATAGAGAGTTTGAGATTTCAACCTTCGCATTCTCCTTCAACGTCTCTCATATATACTTGGGGTAAAACGTCACCGATATGCGTTTATTTTATTTATATCAGACGTTGCTACTAAAGTTTTCAATGTAATATCAAGTAAGCCTAAGACTTCGCTTCATTACTATGTGAAATAAAAAGCTTAGTTTCAGGATTTCTGCTTATTAAGTTATTCGATTATCCATATGTATAACTGGACTAAATTTGATGCGAAACACTATCAATAAGTATAAGAATAATGACGTTTTGTTTGGCTAATGAATCAAAGACTGAAATCTGGATGGAGGCACATAGCATGACAGTCATTTTACTTGAAAAAATAATGATAACGCGCGATTATCGTTTGGTGGAACATTTTAATTTAACTTCCCAAAAAAATCAATCCGTTTCTGTCGGACACTTCAGACAATTGCGTTTTAATTATAAACACAAAATGGTACTAGTAAGACGGAAAAAAAATTCTGAAGTATCAGACAATTTCAGATCTATGATATCATGATGCGAGAAGTTTCTTGTTAGCCGTATGGGTTCGTGTTATCAACATAGCTTTTAAAAGGTTAGATGTTCAACAGGTACAGTCTACAAGTAAAACGCGTATTTTAAGGAATTCGATGTACAAAGTACCAATTCAAAGTAAAAAATAAACTTTAAGGAAAACTATGAATACTAGTCAACAGCCTTTTGTGTTTGCTTTATCTCGACATATATTTAACTTAACTTCAAAGTATATCGAGAAATGCATTTGTAGTAGTTGGTGTCTCATGTTTTTGTTTAAAAATATTAATTGTAATATCTTTCAAGAGCACCATCAACACTAGAATACGTTGATATGATTATCATTTTTATTTCCTCTCATATATAATTTACAATCGTGCATTGTATACTGACATCATTTTATATAAAATGTTTTTTTTTGTTGTTTTTTTTTTGTAATCGCACTAATATCCATGCGATGATTATGTTAATTGAAATGTTTTTATTTAATTTTTTATTTTTAAAACCTCTTGTAAAACTCATGCACTTTCGGACAATTGATATCAAAATGCACGAGAAAAACGATCATAATTACAGATAAATTGAATGGGCGGATTAAAAGAAGTAAGGTTCATTGTAAAGTTTGAAATCTCAAGGAATTTTACTCGGACTTCAACTTCATACGTTAACTTCGCAAGAGACGTTGAAGTAGAAGACGAAGGTTGAAATCTCAAACTCTCTATTATTACATCAATGTTTTTATACGAAAATAAACATACTTTTCTTTCCACAGAAAATATATTAGTCTAGGAGCTGGCTCCGGGAGTGTTATTTCTATTTCAACATACAAGGTATAAAATTTATGTTGATACCAGGGGATAGTTTTACCACATACATTAAAATTAAGCGTGGGTGTCAAAGTCAGCATTAGTATAGCAATTGTTACCAGCCCCACCCACTAAAATTCAATTGTAAATGCCAAAGGTATGGTTTTCTTGTAAAATTTATATAATAATAACTTCGACAGTAAATCTTTTCATTCTAGAATCATTTTCAGTTATTTTCAAGAATTTCACAGTCATATTTGAGTGATATCTTGTAGCATAAAGCCAGAATGATGGAACCAAGTGCCCTAAAGCTGAAACGGATATCTGTTAAACGAAGATTAAGTATAAACAAAAATACGTGTAATATATTCGAAACTGAAACAGGTGAAACTGCTAGAAAAGCTTCAGATAAGTGAATATTTACTTTTCTGAGTGCTTTAAAAAGCCGCATAGATGCTGGTGATAATGGCACTGATTAGTATATTGACTCTGTAGTTGAATATTACGCTGATTGAAATTACGAGACACCAGTACTGTAGTGATATTCACCGGCATAAAAGTTGTTACTCTACATTTACAAGCAAACATCATATAGCAAGACTATGAAGTCACCAGCTGTTACATGAAGGCGCACATGGATCATCAAGTTCTACAGGAGCAGACCATCAAGTTAAAAATCCCAAACCGGCCATTTAACTGAAGAGTTGTGTTTCTTTTGTGAACAGAAATCGTACAAGAAAGGTGTAAAACTAATTAATGTATCTACATTTGAGTTCTGTAGTAATCTTGAAAAGAGAGCTAGTGAAAAAGGTAACATAGAAATGAATTGTAACTTAGGTGATTACAACAAATTGATAGCAAGTAAAGCAAAGTATCATAAAGTAGAGACCGTACCATAGCTCTTCGCCTTCTTCGATTTTTCAAAAAAAAAGTGTTTTTTACAAGAGCACCGGTTACGATTAAAAATGTAAACAACGGACTCTGTCTATAAATTATTTGAATGAATGAATGATCGTCAATCTTAGTCATAATACTGATTGACAGTGAATGCTAATGACTCCATGTGTTGCAGAAAGGTATTTAGTTTGTAACTGTGTTTTCCTATCAATTGATATCCTCTCGAAACTGGTAAAGTAATTGCTTATATTTGGACAAAGCCCACTGTCTTTGCCATTCGCCAGCTGCTAAAAAGGCAAATATATAAGATGCAGTGTAAGTTATATTTCACTGGTACTACCAATTAGTAAGTTCATACTCTAAAAAACACGACAGAGAAATTTGGGCAATTTTGACCGATTAAAACGTTTGCAGCATTAGATTATTTTTTCTTTACACGAAAATTGCAGTTAGGTAACAAAGCGAATACGCCGATAATCCGGAGTAGGCCAATTATGTGTTGTTGTCACAAAACTGTTCCAGTTCACGTAATGTAATCGTTGAACTTAAACTGCCTAGCTGTAGCTACTGCTGTTATAGGGAAGTGGTAGAGTGTCTGCCTTAGGTGTGAGAGGTCCTGGGTTCGAGTCCCAGTTAGACCTTAACAATTTTCATTCTGCTACAGCATCTTTTTGCTATTAAAGGACTGTTCCAGTTGTTCTATATTTTTAGCACACAGTATCATGGATCATTATTCAGAAATCCAGATCACAGTTGAATGTTAAATCAAATGCACCCAAAGGAAAATATTCGCTATATTATGTCCCTTTGATGTTTCTGCTCTCCAGGTTCAAGAAGAGTTACATTTCCTTGATCACAAAATTTTCTTTTACATGAAAATATTAAATGTTCATAACTCTACGCTTCTGGTTAAAATATTGTCAATATATCTATTTTTGACAAATATATGGATATATTCACTTCAAAGCTTTTTAACTTCATACCTATGATTTGAAAAACTTAGGTACTATCTCTACATAAAGGGTGCTACTGTAAATACATTAAGCAAGATGTAAGAGAATGTGTTATGCCAAAGGGAGAAAACGTATACAATACCGCTCTTGAAAAAAAACTTATCAATAAGATCCCGCCTAAAATAAAATGTGGACACGCCTACTTAATGACAATCTTACTTCAGCAATACCAAGCGATACTCACGGACGAAGCTAAATCTTACACTTCTCAAAAGCTGAAAATGAAACTAAATGCTCAATACACAGACAATTTTCGTTTTGTCCAACCGTAAAGGTAATCCTGACTTGTTGAGTCGATAAATCACTGAAGCTGGAAGAAGTAATACATTCAGCAGCAAGATTTAAAGAAGCACCGACGTCTGTACCGATGGAGGCTGATTTAAGTCTTAGTAAAGTACAGATCAGACAGTAGAGTTAATGTTCTTTCACACAGCTCTTATACTCAGATCTTTGAAAACAGAATGCACCGGAATACCAATCCAGCCTTGAGATCCAACAGATATTTGTAAAGAAAGGAAAAAAGATTGTCCCTTGTGAAATGTATTCCTTTGTGTCATGGGTCAGGTGAGCGTTCTTTATCACCTGATACAGTCGACAAGACTCAGATGAAAGAGAGAAACACGAATTTGCATCAGAAAATACTATCTATCTGTCGAAACATGCAGTCGTTTAATCAATAAAAATGGACACGGAATAAGTTATGAAGAGATAGAGCGTACTGACACAAGCTGGGCTAAATATCAACAGAGTGAAGAAAAAAACGACAGTACCTTTAAACATTAAACCTTGATCAACTCTTCGGGCAGCAGCTTATAATTTCAGCAGAGCTACAGAAGCACTTTATGGTAAACATCTAGATATTACAAACATGGTGTTGTATCTGACTGATGGTAATAACAACAATATACAAGGTGATTTTTGTCCGAAAATCCAAGACCATCAGTCAGGAGAAAGGGCAAGACGAGGACAAGTTCAAATTCAAGAGATATGAAATCAAACATTGGAAACTCCATTGCGGAGACAAACATTGAAATACCTATCAAATGCAGTTAATAAGGTGAATTTGGCAGATAATTTTAAAGAAAATTGGAAGAAAAATTGAAAATGGACTTGTCGGATAAAATGACAATGTACCTTGCTGGTAGTTTTAAGGATCCAAAGAAAGCTCAGAGAAATTAAAGCGAATACATAGAGTTCTAAAGTCAGACTATGAAGAGGCTGACTGGAGAATGTTCATCCATAGAGACTATGCTGTGAGAGAGCATAATGTTACAAGTGTCGTACTTTGGAGTATTAACCCTGTGTCCAAGACTGTCATTAATTCTTGGAATCAAGATATTCTTCAAGACTGATGTTCGTCAGCTGAGACGATCCATTCCAATACATGATGTAGCATCAGAATTAGGATAAAACCTTTCAATGACTCTTTCAGTTATACACGCATGAAGTGGTTGTGACTCCACGAATGCATTCCATGGTGTAGGAAAAAAAGAGCTGGACAATAATAAAGAATACCCGTCAATACTTGAGAGAATGATGGAACTTGGTGAGGATCCCATTCAAATATCAGATATAGCAAATTCGGCTGTGACACGAACAGTGTCTTATTTATATTTTGGTAAACCGAAAGAAAATATAGACAATGTTAGATATGAACTGTCCTCCAAGAAAGGATTTTCCAGAGGAAAACTTCCGCCAATATCTGATGCATTGCATGAACACATAGGAAGGGTTAACTACCAGTCATATATCTGAAAATCAGCAACTGAACTGTTCTTACACCTACGATCACCACTTAACGCTGGTTGGACCCATGACAAAGAAGGGCATATGGTTCCCATTAAAATGACGCAGCAGCCTACACCTGTAGTGCTACTTGACTTTACCATATGTTTTTGTAAAACTGACTGTCTAACGAGGTGATGCAAATGTAAAATGAATACTTACCGTGTACTGATGCTTGTGTATATGACACACAGGATAGGATGTGTTTGTTCGGGAAGACAGGAAGCTGACTGATCTGAGAGTGTTTGTTAACAATGTCGGGTATATTTATGTAGAAATAGAGACATTCGGATGACGATGATGATGATGATGATGAGGAGAAGGAGGAGGAGGAGGACTGAAATTATTTAAATATATAATAATTCAGTATCAGCAACAGAATTTCATTATTGCTGAAAGTGTAACATAGTAATACAACTGATACAAAGAGGTTGCCAATACTTTACAGTTCTAATTAAAGGGGCAGGGGAAGGGGGTGCTGCTGTGGTTTTTAAAGAACTACTACGGTATATTTCCAACTAAGTACTATGTTTGTTAATATCAGATCGATGTTAATGTATACGGAAGATCAACATTTTACAAATCTACTGATAATTTTATTCAACTTAGGAAAATAATTGTTCCCTATACTATTCTTCAATAAATATTGAAATATTTGAAACACGAGTTATTGCCCCTGTAAAATAATCTTGACCACTTCGAGATCTGGCATCCGCATTAAATCAAAGCACAATGATCTATATTATTCAAACATATCATTGGATTTTTATACTCAATGGACTGGAAGAGAACCCATTACAAGGTCCTTTGAAAAGTTAGCCCTTAGACTATATGGTGAATGTAAATATTTATACAGTTGTATATAGAAGTCGGAAAAAATAGAAATATGGTCAAAATTACATGTTTTAATATCACGTGGTGAAAATGACTCAAATGATTATTTGGACTATCAATTTAATAATATATCCAAAACAATCAGGGGCATCTAAAACCCTTTCCTCCTTCATTTAAGCTCGTCCGCTTAGTTTAGAATAGTAGGAAGTGCGCGTATCTTAATAAGCGCCCTTTATGTTCGCCTATCCGCCAAGTTTAGAAGGGAGAGCCATCCTTTATGTTAGCCCGCCTGTTTAGTTCCATAGAGAGAGCACAAATTTATTGATGGCTCTCCCAAGATAAGGCGTATATTCTCTTATTAAGATAAAGGATAACTTTGATCCTATTGACTTTATAAAAGAGTAAAATAAGAATTGTACTTACCAAAAGATATCAGAGCTACAAAAACGCTGATGATAAATGCTGTATTCATCGTCTAATCTTTTCGAATATGAGGCGTAATTTTGGTAGCCCCTCTTATTTATCTATTATTATTTTGAAGATAATTCATAGACTGTGCTCATCTGTTAAGATATTAATCTTTCCTTGGTGTACTGCCACGGCTAGAATATAATTATAGTATTTATGGGACGTGTTCCTTTAATTACCGGACAACCAAAAGTATTTGTCGCAGTTTAATGACCACGATGATACAGAGGTTTAAAATTGATATGTAAATATGTATCGGTATCCTGAAATTAAAATTAATTCAATTATATTAACTATTTAACAAATTATTCAAATATCAAAATTACAACGCGATATGACAGATGACAGCTGTCAAATATGTAAACAAACATTGGCCACCTGAGAAAATGAATCATGCTTAGCATTACTGCATTACAGGTAAAATATAATTTGTTTGCAATTAACGTTCATACAATTATGTACTGACGGTAAAAGAATATAGAAGTAAAATTATTTACCAGGAAAGGTGTAAATTCCAGTTGAAATACAAAAATGCACAAAATATACGAGCGACTTAAAATGCAATAGACATCTTGAAAATTGACTTAAAAATTACCAGTTCAGTGATTGGTTGTTAGTGATCACTTGCAGTTCTCTTTTCAATACATTCTTCATTGAACCACGAATTATTGTCATCAGAAGATGTGAGTTTATCAGACATGTATATACTTTTTAAACAAAAGGGATGCAACTTCTTCTATCAAAATGTAGAATTCATTTATACACTTGTCAATCTCTTGATTATTTTCCGCAACTTGTATTTGCTCATTAAAACTGATTAATTTATCAACAATACACTTGGTGATAATCCATCAATAAGACCATTTTTCAGGTCATTGGACCATACATGTATTTGTATTTCACATTTCATACACAGTATTTGTTTCGTTAAGGGGACGCATACTTTGTAATTAGAAAAAAGTGGGTGGGGTATGATAAAATTTACGTGCAAAAAAGTACAAGGTTTTGGTACATGAAATGGATACTGTTTCAACTGTTATAAGTACACAAAGGATTGCTCACTAAAATAAACAAGAAAGTTATTGTTGAATTACATAAGACTTATTGTGTACATTCAAAGTCAACAATTAAGACTTTTTGGTGCGAAAATAATAGTGCTTCACCTTGTCCAAACCTTTATCAATGTCCTACAGATTCTAATTTAAAGAAAGAATGTGAGATATGGTAACTGTCTTGCTTTTCATTTCGCATATGTAAGCTAAAACACATTATTTAGTTTGTTTACAAAGTAGTGCATAAGAAAAGATACGGTGGTCAAGGAATGCCACATTCCAAAACTAAAAGAGTATATTCCCCTTAATACATTAAACATTTATCGTTACAGAAGTCTAGTGGCTTACAATAAGGGCCTAGAAATGTTGCCATTATTAATTTTTAACTTGGTATTCATGAACTACAATGCACTTAAATATCAAAACACATTCAACAAACTTTTGAAAATGTATTGTCTTAAAAATCCCTAAAATAAGGTATGAAATTTTGTTGAGAGGTCCAATCAATGTGTATATGTGCAAAAGTAACATTCTCATCTTGTTCACAAAAGTTACTAATACACAGCAGGCATGTCAATGATCAAAACTGGACGAATATACAGTTATCCTCACTTTAATGTCATTTATAATTTGTCCTTGAATTCTCCACCATACTTTTCATAACTCTGTTTGCACGAATTGCACGAGAATGCTGTCATTCACGTAAAAAAATGGGGTCAAATAAGTTGTAAATGCAATATCATCTAAACGTAATTAATGGATTATGCAGTTCAAGATAAACTTTATCTCATAACGTAACGAACATGTATAATGTTGTAACAACAACTTTACTTACACTGATTTAAGTAGCAGTCGGTTTATAAGTGACTTTATTGATTCATTTTGTGTTTTGTTATTGTTGTCAAAAAGTATAACGGAAGTGCCTCACAACTGAAGCGGAAACCAGTTTGATTCGCGAAAATTAGTCCAATGTAAGTAATATTTATTGACAAATGTCCACAGAAATTAATAATTTTCTAATATTAAAGACGAATATCTGAATAGGATTCATTATTTGATAAGAAATTATAATCATCGACATGTTTTTTTAAAAATCGTACACGTGCTGACACCTAAGTTGTCTCCCGTTGTTTATTAGAGTTACCTTTCGTCCGGCGCAGTAATACATTTGCAGTGAATCGCCGAGAAGTCGTGGGAAAATTAAAAACCATGTAAATAAACTAAAATTAACCACCTTTTCAAGATGAGATTCAAGTGATCGCCATTATGCATTTAACCCGCCTGACCTGTGTAGCATCTTACATATCTGTTCTAAGGTATTCGTTGTGTAGAATGTCATGAAATATGGCGTCCATCCCGAGCTGAACTGACGTGGCGTTACATTATTACATGTTTAAGCAAACCTGGTGTGTTAGAAAGAAAATCTCATCCCTTCAAGATTATTTGGAACACTGTTATTGTAAAAACCTGTTTTTTCCTTATACAAAAGCTTTATATTTTGTGTTGAATGTACTTTCACAAAGACCTCTGTTTTCCTATTACAGACATAGTACCACATCCTTATCCACAAAATACTGAATATTACAGGTGTCCATCAGTATTATATCAGTTTAGGAATATGTTTTTTATTTTCCCACCATTGATTTCTTGAATATGCACCCCTTCCGCATTTCTGTATGAACTGTGAATGTAGCAATATGCGTCCCCTTAATAAATTGTTCTTCAAATTCGAACGTAAAAGAGACAACACTCTGATCAGACAAAAAATTCGGGTCTGACACATCAAAGCTTTTAATAAATCTGAAAAGATTTTGAGGTCCAAATTACATAGTCTATTAGACTTGAACCTCTGTTCCAAATAAAAGTGTATTTGCCTATACCTTTATCAGTACCGACACGGCCATTAATATACGTAACCCAGTATACTTGCATATATCAAGCAGTAATGTGTAGTTCACATTTGGCCTGCGATGCGTCTGCGGAGCCCGTAGACTGCCCATATCCTCAATCCCATGCGGCCTCCGTGCGGAGGCAGGAGAAGGCAAGGCAATTTTCGTACAAATATACGGGCACCGCAGCCTCTCAGAGTTTGTTTAGCGAAAAGTTATACACATTTGAAAAAATCGTAAACCTGCAGGTGGCATTGCAAAATACCCACACGGGCATCGTTATGAGGCCGTGCCCTGACCGGGCAGAAATCGCACGATTTTCCATGGACGTGGTGCCCAAAAGAATTCGTAGTGCCATTGTAGACTCGTGGGACCTTCGCACGGCTCTCGCGCAGCTGCCGCAAAAGTGCCGCTTGCTGCCCGTGCAGTATCCGTGAAGTCGCACGGATATTGAGCAATCATTGCGCGGCAACCCTACAGTAGCCGCACAATTGCCGTGCGGCAGCCTTTATATGGACAAACATTTTTCAGATGGTCATGTATATATTGGCCATCTCCAACATCTTTTCATTATTCGTCACTTCAGAGAAATAATAGTACCACCAAGACTCAGAGCGGCATACCTGAGGATGGAGTTGAGGCAGGCCAGGAGAAGAGAGCAGGCAATGATTGCAACCTTGGCCGTCCTTGAAGGAGCAGCAGGCCCGACAGAAGCACAGGGAGAGGACGGTGTGTGTGTGAGGCCCTGGCTTATGAGACGGGTCACCCTGGGACACTACGACACCCTGATGCAGGAGTTGATGCGGGAATCGCATTGGGACTTCAAACCTTACCTAAGAATCGAGCCACCTATGTTTCACGAGATAGTGGACAGACTGACCCCCATAATTTCTAAGAAGCAAGACTGCCGTCCAGGCTTGTACCGTCACCGTATCTTCTCCGCACAGCCTCTGCATGGAAGCAGTACGGGCGTCGTACGATTTCCGTGGAAAGCTTGCGGAGACTATACGGCAACTTCACTCAAATTGCACGATTTCCGTATAATCTCCACGCAGCCTCCGTACGGATTTCTCCCGGCCTTCCCAGAAAGCCTGTACAAAAAAATGGTACGATGCTCGTATATAATGTACACACATACGCCGTAGCCCGCAAACACATACGATGCAAAAAAATCTACAAGGAAAATCGTAGACTAATTTATCGTATGGCGCCCGGGTCAAATGTGAATTAGGCATGAAGTGTCGTTATAATTCATACGACCAGTACCTTGAGAACAAAGTTTCATTCGGTGTCAACAAGATAGTCAACGGGCAATATGTCCATATGTATAAAATTATCATCATTTACATAATCAGGACAGTCTGAAATACGGGCATTAATTATGTCTCCGCAGAGTGAAATATTAAAATTATTTTCATGTTTTGCATCTAAACTACACCGAACCGCAAAATAAACGCAACGGTTGGGGAAACACATATAATTCGAAAATAAACAATTCAAATGATGAATAACAAGTTTATTTCATTTTATTGGTACCTTACAGACATACTGTTTAAATTTCATTAAAATATATCAACAAATAACCCCGATTTCATTATGTCAAAGTTCATTTCCCACAAGTTCAGTTTTCACACATTGTCAATATCTCGTGTATCCTCCATTGGCCTGAATACAAGCAGCGCATCTACGTCTCATGGAGCCAATTACATTCGCGATATCGTTCTGTGGAATATTGTTCCACTCTCGATTAAGAGCCTGACGTAAATGTTGAAGGTTGTTCGGTGGTGGTTGACGTGCATACACGCGTGTTTTGAGCTCCGCCCAGATGTTCTCTATCGGTGCCAGGTCTGGCGACAAGGACGGCCAGTCAAGGACATTAACATTATTGTTTCCTAGAAAGTTAGTTGTTAGGTTCGCCGTGTGAGGCCTTGCATTATCATGCTGGTATATGCCACCGCGTAGGTTCTGTCGCATATACGGGATCACTTCCGGTTGGAGAACGTCATTTACGTACCTATGGGCGTTGACGTTGCCGTTGAGAATTACTAGATTAATACGTCCAAATTGGGACATACCAGCCCAGATGTGCACGCTTCCACCACCGGTCATACCTCTGTACACACTGATCTGCTACTCGCTCACCACGTGCGCGCCATACACGTACACGTCCATCCAGCCGGTTGACGTTGACCTTGGATTCGTCCGAAAATAGCACTTGACCCCATTGCCTGCGGGTAAATCGTAGATGTCTCGTAGCCCAGTTTAATCGCCCCTGCCGATGTCTAGCACTGAGAATCAATCCTTTCTTCGGGCGTCGAGCCTTGAAACCAATAGCATACAGCCGACGGCGTATCGTATCATCGCTGACGTTACGTCTACAATGAACAAATATGCAGTTAGTACAAGTACATGCACATTACGTTATTTGTATCATTGTATGAAGTAGTGCACCGAATCGCATATGAAATATTATTAATATGACTTCATTGCGTCATTTGTTTAATTTATACCAACAAGGTTGATACATATAACTGGTTATTTATTTAAAATAAAGAATGATTGCAATGTTAATGTTTTGTACATGTATATGAGACTCACCCAGTAATCCCAATACTATTCCTGGCAGTAGTTGTGGCTTTAAGGCATCTGTCCTGACGGTGGGCAGCTTGCACCCGTGCGTCTTGTGCGGTGTTGTCACTTTGGAACGTCCTGTCCTTGGTCGATCCTGAACATTACCAGTTTATAATAGACTTTGATGGAGTCTTACAATCGTCGAAGCATAACAACCTAATGCTGCAGCTATACGTCTCGTGGACATTCCGGCATGCAGCATTCCGACAGCCTGATTTCGCAAATTATCCGGAAGTCGTGGCATTGCAAAAGACTATTTATGTCAGCTAAAAATCTTTTGGGGTGTTTTTTTAATTGTAAAATCGTAACAGGTCACGAAAGTAGCGATTTTTAAAAAATAATTTACTTACTTTCAGCGCGCACGTGCAAAACGTGCTTTTCGTATTGTTGTGCCAGTCAGGTGTCAAGGTACGATGATTTCAATAAATTTTAGTGGCACAGTACGTTTGGGTTAGAAAAATATATTTACGGCGGTAATATCACGGAGGAGGAAGTGTCACACGAAGGATGGAGTTCTTCTGATAACCTGTCATGTTTTCTTCTGATAACTGTTACGGAGTTCCGGAAAAACGTTACAGAGTTCGTCTGATTTCTGAATGACGTGCCAAGGAGTCGTAGGAAAAAATGGTAATTATTTATCTTTAAATAGAGAGAATGGGGTGTAAAACTAAAGTTTGATGATCAAGGTTGCCCGATGTCTTGTGCTATACGTCAGAAAAAACTGTTTAGTCTAATAATCAGCGCCACTACTTTGAAAAGAAGACATTTTGAGTAAAATAATAATTTTAGTGCAAAGTTGTAAGCATGTACCACTTTCTAACAATTTTATGCCCGATTTTTCAAATGTTAAGGAATTCTGGTGATAACTCTGAAGATGTCACAGAGTTCTTATGATAACTTTTATTACTGCCAGGGTGTTTCTTGAGCTATGTTAAGATACTTTTTAGCTAATTTTATTATTTAAAAAGGGTGTTAACGATGTTCTAACGTAATATATTTTTCCAAGGCACAGTATTGTGGTTATATAATGTACGGTATGTGTCTTTTGTAAAGTTTAAAACTATATGCAGTATAATGATACATATAGTAAAATACGAATAGATAACAAATGCAGTAAATTGTATTTTTTCGTTCTATCAATGGATGTGCTAATGTTCGTGAACAAATGCAAAAGCGGTCCAAGCGATTGATCTTAATTCAATGTAGGCCATATCGTAAAAGGTTTCGCATTTCCTGTTCAAAAGTCATAGCATGACACGGCAATTGCGTTGTTCGATATCGCGTTCCCATACACAGTTTCATTAATTATTTTAGGATTATATCCACTACACTTTTATTATGGACAATATCAACAGTATAGTTTTTCTGCAACAAAGCAATTGTTTACAAATACAAATAAGGACAAATATTGACTATTTTATAAAAAATTTAACTTTAAACAGGTCTTTACCTTTGATATCAGAATCTTTAGCTTCAAGCTGACCATCGTCCTTAAACAACTGTTTATGCACAGTCTTGGTTGGTGTATTTATTCTTTTTAATTTTTGTACAGGACTTTCTGTAGTTTCTTTCGTCAACACTTGTATCAAGCCACTTTCTTCATCATAAGATATTTTTGATTCATCCTGTCCAATGTCTTCCCCAAGTAAATCAAACGTCCGTGTTTAAAATTTGCCACATGGCCTCAATGTTGTAGTTGCGACTTTCCTTTCAGGATGAATATTTACAACATGAGCAACTGCTTCAGACGGTGTCGGGAATCTTTTGTGACAGTATTTACATCTGACTGTCGCATCCTGAAACAAAGGACAATTATCTAAAGCTTTACCTAGCATATTGGCCTTTTCAACCTACTACATATTAACTTAACGTAAAGGCCATAGTATGAATATGCATAATTAGACAAGCAATTGAATTGCATGCAATGACAACAGCAGTCATACATATTAATCCGATCAATCACTTCAGAAAAAGACAGCCTCTGCAAATGCAGCAAATAGATGTACCTTAAATTAAAGATAACGGATTTGATTTCAATTCAGTGATCAATCAAAACGGAAACCAATAAATCGTTGTTCACGAACATTAGCACATCCATTGATAGAACGAAAAAATACAATTTACTGCATTTATTATCTATTAGTATTTCACTATATATGCCATTATACTGCATATAGTTTTAAACTTTACAAAAGACACATACCGTACATTATATAACCACAATACTGTGCCTTGGATAATTATATTACGTTAGAACATCGTTAACACCCTTTTTAAATAATGAAATTAGCTAAAAAGTATCTTAACATAGCTCAAGAAACACCCTGGCAGTAATAAAAGTTATCATAAGAACTCTGTGACATCTTCAGAGTTATCACCGGAATTCCGTAACATTTGAAAAATAGGGCATAAAATTGTTAGAAAGTGGTATATGTTTGCAACTTTGCACTAAAATTATTCTATTGCATGTGCTGCGGATGAAGAACGTGAATAAGAAGAATAATATTTATGAATGAGCAAACGATTTCGGTATTTTACTCAAAATGTCTTCTTTTCAAAGTAGTGGCGCTGATTATTAGACTAAACAGTTTTTTTCTGACGCATAGCACAAGACATCGGGCAACCTTGATCATCAAACTTTAGTTTTACACCCCATTCTCTCTATTTAAAGATAAATAATTACCATTTTTTCCTACGACTCCTTGGCACGTCATTCAGAAATCAGACGAACTCTGTAACGTTTTCCAGGAACTCCGTAACAGTTATCAGAGGAAAACATGACAGGTTATCAGAAGAACTCCATCCTTCGTGTGACACTTCCTCCCCCGTGAATATTCAAAAAAGAAATGCGTTGCGTTTATTTTGCGGTTCGGTGTAGTTATATAATCTATAAACCTATCATAATCAGTAGTCCATCAGGAGAAAATGTGACGGGTCATGGCATCAGAGAAAAGAATTTTGGCATGCATACTATATGCTATCTTTGATATGTGAGTAATCTGAAACTGCCCCATGACATACATGATTTTGCCTCGTTTTCTCAGAAGTGGGTCAAATGTCAAGTAAGTACATTTTCATATATCTCACTAAAAATATCATTATATCTTAGGAAGGAAATACAAAAATGGAATCAAAATGAAGCTAACCTATTGGGCTCGTACTAAAAATAACTTTTTGCAAATTAGCTCATTTGCATACTAAAGAATACACCTACAAAATGGAAAATTTCGTAAGAAATCGACGTGTATGCACGACACACATGTCATAACATCGTCATTGTTGCTGTTTTAAGACCTAAATGATACTAAATTAAAGGTGAGACATTAAGCTATTAATATATATACTTGTCAATAGCCTATTTATTAGTTTACGGGAACAAATGTACTGCTAAAAGTGGGTAGGGTAAATTGACACGAACGCGAAAAATATCAATACCGTCAAAAGTAATATAAATAAATAATACAAATAATCTTTGATCTAAATATGATTTATCTCGGGCATTGACATTGGATATGTACCAATTAAATTATACTGTGTTAAAGGTCGTTTAAGTGCAAAAGACAATTAAGTTCTTCTTAATTTCAAACTGCATTAATGTAAGAAAATGGTACACATCTTCTATAAAAAATAGCATTATATGTATTATAATTATGCTATAAAACAAAACTAGTATAAAATGCTGTAGTTTGGTTTGTGATTTATTGGGACAGTTTCATTTTGATGTATTCCAATTCTCTACATCACTTGTTAGCGGAAGCATTTCAAGCGTTTTCGTAGCCTTAACAAACAGAGAATATCTTGCATCATCAACGGATTCTCCATCGACGCCATACAATAAGCATACAAACTTCTCTGCCTTATCTTATGTGACATACTTCTTCCAACAAGTCTTCTTGCCAATACCGGAAAAGAAGGAAGTTGTTTAGCACTCCGTCAATGCATGGAATCCCAAAATATTGGGACATCTTCTGAGAAATAATGTGTGCAGGGTACAGTTTGATTTTCTTGGATGCCCCAGCCATCATCCAGTAAGAGCAGTATCTTGACATTTGATAATTATCATTTCATAATCTTCTCTTGGGTAGAATGATCCTCGTATCAGCCTCTTCGTGATTTGATGACAGTTGTTGCACTTCGCGTTTATTGAAAGTTGTTTTCAGTACATCCTAGTAGCCTCCTCCTGTAACACGGCCTTTCTCTCTTGGTAACGTATCTGTCATTGTTTGCAAACTCTCAGAAAGGAACCACCTAGCAATATCAGCTTGTTTTTCACTCATCGCCAAGAAGTTATCGCATGATTGTGGCGGGGTACATCAGAGCCAGTTATCATTCTACGAATTGGGCGAAGTTGTTTGCTTCATGCGCTTGTCTTTATTGATGATCTTCCTATATATCTGTAGAATGCTACACCAATACTGTGTGTATACGTGTCTATTTCAGTACAATCTGAACAAAAACGTTTGCATAGCCTCCAAATGTAACGCAGCCATCTGGTTTATCTAATGCTTGTATCAATGCAGGACAATAAATCACTACAGCCGTTAACAAAGTAGCCGCTGGAAGCTCCCCCGTGACAGAAACTAAATTTTCAATTGTAAGGACTGCAAGTAGACCGGATTTTCCTATTTGATTCGTCACTCTGCCAACTTTTGCAAGTGACAGTGGAACTTGAAAAATATGTGTAATTAATCTTAACAGAAATATCTTCAAAGCACTGATTCTATTTTCCATGAATCATTCTGAAACACGTACATAACAAAAGATTTCAGTATGTCGAAATATTATGATTATAAATAATAAAGTATTTTTGTGAACAAGATTTTTTACTTTTTACAAAATCACAAATAATTTATTTTGAAAGAGCAGTTTAAATGGGTTGTCACAGATGTTTGTATGATTTGATTAATGCCAGACTAACACAGCTATTGGTCAAAAGGCGACATTCCAGCTTTTGATGACGGAGGAAGACATGAAGTGCCGCTTCAGCCATTATTTCAGGTATTACCCACAGGGGCAAGTGATTCGAAGTCAGCGACATAAACCATTCGGCCACGGAGGTACCCTGTCACATATTTGACAGTCGAGTTCAAGCCTTGTATAAACTGCTCCTAAAGACTATGACGACTTAAAATACTTTTGAATATTATATTCAAGATAAAACATAAAAGCAGAATTGGAAATTTCTTCCATAACTTCAGCGGAGAGTGGGTGTGGGTGGGGGGCGGGTCATCGACTGAGTAATTTAGGTCATTGGTTGAATATAAAATGAGCATCCGCACAGTCTGGTCAGGATCCATGCTGTTCGCTAACCGTTTCTCTAATTACAATAGATTTGAAAGCGAACAGCATGGATCCTGACCAGACTACGCGGATGCGCAAGCTGGTCTGGATCCATGCTGGTCGCAAACGCACTATGTTGGTTTTCTCATGGCGCAGCTCAAAATAATGCAAGGAGGGGCACATTCGGTTTTCGTCCTCTATTTATGATAGAAAGTGGTCATATGTGCCGGCTTGGCATAAAACCAAACCGAACAAAATCCGTTCTTAAAAAGCTAGTGCTTAGAACTTCAAAACTTAGAGAGAAGCATTTCATTTAACGATTAAAGGAGATCATATATCTTTTGCCAGCGGATTAATATATTTTACACATTCATTATTGCTCACCGCTACAACGGTACATGGTTAACTTGATTCAAGTTTGTGTGTTTTGGAGGAGGGAAGAATAGCCTAAATGTCTGATAAATTTATTGCAAAAGCTATAAATTCAAAGTGTACATTAAATAAATATATACATAATTTATTTCACATCTTAAGTGAATTTTGGAATAATAAAAAATTACAAAGGTGAATTATTATAGTGGGAACATTGTTATATTGAGCATATAGCAGTCTTATCCCAATTAACATTATATCTCTAAAGTGCACATATAAATAATAACCTTATATCAAAGTCAATTAATAAACATGCACTATTACTAACGTTTCACCGACGGAATACACGAAAATGCCTGAGGGAAAGAACACAAGTAAATTATTAACGAAGTCCATGCTCTCCCTTTTTTATGGTGGGAATAACACAGAATCTCTTAACATTGTAGAATGGTATCAGATTCTATTATATCAGACCGGTACCTTTTCAGCAGTCCGCCATCAGTGCGAGGTATTTTACAAATCCAGACTCTATTGCCGTCATTCATTTCATCACAATTGTGAAAAGGAATTATTGTACTGTCCATTACTGCGTGTACTTTTTTTAGACCTGATTGTATCAACGTCCTACAAAAAAAAACATAAATAGACTAAAAAACTGAAAACAAAGATTCTTTAAAGTAATGAAATATGTATAAAGGGATACAATCCGTCAAGAATACAAATAAGCCAGTCATATTTCTATCTACCTTTCTTTTCTACAAATGTTATTTTAATTTCATGTTTTTAGTAAATTTACCAATTTTATAGTTTCTTGCCAATGAAAATATATTTGATTTTATTTTTCACTGTGAAAATTCCAGATATATTTAACTCTGATTTTTCGATAATTAACTGAAAAAAATCATGTAATAATTTCCAGGGAAAGATCCCAAACAATACTGAGAGAGTGAACATAAAAGCGGATATGAGCCGCGCCATGAGAAAACCAACATACTAGTAGTGGCTTTGCGACCAGCATAGATCCAGACCAGCCTGCGCATCCTCGCAGTCTGGTCAGGATCCATGCTGTTCGCTTTCCAAGCCTATTGCAGTTAGAGAAACTTTTAGCGAACTCCATGCTGTTCGCTTTCAAAGCCTATTGCAATTAGAGAAACTTTTAGCGAACAGCATGGACCCTGACCAGACTGCGCGGATGCGCAGGCTGGTCTGGATCCATGCTGGTTGCAAAGCCACTATGTTTGTTTTCTCATGGCGCGGCTCATATTGTTCAATGCAAAATAAAGAAGTGAGAAACGGCTAAGTTTAATGAAACCAGACATGCGCAAAGGAGCACGAAAAAAAAACACTGACAGGATCGGAAAGTTTAGAAGAAAATATGCGTACGTGCGATTTCCTTCTCCTACGTACAGATTGTTCCTGTTCTTTGACTGTAGCAGTAAAGTAGTCCCCGATATCTGATATGACAACTGCAAACCAGGAAAGACCGACAAATATCCACACTATGGTAATCATTCTGTACCATATTCTGTACGAGTCCTTAGTCTGACCTGCTCAAAAAGAAGCACAGACTGATTTATAAGATTCTACCATTTTCACTTGTTTAAAAATGGTCACGTGGTGACGCCTTACACGTTTTGTGGAAGGTCAGTAGATCTTCATGTAAATTTAGGCTAAAGATAAATGGTCGATAAAACAAATCAATTAAAGGGTTTGTAAGTGACTCCGTGGAAATATCTGGGGTCAGCATGAAACATTTGTCAATCGCGATAAAGTGCCATGCCTAAAGACAACGTACTGTGAGTAGCCAGGACTCGAACCCGGGACCGTCACCTCCGTAGGATAGCGTCTTAGCCCTCCCTATCAATATGTCCACATATAATAGTCGTCTCGTATGAATCTTGTTAAGCATTTAAAATATTACGCTCTTAACTTAATATTTAATGAAGTGGTAATAAATTTCAAATTAAGACTTTAGGATTTTATATAATATCTATAAACACTCAGTCAGTCGACAACATTAAATCATACAGTATAATATCACGACCATTATGACAAGACCAATTTCTGCGACTGACTAAAAAGTGCACAGTTTGGAGCTTTCATTTGCTCAGTACTGTATAAGTGTATCTTGTTAGGTTCGCTCCGGTTCCTTCAAGGCGCGGATCCAGGGCTGGGTAGAAGAGGTCCGTGCCCCCCTCCTCCCCTACCCAAAGGCAAAGGAATAATTTTTCTCAAAATTTAGACCCAGAAACGCACCAGAGGCCACCATTTCATGCCTGTATTTCAAAAAAAAAGTTTCCAAGGGAAGAGCCCCCCCGACGAACCCTCTAACATGGGCTAAGGCACCCCCTCCAAACCCTTGCTATGCGCTTCGTTCTAGACTGGTGCCCCCCGGTCGAAAATTTCTGGATCCTGGCCTGCCTTCCGTAGTTAAAGACGCTCCGTTAGACCAGTAAGAAGTGTGATTCACGATTCTTTTCCTTTTTTAAAAAAAGCTTTATAACTACTTCAAATTCAGTAGACATTGATATTGACGTATAAAACTTTAACCCAGGTTAAAGATAACAGAACATTGTAAAAGTTATTTGCTTACTCTATGAAATGTTATTTTGTTGAAGGTAAATATAAAGTATATATCTTACCCACGACAAAGTCACCGAATCCTACTGTTGTAAGAGTTACTACGCTGTAATATATTGCTTCAAACATTGTCCAGTCTTCAGCTTTGTGGAATCCTAGCGCTGGTAACAATACGAGTATAGCAAATCCTAGAAAAGATATCACTACAGACTTGAGAACTCGAGACCACTTCGATTTTGATCTGTTCTTGAATTTCTTCACTGGAATTGATAGTTTTTGCCCAACAGCCACCAAGAACACGCCTATAAGCGGGATACCAATGATTGCATAGAAGATACAGAATATCTGTCCCCGTACTGTTGATGGTGATATATGACCGTAACCTGAAATAACAAGTACAGATACGTGAAACTTGAAATCAACCAGAAAAATTTCTTAGAGAATCAGAAAGGAGCAGCTTTAAATACTACAATAACATACGATATAGTAAACTGAAATAAGGGTGAATTATTACCGCAAATAGGGTGAAAATTCATCATGGGCTTTTTACGAGGAAAATAAGCAATACATGTATATATAATATATGTACGTGTATGCACATGAACTGAAGACTACATTTAGAGGTTTTACCAATAGTTGTCACTACAGTTGCCGAAAAGAAGAACGAGTTCCAAAGGTTCCAGTTGTCATTCGAATCCGTCTGGTTTGTTACTAGAACACCTTGGTCATAGGCTGCTATAATGGACGTGATCAGTGTCTCCAGTTGTGCTTGGTCAATACAAGTGGCATTCGCTGCAGTCAGAGAAAAAACATCGTCAAAATCCTTTCAATCGAGTTGATGTAAGCACTGACCAATTTCATACTTGAACAGAAACGTTTAAAAATGTATGAAAGGCTCATGTTTCCCATATATATCTGCTATAGTTCCATCGATTTTGTGTTATGTTAACTGTATATTTAAAAGCAACGGTCCAATAATTGCATATTTGAATATATGCATGTTTAGCATGTTTTTTGTTAATTTCTTCATCTCCAACGATGTGAAAGTACATTATACTTTATGATAAGTTGTCTGTAATAACTTCCTCGCGTTCCGGAACAAAAATGAAAGACGAAGGAGTTTCAAACTGAAATTTGTTTGTCTTGCCTTTGGTAATCGTTATACTTTCAAAAGTTCTTCAGTTTACAGCAAGTATTTTATACAAAATTCAATGGACATCCCTGTTTTAAGAAAATAATATGTTTAAGAGACGTTTAAGAGAAGCAAATCCACCTCTTTAACATCACTCACCACTGTGAGTTTGAGACCTCACTTCAGGTGTAGATTTCTTCCATTAAAGAGTTCATTCAGCTGACCAGTACGTCGACGGTTCTACCCAGGAAACCGCTCGTGCCGGAAATAATGCTCAAAGGGACAAATTGGGTCTTCCTCTACCGTCAGTAGCTTGGAAGTCGGCATATTGTCTATCATTGTGCCAGTTAAACACTAGTAAAAACCCTTTTAATAATGCATATGTTACAATTTGTTTCTTTTATTTTGTTAGGTTTAACGCCACACCGACACAATTATATGTGTTACAATACATCATACAATATGAAACATGACTTAAAACAAAATGCTTACAATATTGAAAAATAATGAAATAGGTATGTTATACTGACATAGGAAGTTTTTAATCAGTCCCCTTGACATTGTTTTGGTTTCCTGCTCATTGTCCGACACCAGTGCTTGAAATACAGCTGCTCCAATAAACAGGTAACCAACCGTTACCACAAATAGCACAACAACTGTCAACCAGTGCATTATTTGAAACCGTGTAGAGAAAGAAGAAACTGCTGTCTGGTAACAAAAAAAAAGAACAAAGAAAACAGTGAAGTATATGCGGCATGTTTACAACTTGCTTAGACTCGCGAGTTCGAGTCCCATTGAAAGCTGAATATTACTGTGTCTCCGTGTTCTTTTTGTAAAAGCCATTGTGATGACACTGAATAAGTTAAAACGATACATAGAAATTAGAGATTTCTCATATGGTATATACAAATGCTGACTATATAATTAAACCAACTTTTGTTACTCCCATCTCAAATGTCCCGTTTTATTTCCAAAGCGTGATCCAAATCATTTACATTCGAATTGAAACAAAATATTCAAAATCTAAACTTGATCAACCGTTGCAATATACATTTAAGTACTCGAATTTATGAATTATATACACAGTGCAAAATCAAGAGAAATGTTTATTGTATATATTTGGCTTTCCGCTTGAAATAGTGCCACATTAAAAGGTATAAGAACATTACATTGACGTTCAAATATAGCTAAGAATCACTGTCACTGTTCCTAGCCACAATTAATTAATTATAATGAAAATAAACAATGTCAAACCAACAAGTCCATAAACTCAAAATGCTGACTTATATATCTACTGACCACTGTGTCCAGTGACATAACAGGAAGGTTATCAGCAAAATAACCAGCGGCCTAAGTTGTTGTAGTTAATTGGCTTGTTAGGTGAACTAGCAGTTAAATTGCTCAAACACAGCGAGTGTACAAAATAACGAAGTTGGATAGTGTTGCAGGGTGGTACCAATTTTTCGACAAATCAAAGGCTGGGCGGAAAACTATCGTAACCCCGTCGTTATTCTATATAAATAACGACAGTTTTCCGTTCAACAGTCGAAATATATATGCAGACACATTTTATACATTTGTTTCCCATTTCTCCCGATACTTGTATTAAAACTTATAAATACACATATGGAGAACTTCTAAATATTATATACAACGGTTGATCAATTTAGATTTTGACTATTTTTGTTTAAGTTCGAATGTCAACAATCTGGATCACGCTTGAGTCCCCTTTTTTGGGAAAATAGGGGACTTCTGTGTATACCTATGAGAACTCTTAATATCTATATAGCCTGTCCGCTTAGCTCAGCTGGGAGAGCGCAGACTTACAGATCGCGGTTTCTTGAGTTATGTTCTCCATGACGACTTGAAAAAAGACATTGTGAAATCATTCGTCCTCAACCTCTGATTCATATGGGGAAGTTGACAGTTACTTGCGGAGAACATGTTTGTACTGGTACAGAATCCAAGAACACTGGTTATTTTAGCTGTCCGCCATTACATAACTGAAATACTGTTGAAAAACGGCGTTAAACCCAAAACAAACAAACTTACATATCTAATTTCTATATCATCTGAACTTATTCTCAATGTTCCAGCAGGCTGTAAATTTAAGAATCGAACAATATTATGAACAGAACAGAACATATGTTTTATTAGATTTATACATAGTACATCATCAATATAGATTTAACATTTACATTACATATATAGTTTAACATCACGTGTGACTGTATGCTAACTCATAATAAAAAGCAGTTTACATGATAGAATTTCTAATTTCCAAACTTTCTCTAACATATTTTGCAAATTTGCATAATAGAGATTTGTTAGTTGTTCGCAATAGCTGAATAGATTTGAACACCGATTGTCGTACATAAAAATATTTCTTTATATATTTCCTACATAAATTACTGTATGTTACTTAACATACTTTACCTTTAAAAGATCATTCACTGGCCTATTCCATTTATATTTCAGTAATCATCATACTCGCCATCCAGGTTGTGTTTAGCATTTTAAAAAATCCATAAGCACGTATCTTAAAGCAATCTAACTTTTAACATATTAACTTGTTGATTCGACCTGTTTTATACACGACACCTGAATTCATCTAGTATAACAATAGTTTACCGCGTATAGTCAGTAACAGATGGCCTGTATTTGCAAATAAGGCAAAAGCTGTTACCGGCCTTTGCGTGTTACAAATAGAATATAAGAAGTCTTTGTACAGGAAACCAACTGGTGTGTTTCAAAAGGCCTTATTAAATATTATATAGTTTAAAAGATGTGCTTATGTTGCCGCTTCAGTGATTTAAAGATATGATTTTAAACTATTTATAACAGGTTTAGACGTGTTAAATATATTTAAATTAAATCTGTATTTTTTCTACTTTATTCCTGTTTATAACCCTTTCTATGAGAGAAAAATAAAGCATGCTTAATTGACGCATAGTCTACATAATAATCAGACCAAAACTCAGTATCGTTTAATAATATTCAACAATTAATTGCATTTATTTTATTATTCAAAATTTTGTATTCCTTAGTTACCCTTTAATATTTTCACAAATAATACTAGATTCTGTTGGTATGATCAAAATTCTTACCTGAATTTCCTGTTGTTTGATTATTACGGTTTATCAACTCCAGATAAATAGTTTAAGTCAACAAAGGCTGAGAGAAGTAGAAAGTTAACACTACATTTAAATCTCATTATTATCGGGTGCACAGCATATCCACCCTCTGACGAATTCCGATAGGTATGTACTTTATAAATATAAAAGAAGCATTGAAACTTTTAAAAGTGTGAGGCCTGACTGGGAGTTTATTTGTTTCCCGTGACAAACATTCCATCAACTATAGTTCCAATACTTACAGTTTTCCCGCCAGTTAGCCATTAATTTCCTGCGTTAAAACTGTATGTAGGGCTCTTTTTGATGACTATTTATAACATTAAAAATCTTTTATTTAATTAAAATGTACGCTTAGGTCTGCACGGACCTATAAGCTACGTTGAAGGAATTAATTAAAACATTTCGTTACCGAAAACATCATCTTTTGGCATTTATTGTACGGATGTGTCGGCATGTATAAATTGAGTTGATTTACGCTTAATCTTAAGTATACAACATCCTTACTCGAAACAAAACTGTTAGTAGTAAAAATGCTTTATTCATATATTATGTATAATAAGACTGTAGTGTCGAACCGCTACTCTTGATGTAACATCACCAAAAATACTTGAATTTAACACATATACTCACTAACTTTTCATTTTTTGTACCTGCACATAAGAGAGGCCAGTAACCCAGGCCCATCTCTCTTACCCCATAGCATTCATACTCATGCAGAGCAAAATGGTTAATGTAACGATAATGATCTCAACCAGTACCAGCATTGCTTCCGATTTATACATGAATTGTAAAACGCGACACCGTAGCTTCATGGTAAAATATCGATTTTAGCTGGGTTCTAACCCATCTCTTAGTTTGGCACAAGAAAAGGTTACTTCCTTTTGGCATTACAGTAGGCCTACGTAAAGTCATCATAAATGGCTTCTTTCATAATTGTAATAATTGGCTCATTTCAGACACGTTACCTGTGTCTTATCTTGGGGTCCACGGTGCCACACCAATTTATTTAAACCAATTCGGAAAGTTTTCAAAACCTCCCCCTCGATTTTGACTTTCTTGAGACGCGGGTACAGTTTTTCAATATTTTAAAATTATTTTAACTTATTTAAGGGTACGTTTAAAAACAGTGCAATCTGACTAAAGTACATCACCACTTTAACGCTACGCTTTGGATCTGAAGACGTGCTATTGAATGACTCGTTTTGACGACCCTTCAGCTAGCCAATCAGAGCCTTGCTTTCAACATTTTGAAAGTGAAAGTAGAAGCTTAAAAATCTATATTTAGCATGGGTTTTTCATGTTTATAATTCTTATGACGACCACATCATGACTGCGCCCTCGTGTTTTGAGAGGTATCATATTAATGAGTATCTAGTCACCGGGATAAGCACCGTTCAGTTCGCATGCGCGGGGAGACTTTTCTAGCGTTTTATCTACACTTCTGTAATATTAATATCTGTTAAAACCGTGACACATTAAAAATCCGGTGATAGGCATTAAAGACCCAGCGATAGTAATAAGGACCCCGGTGATAGTAATAGACCCTGATATGTTATATATAGGCATTAGATCCCAGATGATTGATATTAGAACCCCGTTGACAGGCATTACAACCCCGCTGATAGGCATAAGAACCACGGTGATAGATATTAGGACCCCGGTGATAGACATTAGAACCCCGGTGATAGTCATTAGAACCCCTTTAATAGTAGCAAGAACACCGGTAATAAACATAAGAACCCCGTCGATAGTCGTTAGAACCTCGGTGGTAGTTGAAAAAAAAACTCTGGTAATAGCAGTAAGAACCCCGGTGATAGCAGTAAGAACACCGGTAATTAGTAGACATTAGAATCCCGGTAACATCCCTAGTGATATTTTAGAAAACCATGCATGGTCTATCTAATGTCTATCACCAGGGTTCCTTCAACTATCACTGGGGTTGTAATGCCTATCACCAGGGTTTCTTACTACTATCACTAGGCCCAAATTCCATGAAAATACTTAAGTTTGTTAATTGACTTAAGTACGTTAATTTGCTTACGTTTTTTACTTTTCTTAAGCAAATTAACGTACTCAAGTCAAGTAACAAACTTAAGTATATTCGTAAAATCGGGGCCATGGCTCTAATATATATCACCAATGTTGTTGTGCCTATCACCGGGGTTGTAATGCATATCACTTCGATTCTTACGGATATTACCGCCATTTTGATGGTTCAGCCAAATGCTTATTGAAACTAGTCGTCTGATTGGTTCAAATAAAAATAGATTTGCGAAAATGAAAATAGAAATATCGGAAATGAATGGGTCATCCTTAGATCTTCGTTTAGAATATCAAGTACTTTGGTCAGATTGAAAACAGTGCATCATAATGATAGTACCTATTCAACTGCACAATGCTTATAGTGTGACTTAAAGACCCAAGCCAGAATAACTGTATCCTTTTAAATTTATATCTCAATGATGCTAAGTATACATGATCTGCATGAAAAAAGAAAAATACAGGTACATGTATTTAGTTACACATTGACAATGACATTTATTTTATGTTTTCCAGTGAATTATAGAGTTTTCTCAGTGAAATAAAAGTGGTAATCTACAGTTTTGAAACAGTGGATTACCATTTTTATTTTTCACTGTTTTCGCCGAACTGGTTCCCGTCCTCTGCCCAGATTAAAGTCAAATGTATACCGAACGTAATGAATACCGGAAAGCATATGACGATGACGTCGTTAAAATTACATTTTGTGTTATGCTTTCTGGTTACGTTTCCCGTGATTTTCGACATTGTATATGAAAAACGCAACAAAAGTAGAGTTTTACACATAAAATAAAAAGAAAATTTGTTTGTTTCAGTAAAATATAAATTTTATTTCACTCGTGAACACCACAAAACAGACATTTTCACTCGTGGCTACGCCAGTCGTGAAAATATCGGTTTTTTTGGTGTTCACTTGTGAAATAAAATTGATATTTCACTGAAACAAACAAATATCCTCTATATATTAGCCCAAGACAATGCGCTTACTTTCTTTACATTAACAGTATGCACAGTACATGACGTATTTTGTTAAGTGTAAACCACACTTTGTTTCTATAAGTGTAAGATATATTTGTCTATGTTTTTGAAACTATATTGAAAACAGATTTACTGAATAAGTTAGCAGATAAAGTTGTGAATTGTAGTATAGCTTCATTATACCTGAATTATCAGTATGAAGTTCATGAAGTTATTATAATAAATGTGTGTAAGTGTGAGTGGGTGGGTGGATGGATAGGGAGTATGTCACTAGGCTGTGGCGGGTCCAAGTTAAAGAAAAGACACCGCAATCTTCGTTACTTTTGAAAATATGGCAACTGTAATATTTTGTAACCCCAACCGCCATGTTGCGGGCGTACCGCTCCCCTAAAAATCACTATAATAACTGTTTTGTGTGACATTCCAATGTTTAAACACTTTGGTTTTAGCAATGGAAAGGGACTTTTTATATCTGATTTCATGTTGTCTCCTGAGCAATGCATTACTTCGTGAAAAAATTACGACGATTCAACGCGAAATGGGCTCGAATATTCCCGTGCAATTTTAAACTAATACAGCATTTCTAACACTTTTCGGTCGATATACCAGCAAATAGACAGCATTTTGTGATTCACAATCATCAAACACTCGCATTTATTACTATCAGTTTATCAAAGCGGTAGAAATCAATCTGCAAGTACATTACCAGAGTTAACGGAGATGACCGAGCTCACCACGACCGTCAACTACACTATAGGCCTACATTAATTGTTACACAATTTTGGAGTTCCAAGATTCGTGTACTAAGAACAAATCATCATTCGAGTAAAACTCCAACATTACATGTTTAAATTCCTCCTACATGTCTGCAGTAATCTTTTGTGCTTTTCTGATAAAGGTCTATAGACAGTATCTGCGTACTGAAGCTATATATACTGTTGTGTATTTCTGTGATGGAAATACTTCTTCCTTTTTGTAATGCAGGTTCTTCTACATGTGATGTCATAATATTGTCAGTTTCATTTGTATGCGTGACTTTGAGAATCGAATTATATAAAATTACATGTATATTAAAGAATGTACCTATACATATAGTGTACTCGTTAAATAAACTTTCTGTAAAAAATATGTTCTGTTCTGTTCTTTTCTGCTTCTGATATAGGTCAACCGGAAAATCTGATGATTGTTTTCTTCTCTTCGTGCAGAAACTTGGAAATGTTGTAATTCAGTTATCTAAGACACATGAAATTATACCATTTTTCATAAAAAGTTATTTTTGTTGTCATGGCAACCGAAATGTGGATGCATTGCTATAGAGGGCTAAGACACTTTCCTATGGAGGTGAAGGTTCCGGGTTCGATTACTGGCTATAGGTCCCATTGCGATGTGTCCTTGGGCAAGGCACTTTATCGCGCTTGCCTCGGTCGACCCAGCTGTACATAAATGGGTAGCTCTACCGGCAAATTGCTGGGAAAAGGTATTATTGGTTTTATCTGATCTTAGAATAGTGTCGCTTAAAAGCTCTACAAATCATTTGTTCAGACTGTTTCACAAAGCGGTGGTAAATAAAAATTACTTTTACCTTTTACCTTTAGCGGACCATGTAGAGCTACCATGAAAAATATATATATATATGTATATAATATATATATATATAGATAAAAGGCCCATTGTTACTGTACACCAAAAATACACGGTTAAGTCGTTTTTTTCAGTAAGTATTTCAAACTATTTTCAAATATTCGAATGTAGCCTATGGTGTTCAAAAGCTAATGAGATATGATAAATGATATATGCAATTACACGCCATGCAATTATTGCACGATAACGTTGATCTGCTTCCCCGACGTTCTTGACGTCACATACCTACATGCGTTCGATGACGTATTTAAAAGCATTGTTCATCTCGAAATAGATCTATTGAAGATAAGCGTTTTTGTTTTAATTTTAACATTTGGTATAAAAGAATGTTTTTCTCAGTTTTTTTTTTTCTCTCACTGACACAGGTTTCCTCATGAAACGTCCCATATATATTTTTATGCTAGATCTAATCGTCACCATCTTCAGTCGCCTCACTCTAGAAGAGTATACAGGGGCGGATAAAAGGATTTGGTGTTAGAGGGGGCGTAAAATATTGGTAGTGTAGAGCAACTAGGGGGTCCGGGGACATGCTCCCCCGGAAAATTTTGAAAACAATGGATCTATCTGGTGCATTCTGGGCGTTCTGAGGTACTTTATTTGGTATTGACAAAGGACAGGTTTTGTGACAAAATCAACACAAATAACATGCTAATTATAGCCATGTTTTATGAATGGTCAGACTTATTCTTGCGCAAGTATCTCGGAATTTTTTAGCCCGACTTCTGAGGATTTTTATGGGGAGGGTTTACCTTGGACTATTTAACATAAAATAGCTCGTGTAAAATTTGTCGGATTTTAAATGTGCGAGCATAGCGAGCGAAAAAAAAAGCATATTTTTCACCCAAAACAAAAGATAAATTATCTATGCGAGCGTAGCGAGCGAGAAAAAAAAATGCGTATTTTATATTTTTCAGTCAGAACAAAAGACAAATTATGTACGCGAGCGTAGCGAGCGAGAAAAAATGTATATTTTGCACTTATTTTACCCAGAACAGAAGACAAATTACCTATGCTCCGGTGGGGGGGGGGGGGGCGCCGGGTGCGCTCCCCCTGGATCCGCTAGTGGTATAGGCCCGCTAGTGGTATAGACCTTCTCGCGAGATATATATTAAAAGATTGCAATGTCGTCCAATTTTTCTTATAGATCTAGGGCTAATGACAACGCAAAAGTGAGCATCTTATTTCTAATCACAGGAAAGGAGTCTGAAATTCTATCAATAAGACCATAGAAGTCTATCTTTACAAAAAATAACCCCTATATTATATGTGTTTATTTTATATATATAGGGGGGGTATTATTTGTAAATATAGACTTCTATGGTCTTATTGATAGAATTTCAGACTCCTGTGTTCTAATTTAATGTATCTGTTTATGTGTACGAGAATATTGAGTACGAATAAATGTTGTCATGACAAAGTAAACAAAGATGGCCGCCATTGAGAGCTAGTTTTTCTGACGACAGCATAAATTTACACAATAAAAATGCCTAAAAAGGGCAAGAAGGGGAAGGGTAAAAAGGGAAAGAAGGGGTAAGTTAAGTGTGATAAAATGTCATAAATTTCTTATCACAACATAGTGTTTTTCATTTAAAGTCAACTAGAAAATGGAGAGCAGCAATCATGAATCCAATTTGAGCTTTAAACTCAGGTTCCAGAATACAAACCGTCACGGTATAGGATTAATTACTTAAAAAGGGAGAAAGTGTGTAGGCGGCCGGGTAGTTCAGATGGTACAGCATCGGAACTGTATTCCGAGGCCCCGGAACTGTATTCCGAGGCCCCGTATTCGAGTCACAGTCTGGCTGCACATATTTCTCACCCTGCACGACATTTGGCGCCAAACGGGGGCGGTGACTAAATATATGATAGATCTTGTTCAACTTGTTCTGTATCTGTATTGATAGTCGAAATTATCGCTCTAATGAGCAAATATTATCGACGGTGTGTATGCGCATGATGTTAGATGTTAATCGCGCGTTCTATAGTCCAGGAGAGCATGTAAATTTGAATGTATTTTTTGGTAAAAGTTACAACTGAGTCCTGTAATAAGTTCCAATCGCGGATGGTTTGAGGCACAAATGAGTTTTTGTGTATGTCTGTATTATTTGTCACTTGTTTAATTGATTTAGAGTTGGATCTTCGTTGTTGCCGTGGGTTGTATTCCAGGAGGTCATTAGCAGGGATAGCCACCAGGTCGTAGACGATCTTGTGTAGGAATGCCAGGCGCTGGTCTCATCGGCGCTCCTTTAAGGGTTTTCACTTCAGGTCACGCATCATGTTAGAAACACTACTTTTGCACCCATAATTGTTAGAAACGAAATGCGCTGCGTGCCTTTGTACACCCTCAAGCTTGTCTATGTCTTTCTGGAGGTGGGGGTCCCAGACAACACTAGCATAATCCAACACAGATCGAACTAGGGAAATGTATGCTTGTTCTTTCAAGGCTTTATTACTATGTCGCATGTTGTTTTCTCTGTCCCATAAGAAATTTGAGGACGAATTTCTTATAGTGGGGGAGAATGTCAATGTATAGGACTTAATTACTTAAAAATGGGGAGAAAGTGTGTAGGCCTGCGACCGGGTAGCTCATTCGGTAGAGCATTGGAACGGTATTCCGAGGCCCGGGATTTTATTTGATTTTTCTCACCCTGGGTCAATACCATAGGTCCATGTTCACATACGTATAAGATTAAAAGTCAAACGAAAGTTTTCTACTTGATTCAAAAAAGTTCAATCTCGAGAATATAATAGTCGAAACATACCCATTTGGCATTGCGCACATTTATTTGTTCAATAATTATGCTATACATTTTGTATGATGCTATACAAAAAATCGTCCATAGAGAGTCCAGGACCCAAAAATAAATCCAGCTCCCTGGTGATTTACTATATAATTTGTTTAAAAGTAATATTCAATTCTGCAGTACTTCTGTAACAGGCTGGAAGGTGTTTGAGTCCTGGCTCGTAGTCGGACCGGACACCCTAGTGTTAACTAGGAATGTGAATCACACACAAAAAATGACTGCATATTTACAGAATTATTTAATTTATGTCCGATATATACAAAAAAAAGAAAACAAGAAACTTTAGAAATTAATCCATATTTCCAAAAAAAAAGAGAAAAAAGATACAAATGGGTGAAACACCCCCTAATGCAGCGCCCAAACTCCTCCGAGATGTTCATAAAATCAACAATGTTGGCACTTTTCCCACTTAATTACTGTGGAAGAAGCACAGATATAATGTCATTTGTCGTAACACCTAAAAAGCAACCCCTTAGGAAAAAGGTTCTCATGATCTGTGTATAGGCTGACATTCTAGCCATTATGCTAAAGGGTTCACAAACAAAACAGCTAGGCTGTTGGAAGTGCCCTCACTACAATATTTTCTATATTTACTTACCTGGAAGGACACTAATGCATGATATTTAGCATTATTTTTGACTGTCATGATCTTTGTTTTGTTTTCCAACAGAAAGGGAAAGAAGGGAGCAAAGTCTGGGAAGAAGCAAGAATCAGTTGCAAAAATCGCAGCTGCTAATTCAAAAGTATGGGAAGCCAGACTAGACATTGCAGAAAAATCAAAACAAGAATTCAGGTATGTTTAAGAACACAATATATTTAGAGTTTAGAATCTCAGTCCAGACACATTGGATGAATTGTGATGATAATTAAATTTTACTGGTTACTTTATAAGGTCACATGATTTTTTCTACTAATTTCAAAGTCACATTCACATGTTACATCCTGCACTTGAAGCTCTTAATTCTTTTACCAGATGTGTTCTACCTGTATAAATTGCTCACTGTAATATGTTTTAGAACAGTTATACCGGTATATGTCTTTATGTGTTAACTTGTGTAAATAAAATTATTATCATTTTTTAAATATTATATTATGAAAACTATAAAGATGCAAAACTTAAATTAAGCAACTACAAATGAGTTCCTAAATTGCATAATGTTACTAGGAGTAAAGGCATATACTCATATTTTTTCATGCTTTTAAATCTTTAGAAAGGTTTGGAAAACCTAAATTGATCAGTCATTTAATCTATAATTAATCCATGTTTAACTTGTTTTCAGAGACAATGCTAAGCAACTTATGCTTGAGAATGATGCTCTCCAGAATCAGATGTTACAAACGGAACGTGATACAATTGATGTTATCACATTCCTCAAGAAAGAAGATGCTGTTAAAGACAACCATGTAAGTGCTGACTTGATTTATACAATTTACATATGAGCCGTGCCATGGGAAAACCAACATAGTGACTTTGCGACCAGCATGGATCCAGACCAGCCTGCGCATCCGCGCAGTCTGGTCAGGATCCATGCTGTTCGCTAATGATTTCTCTAATTCCAATAGACAATGAAAGTGAACAGCATGGATCCTGACCAGACTGCGCGGATGCGCAGGCTG